>NC_083575.1:70904523-71547023 GCF_027579695.1 Neoarius graeffei | reverse complement strand
GACTTTTTTCAATATTTTGATATGATCATATGAATCCACATTAACAGCTAAAACTTTAAACTGCAAAAATGCACTTCTGGCAGCCTTTTTATTGACTTAATACTGTATCCCTAAGTCGTGTGACTTGTCATGACTGATCACATGATATCTTTGACAACAAGCAATTCTCTGTTTGTGAGGTCAACATTCAATGTTGGGATTTAATTAAATTTTTTTTGTAAGCCATCTTGTACGTGGAAAAAATTCGTTTAGCCTCGTTTTCATGTTGAGTTGATTTTGCACACGTGTATTCCAGGGTTTAGAAGCCAAATTTGAAATGCCCCCATATATATATATATATATATATATATATATATATATATATATATATATTAGTGCTGTCAAAAATGTTGCGTTATTAACGCGTTAACTTGACTCAATTTTAACGGCGATAATTTTTTTATCGCGAGATTAACGCTCTGTGACATGATGCCATGCCCCGCACAGCCAGAGTCCTCTGCCCTCCCCCGAAGAGCCACGGTGCTCGGCTAAGGTTTCATTTTCCCATCGGCAGCTCCAGCCCCACTTTGCAGTGGCTGACAAGACGTTATGCTCTGCAATAAAAAAAAAAAAAACATTGGTACAACCAGTGTTCGAAGTATGCCGATATTTTCGGGGGGTCCCTTTATTCCCTTGGGGGGGTGCTTGCGCTTGTCTCAGAGTGCGGCTCTCCATCGCGTGCTCACTTCGGATATGCAAATGCTTCCCGTTACACACGATTGCTATGTCAATAAACATCATTTTGACAATATTTTAGAGACCCCCCAACATTTCCCAAATCATGTTTTCAAGGGATCTCATGTCTGTTTCAGGGGATCTCGGATCCCCCGAGTACCCCCGTAGTTCGAACGGTGAGCAAGCCCATTCACTTTATGCTGATAAGAGAATTACAATGGTTTTTCATGTGACAAAAATGTGCGATTAAATTGCGATTAATCGCGAGTTAACTATGACAGTCGCGACATTAATCGCGATTAAATATTTTAATCGCTTGACAGCACTAATATATATATATATATATATATATATGGGCGGCACAGTGGTGTAGTGGTTAGCGCTGTCACCTCACAGCAAGAAGGTCCTGGGTTCGAGCCCCGGGGCCGGCGAGGGCCTTTCTGTGTGGAGTTTGCATGTTCTCCCCGTGTCCGCGTGGGTTTCCTCCGGGTGCTCCGGTTTCCCCCACAGTCCAAAGACATGCAGGTTATGTTAACTGGTGACTCTAAATTGACCGTAGGTGTGAGTGTGAATGGTTGTCTGTGTCTATGTGTCAGCCCTGTGATGACCTGGTGACTTGTCCAGGGTGTACCCCGCCTTTCGCCCGTAGTCAGCTGGGATAGGCTCCAGCTTGCCTGCGACCCTGTAGAAGGATAAAGCGGCTAGAGATAATGAGATGAGATATATATATATATATATATATATATATATGCACACGTGCACACGCAGAGAGAGTCAAGCCAGAAAGTCTGCACACCCCTTTCCAGACTTATTCTACAATAGATTGAGTTCATTTTTTTGTCACAAAATAGCTGATAATGACAAAGTGAAAGCAGGTTTTTAGACATTTGTGCTAACTTATTAAAAATGAAAATGTAAAATATCCTATGTGCACAAGTGTGCACACCTTTTTGATATAACACCCAAAAGTGAACTGAGGTGCATTTTGTTTCCACTGGTATTGCTTGAGATGTTTCTACAACTTAATTGGAGTCCACCAGTGGTAAATTCAATTGATTGGACATGATTGGGGATTGCCAACACCTGCCTATATAAGGTCCCGCAGTTGACGGTGCATGCTAGAGCAAGCTCCAAGCCATGGGGTCAAAGGAATTATCTGCAGACCTCAGAAACAGGATTGTGTCAAGGCATAGATCTGGAGAAGGGTACAGAAAAAATTGCTGCAGCTTTACAGGTCCCAAAGAGCATAGTGGCCACCACCATTTGTAAATGGAAGAAGTTTGGAACCACCAAGAATCTTCCTAGACCTGGCCGCCCGGCCAAACTGAGCGATCGGGGAAGACAGGCCTTGGCCAGGGAGGTGAGCAGGAACCCGAGGGTTGCTCTGATGGCGCTCCAGTGTATCCTTGTAGAGATGGGAGAACCTTTCAGCAGATCAACCATCCAGGCAGCACTCCACAAATCAGGCCTTTATGGTAGAGTGGTCAGACGGAAGCCACTCCTTAGTGAAATGCACATGACAGCCCACTTGGAGTTTGCCAAAAGGCACGCAGAGGACTTTCAAACCATGAGAAACAAGATTCTCTCATCTGATGAAACCAAAATTGAACTTTTTGGCCTGAATACCAAGCGTCACATCTGGAGGAAACCAGGCACCGCTCATCACCTGGCTAATGCCATCCCTACAGTGAAGCATGGCGGTGGCAGCATCATGATGTGGGGATGTTTTTCAGCAGCGGGAACAGGGCGATGAGGCCTGTTAGAGGGGAAAGATGAATGCAGCTAAGTGCACCGAGATCCTTGAAGAAAACCTGCTTCAGAGCGCTCTGGACCTCAGACTGGGGTTAAGGTTTACCTTTCAACATGACAACGACCCAAAGCACACAGCCAAGAGAACAAAGGAGTGGCTTCGGAGAAAGTCTGTGAATGTCCTTGAGTGGCCCAGCCAGAGCCCAGACCTGAATCCAACTGAACATCTGTGGAAGGAGCTGAAAATGGCTGTGTATCGACGCTCCCCATCCCACCTGACGGAGCTTGCAAAGATATGCCAAGAGGAATGGGCAAAAATGTCCAGAAACAAGTGTGCCAAGCTCGTAGCTTCTTTCCCAAGACGCCTTGAAGCTGTAAGTGCTGCCAAAGGTGCATCAACCAAGTATTAGGCTAAGGGTGTGTCCGGATATGTAACCCCTAGATAACCTTTTTTTTTATCAGTAAAATAAAGTTGCACATATTTTCTAAAAACCTGCTTTCACTTTGTCATTATGGGCTATTTTGTGTAGAATTTTATGACAAAAATGAACTCAATCCATTGTAGAACAAGTCTGTAACGTAATAAAACGTGGAGAAGGTGAAAGGGGTGTGCAGATTTTCCGGCTTGACCGTATCTCAACATATCAACTTGAGCTAGTGTGCCCAATTTCATGCTTCCATCACCTAAGACTACGTTCAGACTGCACCCTGAAACGACCCATATCCGATTTTTTTTTTTTGCCCATATGCGACCTGTATCCGATTTGTTATTGACAATCTGAACGACACAGGTCCGATTTTTTTTCACATGCGACCCAGGCCGCTTGGATATGTGGTCCTAATTCCGATGCATATCCTTTATTTTCACATGCGACTGCAGTCTGACCGGACAGGTCGCATTCATGCGACCTACGGTACACGTCATCAACAAGAGACAAACGTCACTATTCTGCGTTGGCTAATCCCGCCTCTTTGGTGGAAAATAACAACATTTGTACAGTTTTCAGAATTTAAATAGACTTTTATAGAATTGATCAAGCTAATGGTGGATTTGGTAGGGACCTGGATGTTAAATCATCCTGTAGTGAGCAATTCCAGCGTTATGGACGTGACACTTGAACTCAAAATGGCAACAAATGACCCAGTGCATGTTTTATTGTCTCCCAGTATTTAAACAGGTGTTGCATATTTTAAGGCTGTACCATACTGGAGAAGTGATAGAACAAGAACAATTCCCATAGTACATCTAGGGCATGCCAGAAAATGCCAATAAAAGATGCGTTATGGATGTGACAGAAAAAGTATCACTTTTCTTGGGTGACTGTACATTTTTATCAAACTCTGTGAAATTGTAAACCTAATGTCGAAATGGAGATATCCATTTGATAGAGGGGTCCAAGGTGAATATTAAAAAATCTTTGTTTAAAATATTTTGTATTTCATGCAGTTTCGGAAGGAAAAGTCAGCGTTACGGATGTGAAGAAATTCCGTTATGGATGTGACGCGTCTGAAATAGACATGGCATATGTTTAGAAAATCAGCAATTTAACCACCATAACCCTTTGAAAAACTCTCTAAATATCAGCTAAAGCTATCAAAGTTCTTAAATAATATTTAGGATGGCTATTGTTTTGCTGTTTTGTGGATTTTAGCATACATTTCTGTGGCTTGTGGCAATAATATAGAATTGTACATGATCAAAGTTGATTTTAGCTTGGGTTTTACATTATAAGAAAGAAAGACTGACAGTGACACATTAGGTTGGTTACAAATTGGTTCAACTTATTCACATCTGTAAAATACAGGCCTAGGTGAGATCTCTGGGAGTGGTTTTGATGTATTACATGTTGCTTTATTTTTGCATGGTGAGGTTGACATTTACATGGAATTGCCCTATTACAAGATTGTTCTGGAAATTTCCAGTAATTTGACACCTTCGGTCTCATTAGTCTGCTGCCCACATTAATCAGATTATTGTGTGAGTTCCGCCGCCGCCACAAAAACCACATCGCCAGGTCTCGCCTCATCTCCATGCTTTACTTGCAAACTTGGAGTGCGCTTTTTTTTTTGTTTACGTATTACGTAGATGTGCTTATTACGTGTCAATTTGCGCATGCGGGACACTTTTGGGTCGTTTTCCGTTCATATTGGAGATCGCATACAAGTCTCGTATAATTGGTAATGTGAACGGCCTAACAAAAAAATCGGATTTCACAACAAATCGGATATGGGTCGTTTCAGGGTGCAGTCTGAACATAGTGAAAGTGAACAATTTCTCACCTTAACAGCCCGACTGTTAAAAGTTTCAAGGTTTGTCGTCGCCAAAGATGGTGATTTTATTCATTTATTTATTTTATTTTATTTTTTTTTGGCATCGCCAATATAAAAGTGATATATTTAACATGTACACACAAGCATGCAACAAAAGCCAAGTCAAGCACACACATCCTACTCTCGCCGCATCACCCGTATTGCACAAAGTTTATTGCACATACTGTAGTTATTGTACAAGTTTCTTAGTTATTACTCATAATGTAGTTATTGCACAGATTCTTACTTATTGCACGTATTGTAGTTAGTGATATTCCCTGTGGTTATAGCACCAAGCCGTTAATATCCGTTAGTGGTCTGCGTTATCACTTTGAGCTACTGTTGTGTAGTGCACTGTGCATTAGGGTGCATCAGTTGCCCCCTAAAAATGAAAAGTTCCTCCGATCATGATGCATTTTTGTTTTTATGTTCCTTTTGGTAAGAAAACACACTGGGTGAAATATTTTGACAAAATTCAAAAGTTTAATGGTGGCACCAGGAGCTCAACGTTATGGAAAAAGCTGCTATTTTATGACAAAATTTCGATCACTTTTCATGAAACATTATGGCACCTTATAGAGCAGAGATTCTCAAACTGTGGTACGCGTACCACTAGTGGTATACGGGCTCCATTCTAGTGGTACGCCAAAAAATCACTTAATTAAATATAAATTTAAAAAAAAAGTGAAATACTATCCATAATATCCGAATGGATGAAAATATCTTATCAACCGATGACAAGAAAATGAAAGGAAATACAAATTAAGTTAATAATTTAAAAAAGTTTGCAAGTGCTTCTGGGTAGCCATACGTAGCATACGTACGCATTCCCGCCGGTTCCGCTGACAGACGGTTATCCGACATTGGTAGCTACAGACTAGGCTGTGATGGGAAAAGGTGGAGGTGGCTTTGCTAATTATGACGAGTACGACAAAATTACTGTCGTGGCTTAAATCCGCGAATGGGAGCGTGGATCAGGAGAGAGGGAGAACTGAAGAGGACGTGTGTGAGCCGAGCGCAGATGCTAACGCCAGTGGCAAAACCAGCCCCAGAACTGCTAGCAAACAGCAGAAACCAGTGAGGAGGAAGTATGACGAAAAATACATAAAACTGGGATTCATTTGGAGCGGGACAGAGGAGCTGCCCAGGCCGCAGTGTGTTGTATGCGGGGACGTTCTGAGCAATGAGTCCATGAAACCATCGCATCTCAAACGGCATCTTACAACCAAACACAGCACTAAAGGACAAACCAATCGATTTTTGTAACGAAAACGTGATGAACTGAAACAGTCCAAGTCCACCATTCTGTCCTATGGTACACCCGTAGCCAAAGCACAGGAAGCTTCATATCGTGCCAGCCTCCTGATCGCCAGAGCCGGTAAGCCGCACACAATCGGGGAACTGCTGTGTTTACCATTAGCCAGAGAGATGACGCGTATCATGTGTGGAGAGAAAGCTGCCAGAGAGTTAAACTTTTATGTGCAATTAATTTTATTTAATTCATTATTTAAGGACCGTGTTTTATTTTCCTATATTTAAACACAGTGTTACTGTTCAAAGTGCTGTGTGTAATGTTACAGTGGCCAACAATATTAAATATACTTGTTAAATAAAACCTCCGCCTTGTTTTTAATGAATACTTCGGCCTACTACCAGGGGGGTGTTTAGCCTATTTTTGGGGGTGCTCAAGCACCCCCAAAAACGAGCTCAGCACCCCCTAGCTCAGCACCCTCAAAAACACTGCTTTTGGATGTAATTTTCAGAAATAAGTGCCCTTGCGCACTGCGCAATGAATGTGTGCTCGGGCGTGTGTGTGTTCTTGAATTCACCCGTTACGTGATAGTTCTACAGCCAGTAAAATACCTCTCCTCCTTGCGTCCCTTCTGATTGGGTTGCCTGTCCGCGCTAGTGCTTGCTACGACATGGTGGGTTTTTTTAACTGGATTCCACGCCAATGAGGAACTCGAAGTAGCACCTGAGTATTACTGGCATAGCGAGATGTGAAGGTACGGACTGGAGTTACAATTGTTAAACACAACGCAATAATATGCATAATGCAATATTGATGTTCCCTGGTCTATGAACAGAATGATAAAAACGACATTTATCATCCATATCGAGATACTTTGTGGTTGTAAATGTGTAGATATCATAGTTTATTGGGTCAGCTTCTGTTAAAGCATTGCATAAGTCTAGTCTAGTCTTCTTGTCTAGTTAAGTCTAGTCTAAATGCAGAATAAGCGTGGAAACACTGTCGTTCAAGCCAGGTGCCTCAGTCAGCTCTGGGGGCCAAGCACCCCCAAAGATCAGATGCTAGAATTGCCGCTGCCTACTACGCTACTGTATTTTAATGTTGGTCATTATTGTGGTACTTGGAGAGCCAAGTATTTTCTGAGGTGGTACTTGGTGAAAAAAGTTTGAGAACCACTGTTAGAGTATACCAAATATCTTAGATCCACATTTTTAGTCCATGTTCTAAATATATTCTCAAGCACAGTTTGAGTTTCAGCTGTTCATTGAATCATTGTTCAACTACTTTTAAACAATACAAATGTATTATGAATCACATTAATGCTTCTCAATCCCTTGCAAAGGTTCTTAACATGATCTCTGGCTCACAAGAAATCAATAAATGGAGTCCAACATTGTGATTCAAACCTTACGCGAAAACATAAAATAAGCGTTTTTTGGCAAAAAATGAGCCTCATGGTGCCACCATTAGACTTGAATATGGTCAAAAAATTTTACAGGATGTCTTTATTGGTGAAAAGGAACACCCAAACAAAAATGCATCAGATTTTATGAAAGTGAGGGCAACTGATGCACCCTACTGTGCATGATGACGGCCTTGGAAAAGAAATAATTCACGATCCTAGACATGCAAGCATCTATAGACCTGAACCCCCTACCTGATGCGAGGAGATTGAAAACATGATGAGTGGGTTGTGTCGAGTCCTTGATAATGCTGGATGCTTTTCTCAAACTGGTAATTGGGTATCAGTGACGTTACGTAACATTGCAGGCGTTTAGCAGACGCTCTTATCCAGAGCGACGCACAACGGACCCAGAGCAGCCTGGGGAGCAGTTGGGGGTTCGGTGCCTTGCTCAAGGGCACTTCAGCCATTCCTGCTGGTCCAGGAAATCGAACCGATGACCTTTTGATCCCAAAAGCTGCTTGATGTCTTGTCAATGATGATTTTTATCCAAATCTGTTTGGGTTCTGTGCTGGGGATCGGACTGTTCTGCCAAGCCACACAGGACCAGATCATTTAGAGCAGGGGTTCTGACTCCTGTACGGTAACTGTACACTTGATTCCAGAAAATTCCCTCGGTACGGATTTATTTAGGTCATAAATATTCAGTCGGTCTCTTACAGCCTTTGAGGTTTCTGTTCACGAAATCACATTAGGGCTTGTTTGAAATTGGTGCTTGGACCCCTAAATATAATAACTGTGTTAATGTTGGCTGTGGTTTTCACTGCTGTAAAACATTAAAAAAATAAAATAAATCACACACCTGTTGGTTTTGCTTCACACACCCTACTTTGAGAATCATCGATTTGGAGCATTACCTTCAGTTTCATTTATTTACTGCCAGTATATCAGCTTTACCTCGGAACACGCAGCCATCTGATTACTGCACTCTCTCTACACCCTGCATGATAAAGTTGTGTGTTTGTGTGTGTGTTTGTGTGGGTGCGTGTGTGTTTTCCAGGGAAGGTCAGGTGGCAGGACTTTGATCAGGATCTGTACGTGGGGGCGACAGTGGTGAAGCCGGGACAGGATCCCTACGCCCGCAACAAGTTCAACCAGGTGGAGAGCGACAAACTGCGAATGGAGCGCGGAGTCCCAGACACCAGACATGACCAGTGGGTGTCTGTTCTCGCTGTGTTTCATTTCCATTCATAACTCGGGCACTTTTTCATCCAAAACCATTTACTCGTGAGGCAGAGTACAGTCCAAGCGTATAGATATTAAAGTATTACCAGTAGTGATCCAGTTCCCTCATCTTGCCCTTCTAACCTGGTTTATATGGAATCAATTTTGTGCCAAAATGTTCATACAATACTTTTGAAATGTCAAGCCAAAACGACAAATCAAAATACACAAAAAAGTCAATTTTTTTAGACTGGCAAACAAATTATTCGTGTAATCGTGCAAAATATCAGTCTATTACTCTTCAGAAACCTTTTATTTTTGTTCCGCGTCTTTCTCAGTTTTGTTTGACGTAATTTATTTTGGTTGGGATTCCAGCTTTCTCGTTTGCGCTCCCTGACTTTTTGCTTGCAGTTTTGGCACAAACTTCACGTGTGGGTGGGCTGTCCAGGAATACATTCCCATTGGCTAACTTGTGTTTGACTGACAGCTATGCTCAGCCATTCCCTACTCGGATTCTGGCGGACTGTTTGACGAGTGACCGATCCATTGACGGTAAACAAGGATCGAGTGGACTTCAGTGGCGACTATGATATTGAATTAATTCAACAAAGTGTAAGTGCGGGACAAATGTGTTGTATGTGTTGCAGTAGTGCACATTATGCAGGCGTGTTTAACGTTAGCAAGATAGCTATTATATTGAGTAGTGGAGCTAAGGCTAACATTTGACTTGCCACGAAACACCTGCATAATGTGCACTACTGCAACACATACAACACATTTGTCCCGCACTTACACTTTGTTGAATTAATTCAATATCATAGTCGCCACTGAAGTCCACTCGATCCTTGTTTACTGTCAATGGATCGGTCACTCGTCAAACAGTCCGCCAGAATCCGAGTAGGAAATGGCCGCTACAGCCTCCGGGGGAATGGCTGAGCGTAGCTGTCAGTCAAACACAAGTTAGCCAATGGGAATGCATTCCTGGACAGCCCACCCACACGGGAAGTTTGTGCCAAAACTGCAAGCAAAAAGTCCGGGAGTGTAAACGAGAAAGCTGGAATCGCAACCAAAATAAATTACGTCAAACAAAACCGAGAAAGACGCGGAACAAAAATAAAAGGTTTCTGAAGAGTAATAGACTGATATTTTGCACGATTACACGAATAATTTGTTTGCCAGTCAAAAAAAATTGACTTTTTTTTTTTTGTATTTTGATTTGTCGTTTTTGTTTGACATTTCAAAAGTATTGGATGAACATTTTGGCACAAAATTGATTCCATAGGTTTATGGTTCATATTTGACACACTATTGCTGAAGATCTATCTATCTATCCATCCATCTATCTATCCATCTATCTATCTGAGAGAGAGAGAGAGAGCTTGGGGGGATTTTTGCAACACTGTCACTATGTCTCATCAACTCACATGATGTTTAGGGCTTTCCATTCTGCTCATTTTGGAAAAGGTTTGTAAAATGTAAGTTTAAAAAAAGGGCGGCACAGTGGTGTAGTGGTTAGCGCTGTCTCCTCACAGCAAGAAGGTCCGGGTTCAAGCCCCGTGCCCGGCGAGGGCCTTTCTGTGTGGAGTTTGCATGTTCTCCCCGTGTCCGCGTGGGTTTCCTCCGGGTGCTCCGGTTTCCCCCACAGTCCAAAGACATGCAGGTTAGGTTAACTGGTGACTCTAAATTGACCGTAGGTGTGAATGTGAGTGTGAATGGTTGTCTGTGTCTATGTGTCAGCCCTGTGATGACCTGGCGACTTGTCCAGGGTGTACCCCGCCTTTCGCCCGTAGTCAGCTGGAATAGGCTCCAGCTTGCCTGTGACCCTGTAGAACAGGATAAAGCGGCTAGAGATAATGAGATGAATGAGAAGACCAGATCCCAGGTTACGATGCACACTCACTACATAGGGTCTAACACAATGATGGTGATAGCAGTGATGCGATTGGGCTGTTGGCCCAAATGAACACAATTTGAGATTCAGCCACAGGAAAGCAGATCTCTGATAGAAGCCTGTTTGAAAATGGCTAATTACATTTCTCCTAATATCACTTCATTGTGTCTTACATCAGTAAATTGATGTAGAGTTTCCAAATTATGGGAGAACAGCATGCCAGTATGTGAAGTAAATGCTTTCTGACAGGCTAGCATAAGCTACTACATGGACTCAATAGTCTAAATATTACTCTGTGCTTGTTTTTAGGCTTTAGATATTTAAATGAAGTGAAAATGTAATTTTCGGTGAGCAGCAGTGTGGTAACGGCAGCTCTGATGGTCGTCCCTGCTGTAATTTTATATTATAAAAGGTTTATACAGTATTAATGTGTTTATTATAATGCATTATGGTTTCTATAGCAACAGCTATTTCACTGGGATGATGTGTATGGCAGATGCTTCACATAATCTAATGATTAAAATAATAAACAGATTTAAAAAGCCTGTTGATCTAGTAAAGGGTTCTGTAAGGAGATGTTTGGTCAGTGCTTATGGAAGGAGTCTTCAGCGTCCATCAGTAAGTTTTCCACTTCGTGACGGAGGATTTTCTCTGCGACGCCACAAGCTGCAGGGTTTTTCTGCCGTACTAACTTTTCGAGAACAGAGAGGCTGGTGAGGGGAAACGCTGTATACCTGCTATTGCACCGACAGTGATGAGGAAATAGCGTGTCTCGTGGATGGTCTGCAAAAATAAACATAACTATGATGTCTCTATTATTAAATGAACAATTATATTGATTGGCAAGTTGCTGTGGTATCAGAGGAAGAAAGCAATTCAGGACATGCAGTAATTAATCAACTTCAGATTGAGAGCAGTCAGTGTTCTATGGACACGAGTGGTTTTTTTTTAGCTGGGAAATACACCACTCATATTTTTCATACAAGCTACATTTAGGACATGGAGAACCAAAACCATGACATACGGTAAATCTCTATTTTTTTCGAGGTCCGGTTTCCATCAAATCCTGCGCTCTGATTGGCTGGCGAGCGGGTCTGTATCCTACGGTACGGACCCTGGTTACAGACCTCTGGCGACTCGCTCGTTCACAACAACAACAAATATAGTAGCAATTTTTTGTCAACATTTATTTTCGCATTTCTCAGGAGAACAGCATTAATTTTACATCATGGATAGCGATAACGACAGTGTTCACAGCAAAAGCGAGTTTTACTACCCTGAGGAAGAAGAAATAAAATAAAATATTTCAGGAGAAAGCTAAAAACCTGTAACTTGCTAACGCCGAGCAAAAACATGGCTGAATCCTGAATGACTCCTATTTGTACAAATAGGGGACTACATAGGCAGCAAAATGTAGTTTTTTCCTGCCATGGAAGTGCACTTGTATACCGAGGAGGAAGCCATTTGCATTACAGCCGTGAATGAGGATTCAAAATGGCGGCTCGGCTCGGTTTTCCCTTTCGGGCGCTCTCGTTTTCTGTTAGAATTTGGTAAAGAAAAAAATAAATATTACCAGCTTAAGGTCGGTCCGTATGGTGAAATACCGTGACCTTGGCCTTGAATACTGACCTTGTCCCAGAGGGCCTCGCTCAGTACTTTCAAGACCTCGGTCACGGTATTTCACCATACGGACCTCCTAGCTGGTAAATAACATGCATGTATGTCACTCGTGAGGAAATCGATGAATTGTTTTGATAAATGTGGGTACTTTTTGTGTGTGAATGTGTCTATATAATAATAATAATAAGAAGAAGAACAAAATTGCATATTGGCTTGAAGATATGAAGTTTATCTTCTGTTGAAAAACTCACATTTTTCACTCAAAAGACATCACAGATCTGAGTTATATATTTTAATAGTGTTAGATCAGATCTATTCCATTCAGCTAGCGTGATATTGAACAAGTCAAAGACGAGTAACTGAATGAAATCTATCTGATATACCACAAACAATCCATTATTATTATACATGCACATTCCTTTCGAGTGTTCAACGCGTCTTTCTCTTTCAAAATTCTCTCAAAACCTTCCGTGTTTAACAAAGCAAACCTGGCAGCCATGTTTGTTTATAAATTCTCAGTCGCTCGCTAGTGCGGAAGTTTTACGTCTCTGACGTGTGACGTCACGTTGTCTTGACAACCACGCAATATTGTAAACCATATTCAACGCTCATTGGGTAGAGTGACGTAATACACGTAGGATAAGTGATGTGTGAACAATATTGCATGCTGTTAAGCCAAGTGAATGAAACTCACTAGAAGGGAATAGAACACGTTTTTATTCTATCAAAAAAAGTGTCCTGTATGTACAATAATTTCTGATATTTTACTCCGATGATGTCGCGCCTAGTGTTTTCCCGCTGACTGGAGGCACGTTGGCAAAATGGCGAACACCGGTTCTGATAAACGGTCCTACATCTGCGAAGCGTCCTACGGTAGGAGGGGATGTCAGACATGTCTGTCGAGCAGTCCTACATTGCAGGAAATCGTACAGTGTGATTCAACTTTAACTTTTAGTCATAGTTCACGGTTTTTCCCTCTGCAAAGAACATGCTTCTACAACCCCGATTCCAAAAAAGTTGGGACAAAGTACAAATTGTAAATAAAAACAGAATGCAATGATGTGGAAGTTTCAAAATTGTATATTTTATTCAGAATAGAACATAGATGACATATCAAATGTTTAAACTGAGAAAATTTATCATTTAAAGAGGAAAAATTAGGTGATTTTTAAATTTCATGACAACAACACATCTCAAAAAAGTTGGGACAAGGCCATGTTTACCACAGTGAGACATCCCCTTTTCTCTTTACAACAGTCTGTAAACGTCTGGGGACTGAGGAGACAAGTTGCTCAAGTTTAGGGATAGGAATGTTAACCCATTCTTGTCTAATGTAGGATTCTAGTTGCTCAACTGTCTTAGGTCTTTTTTGTCGTATCTTCCGTTTTATGATGCGCCAAATGTTTTCTATGGGTGAAAGATCTGGACTGCAGGCTGGCCAGTTCAGTACCCGGACCCTTCTTCTACGCAGCCATGATGCTGTAATTGATGCAGTATGTGGTTTGGCATTGTCATGTTGGAAAATGCAAGGTCTTCCCTGAAAGAGACGTCGTCTGGATGGGAGCATATGTTGCTCTAGAACCTGGATATACCTTTCAGCATTGATGGTGTCTTTCCAGATGTGTAAGCTGCCCATGCCACACGCACTAATGCAACCGCATACCATCAGAGATGCAGGCTTCTGAACTGAGCGCTGATAACAACTCGGGTCGTCCTTCTCCTCTTTAGTCTGAATGACACGGCGTCCCTGATTTCCATAAAGAACTTCAAATTTTGATTCGTCTGACCACAGAACAGTTTTCCACTTTGCCACAGTCCATTTTAAATGAGCCTTGGCCCAGAGAAGACGTCTGCGCTTCTGGATCATGTTTAGATACGGCTTCTTCTTTGAACTATAGAGTTTTAGCTGGCAACGGCGGACAGCACGGTGACTTGTGTTCACAGATAATGTTCTCTGGAAATATTCCTGAGCCCATTTTGTGATTTCCAATACAGAAGCATGCCTGTATGTGATGCAGTGCCGTCTAAGGGCCCGAAGATCACGGGCACCCAGTATGGTTTTCCGGCCTTGACCCTTACGCACAGAGATTCTTCCAGATTCTCTGAATCTTTTGATCATATTATGCACTGTAGATGATGATATGTTCAAACTCTTTGCAATTTTACACTGTCGAACTCCTTTCTGATATTGCTCCACTATTTGTCGGCGCAGAATTAGGGGGATTGGTGATCCTCTTCCCATCTTTACTTCTGAGAGCCGCTGCCACTCCAAGATGCTCTTTTTATACCCAGTCATGTTAATGACCTATTGCCAATTGACCTAATGAGTTGCAATTTGGTCCTCCAGCTGTTCCTTTTTTGTACCTTTAACTTTTCCAGCCTCTTATTGCCCCTGTCCCAACTTTTTTGAGATGTGTTGCTGTCATGAAATTTCAAATGAGCCAATATTTGGCATGAACTTTCAAAATGTCTCACTTTCGACATTTGATATGTTGTCTATGTTCTATTGTGAATACAATATCAGTTTTTGAGATTTGTAAATTATTGCATTCCGTTTTTATTTACAATTTGTACTTTGTCCCAACTTTTTTGGAATCGGGGTTGTACATTGATACAACGTCCACCAACCCTGTCAGAATCCATATGAATGTAGGACGTTCTGATAATTCAAACGACTCCGTCAGAATATGCTTTTACATTCATATGAATCTAGGACACTCTGACTCTTCAATTGACCCTGTCAGAATATGTAGAATTAATAGGGTTTTTTTTTTTTGTCACTATTCACAAGTACCATTTGCTCTATTAAAATGAGTGTAGGACGTTCTTACAATTCAAATGATGCCGCAGGACGTTCTCACAACTCATATGACCCCTTCAGAATATGCTTCTACATTAAAATGAGTGTAGGACGTTCTTACAATTCAAATGACGCCGCAGGACGTTCTCACAACTCATATGACCCCTTCAGAATATGCTTCTACAGTAAGTAGGACGTTCTGACTATTCAAATGACCATCGGAATATGTTTTTACAATATATGAATGTAGGGTGTTCTGACATAATTATGCTTCTACATTAAAATAGGAGTGTAGGATGTTCTGACAGTTCAAACGACCTCGTCAGAATATTCTTTTACTTTAATATATGAATGCAGGACTTTCTGACAACTCAATGACCATCAGAATATGCCTTTACATTAACATATGAATGTAGGAAGTTTTGACAATTCAAATGACCCCACCAGAATATACCGTACGACACTCACTGTAAAAAAGAATAAGTTAAGCTTACTTGAAAAAAAGGTGGAAACTCGTTGCCTCAAATAAATGAAGTAATATAACTTGTTCTCTTTCAAGTTATCTTTACGTTTAAAAGTAATCTCCACTGAAAATATTTGTTATCCTTACTTGGAGCTTGAATGTTGAGGTTGCTTAAAACCAACTAGTAATGTTTACTTCATACCAGCTAGTAAAGGTTACTTGGAGCTAGAGGTCTGCGCAGGACAGAATTTTCAGTCCCGCTCCCGCCCGCTCCCGCATTGTGCAGGCCCGCTCCCCCAAAGAATTATGATTTTCAGTCCCACTCCCGCCCGCACCTGCCATATTTTGTCCCGCTCCCGCCCACAAATCCCGCATGATGCAGACGTTCGCACTATTTCTCACGAAAGTTCTTGCCATTGGCTTGGGGAATTAAACATGCTGAGCTTAGCTGAGCTCTCCACTGACCGATCCTTCATTTATTGTAAGTTTATTGTTTAGACTCTGACATTCTACTGACACATTCCAAGTTGAGCGCTGCATGCGCTCATGATTGACAGCTCTCGCTTTGATTGACAGCTCTCGCTTTGCGCACTCGCACTCCCACTTCCGAGTCTGTGGCGTTATGATTCCAACCGCGATTTCATTCTCCTCTCATATGAAGTGCTGCGCAACCAGCTCCTCAGATTATACACTGTCTATTTCTCGCTTTAAATTGAACAATCTGTGCGATACACAGTCCTTTTTAATACTAGTTAATACTTTTTAATACTTTTTAAAATACTTTTTAATACTTAGGACTAATACTCTTGACTTTTTAACGGTAAATGTACCTCTTTTTAAAGCAGCACTTACTTCTGAAGCACTGTGAGCTTCACTAGAGGAGCTCTGCTCTTCTGCCATGATCGGAGATCTCAAACACGGAAGAGCGGAAAGGAATCGGAAACGTACACGAGATTAGACCACATCCGCAAATTTAGGCATCTTAAAATGTTTTTATTAATGCCAAATAAAATATCCAGCACAAATTATATACGATAGACATAAATGAATAATTTATACATTTTATTTTAAACACGTTTTTAGTTAGCGGGACTGCAGCTTATCACCTCTCCCGCCCGCGCCCGCATCGTGCACTCTCCCTCCCACCCGCGCCCGCAATGAGCTTTCAAGATTTGTCCCGCACCGCACTGCTTTGCGTCGGGTCCCGTGGGACTCCCACGGGAGTGCAGGGCTCTACTTGGAGCAAAGTTGTGTTTACTGGTGTTAAATGGGTTTCTCTTACTTTCAGCTGTGTAATGGGGACCTAATTCCTGATTGTAAGGTTTACTTGCAGAATCTACACCTTACTTATAGTTTGTAAGTATCAGCAACTTGAACAATTAATGTCTCACTTACACAATGTAATGTAATTAAATGTTGTTATTTTTATTGCAAGACATAAAACGGCATAACATATTGGAGCATCAATACAGTTTTCATTCAGTCAATAACTTTTTTAAAGCTTACTTTCATTTAACACATCCAACCCAGAGAAGCATAACATTCCACTTAAAGTGTCAGTCCACCATTTCTGGAATTAAACTCATTTTCTCCACCTCCACTCGAGTTAAATAACTGAGTTTTACCTTTCTCCTATTCATCCAGCCGTTCTCCTTGTCTGGCGACGCAACAGCACACAGAAAACAAACTTCCACAACTAATTTTGAATGATTTCATTTTATTGGAACACTTCAAGATGGCCAACTATTTGTTTTGAACAGGTTTACGGATTAAGTAGCAAAGATTGAATGCACGCCGTTAATCTGCACCGTTTATAGCGCAGCTGATGTAGGACAAAAATCTGTTCAAATGCCAAGAAATGACGTTTTGTGCTCTGCGCATGCGCAGTGGGGCTTTGTAGGACGCATTGACGTGTAGGACAGTTTATCAGAACACCGGTTCAAAAATAAAATTCTTTCGATTAACTTGCGGGTTTATTTATTTATTTTTAAAAATTTGTGGATGTGTTCATATAATATAAAGAATAGTGGCACAAAGATATGAAGTTTTTTGTGTTGAAAATATTTTCACTCGGCGGCACGGTGGTGTAGTGGTTAGCGCTGTCGCCTCACAGCAAGAAGGTCCTGGGTTCGAGCCCCGGGGCCGGCGAGGGCCTTTCTGTGCGGAGTTTGCATGTTCTCCCCGTGTCCGCGTGGGTTTCCTCCGGGTGCTCCGGTTTCCCCCACAGTCCAAAGACATGCAGGTTAGGTTAACTGGTGACTCTAAATTGACCGTAGGTGTGAATGTGAGTGTGAATGGTTGTCTGTGTCTATGTGTCAGCCCTGTGATGACCTGGCGACTTGTCCAGGGTGTACCCCGCCTTTCGCCCGTAGTCAGCTGGGATAGGCTCCAGCTTGCCTGCGACCCTGTAGAAGGATAAAGCGGCTAGAGATAATGAGATGAGATATTTTCACTCATTCGCTTCGCTCACTTGTGAAATACATAATATAATACAATATAATTTCATAACCCCCACTCAAAGATAAAACTTCACATCTTTATACACCCATGTAATATCCTCTATATCTGTTTTATTCAGTCACACCGCCACATTCTTGCTCATGGATTATTTTCTTATAAGAGCATTCCCCCGAGTGTTTTCTTCCTTCTGGTCTAGAAATAAAATTATTTAAGTTTTGATCACGGCGGCACGGTGGTGTAGTGGTTAGCACTGTCGCCTCACAGCAAGAAGGTCCGGGTTCGAGCCCCGTGGCCGGCGAGGGCCTTTCTGTGTGGAGTTTGCATGTTCTCCCCGTGTCCGCGTGGGTTTCCACCAGGTTAGGTTAACTGGTGACTCTAAATTGACCGTAGGTGTGAATGGTTGTCTGTGTCTCTCAGTACGTTTACATGCACATCCAAATCGAACTACTGTCGGTAATCGAGCTAAGGGTCCCAGCAGGGGTGCCAGAGAAATCCAATCCTACGTGCACACAAGGAAATCGAGCTATTGTGTGAGGTGCATTGTGCACCGAGCCACAGGTGGCGCTACACGCCCCATCGTGTTGGTACACTTCCGGTTATCGTCATGAAGAAGAGCTATTCAAGAGCAGTGTTGCCAGATACTGCTGACGTTTTCCAGCCCAAAATATGTTCAAAACCCGCCAAAATGCACTTAAAACCGCCCAATCTGGCAACGCTGTTCAAGAGTATAAACAAAGTTATCAGTTCCGTGTTCACAAGAAGAGTGTTTGTAGTTTGTATGTACGAACAGAAGTGTTCCTAATAAAATGGCCACTACAGGGGCGCCGCTAGAAATCTTGGGCCCTATGAAAGATTACAATTTAGGGCCCCCCCCGGTAAAATTTTCAAACTCAAGCAACTTAATTTGAAGTCTGTTTTTGGCTGGCACTTCTACTTTACTATGCATGTGATCAGCTATCTAGCAAGTTTAGGTGATACAGTTATTTGGTATCTGAACATTTTAAATGCAGAACTGTCAGAATTAGACTGAATAGACTGTTGCCTTAAAAATGATATATATGGAAGATGTATATATATTTTTTTCTTTTATGAGCAACTATTATTAGGCCACTCAGTAGCCTATGGAGTTCATTCAATCCAAATGTTTGTGTTGAGAGAAATTGCATGCATCACTGTATCAGTATGGATTTATAACATTCTGTATGCACATTATGGATACTCCAGAGCCCTCCAGCAAACATCATCAATAATCAGGATTACAAAATGTATTCCTTTGTTTCCTCCATTTATTGACTTATTGTATGTGATCAAATGTATGCCTTGACGAATAACTACACTAGTTTTTTGATACAATTACAGAGTGCACTGCAAGAAATCCACTAAGTGTTTTTGGTTTCTTTTAGGCATCACACATTTATTAGAAAACACAGCAAATGTTCAAATATTCAAGTTAAATACTTAGCAACAGTATCAATAAATCCACACATGAACAATAGCAATGATATCTATGACCACAGCTAATGTGCAAAATATTAAAATTAAATACTTAACAATATCAACAAATCCACACATGAACAATGGCAAAACACCTAGACTTAATTATACAATAAAGATACCTATGGCGGCACGGTGGTGTAGTGGTTAGCGCTGTCGCCTCACAGCAAGAAGGTCCTGGGTTCGAGCCCCGGGGCCGGCGAGGGCCTTTCTGTGCGGAGGTTGCATGTTCTCCCCGTGTCCGCGTGGGTTTCCTCCGGGTGCTCCGGTTTCCCCCACAGTCCAAAGACATGCAGGTTAGGTTAACTGGTGACTCTAAATTGGCCGTAGGTGTGAATGTGAGTGTGAATGGTTGTCTATGTGTCAGCCCTGTGATGACCTGGCGACTTGTCCAGGGTGTACCCCGCCTTTCGCCCGTAGTCAGCTGGGATAGGCTCCAGCTTGCCTGCGACCCTGTAGAACAGGATAAAGCGGCTACAGATAATGAGATGAGATGAGAAGTTTTGATCACGTTTTTGGCACTATGAAACAAAATCGAATCATCCTACTGCATTATGATCGTCTCGGTTTTGTTGTCGCTTCAGTGTCGCTGAGCACTTTAGTACTGGATGACCTGGAATGCAAGCAGAGTCGTTTAAGCTCGCTCCAGGATGCACGTCTTTTGTTCCTGAGTGCCACTCTGCAGCTTTTAAGACGTGTTCTTGCCTGTGTGTGAAGTGTTGTGGGTAACGTGCACCACACCCGCTCCGCTCTATGATTAGTAGAAGCCACGTCATTATACCAGGAGATGATTGTGGCACTGTGGTGGAGGAGAAAAGAAGGAAGAGAAAGACTTCTTCCATCTAATCACTGTTATTGTCTTTCAGCATCTCTGCTTCATCTGCACGTTTCTTGGAGACAGCTTAGCGTGACTGGAAAGGTTTTCGGGATTTAGCAGCATGTCTATTCACAGCGCTGCGTTTTGTTGTGGCAAGGTGCTATTCTGACAGATTTTGGTCTGTTCAAATTTTACGCAACACTTCCTGTTTTCAAAGAAGCTGGATCTGTCTATCTAGAGCTTGCATTATAGAAGGATTTATTTCGAATAGCTGCCTGTCTGTTTTATTCTGCACATTAACGTGGTTAACTGAAAGCCACTGTAGAGCCGAAATGTGTTATTTTAATGCAGATGGGTCTTTTTTTTTTTCAACCCGTTATTTATATTAATAGAAACCGACATGATGGAGGCAGACAGTTAGATGAGGTGTCCAATGCCCAGAGCTTATTTAATCTGTTCCATGACTGTAAAAACCCAACATAAAATGTCTCTCTAATAGAGTCGAATGGAAAAAGTAATGGCGCTTGGTAGAATGGCTCACTGTTAAACTGAATGTTGGCCCATTGTTGCTGTCTGTGAGGACAGAACTGGGCAGTACATGCCGTCCTCCAAGCACACACAGCTCTCCTGGAATATTGCATTAGCAGCAGTTCACAAAGTTTGACAGTTTGTCAGGGGGGAAGTGTGTGAGAGCACTCGCCGTGCCAGAATAGTAGATATCCTGTTATGCGAGCGCTACATACTGGGTGGGAATTAACAACGGCTAATATTGGCCATAATTTGGGTATTAAAAAAAAATCTCCAACATCATTAAAACGGCCATTGCAGGTTTGAAAACCGCTTTAATAAAATAAAACAGACAGGCTAGTGAAATTTTAATGTTTTAAACATCATTATAACCTGCACTTGGTGAGCATATTAACCTTCTAGCGATAATGTAGGCCCATTCGTTCCTGATTTTGCATCCATCATCTTAGCCATTGCTTAAATGGACATTTTTCTACAATTGGATCCTTTTCACTTCCGTACTTTTTTTAAGGTGTATTTAAACACACAGATGGACAAATTAAAGGAGAAAAAAGTATGTTAGGAAGTTATTGGGCCACCACAAGCTACCAGAACAGCTTTAATGCACCTTGACACACATTGTACAAGTCTCTAGAACTGTACTAGACGGATCCCATCTCATCTCATTATCTCTAGCCGCTTTATCCGGTCCTACAGGGTCGCAGGCAAGCTGGAGCCTATCCCAGCTGACTACGGGCGAAAGGCGGGGTACACCCTGGACAAGTCGCCAGGTCATCACAGGGCTGACACATAGACACAGACAACCATTCACACTCTCATTCACACCTACGGTCAATTTAGAGTCACCAGTTAACCTAACCTGCATGTCTTTGGACTGTGGGGGAAACCGGAGCACCCGGAGGAAACCCACGCGGACACGGGGAGAACATGCAAACTCCGCACAGAAAGGCCCTCGCCGGCCACCGGGCTCGAACCCGGACCTTCTTGCTGTGAGGCGACAGCGCTAACCACTACACCACTGTGATGCCCCGGGTAGCACTCATGAAATTAAAATTTGGGGGGGAGCTGCTTCAATAAGGGTGGTAGCACTCTTTGCTTGATCCAGCCATGTTTCAGTTAGAAGCAAAAAAATCAAGATTGTGTTTGCAAATAAGATCATTAATTAAAAATGACTTGTTTGAAAGTGATCTAACGTTCAGAAGAGCTAGCTTTACAGAAAGTCTAGAAGTAATATCCGCTTGGGCACTCTGATGTTGTTTAGAAACAGGAAGGAGACTAGACTGGTTTACCCCCTGGGCTAAATATGCTCTCTGTTTTCTATTTCTTATCAACACAGGAATAGAGAATGGCGTAGGCATACTGGGTCCCAGCTTGTTTTCAAAACTACACCCAATGCAGGGACCCACAGCACATCATACAAGAATCTCTGTATATTCCATGAGGTTGGGAGGGGGAAGGATTGGAGATGTCATGTATTTTTTAGATGGTGAAAAAGATTGGTAGCCAGCTGAAAGTCCTGGGCGAACACAGTTCAGTCTGTTGGTTGATTTTCGATGAACTGGGTACACTGCTTGTCGCGAATGATTTGGGCTGGAAAAAGAGAGTGCAGCCATTGGCAGCAATCTCTGCATACTTTTAGGGAAATCCATGCAGGGGGGAGACGGAGATGGTACAATAAAGTCAGACGAGCGAGACTGAGATTGGGACTTTGGTGAGGTCTTTGTGAGTGTCTCCATGACTGTCTCTGTCTCCCTGACAGTCTCTGTGATACTTACATGGGGTCGAGATGTGGATGATGCAGCCTTGGCATGATTGTCTTTGGTCAGGTCCTCAATCTGGATGGGCGATGCAGATATCTGTGGCTGCCCATTGTTAACAACATGCTCACATTCTCCACGTGATTGTTGATGTCCTTGGCAGTCTGCCCCAGATGGCTGTGTGTCCTTGTTGAAGCATCTCTGCTGTGCTTGCATGGGTAGTTGTTTTGGCTTTGCAGAGGTTTTGTTGATATCTGTAACTGGGTCAGTCTGTGAGCACTTATCAGCAGTTCTGCCCGATATGTAGTGAAAGTTCATTATGTCTAACTATTCAAACTATTCTTTAAGTTCATTTCTTAAGACAAGGATTTTTTAAGATGTTACCTTGTTGTTGACAGTTTTGGCGATAAACTTCCGCCTTCTTCAAAACAGTCACCAGATGTCGAGTGGTGACGTGCCTTATCAGCTGATGTTACTCTATAGCTGCTAGTTCACCCCAAAGACAAAATACAACTGGACAATAAATGCAACGTCATATATGAAATCCCTTGGCGTTCATGTAATAAAATCTATATTGGTGAAACGGGCAGATGCTTCCATACTCACAGAAAAGAACACCAAATAGAATGTGAAAAAGAAACAACAAAAAGACTCACAAGATCCGAAAAAGAAAAAGCACACCAAGAAAACCTAAAATCAGCCATTTCAGACCACTGTAAACGGCAAAATCATATAATGAATTGGGAAGAGGCCAGAGTCATTCGCGCTGAAGAAAATAGATACCAGCGGTGGATTTTAGAGGCAGTGGAGATACGCAAGCGGGCGCAGAGGACCATGAACCGGGATGAGGGAGCGTATGCGCTGTCGCACACCTGGAGCGCAGTCCTGGAGGAGCGACCTGACAGCAGGAGGTGTGGACTACCTGTCAAATTGGGCGGGACGTTCACGCCTCCATAGAGTAACATCAGCTGATAAGGCACGTCACCACTCGACGTCTGGTGACTGTTTTGAAGAAGGCGGAAGTTTATCGCCGAAACTGTCAACAACAAGGTAACATCTTAAAAAATCCTTGTCTTAAGAAACAAACTTAAAGAATAGTTCTGCCCGATGTTGGCTGAGAAAAGAATGCATGCTGGAGAGAGAGACTGTAGCGATCAGCCAAAACTCTGGTCCCAATCCGGCTGAGTTCAGTGCTATTTGGCCTGAAGAATTCTCTGCGATTCCAGAAAAGGTTAAAATTGTCTATGAAGTTCATACCAAATGAAAAACAAGTTTTTCCAAGCCAGGTGTTAAGACTGAAGAGTCTAGTAAATGCAAAACTTCCCCTTGCAGGGAGTGGGCCACTGATAAAAGATTGTATTCTAGTCTTATGGAGCACTTGCATGTGACGTCACAGCCGATCCAGATTGTGACAGACGCCATCTTGTCGGTCAAACGCCATATTCCGCCTTCTACTTCTGGTTCTACTTCTGCTTTTACTTCTACCTTTTCTTCTGGAAAACCCTACTATATACAATTCTACTACAACAGCTGCGGCTACAAGCTCTCCCTACCTGTGCACGTTTTTTATGTTTTTTGTGTGTGTTTTTGCGTGTTGTTCGTCTGTACTGGACTTCAATATCCACTACAACCGTATGGACTTACTGGACATTGGTTTCCAGCAGAAAATGACGGTTTGTAGCGATTTCCATCGCATGCACAACATTCCGGACGAGATAGCGAGACCAGCGGGGTCTCCGTGGATTGTTATTGGAAGCAAAGCGAAGGAGGCGGCGCCGGGAGCGGAAGCAAAAGCGAGGCTGCAGAGCGGCCTGTTGACTAAGCTCAGAAAACAGCCACTCAAATCTCCACTGCTAAGCCTCTATCTCTCCAACGCCACATCCATGTAAACAAGACGGACGATTTGGAATTACAGCTGGAATTACCTTATTCTATTCTATAATCGGCTGGTCAGTGCTATACTCAATACTTAAGTGACTTACCCATCCAATGAGGATTCTTGTTTACAAGATGCCACATCTGAGTCGCTGACAAATCCTGAATTTCTGTAAAGATAACTGTCCAGAGATTTATAAGCACGCAGTGCTTCACCACTGAACAGCGAGGGAAAGTTAATGAGGTAATTATACACGTCTGGGTATTCCGCTGGCAGTTCAAAATCCAGTCGTGAAAACTCCGTCCGGTAAGCCATAAGGGTCACTAATCTGTAGATCGTTTATTTTAGACATATATCTAGTTATCTGTTCATTAGAAAAATGAGCCGTGTAGTCCGTCGGTTGAAATTGATCCATTCTGTACACGAGTGCAGCAGTATTCAGCTGTGTTTTTGACCGACAAGATGGCGGTTGTGTACTTTCCGGCCACGTGACTGCAAGATCTCTATAGAGGTCAGAAAAAAGTTTTCTGAACTCATCTTGGACAAACAGCTGTTCTCTGAAAACATCATTTGCTCCCACGTTAGGGTGCATCAGTTGCCCCCTAAAAATGAAAAGTTCCTCCGATCACGATGTAGTTTTGTTTTTATGTTCCTTTTAGTAAGAAAACACACTGGGTGAAATATTTTGACAAAATTCAAAAGTTTAATGGTGGCACCAGGAGCTCAAAGTTATGGAAAAAGCTGCTATTTTATGACTTTTATGACAATTTCGATCACTTTTCATGAAACATTATGGCACCTTATAGAGCAGGGGTGGGCAGTTATTTTTTCCATGGGGCCACATGAGAAACAGAAAATTTTGTGGAGGGCCGGACCAAAAGGCTGAACTAAATTCTGCATAATATTAATTGTATTTCTTTATATAAAGCAATAAATATCATTTGTTTTTACAAGCTGCTAAGACTGGTAAGAGTATGGAAGAAACAAGGTTGCCTTACAAAAAATGTCATTTATTCAATCAAATTTCCTTAAACAATGGTTAACAAAATGTGAACGTTTGTACCAATTTTTTTTTTCAGTCACATTCATCCCAAAACACAATAAAGACATCACAATATTGTCTTTCTACTCCAAATATCAAGCAAGATGCATCATATTATAATAACGATGCCCACATTTGTAGTTTAATCACCTTTGGTGTTTTTCGCCGGAGATCGGCTCCGGCGCCTGCTGGTGACGTCACACTATGTGATTGGCTGGACCGTTTGAAGGATGACATACAAGTTTGTGGTTGGTCTGGACAAATTACGGAAGTAGTTATCGCGGGATTAGGTTTCGTGGGATTTCATGTCATGTTCATGTCGCGCGCATTGCGTTTTTGTTGAACACAACTTCAAAATAAAAGCAATGCACATTCAGTCCATGCATGAGGTAAAATTAGAAAATACGTTTATTTTGTAATTTCTCATTAACCTTACGCGGGCCGGTCAGAATGAACCAAAGGGCCGGATGCGGCCCGCGGGCCGTAAAATGCCCAGGTCTGTTACAGAGTATACCAAATATCTTAGATCCACATTTTTAGTCCATATTCTAAATATATTCTCAAGCACAGTTTGAGTTTCAGCTGTTCATTGAATCATTGTTCAACTACTTTTAAACAATACAAATGTATTATGAATCACATTACTGCTTCTCAATCCCTTGCAAAGGTTCTTAACATGATCTCTGGGTCACAAGGAATCAATAAATGGAGTCCAACATTGTGATTCAAACCTTACGCGAAAACATAAAATAAGCGTTTTTTGGCAAAAAATGAACCTCATGGTGCCACCATTAGACTTTTGAATATGGTCAAAAAATTTTACAGGATGTCTTTATTGGTGAAAAGGAACACCCAAACAAAAATGCATCAGATTTTATGAAAGTGAGGGCAACTGATGCACCCTATCCCACATGCACAACAATACGTTTGATAGTTTTATGCTCGGACATGAGTTTCAAAATGCTGTCTTTGGTGTCAGAGATGGATGCATTTGGAAGGCAGCAAATAATCATCCCATGTCCTTTTAAATGTCTTACAGTGGAATCACCAAGAACAAGGGTTGTGAGATCAGGTGGTGTTACGAGCTGCTTTTTGCCTCTTCCCACAGCTCTTCGGTTGTGGCGCAATCTCTTTCTATGATGTGTTTGTCCGCCTGAAAATTCCGCTTCCACATCCCTGAGGCATTCAAATTTGTTCTGAAGCCTTATGGGCTGTGGATTTTCCATACGACTGTAAATCCTATTGTAGTTTGTAGACCTGGCTCTATTTCTAATAGCATGGCTGTGGAGCATGGGTTGCATAGTATCAGAACGAACTGGTGTTGAGGTAATTACTCTTCTGTTTTTATTTTTGGGCCTGCCACCCATCGTGTGCCAGTTTTCTGTACTCACATTTTGCTCTGTTAGATTGACGTATTCATCCACTCGATCTGCAATGCCATCGGCCTGTCGGCGTGCAACCTCTGCATTCTCAGCCACTGTTTCTGTACTCCTTTCGTGAGATATCGCTCTTGGTTCGTCCGTCCGTCTTTGGCGGGGCATCAATCTTTGATTCCAGGATAGAAATCCTCTGTTCTAGTTCTGTGCATTTTCTGCAGGATCTCCTGGATTTTTTGCCCCCTGGCATTTTGTTTTAAAAGCTAGTTTATCTTGTAAAGGTGAAAAAATAAAATGAAGAAATAGTGGAAATTAAGTGAAAAAGTAAAAAAAAAATAAAGATCAAGCCCCCATTTATACAAAATTGAGTCATTCAGGATTCAGCCATGTTTTTGCTCAGTGTTAGCAGCAGTTAGAGGTTTTCAGCTTTCTCTTGCAATGTTTTCTTTTATTTCTTCTTCCTCAGGGTAGTAAAACTCGCTTTCGCTGTGAACACTGTAGTTATCGCTATCCATGCTGTAAAATTAATGCTGTTCTTCTGAGAAATGCGAAAATAAATGTTGACAAAAATTGCTTCTATGTTTGTTGTTGTTGTGAACGAGCGAGTCGCCAGAGGTCCGTAACTGGGGTCCGTACCGTAGGATACGGGCCCGCTCGCCAGCCAATCAGAGCGCAGGATTTGATGGAAACCGGACCGCGAAAAAAATAAATAGATTTAGGCACTGCCTGAAAGCGGAGCTCCCATCTGTTTCTGGGTTGTAGAATTTTCTTATATCATAGCCAGCCTCGTTTCTTTTATTTCTTTACCGTTCTAGTTAGGGATGTCCCGATCAGGTTTTTTTGCCCTCCGATCCGATACCGATCATTTGATTTTGAGTATCTGCCGATACCGAGTCCCGATCCGATACTTCTTATAATCCATAAAAAATAAAGACGAGGAAAGAAACGGATCCAGGATGTTCCTCATTTTTTATTTAACACCTTATTTTAACATCCAACAACTCCGTTAGCAAACAGAGCACTTACGTGAGGCAGTTTGAACAATAAATAACAAATTTAAAAAAATAACCTGAAAATACCTGGCAGGAATGTAAACAAATAAAAAAAAAAATAAAGTGCCACAGTGCCAGTAATTTGCTTTTAAGAACGCATCTCACAGTGGTGTACAGTAATTTCAATTAAGGAAATGAACGTTTTTCTTGATGAAAACAAGCATTTCTACCCTTTCAGGTTTGAGCCCGTTTCTTTTGTCATCCAACGAAAAAAAAAAAAATCTCATTCTTTGCTTTCCGCTTCGAACTGCTTCCATGTTCAACTTTGCCGGCAACAGGCAGCCAATAACCAATAGCGTCTCCGCTACAAAGTGATGTCATGCCGCACGCGTTGATGTTGCTGTGTTGAGACAAGAGGTCTGGTCTCACTCTGTGCCAACGCATAGCTATTGATGTGTTAAAAATGAGAATATATTACATAGATATATATCCGATCTCTGATCGGGAGGCAATGCCCGATTCCGATCGAGTCTGAAACCATGTGATCGGGCCCGATTTCCGATCACGTGATCGGATCGGGACATCCCTAGTTCTAGTTATTGTACTGTTTCCTTATGTTGTACAAAACATACACAGAAAGAGAATAGCTCTGGCCTGATGAGTAGAGTCAGGGCAGTGATTTTATTTACAAATTCAATCTCACCATTGCTGAGACAAGAATACAAAAAAAAAAAAAACATATTGGAAAAATATATTGAAAACAAAATGCAATGTAATGAATCCGCTGCCCGGTACGAAAACCCAGGATAAAAACCCAGTGGGATTAAAAACTCCCGGGAACATACTCCTCATTCGAGCGCAGTGCATGTAGCTCTGAGGATTAGAGCTTTGACTTTGAAAAGACGATAGAGGTTTTGTTAAAAAAAAAAAAAGTGCAATTGAGGAAATATTTAAAATGCTCAGCATTGGCATTATCACCATACTAATATTAAGAAATTGTGTTATGAAACTAGAAAGACAATTAAAGAGTTTTCTAGAGTTATAGTTTGTTTGTAAGGGCGTATTCACACCTACGTTGTTTGGTCCGGACCAAACGAACCAAATTTCCCTTGGTCCGGACCTTTTGGGTTGGTCTGAATACAAACCACCGAACTCTGGTCCGGACCAAACAAGCGGACCGAGACCGAGCTGCAAGGTCGGACTCGGTCCGGACCAAAGGAACCCTGGTGCGGACCTTTTGGAGGTGTGAAAGCAGACCAGACCTAATCCGACAGTTTTGCTTTTTTGTACCTCGGGAGCTTCCGTCGTTTGTCGAGCATTATGGGAAACAGAGTCTTGACACTCCA
The DNA here is from genome assembly GCF_027579695.1 of Neoarius graeffei. Taxonomy (NCBI): domain Eukaryota; kingdom Metazoa; phylum Chordata; class Actinopteri; order Siluriformes; family Ariidae; genus Neoarius; species Neoarius graeffei. The sequence goes on along the minus strand of NC_083575.1, from coordinate 71,517,910 downwards.
CCGCAAAGCGCACACACTGTTTCGGTTGTCAAGGGTCATTCAGTCACCAGTGGTAGGCGAGTACAAAAAATGAGTAGGGGGCAAACGTGGGCCGAGGAAGAAATGCGCACCCTTGTGGATATATGGGCAGATGTCCACATATCTGAGCTTTTGGAGAGAACACACAAAAATGCCGACGTGTTTGCTGTATTCAGTGAGAAAATGAAGGAGAAGGGGTTCACGCGGGGCGGCACGGTGGTGTAGTGGTTAGCGCTGTCGCCTCACAGCAAGAAGGTCCTGGGTTCGAGCCCCGGGGCCGGCGAGGGCCTTTCTGTGTGGAGTTTGCATGTTCTCCCCGTGTCCGCGTGGGTTTCCTCCGGGTGCTCCGGTTTCCCCCACAGTCCAAAGACATGCAGGTTAGGTTAACTGGTGACTCTAAATTGACCGTAGGTGTGAATGTGAGTATGAATGGTTGTCTGTGTCTATGTGTCAGCCCTGTGATGACCTGGCGACTTGTCCAGGGTGTACCCCGCCTTTCGCCCGTAGTCAGCTGGGATAGGCTCCAGCTTGCCTGCGACCCTGTAGAAGGATAAAGCGGCTAGAGATAATGAGATGAGATGAGATGGGTTCACGCGCTCCCCAGAACAATGTCGGCTGAAAGTGAAGAAACTCCGTCAGACCTACATTAAAATCAGTGACATTCTTTCAAAAAGTGGCGGTACTAGCGACGCAAAAAAGAAATTCATCTATTGCGTGAAGAGCCAGAACTGTCACAACATGATGTGCGCTCATCAGCGCTATCCTCCGTAGCCGCCTTGCCCTTTGTCGTCGTCGTTGATAAATTACTTGTACAACAGCATAGTAATCGCACAATTGTGAAAACAGTAAAAACTGGAAAAAACATATAGCTTTGATGACATTAAAAAGAATAACAGCACGGAAAGCCTCCATGACTACTTTTGAACTTAACGCTTTGTGCGCGTGTCGTCTCTGACCAATAGCTGAACGACCTCAGGGCACGTGGCTTTGTTGACAGATTTTGGTCCACTTACTAAAATGTAGAGTGTGAAAGCGAACCGCACCAAAATGGGAAAAAAAAAAAAAAAAACATTTGGTTTGGACCAAAGCAAGTGAACTATCGAACTATCCTGGTCTGAATACACCCTAAAAGATCGGGTACCGGAACCATCAGAAAACAATTTTGCTGTGTTCACACTTACACCGCTACGAAAGTGGTATAACTGTATCGATACAAAGTACACCGGTACAGTTTAGTGCATCTGTCCACACTAGCGAGAAATGTTTGCGGTTTTCTTTCACGGAAGTTGAAATGCGCGTGCGCGAAATGTTTCCGTGGTTACCGAGTAACTTCCTTCCGAGAATATATGGCGGATGAAACAACGTGTGTGTGCTTTTTGTTGTCGATGTACAGTCCGTATTTCTGGTGGTCATTTATTCAGTCGAATCGTATAAAACGCACGAGGCAGTTGAGAAAGAAACAAAGAAAAGGAATCTCCTTTCCCCCCCCTCACTTTCTCCCTCTTCCCTTCTCTTCCCCTCCCTTTCTCTCCCTTTTCCCCTCTTCCTCCTTTCTTCCTCCCCCTCTCCCTTTCTCCCCCCTTTCTTGGCTCCATGTAGCTCCACGGTTGTTTTGAGCCATTTTGACGTTTTATTTACAGCTGGAAAGCACGGGCGTATTGTATTGTATGAATAACCCGGAAGACGTAGGAATGGTTCATTGCGCTTGCGTATTATATTTGTATCGATACAGAGCCGCTTCATCTGTCCACACTACAGCGAAGCGCTACAGTACCGATACTGTACCGGTACGAAACCCATACATTTGTGGGTTTCGTACCGATAGTTATACCGCTACAGTACCGGTATAGTTGCTAGTGTGGACAGGTGTTGCGGTACGAAAGTAGTTTCGTATCGGTACAAAATCCCTAGTGTGGACAGGGTATATGATGGGTTTCCTTATGTATCCACACACTATGCCTATGGGGGTCCACTCGCGTCGGCCTTTGGCCAGTGCAGGAGTTCCACTATTAGGAATTTTTTTCACAAAACCTGACAGTTTTGTTAAGTGACTAGAGCAGTTGTGCCGCTTGACATTTTGGGATTTCTGTGATTTTATTTATTTCTTTTTTAAATTTCCGTATTTCCATGGCAACCGATTCAACTTAGGAAAATCTGGAGTGGGGTTTCATGTGGGGCCCCGGGGGGGGGATACGTCCTCTCCTGATGACTCTTGTTTATCACAACGAACACCGTGCAGATGCAAATGAAGAGAACCGTGATTTGAAAGGATAAAGCTGTGGGGAAAAGGAACAGCGGGATGAGTTTAGGTGTTTCTGTTCTAATACTGGCGTACACTGCCGTCTCCTCAACATGTGCCGTGTTCCAGAAGGTCGTTGCTTGGCAGGCAAGACGCGCAGGCTGTTTATGACAGCTTGTGCTTTAGCATGCGAAGCTGCAGAGTACTCCCAGGACTCCCTGATTTACTGCTGACGTGCAGGAAGTGGAGTCGGAGAGAGGAATCCCCTGATCTTCAGTACATTCCGTACATAAGCATGATCTTACTAACAGATGAAGGCTGTTGCACGAAAGGACGTTCAACATGGATGACGTTTTCTGCCTTCTGTCAACATGCTGTAATTAATCGTCTTGAGGCAATCTGGTTCACGAGTGCTCTTGGACCTTATAGAATACATTTTCCCATCGTCAGCTCGACTATTTATAGAGCAGCTTCCTCTAGCTACATTGAGACTCTGAGCGAACAGGAAATCTGGCAAGTAGAAGTAAATCATGGAGAAGTAGATCATGTTCTATTGTAAATAGTCAAATGGTGCACGTTCGCATTCGGCTGCCATGAACAGATCTCTGGAAGATCAGTGGCTTTGTGGAAAAAGTGTCGTTCAAGTGACCATCTGCTCATCTCCAGATCTTTTGCTCATTCTGTTTAGTCTTTTTAAGCCTAGAGGTTTTAGCGCTTTCAAAAACTGTCCCGTTACTGATGTTTCTCAAGTCCGCTTGCTTGGCTGTCTGTTGTAGCTTTGGATGATCCAGGTAGTTCATCACTAAGAACATCAGTCATGGAATTATGGTCTAAAGTCAACACGAAGCCCAAAGCTGAAGTAAATGTTTACTCAGGACTAGTGAGCACTGTGTAATTCAGACCTCACACTCTGCCTCGCCTCGATCGCCTCGCTTCTAATGGAATTTTTTTTGCACGTCGGTCTTTCTTTTGTAATCGTCTGTTTGGTATGTTGAGTCAACTCTGAAAGCCGATATCCAGGCAGCCCACCTAAAAACAGTGTTTTGGGGTTCACGCTAATGCAGAATATAGCATATGTGAAAACAAACTGTTCCTTTGGCTGAGTAAGAATTATATCTCGTCATGTTGCTTCCTGTTTCAAGGTGTTTTTTTTTTTTTTTAAACTGGCGAGGAAAAGCATGCTGTGGTCTGCAGGTAAACCTGAATGATTGTAACTGAAATCCAGTAAAGAAGCCTTAAATATGGAAGTGACTGCAGATAAGAACTGAATTATTTATAAGCAATCAGCTTCATAAATAATTCAGCTTCATAATAATTGGGCGGGACGGTGGTGTAGTGGTTAGCACGGTCGCCTCACAGCAAGAAGGTTTCGGGTTCGAACCCAGCGGCCGGCGAGGGCCTTTCTGTGTGGAGTTTGCATGTTCTCCCCGTGTCTGCGCGGGTTTTCTCTGGGTGCTCCGGTTTCCCCCACAGTCCAAAGATGTGCAGTTAGGTTAACGTGGGGCGGCCTTGGGCTGAGGTGCCCTTGAGCAAGGTACCGAACCCCTGACTGCTCCCCGGGTGCTCTAGTGTGGCTGCCCACTGCTCTGAGAGTGTGTGTGTGTTCACTGCTTCAGATGGGTTAAATGTAGAGGATGAATTTCACTGTGCTTGAAGTGTGCATGTGACAAATAAAGGTTTCTTCTTCATACATTCAAGGAGAAAGTAAAGGAAACCAATTGAATAAACACTACGACAGTCAATTAAACATGGATGATATGTTGGACAGCTATGGATGACAGCTTGGTTGAGCTCAAGAAAGACCTACTGCGTGTGGCATCGTGGTGTTGCTCTAATTGCCTACTCATTAACCCAGAGGAGACCAAATTTTGCGTTTTTGGATCAGGTAAAATGTTGAATCAAGTTTCGATGCCTGCAGTGACTTTCTTCGGAGAGGAATTGAAGGTAGAAGACTCTGTGAAGGACCTAGGTGTGATCTTAGACAAAGGACTCATTTAAGGAGCATGCGGACACTTGTTTCGTGTCTCATGGGAAAGTTGGGTATGAGATTAGCAGAATCAGGCGGCATCTTGATCATTCCACCTTATTTGCTGGAATCAGTTCACTTGTATTTTCCAAGCTGTTTTACTCTTCCTCCGTATGGGCTCCTACCAGTAAGCATAACATCTCCAAACTTCAGTTCGTCCAGAATTTTGCTGCCCGCGTTCTTTCAGGAAAGCGGAAGTGTGACCACATTCAGCCAACACTCACAGTTGAAACGTCTTCCTGTAGTGGGTTGTCTTCGTCTCAGAGATGGTGTGCAAATGTACAAGTGCCTTAATGGATTAGCACCCAGCTATTTGTGCAACATGCTCAACAAGAGATCACAAATTCACGACTAGAACACTAGAAAAAGGGAACTCGTTGCACCTCCCTAAGTGCAGGACTGCTCTAGGTCTGAACTCGTGTCCTTACAGAGGTGTAAAAATCTGGAACTCGTTGCCCGATGAGATAAAGGCTACATCCACACGACAACGGCAACGAGATTTTATTAAAAAAAATATTGCGTCCACATGGACACCGGATCAGTAAAATATCAGGTACATATGGCAACACAACGCTTGCTGAAAACGATGCAATACACATGCCACACCTCTAGGGGCGCTGTAAGACAGTCCCATCGGAGACACCAGAACAATAGAAGTAGTAGGACGCATGCGCATAAACCCCTTCTTCTACCCGGCGTGAAGCACTCACAGGAACAAACACACAACAACAAGAAGATGGCTGCGACTACGTGAGGAAATCGTGCCTTCTGTGTGTACAAATTAGTTTTATTAGTGTGCATAGTTTTTATATAACTTAATTTTCTTATTGTGTGTGAACATTTTGAAAAGCATTTTTATATAATTTATATAACTTTTTATATTGTGTGTGAACATTTTGAAAAGCAGTCTTATCCAATAAAAAAAAGAAATTCAAGAAATGGTTCAGTTACTTGTTTATTTAAAAGAAAAGCTGTATACAAAAGTGAATGCAATGCAGTGGTTCATACAAAACAGCGAGAGTGCTGCTTGTTCTAGTCATGTGGTTGTGACGTCATCGTAAACAAATCCGTTCTACTCATCCAGACGACTTCGCAACGGTGCCGTTGCCAGATTTTTCCACTCTGGAACCCGTTCTCAAAAAATATCGTTTTGGGGCACCCAAAACGCCGGTGCCGTGTGGACGCCAGGCCGAAACGATAAACAATTTTATCAGATTCACCTGAATCTGTTGCCGTGTGGACAGGGCCAAAGAGTTGCTCTACAGTAGCCTCTTTTAAGCGCCATCTGAGACAACACTCGCTGAGTGATTGGCTTACGAGTTAATATTTGCATATTGGAATTTATGGCAGTATTTTAACCAATAAACATAGTTAACTGTAGGTTTATTATTATTGATTTAGGAGTCGTTTTAGCGTTTGTTTGTTTTTGTAAATTGGATATGAAGATCCCATCTGGGAATCCAATAAAGTCTTTTGTATTTGTAACATTTAAGCAGAGCAATAAAGATGATACCATCCTCCAAGGAGACCAGAAGATACAATAAATTGACCTGTTTTATCAGCTCAAGGACTCAACAAGCAAGTCCTTTTAATCCCTTGTCCTGACTGTATAAAGCGCAGTGTATTTGTGTCCTCGGTTGTTCTATAACATGGGCTTTATTGCAACTCTCATGGTCCCAAGCATTTCAAGAAATTCAGGGAAAAGTTAAAGGCTCAGTGAAGTGCTATAACTGGTGCCACTAGAATAAGCTAGCATTTGAAAGCCACTGCACAGAAAGTGGTTTTATATACACTACCGTTCAAAAGTCTGGGGTCACTTTGAAATGTCCTTATTTTTGAAAGAAAAGCACTGTTCTTTTCAATGAAGATCACTTTAAACTAATCAGAAATCCACTCTATACATTGCTAATGTGGTAAATGACTATTCTAGCTGCAAATGTGTGGTTTTTGGTGCAATATCTCCATAGGTGTATAGAGGCCCCTTTCCAGCAACTCTCACTCCAGTGTTCTAATGGTACAATGTGTTTGCTCATTGCCTCAGAAGGCTAATGGATGATTAGAAAACCCTTGTACAATCATGTTAGCACAGCTGAAAACAGTTGAGCTCTTTAGAGAAGCTATAAAACTGACCTTCCTTTGAGCAGATTGAGTTTCTGGAGCATCGCATTTGTGGGGTCGATTAAATGCTCAAAATGGCCAGAAAAATGTCTCGACTATATTTTCTATTCGTTTTACAACTTATGGTGGTAAATAAAAGTGTGACTTTTCATGGAAAACACAAAATTGTCTGGGTGACCCCAAACTTTTGAACGGTAGTGTACACTATAGCTACTTATTTCATCATGTTCATACATTTTTATATGAATGTGCATGTTCGGAATAATGTGACGGTCCAGTCCTGTGTAGACAGTTTGCACACTACGGTTTCTTATTTCTAGTGAGGGAGCACAGAAATGAAGTTCCTGGGCTCCAGTGAATGAAAGCCGTATCAGACGGGTCACGGGCAATGTGAACGAAGATTAAGATGTTTGACTTGCACTATATTTGCATCTCCATTCATTAATTTTAATTTTTTAGCACTGAACACCAGTTAATGAGGTGTGTGTGTGTGTGTGTGTGTGTGTGTGTGTGTGTACAGTGCTGAGCGTAAATGAGTACACCCCCTTTGAAAAGTAACATTTTAAACAATATCTCAATGAACACAAACAATTTCCAAAATGTTGAAAAGACAAAGTTTAATATAACATCTGTTTAACTTGTAACATGAAAGTAAGGTTAATAATATAAACTTAGATTACACATTTTTCAGTTTTACTCAAATTAGGGTGGTGCAAAAATGAGTACACCCCACAAAAAACTACTACATCTAGTACTTTGTATGGCCTCCATGATTTTTAATGACGGCACCAAGTCTTCTAGGCATGGAATGAACAAGTTGGCGACATTTTGCAACATCGATCTTTTTCCATTCTTCAACAATGACCTCTTTTAGTGACTGGATGCTGGATGGAGAGTGATGCTCACCTTGTCTCTTCAGAATTCCCCATAGGTGTTCGACTGGGTTCAGATCAGGAGACATACTCGGCCACTGAATCACTTTCACCCTGTTCTTCTTCAGAAATCCAACAGTGGCCTTAGATGTGTGTTTAGTCATGTTGGAAAAGTGCACGACGACCAAGGGCACGGAGTGATGGTAGCATCTTCTCTTTCAGTATAGAGCAATACATCTGTGAATTCATGATGCCATCAATGAAATGCAGCTCCCCGACACCAGCAGCACTCATGCAGCCCCACATAAGGACACTGCCACCACCATGTTTCACTGTAGGCACCATGCATTTTTCTTTGTATTCCTCACCTTTGCGACGCCATACAGTTTTGAAGCCATCGGTTCCAAAAACATTCATCTTGGTCTCATCACTCCAGAGTATAGAGTCCCAGTAGTCTTCATCTTTGTCAGCATGGGCCCTGGCAAACTCTAGGCGGGCTTTTTTGTGCCTGGGCTTTAGGAGAGGCTTCTTTAATGGACGGCATCCATGCATGTCATTCCTCTGCAGTGTACGCCGTATTGCATCACGGGAAATAGTCACCCCGGTTTGGTTTTCTACTTCTTTAGATAACTGCAGTGAACTTGCATGCCGATTTTCTTCAGCCGTTCTCATCAGAAGACGCTCCTGTCGAGGTGTTAACTTCCGTGGACGACCTGGACGTCTCTGTGAGATGGTTGCAGTTCCATCTTTCTTAAATTTTTGGACCACTTTTGCTACAGTATTCTGACTGATAAGTAAAGCTTTGCTGATCTTCTTGTAGCCTTCACCTTTGTGGTGTAAAGAAGTTATTTTCTTTGGGGAATTCTGAAGAGACAAGTTGAGCATCACTCTCCATCCAGCATCCAGTCACTAAAAGAGGTCATTGTTGAAGAATGGAAAAAGATTGATGTTGCAAAATGTCGCCAACTTGTTCATTCCATGCCTAGAAGACTTGGTGCTGTCATTAAAAATCATGGAGGCCATACAAAGTACTAGATGTAGTAGTTTTTTTTGTGGGGTGTACTCATTTTTGCACCACCCTAATTTGAGTAAAACTGAAAAATGTGTAATCTAAGTTATATTATTAACCTTACTTTCACGTTATAAGTTAAACAGATGTTATATTAAACTTTGTCTTTTCAACATTTTGGAAATTGTTTGTGTTCATTGAGATATTGTTTAAAATGTTACTTTTCAAAGGGGGTGCACTCATTTACGCTGAGCACTGTATATTTATATAAAGTGTGTGTGTGTACACACACACACACACACACACACACACACACACACACAGACACACACACGCACACATTATTTTTATATATATATAATGGCCCGTTCTATAATTGTTGGTACGTTTCAAGTGTTGACTCTTAGTCATAGTCAACTCTGTTATCATTAAACTGGGCAATCCATTAACAGAACTCATGATAACCGAGTGGACATTTTCCACCATTTTGTTTATCTCCACATTCTAACCTCAAACTCGCTACCACATGGCATGTATAAAAGCAGAATTTCATGGATTTTAATCATGTATTATTGTTTTTAAAAAAAGGAGTAAGAGATTCACTCCAGTATCACAATAACAGATTTGATGAATAATTAATCTACTGTTGGTGTCTCCTCAACATTTTGTTCAAATTAATGAGAGAAGAAACATAACACACGTCACTGCCTTTCTGAAATTTCATGCCAGAGGAAGTGACCTCTCTAGGTGCAGGTGTCATGTGTATTATTAAAAGTCTTTGTGGAGTTTGTGGTTTTATAACAGAGTTGACAAGACCATTGGGACAGGTTTAAAAAAAAAAAAAAAGAATTATTTGACTGAAATTTCACATAATACAGAAAATAGACTTTCTGTGCAGTTGATTTGATCACAGTTAATAGAACAAGTCCCAAGAAACAGATTATTAGACTGAATCACTTCATGTTTATTCAAGTTGAATGTACGAATCAGGAGTCAAAGACCGCCAATAATGTGGGGGGAGGGGTGGGAGTCATTTAGTTAATATTTTATGGATAAATTGGGTCTAAAATGTACACCAAGTGTTGCTATTGGTGAAAGTTTATTTGCATTATTGTTCAAAACTGATTGAATACAGATTTATTTTGTGGAAAATAACAAAAGGTTTATCTTGGAAACACAAAATGTACCCCGAATTCTAGAATGGCCTGTATATAATATATATCTTCGTGGCTTCTTAGTTAAACACCAGGAAAGCGTTGGCCTTTTTGTACGGAGACTATAAGATCAAATCTCGATGATGCATCAGTCTTGGTGTAAGATGGCATATACCGTCTGTGAGCTTGTGTATGCAGAAGAGGGTAGATAGCACTTCCTAAGAGTGTGCTATGCTGCCTTGTTGTTACACAGCATAGACAGCAGTTTGAAAACATGTAGAGGTTCACTTCATATGATTTCGAAGACACCTTCATCCTACTCAGTTGATATGGGAGCATTAGATACGGTAGTAGGCGGGAATTGGGAAGGAACTATTACCAAATTAGGAAGAAAATGGGGAGAAATGGCAAGGCTCAATGCCGACGCATACTTCAGGACTGTGTGTGCTGCATTCGGGAAAACAAGATAATCCTGAAAGAGCAACAAAAACAGCCTTAAGGAGTTTGTGAGTAAGTTACAGCCATGTGTTATTTATTAAGACAAATACATTAGTTAAGTCAGCTATTTTTCCACAATCATGATAGAAAGGGGGTTTAAAAGTCTCTGTGATAGAAACTAAATGATACTTTTACAAGGCTTTATTTTCAGTCACTTCCACGTCGTGTCCAGTTGACGTTTTTGCGTGTGATAGACCAGCATTTTAACAGCGCGGGAATGAAATGGGTGAGCCCTGGGTGAGCTGATGTCCGTTCTTGACTCGTGTCTCAGAACAACCCCCTACTTTTTTTTTTTTATAAAGCATACAGTTAGGTCCATAAATATTTGGACAGAGGCAACATTTTTCTAATTTTGGTTCTGTACATTACCACAATGGATTTTGAACAAAACAATTCAGATGCAGTTGAAGTTCAGACTTTCAGCTTTAATTCAGTGGGTTGAACAAAATGACTGCATAAAAATGTGAGGAACTAAAGCATTTTTTAAACAAAATCCCTTCATTTCAGGGGCTCGAAAGTCATTGGACAAATTAAATAATTGTAAATAAAATGTTCATTTCTAATACTTGGTTGAAAACCCTTTGTTGGCAATGACTGCCTGAAGTCTTGAACTCATGGACATCACCAGACGCTGTGTTTCCTCCTTTTTAATGCTCTGCCAGGCCTTTACTGCAGCGGTTTTCAGTTGCTGTTTGTTTGTGGGCCTTTCTGTCTGAAGTTTAGTCTTTAATAAGTGAAATGCATGCTCAATTGGGTTGAGATCAGGTGACTGACTTGGCCATTCAAGAATATTCCACTTCTTTGCTTTAATAAACTCCTGGGTTGCTTTGGCTTTGTTTTGGGTCATTGTCCATCTGTATTATGAAACACCGACCAATCAGTTTGGCTGCATTTGAGCACACAGTATGTCTCTGAATACCTCAGAATTCATCCGGCTGCTTCTGTCCTGTGTCACATCATCAATAAACACTAGTGACCCAGTGCCACTGGCAGCCATGCATGCCCAAGCCATCACACTGCCTCCGCCGTGTTTTACAGATGATGTGGTATGCTTTGGATCATGAGCTGTACCACGCCTTCGCCATACTTTTTTCTTTCCATCATTCTGGTAGAGGTTGATCTTGGTTTCATCTGTCCAAAGAATGTTCTTCCAGAACTGTGCTGGCTTTTTTAGATGTTTTTTTTAGCAAAGTCCAATCTAGCCTTTTTATTCTTGAGGCTTATGAGTGGCTTGCACCGTGCAGTGAACCCTCTGTATTTACTTTCATGCAGTCTTCTCTTTATGGTAGATTTGGATATTGTTACGCCTACCTCCTGGAGAGTGTTGTTCACTTGGTTGGCTGTTATGAAGGGGTTTCTCTTCACCATGGAAATTATTCTGCGATTATCCACCACTGTTGTCTTCTGTGGGCGTCCAGGTCTTTTTGCATTGGCCGCGGTACGCGGTGGTCCGGATCACCGTATTTTCCATACAAAACGAGGGCATTAATTAATTATTTTTCCTGGATTGTGGTCCGGTTCACCGTATGCTGTATTATATTACGATATAAATAAAAACTTACCAAAATCATACTGTGTTTGTCATTTAATACGAGTTTTTTTACAAAGTCGTACATCATTTGTTATTTTTTCTCAAACCAGAAGAGAAATGCATGCGTAAAACACACGCGCAATAAAAGATACCAGTTCTAACGCATGTAAAAAAGCGGGAGCTGCCACGAGGGAAGTGAAAAATAATTTATCTTTATGGATAGGCCTAAACCATGCAACATCACAGTAAGACTTTATTTGTCTTCTGAACTTGGTGGTCCGGACCACACCTGAAAACGGCGTGGTCCGGACCACAACGGTAGTCCGGACCACCGCGTACCGCGTCATTGATGAGTTCACCAGTGCTTTCTTTCTTTCTTTCTTTCTTTCTTTCTTTCTCTCTCTCTCTCTCTCTCTCTCTCTCTCTCTCTCTCTCTGGATGTACCAGACTGTAGATTTTGCCACTCCTAATATTGTAGCAATTTCTCGGATGTTTTTTTTCTGTTTTCGCAGCTTAAGGATGGCTTGTTCCACCTGCATGGAGAGCTCCTTTGACCGCATGTTTTCTTCACAGCAAAATCTTCCAAATGCAAGCACCACACCTCAAATCAACTCCAGGCCTTTTATCTGCTTAATTGAGAATGACATAACGAAGGAATTGCCCACACGTGCCCATGAAATAGCCTTTGAGTCAATTGTCCAATTACTTTTGGTCCCTTTAAAAACAGGGTGGGACATGTTAAGGAGCTGAAACTCCTAAACCCTTCATCCAATTTTAATGTGAATATCTTCAAGTGGAAGCTGAAAGTCTGGACTTTGTCCATGTCCATTATATAACTATATAACTTGAATATGTTTCAGTAAACAGGTAAAAAAAAAAAAAATTTGTGTCAGTGTCCAAATATATATGGACCTAACCGTATACTGGTACTAGTAATGGAACATTCCTTTAGTGTAAAGTTAGAAATGGTTCAGTTAAGTGATAATCCAACATAAAGATCATGTTTTTGTTCCATTTTGCACAAAATCCGCTGGAGTTCCTCTTTAAAGATCTGCTCAGAGCCTTCCGAGCATGTAGTGAGTGGGCACTGGGTTTATGGCAGAAAGTTTTCCCTGCAGTTTTGGCACACGTGGTTGCACAGCATGCGAGTTTGAAGGTAGTCTGAGCCCGTGCCATGTTTTATGAGGATATCTGGATCCAGTTCAGTTTACTGATTAGACTAGCGGCAAGCAGATTGATGGTGTTTATCATAAGCACCAGAAAAGAGCCTCATTGTTTAAAGATTCGGCTCTGTGGTCATGTTGTTTACTCGGCGGACACGAAAGAATCCATTTTTAATAGGATTTTCCGACACAACACAGGAAGGCTGATTTGGTGATATGAAATGTCAAGCCTTCATCCATTATCACCATGCATTAGGAAGCAGGCTTTGGATTTCTTTTTCGCACCAGTTCTTGATTGAAAGACATTTTTGGCAATTTATCACTTGATTACTTAATATAAATATTGTAATTACCTCCAGTCTCCACTTAAATTTGCCTAGTTTATAGCATGTGTGGTTTTTTTTCTTTTTCTAGTCTCAGAAGTGCACTCCAGGATTTTTACATAATCATCGTCGAGTTCCGCAGGAAGAAAAATCGCAGTCTGTATTTAATGGACTAATGTGATAACTTGATGAAAGAGTTTCAAGAGCCCTGCCTGATATAGTTACTTTCCAACCCAGAAATAGAGAGAAGACAGAAACGGCTCACTGTACAGCTGAATAGACAAAGACCGCAAGAAGAATTTGGGACACGGTTCAAATTGGAAATATAAACCAGGCATATTTCTCAGTACGTTCCATGCTATTTATTTAAATCGAGCCTGGAATGGCCCAAATAGCGGGTTAGTTTTTCTGAGTTATACAGATGTACAGTACATGTCACAAAACACGCACCTCTTCACAGGTGTTCCGCAACATTTACAAGTAACTGTAAATGGATTAAAAAAAATCAAATCAAATCAAGTTTATTTGTACAGCGCTTTTAACAATAAACATTGTCGCAAAGCAGCTTTACAGAATTTGAACGACTTAAAACATGAGCTAATTTTATCCCTAATCTATCCCCAATGAGCAAGCCTGTGGCGATGGTGGCAAGGAAAAACTCCCTCAGACGACATGAGGAAGAAACCTCGAGAGGAACCAGACTCAAAAGGGAACCCATCCTCATTTGGGCAACAACAGACAGCCTGACTATAATATTAACAGTTTTAACAGGTATAACCCTCAACTGTCCTCATGGGGCCGTCCTTCACAGGAGTGGGGCGATAAAACTCCGACCAGACACAGGGCACCAGGATGGATCAAGCAGGTCCGAGGGGCAGAAGAGGCCAGCATCTCAATCCCAGGATCAACATGTAACTCAGAGGGACAGATGGGGGGGGAGAGAGAGAGAGAGAAAGAAAACACGTTGTTAGGTATGCCCTAAAAATGACAAGTATTAAATCTGTGTGGTAGGCTCGCAGAAACGAGAGTCTTTACATCAGGCATAACACACAATGGCATGTTAATATGGTAAAAAATATATCATGACCTGCTCTGGCTGGATGCTTGATTGGGTGATGGGAGCACACTCCTCAGCAATGATGAGATGCAGATGGGACCCTTAGGCCTGGCCAAGACAATTCAGTTACATTTCACCGGGTCTGGGACATGCGACAGAATGTCTGACGGCCGATTCCCTGCAGGCTACGATAGCCAGTCGAGGTCCCCACCGTCTCCACCAAAAGATTTCCTCTTGACTCCATGTAACTCAGAGGGACAGATTTGGGGTGGGGGGGAGAGAAAGAAAACACAGGTGGTTAGGTATGCCCAATGTCACCTGAATAAGTAGGAACAGTATACATATTGCACCGAGTACAAGCAGGGACTCCGGCAACTAACTATGACAGCATAACTAAAAGGAGAGAGCCAGAAGGTAACACAGGCATGAGGGAGCCCCGGGACATAAAAAAATGATGCGTCTTTTTATTGACTGAATAAAAATGAAATCGGGGACAAATTGCTGTTGTATAAAAAGAATTAAATACTTATGGATCTTGGATAATTGGAATATTATCTGCCCGATTTGCATCACGTCCCATCACAACACTGTTTTATACTGCATTTGACTAAAGGTTGTAATGTCAACTAGAAAAAAAGGAAGGGGGGGGGAAATACCCTCTCACCTCAGAATTCACACTCGGGACGTTTTCAACTCCAAGTGACGTCAAATGAACATGGCTGCAGTAAACCAAGTAAACACATTATACTGTGTGTGTGTACACCGATCAGCCATAACATTATGACCACTGACAGATGAAGTGAATAACATTTTGATTCTCTCATTACATTGGAGCGTATCAAGGGGCGGGGTATATTAAGCAGCAAGAGAACAGTCAGTTCTTGAAGTTGAGGTGTCGGAAGCGGGAAAAATGGGCAAGTGTAAGGATCTGAGCGACTTTCACAAGGGCCAAATTGTGATGGCTAAATGACTGAGTCTGAGCATCTCCAAAATGGCACATCTTGTGGAGTGTTCCCAGTATGCAGTGGTTAGTTCCTACCAAAAGTGGTCCAAGGATCTGAAGGGCAACTGGTGAACCGGCGACTGTCATGGGTGTCAAAGGCTCACTGATTCGCATGGGGCACGAAGGCTATCCCATCTGGCCCAATCCCACAGAAGTGCTACTGTAGCACAAACTGCTGAAAGTTAATGCTGGCTAAAACAGAAAGGTGTCTGCATTTAGCTTTTTTTTTTTTTTTTGTGG
Source organism: Neoarius graeffei (assembly GCF_027579695.1). Classification (NCBI taxonomy): domain Eukaryota; kingdom Metazoa; phylum Chordata; class Actinopteri; order Siluriformes; family Ariidae; genus Neoarius; species Neoarius graeffei. The sequence goes on along the minus strand of NC_083575.1, from coordinate 71,502,659 downwards.
TAGGTACTAACCACTGCCTATCGGGAACACCCCACAAGATGTGCCATTTCGGAGATACTCAGACTCCGTCATCTAGCCATTAGAATTTGGTCCTTGTCAAAGTCACTCAAGGGGTGTTCACACGGCAACTTTTACTCCGGTGTAGCACCGGGGCTGCCCCGGTAGAGCGTTCACACGGTACAAAGTTATACCGGTGTAGCCCCTGAAAGCTGCTTAAACCGGTGCAAATCTAACCCTGCTCGGGAGGTGGTTTAAGAAACTTACTCCGGAGTAAATGCTAGTTTGCGGGGCAGCACCGATATAAAATGGGCCGTCTGAACGCTACAGGGGTAGACTCACTACGCGTGAGGAGAGTTGATTACATACGGGCATTGCATAATTTGCATCCTGGTATTTTGCGCTTCCAAAATGGCGAATATCAACAACAACAGAACTGCGTGTCTTCCAGTGTTGCCAGATTGGGCGGTTTTAAGTGCATTTTGGCGGATTTGAACATATTTTGGGCTGGAAAACGTCAGCAGTATCTGGCAACACTGGTGTCTTCATCCACATTGTTTTCCCGGCGCTTGGTGATGCCATGACAACCAGGAAAAGGAAGTACATTTTCACGCATGCGCATATTTAATTTCCGCATTATTACTATCGTATAGCACGGTCGCAAAAACTGCCGTGTGAACGCAAGTGGGGCTGCACCGGTGCTAACACGCTTCTCTCTAGTAAGCAGGTTTGTGACGTGTGAACGCTCCACAAAATTTACACCGGTGTAAGATATATCGCAACAAAATACATCGGTGCAGCATCGATGCAAATATGTGCCGTATGAACACCCCTTCAGATCCTTACGCTTGCCCATTTTTCCTGCTTCCAACAGATCAACTTCAAGAACTGGCTGTTCTTTTGCTGCCTAATACCGTATACCCCGCCCCTTGACAGGTACCACTGTAATGAGAGAATCGATGTTATTTCACGTCACCTGTCAGTGGTTTTAATGTTAACATACTGACTATGAAAAATTGTTGAGGAAAGTATACTTCACTCATCACTGGCTAGCTTTTTGCTTACAAAGGAAGAACATGGAGGCATCCATGTTGTGTGTCATCCCCCCCCCCCCAAATTTGTAGCTTGAAATTACCAGCGTTGAAAATATCAAAGTTCTGACTTTTCATTTCGGAGGCAAGTCAAATGCAGATATTATTCCTCTCTATAGCTTGTAAGCGAGCAGCTTCTACCGAAAAGCTTCCTCTGACCTGCTGGTCAGTATTTACCTCAAATCGACATGAATTAGCCCATGTTTACATTAGACCGTATCAGCAGATCATCAGATTAACGGTTTTAAAACGATTTGCGTGCACACAGCAACACCAATACACGGATACGCTCGGCTCCGCAGGCATCCTGCGCTCCAAATCACTCCGCCCTGAACAGCGAGTGCCCTCTGGAGGGCGCGCACTCCGGCCCTGCGCAGCTCACACAGTGCGCGAGTGAAGTGAACAAGCCACGATTCGGGACTGAGCCGCTGTGTGTGTGATCCCAGTGCATATCACTTACCACTTGCAAGTGGAAGGATGGCAAGCCTAAAGACAATCATAACTACACAATGGGCAGTATTTGCATCAGTATTTGCAGTATTTTCATACTTTTATACTCTTTAATGAAAGGTGATACAAGGCGGAAGTCCGCGCCGTTTTTCAGCAGTCGCGTCACATGACCAACGCCAGCGAATCAGGAAGGTGGATGTCACAGTGACGTTGTCCAATGAGACGCCAGCTAGAGCTCAGCACAGCGTATCCGCGTATTCTGAATGTTTACACAGCACCAGAGCTGACACGATCTGGATTGAATACGTGGACGCTGGCGGATTCCCGTTTCCCGGCGTTTCCAGGCGGTTTAATGTAAACGGACAGTGCATCCGCGAAGAAAACGAGACAGATACGGTCTAATGTAAACGTAGCCTAAGAACCATAAATTAATGCACCTGTTCTCATGATTTTGCCCAAAAAAAAAAATCCTCCACAACAGAAGTGGCGTGTGAAATTGTTGAGCTGCAGTCTGGAAAGAATGTGTCTGCGTGAATACAAATCGGTGATTACACCCTCAAAACGGATCGATCCAGGGTCAGACCCGAGTGTCTGGGCTAAGACTGAGCACGCCCTCAGTAGGTATTTAAAGATTTTCTTTGCTGCTCTTGTGCGTCGTCATTAAATTGGATTTTCCTGTTTTATTAAAAACAGTGGAGGCATTTGGACGTGTAGGTGTTTACTGGTGCGAGAAGGACACATGATGTTTGACCTTTGCTATTAAAGCTCTTTATTTAAAAGGGGAGCGATGATTGAAAGCATATGGTCTTTTATTCCTTCGAGAACGTGCTTCTCTGTGTGTGTGTATTTTTAATGTAGATATTTTTGGCATTAGGGCTGATTTCTCGGAGGAGTCATGGCTTGAGTCTGGGACTCGAGCAGCACTGGAGATTTAATTAATCAGAATGAGCTGTGAATGTGAAGGTAGCTTGAATATTTGAATTTGTGGCTTTTTTTTTTTATCTTTTCTGCATTTTTACTGGCGCTAGAGAGTGAGGAGAGCCTGAAAAGTATCAGCTTGAAGCTACCAATTATTATGAAGTGGCAACAAAAATTAAGAAATCATCTCAATCATTCTCTCGAGGAGCTTTCTGATTTCTTTAAAATATGCTGTAAGGTACGATGACTCGGCCGGAAATGGAAATATGTGACCCCTCACCGAATCCAGGGACACACGTCGGCCGAAACGAATCCGAGATAATCGCAAAAGAAGCTTTTTTTTTTTTTTCGAAATTTGTGATTTTTGTTTTTTTCCATCATGTGCAAGTTGAGATCTTGAAGAATGCAATCAGTATTTCAGATAATAGATTGTTTTGTTGGAAAAGCATACATTTTTTTGTTGCAAATTGTCTCGTTTTTGTCAGGACTGTAGCCTGCTGGGGGGTGTGGGTAAATTGCCATATGGGCCATTCACATGATGATTTAAGTCTTTTGTTTTGTTTTTTTCCGCGAATCAGCTGTATGATCCGAGTTGAGCGCATGGCTACTTAACCTGCATACAGGCGTGTGATTTCACTATGGAATGAGTTACTAAACAGAGCGCAGAGGAGCTGAAACACCGCGAAGCAAACAGACACACGGTATTTACATCGGAGATAACCATTTCTAGCAAAAAAAACCGCAACCTCGTTTTCCAGATTGAATGGAATACTTGAATGATCGGATGATACACGGACCATTCTAGGACTACATTCCATCGGAGGCATTGGTGTGTGCAAGGCGCCGTTTCTCTTTCTGATGGGGTAAGTTTATTAATCTAAGGCTGTGTGGTTATTTTTGCATATAACGGAGAGTGTTGTGGTTTGGTTAAGCCTAGGTCACAACCGGACGTACGATTTTTTGGCCGTGTGATTTTTGGTGTTTCCCAAATCGCTGCGTTTTTTTTTTTTTTTGTTCACGGAGAAAGACGCGCGTTGGCCGTAAGTTTGTCTTGCAACCTGAAAAAAACGTAAGCTCCCGTAGAGTTTGTTTGACATGACAAAGAACCTCTGCGGCTCGAAAATCAGCACATCACACGCGCGCTCTCGTGCGTTTCACACGCGCCCTCTCGTGCGTTTCATGCGCGCTCTCCGTGTGTTTCTTGCGTTTTTTGCATGTAGACCGGCCGTAGGAGCGCATACGGCCGGTTGTGACCGAGGCTTTACATGAAACTAGCGTTGTGTTAGTTGTGTCATCATCGTGCTATCTTTCTTTCTTACGGTGTGAGTAATTTTTCAACCACAAAACGTTAAAGTATACTTTAGGACTTATTTTTGTACTTCATAATTGTGTTGGGCATACTTTGCATGGAAGGAAAATTGACGTGGTGATCTTTGTTTACATGAAAGTAGTATCGTGCTAGCTCGTAGGGGGTAGGGCTTTCATTAATATCATGCAAATGAGCAGCATTATGTGCCCGCCCTACACCCAGAGTAGCTGAGATGGAAAACTTTGAGGGCGATTTTCTCCCTTTTCTGTTTTAAGAAGTATACACTTTCAAAAGGCCACACATTCTTCAAATATTGTCAGATCTCCACATGGAAGGCATCATTGGAAAGCTTAGAAACTGTACTTTCTGAATCTGTCAATAACTCAAAATGCCCCCGGGCCGACATGTGTCCCTGGATTCTGTGATCTGCCACATATTTTACTGAGCTTTTCCTCAGAAATTCTTGTTCTCGAGTCTGTACAATGACACATTGATAGAACTGTGTACTACTCAGAGTAAGGTGTGTGTGTGTGTGTGTGTGTGTGTGTGTGTGTGCGCGTGCAGAATAAATGCATTTGTAAGTACAGAATCCACATTCAGGCTTGAACATTCAGCAAGGTCATGCAAATAAATATTTGGCATTCTCGTCTTAGGTATTTGTAGAATTCTGAATGTTGCATGAGATCTGGTTGCTCCATCACCTTCACTCTGGTGGGAGGTAAACTTTTGCGATGCACGGCATTGTGCATGTGTCCGAGTGCTGACTTTGCGGTGTGATGCTGCTGTCATGGATATCGCCGATGAGTCGTTCTACCCGGCTCCTGATCTGTACTACAGCCAAAGAGGAGCTTGTGCTTTCTCATCTTTTAACTCCAGAAAAGCTGACAGGATTGTCCCCATGGGTGTCACGTTCTCACCTGTGTCTTCAGATGTGCATCTATCCACACACATGACAATAAAATAAGTGGGCATTGTTGTATTAATGTTATTATTCTAATAGTATCGTTGCAGATGTAGTTATTGTCAGAGTTGTCACTGTAGCTGTAGTAGTAATTGTAGTCATTGTTGTAGGTGTGATTATTCTATTAGTAGTAGGTGTTGTCACCATCATTATTGTAGAACTTGTTGCTGTAGAAGTTGTCTTAGTTTTGTTGTAGTAGAACCTGTTGCTGTTTGTAGTTGTTGGAGTAGAACTTGTTGCTGTAGTTGTTGGAGTAGAACTTGTTGCTGTAGTTGTTTGAGTAGAACTTGTTGCTGTCGTTGTTTGAGTAGAACTTGTTGCTGTAGTTGTTTGAGTAGAACTTGTTGCTGTAGTTGTTTGAGTAGAACTTGTTGCTGTCGTTGTTTGAGTAGAACTTGTTGCTGTCATTGTTTGAGTAGAACTTGTTGCTGTACAGTAGTTGTTGGAGTAGAACTTGTTGTTTGAGTAGAACTTGTTGTTTGAGTAGAACTTGTTGTAGTTGTTGGAGTAGAACTTGTTGTTTGAGTAGAACTTGTTGTAGTTGTTGGAGTAGAACTTGTTGTTTGAGTAGAACTTGTTGCTGTAGTTGTTGGAGTAGAACTTGTTGTTTCAGTAGAACTTGTTGTAGTTGTTGGAGTAGAACTTGTTGTTTGAGTAGAACTTGTTGCTGTAGTTGTTGGAGTAGAACTTGTTGTTTGAGTAGAACTTGTAGTTGTTGGAGTACTTGTCTTTGTCATAGCAGCACTTGTTGCTGTAGTTGTTGGAGTAGAACTTGTTTGAGTAGAACTTGTAGTTGTTGGAGTAGAACTTGTTGTTTGAGTAGAACTTGTTGTAGTTGTTGGAGTACTTGTCTTTGTCATAGTAGCACTTGTTGCTGTAGTTGTTGGAGTAGAACTTGTTTGAGTAGAAGTTGTTGTAGTTGTTGGAGTAGAACTTGTTGTTTCAGTAGAACTTGTTGTAGTTGTTGGAGTAGAACTTGTTGTTTGAGTAGAACTTGTTACTGTAGTTGTTGGAGTACTTGTCTTTGTCATAGTAGCACTTGTTGCTGTAGTTGTTGCCTTTGTTGTAGTAGAACTACTTGGTGGAGCACTTGTCTTTGTCATAGTAGCACTTGTTGCTGCAGTAGTTGTTTTTGTAGTCGCACTTGTTGTAGCACTTGTTGTAAAAGTTATCTTTGTAGTAGTAACACTTGCTGCTGTCGTAATTGTTTGTTGTAGTTGTAGAACTTGTTATTGGAGTAGAACTTATTGGAATACTTGTCTTTGTCATAGTCACAACGTTGTTGTCACACTTGTTGCCATAATAGTGGTTTGTTGTCTTAGCACTTGTCCTAGTTGTTGTCTCTGTTGTAGTAGAACTTGTTGCTGTAGTAGTTTGCTGTAGTCGAACTTGTTGCCATCATAGAACTTACTGTAGTAGAACTTGTTGCTGTAGTAGAACTTATTGTAGTAGAACTTGTTGCTGTAGTAGAACTTATTGTAGTCAAACTTGCTGCTGTAGTAGTTTGTTGTAGTAGAACTTGTTGCTGTAGTAGAACTTATTGTAGTAGAACTTGTTGCTGTAGTAGTTTATTGTAGTAGAACTCGTTGCTGTAGTAGTTTGTTGTAGTCGAACTTGTTGCTGTAGTAGAACTTGCTGCTGTAGTAGTTTGTTGTAGTCGAACTTGCTGCTGTAGTAGTTTGTTGTAGTCGAACTTGTTGCTGTAGTAGAACTTGTTGCTGTAGTAGTTTGTTGTAGTCGAACTTGTTGCTGTAGTAGTTTGTTGTAGTCGAACTTGTTGCTGTAGTAGAACTTGTTGCTGTAGTAGTTTGTTGCAGTCGAACTTGTTGCTGTAGTAGTTTGTTGTAGTAGAACTTGCTGCTGTAGTAGAACTTGCTGCTGTAGTAGTTTGTTGTAGTCGAACTTGCTGCTGTAGTAGTTTGTTGTAGTCGAACTTGCTGCTGTAGTAGAACTTGCTGCTGTAGTTGAACTTATTGTAGTTGAACTTATTGTAGTTGAACTTATTGTAGTTGAACTTATTGTAGTTGAACTTATTGTAGTTGAACTTATTGTAGTTGAACTTGTTGCTGTAGTAGTTTGTTGTAGTCGAACTTGTTTTTGTTGTAGTTGTCTTTTGACCATTTTCTATTGCATGGTGCCAGCTCAGCTTGACTTGTCTCTACTTACTTTATTTGGTTTTCCACTGGGCCAAAGTTGTGGATAGTACCTGATACTTTTTTCCGGGGGGGGGCATCACCTCCACCGAGGTTCCAAGTGAGCTGAGGCGATATGTACAGGTGACGTGAAAGCACTGCAGGTTACGGATTGGTTAGATAGAACCATATCACTGCATCATCATTGTGCGAGATGGGACCACCTGAACAAACCCTCCATTTTTAAGCAGTGTTTGTTTATTTTACTTCACCGATTGTGGCATTGGTTTTCTTTTGTTTGTTTCCTACTCATGTATGTTTGTGTGTGCATGGAGAATGGTGTCATTTCAAACCAAAGTTGCCACAATTCATCACGTTTTGAATGCAAGCAAACAAACAAAAAGAACACCCTGGTGTTTTAAAAGCTCTGTCCAAATTGTCAGGACATAAGGGTAACAGCATAAAAAGTGCCATCAGTTTACAAACAAGAAGAAGAAAAAAAAGCCGCACTGTACATGTTAAAATGGTGGAGGCACAGGGTTCAAGTTGATTCACATGGGGCACGAAGGCTAGCCCATATGGTCCAATCCCACAGAAGAGCTACTGTAGCACAAACTGCTGAAAAAGTTTATGCGGACACCTTTCTGCTTTAGCCAGCATTAACATTTTTCAGCAGTTACACTTGCCCAGTTTTATTGCTTCCAACACATCGACTTCATGAACTGACTGACGCTTCTTCTTTTGCTGCCTAATACAACTTGACAGGTGCCATTGTAATGAGATGATCATGGTTATTCACTTCACCCCTCAGTGGTCATAACGTTCTGGCTGATTGGTGTATGCTGAATGGGGACGCAAACCTGTGTTCTCTGATTGAAAGCTCTGTGCCTCAACTGTTACACCATGTTTAGCATATACAGCTAGGGTGACCATTTCCATAACACCAGGAAGGAGGACATTATTAGCACGGGGGGTCTGGGGGCCCTCCCCCAGAAAATTTTGTATTTCTTAGATGCAATTTCCTGCATTCTAATCAATTTTAGGGTGAATAATGGCAAATCCCATCTGATTCATAGCCCTCAAATTTTTATGTAAACCACAGTGGCAAGATTGAGAATGGATTATTTTTATGCAAGTCACTCAAGTTTGGTGAAATCAACATGGCAATTTTGTAGGGTTTGGATTATGATTGTGGGGAAAAAAGAGTAAGGTCAAAGCATTCATAGTATTTTTATTATAATTCATGTATTAGCTCTTAATTGGCTGGAACACACAGTATTTGTATTTATTAAAAACGTTGTGGAGTTAACAAACCACTGAAATTAAACTTAAGGTGCTGAGTACCAAAAAGCACAACATTTGTAGATTCTCAAAGAACAAATAGGCAACATAACCAGCAACATTATAAAACGTTTTAAAGCATTCATAGTATTTATTATAATTCATGTATTAGCTCTTAATTGGCTAGAACACCATATTTGTATTTATTAAAAACATTGTGGAGTAACAAACCACTGAAATTAAACTTAAGGTAGATATAGTAGATGTGCATTTGCACTGTCATCCATATCCTAACAAGTTAAGTTGTGAGCAGCTGGTCTACCGGACAGACTCGTGTTTCCAAGTCCCAGCCAGGGCCGGGTGGGCAGGGCACTAGGCACGCGCCAGGAAGATCATCAAAGAATAGAGCGCAACGCGTTCTAGAACGCAACGCCTTGCGGTGCGGAGTTCGCATTGCATGCCAAAAAACATCGAGCCATAGACTCGTTATTGTAGATTACTAGTGTGCAGCACAGATCTGCAGTTTCCCTACAAAACGTTATTCTAGAACTCTGCTCTTCCAGTCTGGCAAGGCGATATTATATAATTCCGCTCATCGTCTCTAAAAGGAGGACAAATGTGAGTCTGGCTTGATGCTGCGCCGGACGCCGGACAAGACATTGAAAAGACGGACGGTCCGGCCTAAAGCCGGACGTCTGGCCACCCTATATACAGCACAGCTTTTTCCTGCTCGTACATTGATGGTACTTTTTATGCTGTTGCCATTTATATCCAAACAGTTTGGACGCTGCTTGCTTTTTTTTTTTTTTAACACCCTTTTTTGTTTAACAAACGTGTTAGAAACGTGACAAATTGTGTCAAGTTTGGTTTGACACAACACTGTTTCACTCACACTCACACACACACGTGTGCATGTGAGGTAGTAGTATTAATAATAAAAGATGTTCCTGTCTGTCTTGTTTCATGTGGTGTTGCTATGACCACTAGCTGTAGCGAAAAATGAAATACTGATACTAAAAGCAAGTCGAGTCAAGCCGGTACCATGCAGTGGAAACGGGCCGTTAGTTGTTGCTATTGTTATAGTAGAGCTTGTTGCTGTAGTTTTCATCGTTGTAGTTATTGTTGGTGATTGGTTGTTGTCGAGTCCTTAAACCTCGAGTCCGAGTCCAGTCTCGAGTCCCCAGTGTTCAAGTCCAAGTCATTAAAGAACATTTCAAGTCGAGTCCACTATTGATCCGAGTCGAGTCCGAGAACAAGACCCCATCCGCACCATTTGACGGCGGCTGTTGCTACCTTTATGTGAAAGCGTCTCTGCTGCTGTGTTGGACGAACATTACTGCTCGACTGCCCCGTTTTAGTGAATAGACTACAGATAAAAAGCTTGTTCATCGCTCAGCAAGCCCCGCCCACTATCAACAGGGCAAATAACATGCGAGAGGGTTAACACTAGCTAGTTCATCGCTCAGCAAGCCCCGCTATCAACAGAGCAATGGACATCATGTGTCACTTCCTTCTCTGGGTGGAGTCTTACCAAATGACGGTTGAAGTTCGAGGTCGTCCCCGTCGTCTCCTCGATAGTTCTTCTACATATGGAACACACGTCCGTATAAGCAAAGCGGACAATCCTAGGAGCTTCTCTCCAGGCATTTTAGCGCCATTAACGTGAGTTTGTTCCTGAACATGACGTATGAACAGGTGAATGTGCATTCTCTTGCACGAAATTAGTATAAAAGTTAATGTAGATATAAATATCTTTATGCCAAATTATTATGCCATGTTACAAAAAATAAAGAAAAAATCCGAGTCCGAATGCAGTTTATGTGCGAGTCCGAGTCCAAGTCATCAGTGCTCAAGTCCAAGTCAAGTCGCAAGTCCTTAAAATTAGGGCACGAGTCAGACTCGAGTAGTACAAGCCTGATTTATTGTCGTGGTGGTAGTTGTACCAGTACCTGTAGTGGTTATTGTCGTAGTTGGAATGGTGATTGTTGTAGTATTTGATATAGTGTTAGTAGTAGCTGTAGTAGTTTATATTATGCTAATTGTGTTATAGTTCATGCTTGCATTATGTCCCGTATTGATCACTGCAACTCTGTTCATTGGCCTCCTTGTAAAGTCTCTTCAGAAATGACAGTACATTCAAGACTCAGCAGCCAGAGTTCCCACTCACACCCAACACACGGCCCAGATCACCCCCATCCTCTCTGAGCTCTCACTGGCTACCGGTCCTGCCCCAGATAAAATTCAAAATACTGCTTCTCACCTTTAAAGCTCTACATAACCTGGCTCTTCTCTACCTCGGTGAACTGACCCCCTACTCCCTCTCCCTCTCGTTCTCTCCGGTCCTCTTCCTGCAACTTACCTACTGTCCCACACACCAGATTATCCACCCTAGGAGCAGGAGACAGGTCCTTCAGTGCCATGGTCCCCGAGCTCTGCAGTTTTTTCCCTCAATCTCTCCATGATTGCTCTTCTTTCTCATCCTTCAAATCTGATTTCAAGACTTTTCTTTTCCATGAATACTTCTTCCTCCTCTGCTTAGGCTAGCAATTTATTTTTTTTCTTCCTGTAAAGCGACCTTAGATCTGTGAAAGGCGTTATATAACTTCATCTCATCTCATTATCTGTAGCCGCTTTATCCTTCTACAGGGTCGCAGGCAAGCTGGAGCCTATCCCAGCTGACTACGGGCGAAAGGCGGGGTACACCCTGGACAAGTCGCCAGGTCATCACAGGGCTGACACATAGACACAGACAACCATTCACACTCACATTCACACCTACAGTCAATTTAGAGTCACCAGTTAACCTAACCTGCGTGTCTTTGGACTGTGGGGGAAACCGGAGCACCCGGAGGAAACCCACGCGGACACGGGGAGAACATGCAAACTCCACACAGAAAGGCCCTCGCCGGCCCCGGGGCTCGAACCCGGACCTTCTTGCTGTGAGGCGACAGCACTAACCACTACACCACTGTGCCGCTCGTTATATAAATTATCTCATCTCATCATCTCTAGCCGCTTTATCCTTCTACAGGGTCGCAGGCAAGCTGGAGCCTATCCCAGCTGACTACAGGCGAAAGGCGGGGTACACCCTGGACAAGTCACCAGGTCGTCACAGGGCTGACACATAGACACAGACAACCATTCACACTCACATTCACACCTACGCTCAATTTAGAGTCACCAGTTAACCTAACCTGCATGTCTTTGGACTGTGGGGGAAACCGGAGCACCCGGAGGAAACCCACGCGGACACGGGGAGAACATGCAAACTCCACACAGAAAGGCCCTCGCCGGCCACGGGGCTCGAACCCGGACCTTCTTACTGTGAGGCGACAGCACTAACCACTACACCACTGTGCCGCTCGTTATATAAATTATTATTATTGTTGTTATTATTATTATACTATTACTTAAGTTAATTATATTATGCTTAATATGGTGGTTGAATGTATTTTGATAGAAAATATCTAACTTATAGAAGCATTAAATGGTGAATTTCTTTGTGCTGTACCACCTGTATAGAAAAATGCATCTAAAAGTGCAGTACTTAATAACATTCTGATACTTGAGCCCTCTATAGATTACCCGATAGAAAGGTATAATAGAAATATTTATTATACCCTCGCTCCGAAGGATGGGGGGGTGTACTGGTTTACCGTTGTCTGTCCATCTGTCGGTATCTCCATTCATCCGAAACGCCTTTTTTCTCAGCAACCACAAATCACAGCCACTTGGTACCAAACTTCAGCTTGGGGTTCTATACCGTGTATACCGTTTTCAGGTCTGTCGCACATCGAATTCCTGTTTACCAACTGAATGTATTTACAAAACATATAGGGTGGATTTACAAAATGTTCGTAACACTTTTCTCAGCAACTACAAATCATAACTGCTTGATATTTGGTACCGAGCTTCAGCTTGGGGTTCTATACCGTGTATACCGTTTTCAGGTCTGTCGCACATCGACTTCCTGTTTACTGACTGAATGTATTGATGAAACATATAGGGTGGAGTTTGACACTATTTCAAGAAGCAAAAATCATCAAAAAGGCTCAGCAGAGGTTGTGCTTTCTGCGCCAGTTCAGGAAGCTCAACCTGCCTAAGGAGCTGCTGACACAATTCTACTCTGCCATCATTCAGTCTGTTCTTTGCTCTTCCATCACTGTTTGGTTTGGATCGGTCACCAAACAGGAGAAGAACAGACTGCAACGCACAATAAGGTCTGCAGAGAAAATTATTGGTGTCAACCTGCCCTCCATTCAAGACTTTATACTTGTCCAGAGTCAGGAAACGGGCAGGTAACATCTCTGCGGACCCATCACATCCTGGTCACAATCTGTTTAATCTTCTCCCCTCAGGGAAGCGATATAGATCACTGTATGCAAAAACAACCAGACACAAGAACAGTTTCTTCCCTCAGGCTGTCTCTGTGATGAACAGCTAAAATCCAGATCCATATACAGTATCAGTAATATCACTTGCAAAATATCTGCACACTCGTACTGTCATTCTGTGCTCACTGTTACTTATATATATTTTTTTTACTTATTTAAATTTACTATTCATCTTTGCACTATGCACCATATTGCACCAAAAGGGAAATCCTTTCTGTGATGAACAGCTAAAATCCAGATTCATATATCAGTAATATCACTTGTAAAATATCTGAACACTTATACCGTCATTCTGTGCACACTGTATACTTTATATTTATTTAACTATTCCGTACTTGACTTACCTGGATTACTTTGCACTATGCACCTATTTTTGTTGTTGTTGTTTGCTTGTTTGTTTGTTTTGTGTATACGCTTTTTTATCTGTTTTGTACTATGAGAGCTAAGTGAACCGGAGTCAAATTCCTCATGTGTGTCCACACACCTGGCAATAAAAGTGTTTCTGATTCTGAAAATGCTATTTCAAAATGCCAGTTTACCAGGATTTGAAATCCCTGGGGAGAACACGGCTCTTTACTCACTTGTTTCAGGGTTCATTATTTGTTGAGGTCAACATTCATAATAAGTGTCCTATTCCTCCAATCGCTCGCATTCTGATCTAAGCGAGAGCGGGGGGGGGATACGTAAGTCAGCAGTAGCTCACAGTTGATCTTGTTTTACAAAAACTACCTTTGTTTCAAATAATGATAGTTTGCACTGCAATCAGGAGGAAAAAAATTCAAACTTGGTCCACAGATGAGGCCAGAAAAAGCAGAACCTCAGCAAGGCTACGATGGTGCACACAGCAGGTGCGCACACTCCAGAGACTCGGTCAACCAAGTCATGGAAATATAAAACAAGGCACAGTAGTTTATTTGTTTATAGAGATGCACAGATCTGCTACATTGTGCAAAGCTCTAACTTTCCAAAAATGAACTGACTGAACCCCACATTCAAGAACTCCACTCGAGTCAACACAGCATGTTAAAGTGCATATCACGGGTAAATTCAGGAGCAAGATCAATGTAATTCTCCTATTTTATATTAAACTTTGGTTAAATATCTGTAACATTCTGTATTCTCTGCAATTTTTTTTACCTTGCGCAATACCAGAAAAATTCAGTTGAAATCAAGCCATTTGAGGCGAATTGGTCCGCCTCTGAAAAAACTCAGCGTTTGGATTTCCCGGGAAACATTGATTTTCGTGACGTCGCGTGCGGGACGCCTCCTTCTGAATCCTACGTCAGTGCTGGTTTGTTTATGAGAAAACGACCTGGTGGTTTTCTGCAAATTTCTTCAACGTTATCGCGTAATTGGGCAATTCCATGTAAATGTCAACCTCACCATGCAAAATTAAAGCAACATGTAATACATCAAAACCACTCCCAGAGATCTCACCTAGGCCTGTATTTTACAGATGTGAATAAGTTGAACCAATTTGTAACCAACCTAATGTGTCACTGTCAGTCTTTCTTTCTTATAATGTAAAACCCAAGCTAAAATCAACTATGATCATGTACAATTCTATATTATTGCCACAAGCCACAGAAATGTATGCTAAAATCCACAAAACAGCAAAACAATAGCCATCCTAAATATTATTTAAGAACTTTGATAGTTTTAGCTGATATTTAGAGGGTTTTTCAAAGGGTTATGGTGGTTAAATTGCTGATTTTCTAAACATATGCCATGTCTATTTCAGACGCGTCACATCCATAACGGAATTTCGTCACATCCATAACGCTGACTTTTCCTTCCGAAACTCTGCATGAAATACAAAATATTTTAAACAAAGATTTTTTAATATTCACCTTGGACCCCTCTATCAAACGGATATCTCCATTTCGACATTAGGTTTACAATTTCACAGAGTTTGATAAAAATGTACAGTCACCCAAGAAAAGTGATACTTTTTCTGTCACATCCATAACGCATCTTTTATTGGCGTTTTCTGGCATGCCCTAGATGTACTATGGGAATTGTTCTTGTTCTATCACTTCTCCAGTATGGTACAGCCTTAAAATATGCAACACCTGTTTAAATACTGGGAGACAATAAAACATGCACTGGGTCATTTGTTGCCATTTTGAGTTCAAGTGTCACGTCCATAACACTGGAATTGCTCAATTATTAAAATGGTTAACAGATGTATCGTAGGAGGGTGTAGCAACACCAATCTTGATGGGATTAGTACTCATCGTTTCCCAAAAGACCGGACAATGAGAGAGAAATGGGAGCGCTTGGTCTACACAGGCTGTGCACTGAAACCGTGCAAAGCTCTCGCAGCCTGCTGGCGCTTCCGCAGGTAACGTCACAAAATCTGGCTCCAGACGCGTTTTGTTATTTTATTTTTTTCTGCTGTAGACAGATGGCCTTGTGCAAAATTACCCTTCTGGATGAGTGTGTAAAGGGACATACTTTCATATTAAAAAACAAAAACACGAAATTGGTCCAGAATATGCCCTTTAAGGACATGGTGGATTCAGCATGTTTTGTCCATTCCAATGATGTTACCCAGTGCGCACTGGTGTATTTATTCACTCGTCTCTCAACAGCAGATACAAAATATTTCCACCACTTTCAGTAGGTGTGCAGAACTGAAACAGCTGCACAAAGGTAGAAAAAAAAAATAACCAAGCTAAGAAAGCTGTGATTGCAAAACCAAATCGAAAACACATTCGCAGCCAAGTGGAACTTCAGATAGTAATTGTATCAAAACTGTCAAGCAGAAAAAAAATATTGCATTCATATTTAACATTCATTATTTGCTTTAATTGTGAAACTACAGTTGTGTTCTGACGATTATGCCATGGCACTTTATAAAGCAATACTAATGGAATGGTATTTTACGACTGTTGTGAGCTGGTTCGGAGCATAATGTCAGAATGTATTCTTTTTATAGCTTTCAAATATTCCCTATAATATTGTGGTAATGAGCTGACCATAATTATGCTATTACAGTATAGCATAATGGAGTTGATAGAATTCAGCCGTCTACTCGAAAATGATGCAACCCTCGAGTTTCCCAGCCATTTTTGTGGTGTGTGTGTGTGTGCGTGCGTGCACGTTGCCATAGAAACTGCTGATTTCTGAATCTAATGAATGGCCCTGAGTAGAATCTCTGAGCCCTCGTTTTCATCGTTTGGTCACAAAGTGAACACGGAGTAATTCTGGATCTCACACAGAGCTCAGTAAAATGCTCTGATTAGCTCCAATGCTTGCGTTTCATGCCCAGTGTTGCGTCAAACCTGCACAAGCGTCCATGCTGGTAGTTTGTGACGGGTTCTGAAGTCATTAGGCTAACCGAGCAAGCCGGCATGCATTTTATCCTTTTGTTTAGATCAGTCTTGATCAGCGATTTAAATAATAGGAATAAATTGCACATCTTTTTTGTCGGAAGCTAGACAAAAGACGTTTAGAAGACGGTGCCGTAGAGATTTTTTTTTTGGGGGGGGGAGACTAAGTTGTACTATTTCTTGGTAATGTAATGTGTAAATATTTAAATATTAGCTGGCGCTTTTTTTCGTGGTCCATCAGATATATTCCATTCAGCTAGCATGATATTGAACGCGTCGAAGACGAGAAGTTGAATGGAATATATCTGATGGACCATGAAAAAAGCCAGCCAATATTATTATGATGCATACACATTCCTTTCGGGTGCTCAACGCTTCTTTCTCTCCCAAAGTTCTCTCAATCTCCCGTATTTAACAAAGCAAGCCTGGCAACCTGTTTACAGATTTTTAGAAGAAGAAACCTTTATTTGTCACATGCACACTTCAAGCACAGTGAAATTCATCCTCTGCATTTAACCCATCTGAAGCAGTGAACACGCGCACACACTCAGAGCAGTGGGCAGCCACACCAGAGCGCCCGGGGAGCAGTCAGGGGTTCGGTACCTTGCTCAAGGGCACCTCAGCCCAAGGCCGCCCCATGTCAACCTAACTGCACGTCTTTGGATTGTGGGGGAAACCCACGCAGACACGGGGAGAACATGCAAACTCCACACAGAAAGGCCGTCACTGGCCGCTGGGTTCAAACCCGGACCCTTCTTGCTGTGAGGCGACCATGCTAACCACTACACCACCGTGAAAGTTTTACGTCTCCGATGTGTGACGACGTCTTGACAACCATGCAGTATCATAAACCATATTCAATGCTCTTTCTCCATTGGGTAGAGTGACGTAATACACGTAGGATAAGCGATATGCTAACAATATTGCATGCAATCACATGCAGTGGTTAGTAGGGTGCATCAGTTGCCCTCACTTTCATAAAATCTGATGCATTTTTGTTTGGGTGTTCCTTTTCACCAATAAAAACGTCCTGTAAAATTTTTTGGCCATACAGTATTCAAAAGTCTAATGGTGGCACCATAAGGTTCATTTTTTGCCAAAAAACGCTTATTTTATGTTTTCGCGTAAGGTTTGAATCACAATGTTGGACTCCATTTATTGATTTCTTGTGAGCCAGAGATCATGTTAAGAACCTTTGCAAGGGATTGAGAAGCATTAATGTGATTCATAATACATTTGTATTGTTTAAAAGTAGTTGAACAATGATTCAGTGAACAGCTGAAATTCAAACTGTGCTTGAGAATATATTTAGAATATGTACTAAAAATGTGGATCTAAGATATTTGGTATACTCTATAAGGTGCCATAATGTTTCATGAAAAGTGATCGAAATTTTGTCATAAAAGTCATAAAATAGCAGCTTTTTCCATAACTTTGAGTTCCTGGTGCCACCATTAAACTTTTGAATTTTGTCAAAATATTTCACCCAGTGTGTTTTCTTACCAAAAGGAACATAAAAACAAAAATGCATCATGATCGGAGGAACTTTTCCTTTTTAAGGGGGCAACTGATGCACCCTAGTGGTTAGCACTGTCGCCTCACAGCAAGAAGGTTCTGGGTTCGAGCCCAGCGGCCAGCGCGGGCCTTTTTGTGTGGGGTTTGCATGTTCTCCCCGTGTCCGCGTGGGTTTCCTCCGGGTGCTCCGGTTTCCCCCACAGTCCAAAGACATGCAGTTAGGTTAACATGGGGCGGCCTTGGGCTGAAGTGCCCTTGAGCGAGGCACCTAACCCCCAAGTGCTCCCCGGGCGCTGTAGCATCACTGCCCACTGCTCTGGGCATGTGTGTGTGCTCATTGCTCAAATTGTGTGTTCACTACTTCAGATGGGTTAAATGCAGAGTGTGCTTAAGTCTGTGCTTGAGTGTACACGTGACTAAGGCTGCTGCTGCTCCTTCAAATGAATGAAACCTGCTAGAAGGGAATAGAATACATGTTTTTATTCCATGGAAAAAAGTGTCCTCCGTGTATCATATATTCTTTCTCTCTCTCTCAGCTGTCGCCATAAGCAGTGGAGGACAGATCTGCCTGCATCCAGCGTGGTGATCACGTTCCATAATGAAGCTCGATCTGCTTTATTACGCACTGTAGTCAGGTAAGCTTTCAGCACAGGAGCTTCTCATGCACTGCTCTCCATACCGTGTGCTGTGTTCAAATCCCATAACATTAGAGAGCACTCCACACGCACAATTGGCACTCCGCAGCGCACTCCTCATCATTCCCAGTTTTGCTCCTGCTGATAACGTTTCGTGTAACCACTTGTTTGAAGTACACAATGTAAAGCTCTCGTGTACGAGAACCCGTTTGACTCCTGAACCTCTCGCCTCAGCGTTCTGAAGAAGAGTCCTCCCCACCTCGTCAAAGAAATCATCCTCGTAGACGATTACAGCGACAACCGTAAGTGCTTCCGTCTCCAGCTTTCCATACACGCATCCATGTTCCTTTCATTCCTCGAGCAGACACACCTGATTTCCTTCATTTTCCAGACTAAATACACAACTTAATTTGAGGTCGTTTCCTCTGTTCTGTTCTGACATGACCTGATTAGCTGATTGACCAAAAAGCATCCTGTTTCCTGGGCTTCTGTGTCTGTTTTGTGTTCACGACCTTTAAATGAGCTCTGCTTCTTCATTTGTTTCTTCAGCTGAAGACGGGGCCTTGCTCGGGAAAATCGAGAAAGTCCGGATTCTTAGAAACGACAGACGAGAAGGTGAGTGCACTGTTTACGCTGCAGGTTATGTAATGTCTCCTCCTCCCTAGTGGACTGCCTAGTGGATTACCTCCATCCGTCAGTCCGAAACACCCTTTTTCTCAGCAACCACAAATCACAGCCACTTGATACTGAGCTTCAGCTTGGGGTTCTATACCATGTATACCATTTTCAGGTCTGTCGCACATCGACTACCTGTTTACCCACAATGTATTTACGAAACATATAGCATGGATTTACAAAATTTTCGTAACACTTTTCTCAGCAACCACAAATCACAACTGCCAGGGATGAGAATTTTCCGCAGATCTGCAGAATTCCAAATTTTTCCCGCTGAAAATGTCATTTTTGTGAAACGTGTAAATCCGTTGAGAAAATTTCGGGGGGGGGTCGGCGCGAGGCGAGGCTTGTGGTGGCACAAGCAGGCAGGACCAACCAACCGCCCGCCAGCATCTTTCGGCAACGCTCATCGCAAAATTGGTTGCAGCTGTGATAACGGAAATCCTCATTGCTTTCTTCAATATTTATGCTAACGACAACTCACGACGATTTCCGGCAACGTTTTGGCGCTAGTTTCATCTCACTTCTACAATTCACGGAGAAACAAGCTATACGTACACGGTTTTGATCACTTCTTAAGTTCTAGTTATTTTGGTTAGTTTTCAAAGTTACTTCACCAATATGGCGAAAGTTTTGGACCGCAAAAATGAGGATCATGCCAGGGAAATCGATAAATCGATCGGGATAAAGAACTGTTTCCGATGGGCATGGCTCCATAGTAGAGTTACCGTGCAGATAGGGACACAAACTGTGACGACGTGCCTGACGGAACATATCCGAAAAGTGGATGTGCCAGGAAAGGTTCTGTGTATTCTGTGCTCAGATATGATCAATTATGGAAACAGAGGACCTAGAAACATCCAGAAACATATAAAAACAAAAAAAGCACAAAGGTACGTTTTACTTAAATTGTCAAAGATAGAGTCAGGAGGAATCTAATATATCGTTACGGTTGCCTCCATTATCGCTCACGAGATATATATATATATATATGTATATCTGTAGGGATTTGTTATCTTAAAGTTTATAAACGTTTTAAACCATCATTGAATTTGAAAACATTCATTCATATATATATATATATATATATATATATATATATATATATATATATATAAAAGGCGCACCCCCCTTTGAACCCCCCCCATGCACGCTTTGCATGCATTATGTCTGCCCTTGGCAGAGATTTCAGAGTTTTTTTTAAATGTCCCATTCTCATCCCTGAACTGCTTGACATTTGGTGCCAAGCTTCAGCTTGGGGTTCTATACCGTGTATACCGTTTTCAGGTCTGTCGCACATCGACTTCCTGTTTACCGACTGAATGTATTTACGAAACATACGAGGCTAAGTCAAAAAGTTCTAAGATGGATGCTATAATTTCAAAAGGTGTGAAAGACATCCCCCAGAATTCTACAAAGAAGGAATTCTCTGATGGAAACACCGCTTGCAGAAGTGTTTAGACTTAAATGGAGGATATGTAGAGAAATAGTTTTGTTATTTTCATAAATAAAGATTTTTTTTTTTCAATTTGTCTTAGAACTTTTTGACTTACCCTCATGTAGTGTGAATTTACAAAAGTTTCGTAACACTTTTCTCAGCAACTACAAATCACACCTGCTTGATATTTGGTGCCGAGCTTCAGCTTGGGGTTCTATACTGTGTATACCGTTTTCAGGTCTGTCGCACATCGACTTCCTGTTTACCGACAATGTATTTACGAAACGTAGCATGGATTTACAAAATTTTCATAACACTTTTCTCAGCAACTACAAATCACACCTGCTTGATATTTGGTGCCGAGCTTCAGCTTGGGGTTCTATACCGTGTATACCGTTTTCAGGTCTGTCGCACATCGACTTCCTGTTTACTGACTGAATGTATTTACGAAACATACGAGGCTAAGTCAAAAAGTTCTAAGATGGATGTTATAATTTCAAAAGGTGTGAAAGACATCCCCCAGAATTCTACAAAAAAGGAATTCTCTGATGGAAACACCGCTTGCAGAAGTGTTTAGACTTAAATGGAGGATATGTAGAGAAATAGTTTTGTTATTTTCATAAATAAAGATTTTTTTTTTCAATTTGTCTTAGAACTTTTTGACTTACCCTCATGTAGTGTGGATTTACAAAAGTTTCGTAACACTTTTCTCAGCAACTACAAATCACACCTGCTTGATATTTGGTGCCGAGCTTCAGCTTGGGGTTCTATACCGTGTATACCGTTTTCAGGTCTGTCGCACATCGACTTCCTGTTTACCGACAATGTATTTACGAAACGTAGCATGGATTTACAAAAGTTTCGTAACACTTTTCTCAGCAACTACAAATCACACCTGCTTGATATTTGGTGCTGAGCTTCAGCTTGGGGTTCTATACCGTGTATACCGTTTTCAGGTCTGTCGCACATCGACTTCCTGTTTACCGACTGAATGTATTTACGAAACACACAGGGTGGATTTTGATGCTATTTCAGAATGCCAGTTTACCAGGACGCTGTTTGAAATCCCTGAGGAGAGACACGGCTCTTTACTCACTTGTTTCAGGGTTCGTTATTTGTTGAAGCCAGCATTCATAATAAGTGTCCGATTCCTTTGATCGCTTGCATTCTGATCTAAGCAAGAGCGGGGAATACGCAAGTCAGCAGTAGCTCACAGTTGATCTTGTTAATGATCTGACTCCAAAACTATATCTTCTAGTTATTGCTATAGTGTATTAACGCTGTGTGCCAATAGCATTTGATTGACAACCGCTTACAGAAGACCTATCGAACAATTCCAGATAAAGTAACAAGTGGGTTTATTTTACAAAATGTAGATCCATGGTGTACGGTAATATAGAAATGAAGGCAGCTTACAGAATTGCAGGTATAGGCTGTGTGATGGAAAAGCACCTTGTGCTTGTTAGATTGTGAAGTAAATTTTCGGTTTCCCCTTCAATAACACTTAGTGGCAAGTTGATTTTATTAAAGAAGCTTCATGAACGTGCTGTCTGAGCTCCAGACACGCTCTCTCTCTCTGCATGCCCAAAAACCAGCACTTTCACTCTCTCTCTGGTTTCTCACAATAAAAAGGTCTTTCTCAAAACACGGATAAGGATGTTACTGTGGACGCACGCGCGCACACCGTTTTTCTCCATCAGGCAGAGGACTCCACATGTTCTGAAATAAGAATTTTAACAAGCCCTTCGTGGTGGCATGACGGAAAATGCCTCAAGTTTTGGCCCTTTTTACACAGATATTCCGTAATACTGGTGTAAAGAAGGCACCTCGACATCCCTGCTTGAGTGATTTAGACTGAACCAAATAAAGCCAGCACGAAGCCGTACCAGCGTGTTTTTACACCCAGTGGTTGAGTTGTAAAATCAAACCAGGGGGGATGATGAAATTGTTAGTCGCGTGTCGACCCATCGGTCGGTCCGTCGGTGGGAAACTGGTTTGCTTTTAGGAGGGTTTGCACACAACGTAGGTCTTTGGACCTTGTTCTTTTGCCAGACATACAGTATTTTGTGCTGATAAAGTGTGTAGTACACACTGTGTACCCTTTTTATTGTTGTAAAAAAACATAATACACTGGTATTTTACTGTAAAACATGCACAGTGTGGATGTCATGTGTCATATTTAGTCAGTCTGACATACCTACCACATTCTCCATATTAGGGTGAAATGCAGATGACAAATTTGAAGTGTAACTTCATAGTCATGGTAGGCTCCTTATAAATCGTTTGGTAAATAATTTATTAAAACCTCAGCAGGCAATGTAAATGAACAACTGAATCTTTTCATATCAAGTCAATAGAATTTTTATTCAAAGCTGAACATTGAGTTAAATACAGAGGTAGGTAGGGAACCAATAAGCTAAAACAAGCAACAGTAAATTGTAAATCAGCCTTACATGTTGTGACTGGCTCTCTAATGAGGCAATGAAGCCTTCAAAACTGCTAGTGTTGTTTATTTTAGCCTTCCTGTCTTGAATAACACTTTTTGTTGCCTGAAGAATAACAAACGAACGTCCAGGCTGAATAAATTAATGGCCTTATACAAGAAATCAAAGCTGGGGGGTGTTGTGTTGTGGCTCAGGTGGATAAGGTGCCATACCATAAATCCGGGGACCCAGGTTCGATTCCAACCTGAGGTCATTTCCCGATCCCTCCCTGTCTCTCTCTCTCCTGCTCATTTCCTGTCTCTACACTGTCCTATCCAGTAAAGGTGAAAAAAGCCCCAAAAAAAAGAAATCAAAGCTAACATGAACCTGAGTAAGCTATCGATAGCTGGCTAGACTCCAAACTAACATTCATTATGATACGCCCACAAATTAGGCTGCATATCGGTAACTTTACAGCATGATAGTGGGCTCACAGAAAGTGTGACTGATATTCGTAACTCTTGACTTACCTCCTGAAATGTTTTTTTTCTTGCGATCTTAAATCCGAACTTGCTTAGGTCTTGCTGTCCACTCCGCTTGGCCATGATGCTGCAATCCGCTGCTGTCACTGACGCCGAATGAAGTAAAAAATAACGGGACCCCAACTGAATGTCACCTCCTCAAACGCTTCACTTGCGCGTGCCCTCTCTCGCGGTAGCTTATTGTATGCTCAGTTTCAGCAAAGCTACGTGAAATAGCATTTCTAATTCCAATGTTAAATAGAAGTAATGCCCACATTTATTGATAAAATTGCTCAGGGGAAGGGAGGGGGGATGCCTGTTTTAGAGGGGGGATGATTTTGACCATTTTTTATTCCAGGGGGGATGGCATCCCCCCCATCCCCCCTCAACTCGAGTACAGTTTACACCGCGATCTGGTGTTCCGAAACCAGAGGCGTGACGTGTTGCAGCGGAGTGTCAACAGCTCGGGTGCTGTATCTGCGCCTCAGCAATATGAATACCTCAAGTGTATGGTGCTGCTTTCAAAACATCGGTGGGTGAGCGGAGTGTTGGGGTGCATTTTACACCACTCTTCAAACACAGACGCAACATGTAATCATTTCTGTTAAATAATTCACATTTAAGAAAGTAACAGCTCTCCCTCTCTCACATATATATGGTCTTTCTCAAAACATTTTAATCCATAACACAGATATATAAAATAGTCTCATCTCATTATCTCTAGCAGCTTTATGCTGTTCTACAGGGTCGCAGGCAAGCTGGAGCCTATCCCAGCTGACTACGGGCGAAAGGCGGGGTACACCCTGGACAAGTCGCCAGGTCATCACAGGGCTGACACATAGACACAGACAACCATTCACACTCACATTCACACCTACGGTCAATTTAGAGTCACCAATTAACCTAACCTGCATGTCTTTGGACTGTGGGGGAAACCGGAGCACCCGGAGGAAACCCACGCGGACACGGGGAGAACATGCAAACTCCACACAGAAAGGCCCTCGCCGGCCACAGGGCTCGAACCCAGGACCTTCTTGCTGTGAGGCGACAGCGCTAACCACTACACCACCGTGCCGCCCCATATAAAATAGTTATTCCAGGAAATCGAGTCGTACATGAGCTGATAGCTGACGAGGCACATAGCACTGAGTTGGCTATAAGCCATGTAGGGTGAGATCGAGCGGAATAACTGCTTTATTCTATCCACATTCACTGGATTTTGAGAAACGGAGCACTTTTATTTTTGCAAATTCAGTAAATTAAAACTTGATGCAAAACGTCCGACAAAATCATTTCCACTTAGAATGTAAGCAAGCCGGCGAAATGACAGTAGCAATTTGCGAAACATGCGATAGTTGTTCTTGAAAAATAATAAATAGATATGTTCTTACTATCAAATACTTTTATTCCATACGTTTTTGTTTTTCTTTGTAATTTTTGGGGTTTTGTTTTCGAGTAGAGTTTTTATTTCGTTCTCGGTTGGTTCAGTAACGTGCACCGCCATTTTATTCTTCTTTAGGGCTTTTTGGCGGTTAGCAAATCAACTTAAAGGTGCATTACTGCTACTGATTGGGCTGGAGTGTGGAACAGGAGATATTGGAGGGGGGAACTATATTCTTTTATCGATTTTCTGTTTCTTTTAAATGCTTGATAACAAAGTGATGTATCTGACTTGATGCACTCCGCCATTTTGTTTTTCTCTACTCACAGTATATGAGCTGATATCCTAGTAGTAGAGTAGCCAGTCAGAGCGTGTGATTGCTCATATCCTGTGTGAGTGAGAGAGAGGGAAAGAAAGATGTTTGTGTCCTTTAGCCAAGCTAGTTTTTCGAGGGGGAAGTGTCACAGAAAAGTGTGCTCACAAATTGGGGGGGGAATGACCGAGTCTATGTTGGAGGAGAAAGTGAAGAGAAGTAGGAAGTGATTTGAGCCAGAAAGGTACAAGGACCTTAAAGGTACCATGGCATGGTGGTTTGTTGATGCTTTAAACGGGATCGTGGAGGCTTCCGGATGTTATATCCACAGCCTTTCTCGAAATGAACCCTCGGAACGTAGATATAGCCTCCTGGGAGAAAGCCCCATTTCAGCGCTTTTCCCAGTGCGTTGTTTTGCTAATGAGAAGCAGGAGGCGGGGAAGGGTAGAGGGTGGGGGCGTGCCATCGGGGTGTCGTATGTTCAGTTGTTTCAGGAGACTGTTCTAGAACAATGAGAAGAAGTCTCTAGTGTAGACTAGTTGGCACCAGTGTGTAAATGTGGGGGAGAATTACTCACACAATACATTTAAAACCATATAATTAAAATGTTATTTCTTGTACTTGTATCATAGCTATGTAATCACATTGTTTGATTGATTTAGAATGGTATCAAACATGCCCGGAAGAATAGGTTAGTTAAGCATGGTTTAGTTTAACCTTAAATAAATTACTGCCACAGTTATGGTTACTGTAATCTACTACAGTGCAGGACTGCAGCACAAAGCGGATGATCAGTGTTAAGTGTTTTATTCCTCTTATACCACGTTTTTTTCCAATGATTATAATATTTAGTTTTTTTAATGAAGTATGCGTCGAACTTTTCTCAATTTAGACCTGTATCAGGGTTCTAACTAGATCAAAATATCAGTGTGGTGGTACCAGTCATAACGGCTGGGGGTTCGGGGGCTGCCTTCGGCCCCCGAAAGCTCACAGGTTCGGGTTCGACATGCTCGGAGATGCATTCTAGTGCAGTTCCTGGCACTTGCAGGCCTCCCTGAAAGTCACTTTTTTGGGTCATAAGAGATTTTTTTTTTTTTTTGCCTGAAGTTGCTGTGATTTGCTTTTGATTAAAGATTTATTACCTCACCCGCTACCGAGTAAACGGGGCGAGGTATTGTTTTTGGTCAGGTTTCTTCGTTTTTTTTTTGTAAACGATATTACGGGAAAACAACTGAATCAATCTTCATGAAACTTTCAGGATAGATGGGCGTTGATCCATCGCTTTGTCACATTGATGTTTAGCTAATTTAGTTAATTCATCACACAACTCGCACAGAGTTTACACTGTATATTCTGTACACCATAAGCTATTCAATTCAATTTTCAGTTCATTCCTCTTTTGTAGCACTTTTAACAATGGACCTTGTCACAAAGCAGCTTTACTTTACAGAAATGCAGATCTAGATATAGACTTGGTAAGCCAGAGCTGAGAGTAGCAAGGAAAAACTCCCTCATATGAGATGAAGAAGAAACCTTGAGAGGAACCAGACTCAAACGTGAACCCATCCTCATCTGGGTGACCTCATAGTGAGATTATACAACCCCGATTCCAAAAAAGTTGGGACAAAGTACAAATTGTAAATAAAAACGGAATGCAATAATTTACAAATCTCAAAAACTGATATTGTATTCACAATAGAACATAGACAACATATCAAATGTCGAAAGTGAGACATTTTGAAATTTCATGCCAAATATTGGCTCATTTGAAATTTCATGACAGCAACACATCTCAAAAAAGTTGGGACAGGGGCAATAAGAGGCTGGAAAAGTTAAAGGTACAAAAAAGGAACAGCTGGAGGACCAAATTGCAACTCATTAGGTCAATTGGCAATAGGTCATTAACATGACTGGGTATAAAAAGAGCATCTTGGAGTGGCAGCGGCTCTCAGAAGTAAAGATGGGAAGAGGATCACCAATCTCCCTAATTCTGCGCCGACAAATAGTGGAGCAATATCAGAAAGGAGTTTGACAGTGTAAAATTGCAGAGTTTGAACATATCATCTACAGTGCATAATATCATCAAAAGATTCAGAGACTCTGGAAGAATCTCTGTGCGTAAGGGTCAAGGCCGGAAAACCATACTGGGTGCCCGTGATCTTCGGGCCCTTAGACGGCACTGCATCACATACAGGCATGCTTCTGTATTGGAAATCACAAAATGGGCTCAGGAATATTTCCAGAGAACATTATCTGTGAACACAATTCACCGTGCCATCCGCCGTTGCCAGCTAAAACTCTATAGTTCAAAGAAGAAGCCGTATCTAAACATGATCCAGAAGCGCAGACGTCTTCTCTGGGCCAAGGCTCATTTAAAATGGACTGTGGCAAAGTGGAAAACTGTTCTGTGGTCAGACGAATCAAAATTTGAAGTTCTTTATGGAAATCAGGGACGCCGCGTCATTCGGACTAAAGAGGAGAAGGACGACCCAAGTTGTTATCAGCGCTCAGTTCAGAAGCCTGCATCTCTGATGGTATGGGGTTGCATTAGTGCATCTGGCATGGGCAGCTTACACATCTGGAAAGACACCACCAATGCTGAAAGGTATATCCAGGTTCTAGAGCAACATATGCTCCCATCCAGACGACGTCTCTTTCAGGGAAGACCTTGCATTTTCCAACATGACAATGCCAAACCACATACTGCATCAATTACAGCATCATGGCTGCGTAGAAGAAGGGTCCGGGTACTGAACTGGCCAGCCTGCAGTCCAGATCTTTCACCCATAGAAAACATTTGGCGCATCATAAAACGGAAGATACGACAAAAAAAGACCTAAGACAGTTGAGCAACTAGAATCCTACATTAGACAAGAATGGGTTAACATTCCTATCCCTAAACTTGAGCAACTTGTCTCCTCAGTCCCCAGACGTTTACAGACTGTTGTAAAGAGAAAAGGGGATGTCTCACAGTGGTAAACATGGCCTTGTCCCAACTTTTTTGAGATGTGTTGTTGTCATGAAATTTAAAATCACCTAATTTTTCTCTTTAAATGATACATTTTCTCAGTTTAAACATTTGATATGTCATCTATGTTCTATTCTGAATAAAATATGGAATTTTTCAAACTTCCACATCACTGCATTCCGTTTTTATTTACAATTTGTACTTTGTCCCAACTTTTTTTGGAATCGGGGTTGTAAATCCTTACTTTTCTACAGCTGAATTCTAGAGAGTCGAGGAGTGCCAAGTGTGTTAAATGTCTTCAGTTTCAGCATCAGGGACATTTTTTTTAAATTTCAGTAGACTTTTAGCTTTAAGTCTAAAATATCCAGGTGATGTTAAATTATCCACTGTATAACGCATGAGACCTGAGCAGAGTTTTTAGCAAGTGCAATCAATAAAACAGCTTGATGTACAGTACCAGTCAAAAGTTTGGACATAGCTTCTAATTCAATGTTTTTTCTTTATTATTACCTCGCCTGGGACGGAGTCCACCAGGGGGTGAGGTATTGTTTTCGGTCAGGTTTTTTTGTTTATTTTATTAGTTTGGGTGTGTTTTTTTTTTTTTTGTTTGTTTTTTCTTTTTTGTTAACAATATTACGGGAAAACGGCTGGATCAATCTTCATGAAACTTTCAGGATAGATGGGCGTTGGTCTCAGATAGAACCTCCAGCATTTTGAGGGTCTCCGGTCAAGGTCACCAAAAAGGTCAAAATCATTTTTATTGTGTCTACTGCCTCGTATAGAGGCGCTCGCCACTACGTCATCGTGCTGTAAGAGTGTAACGATCGTGCACTGCGCATGTGCGTACAGGTGTTCCGATTAAAATGGCCGGTGAGTGTATACAGTTCAGTTCACCATTCGAAATAAATGGATTAGACTAAAGAAATCGCTTTCAGACATGTTTATGCTTATTACTGAGGGAAAGCACGTTCCATTGAGCTCTAGCACCGGGCCATTTCCAGGAAATAAGAGTTTGGGTCATGATGACAGCGTGTGTATGTCGGCCTCGGTTCAGAGGTTTCAGTTTCGAAACTGTAAGAGGTAAGAGTGGAATAATATAAAGTACAGACACTTGGTATATTTTACTTCTGTGATTTTTTTTTTTAAATTGTTTATTTTTGGATTATGCTTCATTTTTGTGACTATTGCCTCATCGAGTAAATATACTGTACTGGTATATGCTATATTTACTGTATGGACATGGGATCAGAAAACAATTTAATTTATAAGCAGTAGCCACATATACCCATAGGGTACCTGTTTTTTTGTTTTTTTTCCCCGCGATATCTTCCTTCATATTCATCTTAAGTGCTACGGGGCGAGATTTGTTTTGCCTGGCAACACTTATCATTAATATTCAACTATATTGGTGATATTTATGGAATAAGAATAAAACAACCAATTGATGTTCACCAAGTGTCAGCTTTATTTTCAGATTCAGCCATTCAATTACAATACATGACTATCCAGGTCTAACTCGGGGACCGGCACGTATTATGTGCATGGTGCGTTAGCACCTCTTAACATGGATGGCACTTGACTGTGAACACAGCGTAAGGATGGCAGTAAACTGGACTAGCATGATCAGTGAGCATCTCCACACTGAACTACTCGGCCAGCTACGCACTGGGTGCTTACATGGACCGAGAGTGGAGTATGTCCGAACGTAGGACATTTGCTTGGCGGCGCGCTGTTACCGCCGTCTGAGGGTAACGAGAAAATTAAACAAAAGACCACAAGGTTTTCAAGATTGACGACATATTTTTATTAGTGTAGCGGCAACTTTCACAGGTGCATCAGCAATATTGTGGACGTAGCGGTAAAGAAACGGTGTGTATTGGCCCGATATGCTGAAAAGGCCTCGTTAGAACCCTGCTGTATACTAAACTTGTGATTTTACACCTATAAGAGCTGCTGTTCTGGAAAACTAATCAACACTTTCTGACCAATCAGAATCAAGAATTCGATAGCACTGTGCTGTCACGTAATATAATTAATATTGTGAAAATATAGAACCATAAATGTAGCCAAATATTAAATGTTTAGATAAATGGTCTTTGGTAAAAGCAAAGTTTAACATTATAGAAAGTATATAGTGGTGCTTGAAAGTTTGTGAACCCTTTGGAATTTTCTATATTTCTGCATAAATATGACCTAAAACAACATCAGATTTTCACACAAGTCCTAAAAGTAGACAAAGAGAACCCAGTTAAACAAATGAGACAAAAATATTATACTTGGTCATTTATTTATTGAGGAAAATGATTCAATATTACATATCTATGAGTTGCAAAAGTATGTGAACCTTTGCTTTCAGTATCTGGTGTGACCCCCTTGTGCAGCAATAACTGCAACTAAACGTTTCCGGTAACTGTTGATCAGTCCTGCACACCGGCTTGGAGGAATTTTAGCCCATTCCTCCGTACAGAACAGCTTCAACTCTGGGATGTTGGTGGGTTTCCTCACATGAACTGTTCACTTCAGGTCCTTCCACAACATTTCCATTGGATTAAGGTCAGGGCTTTGACCTGGCCATTCCAAAACATTAACTTTATTCTTCTTTAACCATTCTTTGGTAGAACGACTTGTGTGCATAGGGTCGTTGTCTTGCTGCATGACCCACCTTCTCTTGAGATTCAGTTCATGGACAGATGTCCTGACATTTTCCTTTAGAATTCGCTTGTATAATTCAGAATTCATTCTTCCATCAATGATGGCAAGCCGTCTTAGCTCAGATGAAGCAAAACAGGCCCAAACCATGATACTACCACCACCATGTTTCACAGATGGGATAAGCTTCTTATGCTGGAATGCAGTGTTTTCCTTTCTCCAAACATAACGCTTCTCATTTAAACCAAAATGTTCTATTTTGGTCTCATCCGTCCACAAAACATTTTTCCAATAGCCTTCTGGCTTGTCCACATGATCTTTAGCAAACTGTAGACGAGCAGCAATGTTCTTTTTGGAGAGCAGTGGCTTTCTCCTTGTAACCCTGCTAAGCACACCATTGTTGTTCAGTGTTCTCCTGATGGTGGACTCATGAACATGAGCATTAGCCAATGTGAGAGAGGCCTTCAGTTACTTAGAAGTTACCCTGGAGTCCTTTGTGACCTCGCCGACTATTGCATGCCTTGCTCTTGGAGTGATCTTTGTTGGTCAGCCACTCCTGGGGAGGGTAACAATGGTCTTGAATTTCCTCCATTTGTACACAATCTGTCTGACTGTGGATTGGTGGAGTCCAAACTCTTTAGAGATGGTTTTGTAACCTTTTCCAGCCTGATGAGCATCAACAACGCTTTTTCTGAGCTCCTCAGAAATCTCCTTTGTTCGTGCCATGATACACTTCCACAAACGTGTTGTGAAGATCAGACTTTGACAGATCCCTGTTCTTTAAATAAAACAGGGTGCCCACTCACACCTGATTGTCATCCCATTGATTGAAAACACCTGACTCTAATTTCACCTTCAAATTAACTGCTAATCCTAGAGGTTCACATACTTTTGCCACTCACAGATATGTAATATTGGATCATTTTCCTCAATAAGTAAATGACCAAGTATAATATTTTTGTCTCATTTGTTTAACTGTTTTTCTTTATCTACTTTTAGGACTTGTGTGAAAATCTGATGATGTTTTAGGTCATATTTAAGCAGAAATATAGAAAATTCTAAAGGGTTCACAAACTTTCAAGCACCACTGTACAAGTTTTTCATTTTAGGGGACACTCGTGGGAACTAGTCACAGTCGACACCTCCGTTGTTCTCTGCGCTGGCTAGACAGGAAAACATTCAACACATGGACATTACAGTGGGTTAGAAGAGCTCGGAGAGCAGGAAAACGGTTTACCGTAGCCGGATTACTGCAACAGTGCAGCCGGCTTGCTTTTAAAACGAAATGATAGAGGACCCCAGACATTTATGTGAACCATCGAAATGTTTTAATGGGTTTTCCCTCAGGTTTTTGTTGTTTACCTGCCCAGATTTCCAGCGAAGTAACACTCAGGCAGTCAAGCTGCTTTAGCTGGAGGGAGGCGAAGGAGCCACAGTATTTTAATGACAACCAGCCTTATAAAACACACAGCTTTTATATAAAGTGCTTGGAGAAAATAGATTGTTAAACACTATAAATGTTTTATTATGAGAGCGAGCGTCGGTTTGGGAGGTGTTATTGATATCCAGCGCAAGACACTTTCTTTCTTCTGGTTTTCATTTCAGCTGTTTCTTTAGCTCTGTTCCACACGTTTAGCTTTACACACTATTCAATGTGAGCTTTAATTTGATGTATTGAGGTTATGGTTCATAACACTTCATCTAAATAAAGATGAAATTCTGCCAGCTGAAGAAGATGCGAGGTACCCGAGCGACAACGGGATTTGTATTGAGGTATTTCACTCACGTGACCAAGTCATGTGACGCTGCCATTTTGGACGGCACGGCTCGAATCAGTTTGAATGCGAGGAAGGCGACAAACGAAAAACATAAAAGAAAAAGGAGCGAGATGCAGAAAACACCTTCACTATCCAGCGACGTAGGGCATTTACAGGGTGAGCAGAGGGAGAGGTATTTGCAAAAATTGAGGTTAGCAGGCTTAGAGAACGACGTTTACCTGCTTCCACCAGGATTGTTCACTGACGTACGAAGTACATGAAGCCCTCGTCTTTACCTGACTTCGGCCCACATGATCTGTATACCTATGTCGTTAAAAACCCATCGCCATACACAGGTATTGATCTGAAAGCGTATACGAGTTTGGATGCCTACAAATATTTTGTGTCAGGCTGGGTAACATGCCTACATCAGCGGGTCGTCCCTGGAGCCGGTGGTCTTCATCTGATTACAGCTAAGGTTTGTTCACATTTTCATTTACTTTCGGGCCTCAGGATAAACAAAATGTTATTAAATGTCATTGAAATAACTTCTTAGTCTGTTGAGACATGGCCCGTTATAAATTTGCTGTTACCAGGCAATGACCAAGAACTGTATTATTAGGGTCGGTGTAGTTGTAGCAGTGTATTAGCAACTAGCTGTTAGCACTAGCTAATGTCAACAACATAGTAGCTGGTATGTTACTGTAGCAATGTTTACGTTCAGTCATTTGGATGACTGTTAAAACCTTTCAGTCTCAAGTTTTTCCTTTACTGGATTTACTAGTTTACTGAGCCATCGCGCGCTCTCCGGCCGAGCCCGGAGCCATCGCGCGCTCTCCGGCCGAGCCCGGAGCCATCGCGCGCTCTCCGGCCGAGCCCGGAGCCATCGCGCGCTCTCCGGCCGAGCCCGGAGCCATCGCGCGCTCTCCGGCCGAGCCCGGAGCCATCGCGCGCTCTCCGGCCGAGCCCGGAGCCATCGCGCGCTCTCCGGCCGAGCCCGGAGCCATCGCGCGCTCTCCGGCCGAGCCCGGAGCCATCGCGCGCTAGCTCAGTAAACTAGTAAATCCAGTAAAGGAAAAACTTGAGACTGAAAGGTTTTAACAGTCATCCAAATGACTGAACGTAAATATTGCTACAGTAACATACCAGCTACTATGTTGTTGACATTAGCTAGCTTGCCGTCCAAAATGGTGGACACCGGGGCGTCACGTGACCCTGTGACGTCAGGTGAAATACCTCAATAGACAGAAACGTGGCGTGAATCAGAGAGGTTTTGGACCTTTTTATTTGAGAGATGATTTCCTTATTGTACTGTTTAGTGTAAGTGATTCCTTCTAGTTACTGAATCCAGAAACCCGTCAGGAGTTCTGGACGTTCACGGTGATGTTCGAGTCATGCTGTAAATACAGAATGAGTGAAATGTGATTGAGAGATGTGAGGGCAGCGATCACATTCCTCCAGTGCAGTGCAGATGAGAAACAGCCAGGAGTGCTCTGTGTTTTTACAGCAGCCACACGGTCAAAAAAAGTCCCGGTCATGCCAGAATCTGGCCTTCCCAGGCAGTCTCCTGTCCCAGTACTAACCAACTCTTTGAAGTGCCATTCCACCATTGGATGTATTCTTTGGCATAAAATACAATACATTTTGACAACATATATAAATGGTATCACTAGACAGAGAAATCTTTTAGCTTCAAAATGATATATCAAACATAATTTTTTGGCAACGACAAGTATATTAATTTTGCGACCAAAGTCACCTACCCTTTTAATTTCCGCGCGTGATGTCATCGGCAGGTTCCCCTTCTTGTGTACCGTGTGACGTGGCACATATTATCAGCAATGGCGGATAGAACGCGATAAAAATAATACCAATAAATCTAGCTAATACCAATAAATCTAGCTAACTGAAAGATTAACTCAAAATTTTTCGCCATTTTTTTGGCCCCCATATACGAGGAGAAATGATTCTCTCACTTTGGGGGTTTCCTGGTCTAAAAATAGACCGACACGTGGTTCACAAGAAGGGGAACCTGCCGATGACATCACGTTTCACTACCGCGTGGAAATTAAAAGGGTAGGTGACTTTGGTCGCAAAATTAATATACTTGTCGTTGTCAGAAAATTATGTTTGATATATCATTTTGAAGCTAAAAGATTTCTCTGTCTAGTCATGTTGTCATAAAATATATTGTATTTTATGCCAAAGAATACATCCAATGGTGGAATGGCACTTTAAGGCATATGGATGGGGCGCCGATCTCTGTTTTTTTGATAGCCCTCGGCCTCTCACCTATACAGCTAGGGTTACCGTGGGAGGCTAGGCCTCTGGTAACCGCGAGAGTCCACGAGAGCCATACAGTGTGTGTTTATCATGTCTGACAACCCCTAGAGGGGCGGCACGGTGGTATAGTGGTTAGCACTTGCCTCACAGCAAGAAGGTTCTGGGTTCGAGCCCAGTGGCCAACGGGGGCCTTTCTGTGTGGAGTTTGCATGTTATCCCCATGTCTGCGTGGGTTTCCTTTGGGTGGTCTGGTTTCCATGTGGTTAGGTTAACATGAGGCAGCCTTGGGCTGATGTGCCCTTGAGCAAGGCACCCAACCCCCAGCTGCTCCCTGGGCGCTGTAGCATAGCTGCCCACTGCTCTGAGTATGTGTGCGCACTCATTGCTCACTTGTGTGTTCACTGCTTCAGATGGGTTAAATGCAGAGGATGAATTTGAGTGTGCATGTGACAAATAAAGGCTGCTTCTTCTTCTAGAGAATGAAAAGTGATGCATCAGATTGTGCAACACAGTCGTGCTTTTCTAGACGGGTCCGGGGGCAGTTCCATGGAAAGTTTTGAAAAAAATGTGTAAAATGGTGCATTGTCCTGCATTCCGAGTGCCATGTTTAAAGACAATTGATCAGGAAATCGGACCGACATGCTTCACAAAACGCACGCTTCTCACCTTGTCTCAATGTTTTGACGCTAGGTGATCTGATGAACAAGTCGCCTTGAACGTGTTGTCATAGTAAACACCCCCCCGGGAGTGTTCTTTGTTCGTGATCACCAGAGCGTGTTTGGTTTTTGCAAATACTGACACAGTTTGTTGTAACATGTGAGCTCATTGCCCATTGGCTAGAACCATAATGAGAACCAATGGAATGGTGCGATAGAGCGATATAATTTAGATTCAACATCATCGCGCTGGTTCATTGACTCTTGGCTTCACTTAATATGACTCTTTGAGACCAAGTGTCCCCTGTGCTGAGAACGGCTGAAGCGAGGTCAGAATAGCGAATCCAACAGTGCGACTGATTATTTTGTAATGTGGTAGTTTTTAGAACTGCAAGCGGTAGACTAACACATGACTTGGTAGAGTTAGCAAGTACGTACTACTGAGGACCAAAGGGCCCTACAAGGATAGTAAAATCAGACAATTTTGAACTTTCAGGGACACTTGGATGGTCCCCACTAGGAGAGTGGTGGTGTGGGGGGTGTTTTTTTTTTTTTTTTAAACAATTTTTAAAAAATGAAAGATCTGAAAGGTTCAGTGAAATATTTCCTTTTCCTAAGGTTAAAGTGCATATTCTGGACCAATTTCGTGTTTTTTTTTTTTTTTTTTAATATGAAAGTATGTCCCTTTCCACACTCATCCAGAAGGGTAATTTTGCACAAGGCCATCTGTCTACAGCAGAAAAAAATAAAATAACAAAACGCGTCTGGAAAAATCCCAAGGGAGTCTGGAGCCAGAATCGTGACGTTACCTGCGGAAGCATCAGCAGGCTGCGCGAGCTTTGCACAGTTTCAGTGCACAGCCTGTGTAGACCAAGCGCTCTCTCATTGTCCGGTCTTTTGGGAAACGATGAGTACTAATTCCATCAAGATTGGTGTTGCTACACCCTCCTACGATACATCTGTTAACCATTTTAATGATTACGCGATAACGTTGAAGAAATTTGCAGAAAACCACCAGGTGGTTTTCTCATAAACAAACCAGCGCTGACGTAGGATTCAGAGGGAGGCGTCCCGCACGCGACGTCACGAAAATCAATGTTTGCCGGGAAATCCAAACGCCAAGTTTTTTCAGAGGCGGACCAATTCACCTCAAATGGCTTGATTTCAACTGAATTTTTCTGGTATTGCGCAAGGTAAAAAAAATTGCACAGAATGCAGAATGTTACAGATATTTGACCAAAGTTTAATATAAAATAGGAGAATTACATTGATCTTGCTCCTGAATTTACCCGTGATATGCACTTTAAGGTTAGGTTTAGGTGCAGGCATGGCATTAATTAACTGCATTAATAATAGTCAGTGGAAGGTCCTCAGAAAGATAGGTAAGACGTGTGTGTTTGCATGTGTGCGTGTGTGTGCATTTGTGAGTCTGAGTCCGTGTTTAAATGTTTGTGTCCACACTTATTTGTGCTTGTCTGTGTTTGTGTGCATATACCCATTTTGATGAGTTTGTGTGCGTGCCTGCTTTTGTATGAATGTTTGCTTGTGTGCTTCCAGTAAGCTACAGAATTGACTTTAAAGCATTGCTGCTGCTGTACAAATCTCTAAATGGTACAGGGCCCAATTACCTCTCTGATATGTTGCAGCAGCCTAACCCAATCAGATCTACCAGATCGCAGCAGCAAAATTTACTGGTAAAACCTGTTGTTAAAGTGTGGTGAAGCAGCTTTTAGCTACTATGCAGTACAGCTATGGAACCAACTGACAGAGGACATCAAAAATGCTCCTGCTGTTGGCAGCTTCAAGTCTAGACTAAAGGCCAAGCTGTTCTCAGATGCTTTCTGCTAACTGATTATCATCATCATCTTTACATGTTTTAAACTTTCTTAACTTTTACAGTCTCTGCATGTTTTAAACTTTACTTAACTTTTATTCTATTTTATTCTGCTGTTTTTTTTTAACTGAATTTTTACTTCATTTTATTATTTTATTTCTACTATTGTTTAATTCTTATTATTTTTCTTCCCCATTTATTTTATGTAATTTTATTTTCTATTGTTTATTGTTTTGCTTTTACTTCTGTAAAGCACATTGAACTGCCACTGTGTATGAAATGCGCTGTATAAATAAACTTGCCTTGCCTTGCCTTGCTTTGAGGTGGGTGGCATTTCCAGTACCAGTCAAAAGTTTGTTTTTCCTGTATTCTGAATATTTTATAGACTGTAGAACAATACCGAAGACATCAACACTCTGAAATAACAAGCCAGCGTTTACCTTGATGACGCTTTGCATACTATGGACATTATCTTAACCCGCTTCATGAGGTCGTCACCTGGAATGCTCTTCAATTAACAGGTGTCTTGTCAAAAGTTAATTAGTGGACGAGTTTCGTGCCGCCTTAAGCCTAGGTCACAACCGGACGTATGATTTTTTTGGCCGTGCGATTTTTGGCGTTTCCCAAATCGCTGCGGTTTTTTTTTTTTTTTATTCGTGGAGAAAGACGCATGTTGGCTGTAAGTTTGTCTTGCAACCTGAAAAAAAACGTAAGCGCCTGTAGAGTTTGTTTGACATGACAAAGAACCTCTACGACCGGTCTGCGGCTCGAAAATCAGCACGTCACATGCGCGCCCTCCGTGCGTTTCTTGCGTTTTTTGCACGTAGACTGGCCGTAGGAGCACGTATGGCCGGTTGTGACCGAGGCTTTAATACGTTTGAGACCAAACAGTAAATAATAAACATACAGTAAATAGCCCTATTCCACAACTGTAGTAATCCATATTATATCAAGAACCGCTCAACTACGTAAAGAGAAACGACATCCATCATTACTTTAAGACATGAAGCATCTTTTAATTAATAAAAATAAAGAAAACCGTTGAATTAGGCGTGTCCAAATTTTTGACTGGTACCATATGTTTGTGTATTTTGAGGGTGGTGGAATTTGTTTCCCCCACAATAAAAAGAGTATTGGGATTTTTTTTACTACTTTTATTCTTTTCTTTCTTTTTCTTTCTTTCTCTTTTTCTTTCTTTCTTTTTCTTTTTTTTCTTTTTCTCTCTTTTTCTTTCTCTCTTTCTCTCTTTCTTTCTTTCTTTCTTTCTTTCTTTCTTTCTTTCTTTCTTTCTAACCTAAAAGAGCCAAATGTTTCCTTGCTAAAGTTGCGGTTAGGTTTAGCCGTAGCATAGCATTAATTAGCTGCATTAATAATTGTCAGTGGAAGTTTCTCAAAAGGGTGTGTGTGTGTGTGTGTGTGTGTTCTCAGGTCTGATGCGATCACGTGTCCGAGGAGCAGATGCAGCCACAGCCAGTGTCCTCACTTTCCTGGACAGCCACTGTGAGTGTAATGAACACTGGCTGGAGCCGCTGCTGGAGAGAGTTGCTGAGGTTAGTGTCACACGCGCACGCAGAGGCACAAGTACAGACGAACAAATCCTCGTTCACAGACATGGTTTTGACAGATTATTAATTAAAATTGTGCAGGACGGCACTGTGCTCATGGCCTGATCGTCTGTGTGGATCAGTTCAGGAGTTGCAGTTTGGTGTCAAGTGATTAGTTTCTTTCCCAGTCCAATCACATGCATTTCCTGTACATTAAGATGACCTGGTTAGCGTAATGTCACTCCAAGAAAAACGTAGCATGCTGAGTAACCCTGCTCACACCTGCAAGTATCATCTACCCCGGGAGATTGGATCACCATGGGCAGCATTCAGTACACGTATGAATTGGGTGGAAGATGTATGGTATTGAGCCCATCAGTTGGGGGGGAGGGGTTTATTTTAAAATTTTTATCCATTTATTTATTTTTCATGAATCTACGTTTTTCGAAGTATAGCACAAAGAATGGACGGCAAGTTTGCTCAAGTGTTTGCCGTTGCAGACACTGTAGTATTTCAGTTTGTTGTCTTCTTGGTAATAGTTTAGATCATCAGATAAAGTTGTTGCCACATTTTATAGTGTACACAAAGAGATGGAGAGTGCAGTTTGACCATGTAAGATCTGGGAAAAGTTTATGAATTATTCTGTGCCGGTGCTGTTGGATCGATGAGTAGTGCAGTAGAGAAAGCTCAAACAATATCCTCAGATGCTGTAGATCATTTTCTTCAATCCGACTTCAGGATACAGTAGCTGAAGCCTTCCTGAAAGGACAAGTCTTGTTACTTAAACAATAATTATTCAGCTCAATCTAATTGATCTAAAAAACAGAAAACCGCTCAGTGTAGAAATGTCTCAGAATTGTAATAGCCAAATGTTTACAGTATTTGAATATTATTCAGGCATTATTGAGCCAATCATTTTATTCCGAGCGTAGCAGTTTAACTGTGCAAACTTAAAAGCAAAGGAAATAATGAGAAATTTATCATGATCGTTAATGTTTCTAATTCATTTATGTAACCATATTTTTGTTTGATTTCCAAACAGTAATGTCAAGTTTATTTGTATGGCGCTTTTAACAATAAACATTGTCGCAAAGCAGCTTTACAGAATTTGAACGACTTTAAACATGAGCTAATTTTATCCCTAATCTATCCCCAATGAGCACGCCTGTGGCGACGGTGGTGAGGAAAAACTCCCTCAGACGACATGAGGAAGAAACCTCGAGGAACCAGACTCAAAAGGGAACCCATCCTCATTTGGGCAACAACAGACAGCATGACTATAACATTAACAGTTTTAACATGAAGTCAGTTTCATTGATGTTATAAACTCTTCATTGATGGAAACTTGAGTGCAAAACTGTTCATGACAACTGCAGTCCTAAAGTTAGCAAGTCAATGGTGAAGCATAAATAGCTTTTATTATCTCCGCCAAGGGGGTGCTCCGGTTTCCCCCACAGTCCAAAGACATGCAGGTTAGGTTAACTGGTGACTCTAAATTGAGCGTAGGTGTGAATGTGAGTGTGAATGGTTGTCTGTGTCTATGTGTCAGCCCTGTGATGACCTGGCGACTTGTCCAGGGTGTACCCCGCCTTTCGCCCGTAGTCAGCTGGGATAGGCTCCAGCTTGTATGCGACCATGTGGAACAGGATAAAGCGGCTACAGATAATGAGATGAGATGAGATGAGAGGAGATCTCCGCCAAGGGGATTATGTTTCCAGTGCGGTTTATTTGTTTGACTTGTCTGGCTGCCTGTAAGCAGGATTGCACAAAACCTACCTATCCGGTTTCCATGGAACTTGGTAGAAGGGTGTCGCATGGGCCGAGAAAGAACCCATTACATTGTGGAGTGGATCCACAAATTTATTTTCACTTTCGGTCACGTTGAAAGATGCAGCGTTTGCTATCCATCTTCAAATCCGGTCGATGGCATTAAAGGTCAGTCGTGACAAAACACGGCCAGTGTAGAAATACGATGAGTATGAGCCTCTGGGATACACATGTAGGCACAGAAGTCTAATCATCTTGGAAATCTATCCAGATATATAAAATGGTTGCAGTTGCAGATTTCATATCATAGAAGAGTTGGGTATCATCCTCAACGGAGGTCTGCACTCGCCAAGTGCCCTTCTAATATTCATAATGTATTTAACTCCAAAAACAGTCTTGTTTAGTTTTCTAGGACCCAGAAGTGCACAAACTACTAAAATATCTGCACACAAAATATAACTGCTGGTAGGAAGAAAACAAATTAATGTAAAGAATTTTGCCTTTTATGAATGTTTCATATATATTCATATACACTCCCAGTACCAGTGAAAAGTTGGTACATTCTGTATGCTGACTTTTTTTTCTACATTGTAGAACAGTACTGAAGACATCCAAACTATGAAATAACGTATGGAACCTGTATGGAATTATGTAGTAAACAAAACCCGTGTTTTTAAAAAATCAAAAAGTTTCACATTTTAGATTGTTCAGAGTATCCAGCGTTTACCTTGATGACGCTTTACACACCGTTGGCGTTATCTTAACCAGCTTCATGAGGTAGTCACCTGGAATGCTTTTCAATTAACAGGTGCCTCGTCAAAAGTTAATTAGTGCCATTTCTTGCTAGTCTGGCTAACGCGACTTCAAAGCTCTGCGAGCATTTGGTCTGGCAAAGATATTAAGCCCAACCGTTTCCCAAAGGCGTGGTTGACCCCGCCTCCCTGAAATGCCTCAGTTTGCTACTGGTCGAAGCCAGAAAAGGCTGTGACGAAACTTAAACCAATCACATCACTCTTTCCTCTGACGTATGTGACGCGACGGAAACTGCTTGAGCAACAGGAAGAAGATAAATACCTCCAGGGCTGCTCTTTGCTCCGTTTTCAGTGAGAACTTCCCGTTGAATGCTTTCAATACAGCATCTACCGCTGTGTCAAAGGCTTGCCGTTGCTCCATGTTCGTGATGTGAATGAAGCGCTTCCGGCATAGATTCTGTAAACAATCTATGGCTTCCGGTCGCAGTTCTACTACGTCAGTGCCTTGAACACGCCTCTACCCAGGGCCGTTGGAGATGCTCAAAGTTGATTGGCTCCCGATTTTTCGGGAGCTTGGAAGAGCTGTAGATAGCCTGCCTGGCCAGACTAAGCTCGGAACAGGCCCTCGTGTTGCGTCACGCTTAGGATGGGCGGGCCCAGGCTAATTTCTTGCTGGCTTAATGCGTTTGAGATCAAAGAGTAAATAATAATGAGGGTGCTCTGAGAGCACAATATCCCCCGCTGGAAACTACGCCATAACTCTGGTAAAATGTGACTGAATTGAACGAAATTGCAATATGTGTATTCCCGACATTAACAAAGAATCCTGTCAAGTTTCGTGAAATTCCTCCAAAAATCGTGAGAGGACTTAATTTTCCGAAGGTGAGCGCCCTTCCCGGGATGGACGGACGGCTGGACATCGCCAAGACATAATCCCCCTTCGGGCCGTTCATCCAGCGGGGGATAAAAACACATTAAATAGCCCTATTCCACAGCTGTTGTAATCCAGATGTCAAGAATCGCTCAGCTAAGTGAAGAGAACCGATATCCATCATTACTTTAAGACATGAAGTGTCTTTTAATTAATAAAAATAAAGAAAAGCCATTAAATTAGAAGGTGTGTCAATATAATATAAAATACACAATGGTCTCCGCTGTGATGACGGTATCAGGTCTGAACAGAGCTTGTGAAACGTTTGCTCCGTTTGTCAGGTGTGAGTGTGTGCTGAGTGGGTGTGACGTTCTTCAGCAAACGTAAGTT
Source organism: Neoarius graeffei (assembly GCF_027579695.1). Taxonomy (NCBI): domain Eukaryota; kingdom Metazoa; phylum Chordata; class Actinopteri; order Siluriformes; family Ariidae; genus Neoarius; species Neoarius graeffei. The sequence continues at coordinate 71,460,419 of NC_083575.1, read as the reverse complement.
GACAAATAGAGGTGTGTATCCTGTTTGGCACAGGAGCAGTAATTTAAATGCCCACATGTGGACTTGTGCAGATAAGCACACAAAATCCCACACGTCAGTACATGGTGTTCAGTTGGGCTTGAGCTACGTTCTTGATGTACTGTAAACATACCAGAAAGCAAATGGTGATCACACACCATAAATTATCGACGTGTTTGCTGCGAGCTTGAATGAACACAACACACTTTCTTTAAGGAAACAGTAAAATATCATATAATTCCACACCACAGTATTCTCACTAACACAGTATCGTGTACAGCGGTATAAAGTCATTTACAGATTAATTACATGCACTGATGAATTTGCTTGGATGGCGCAGTGGTTAGCACTGTCGCCTCACAGCAAGAAGGTTCTGGGTTCGAACCTCAGGCTAACAAGGGCCTTTCTGTGTGGAGTTTGCATGTTCTCCTCGTATGTGTGGGTTTCCTCTCACAGTTCAAAGACATGCAGATTAGGTAAAATGCCCAGCCACCGGGGTTGTACAAGACGGTGCATACTTGGTGCTGGTCCCAAGCCCAGATAGACTGGGGAGGGTTGCGTCAGGAAGGGCATCCGGTGTAAAACCTATGCCAAATCAAATATGCGGAACAGATCTGCTGTGGCGACCCATAACGGGAGCAGCTGAAAGAAGATGACTAATGAATTTTCTTAGACAAAACAATGTCTATTTATTGAGGCATATAAACATTTTAAACTCCGGTCATCTGATGAAATGGTGCAGGGGCATATCGGACATCTTTCGAGTCAGTATCTGATTGATTACAGACTTCACTGATTAGCTATCCAATAACTTCTCATCTCATCTCATTATCTCTAGCCACTTTATCCTGTTCTACAGGGTCGCAGGCAAGCTGGAGCCTATCCCAGCTGACTACTGGTGAAAGGCGGGGTACACCCTGGACAAGTCGCCAGGTCATCACAGGGCTGACACATAGACACAGACAACCATTCACATTCACACCTACGGTCAATTTAGAGTCACCAGTTAACCTAACCTGCATGTCTTTGGACTGTGGGGGAAACCGGAGCACCCGGAGGAAACCCACGCGGACACGGGGAGAACATGCAAACTCCACACAGAAAGGCCCTCGCCGGCCACAGGGCTCGAACCCGGACCTTCTTGCTGTGAGGCGACAGCGCTAACCACTACACCACCGTGCCGCCCTATCCAATAACTTCATGGATAAAATCTTGACTTTCTTCATGTGAGGAAATCGCACTTGGCTAGCAAATTTTTAGACATCGTTATGCAGACTGAACGTTTTTACGGCTGTGTTTGTTCAGCTGCTTCCTTACCCATGTGATGTCTGCAGGCAGAATTCAAGTCAGGGTTCGAAAGTACCTGAAACATATCTTGGCTAGATTTTATTTCTGCTATCTGCAATATCAGTAGAAGAGCTGAATTTTGGTCAAAACCAAAACTTTTTTTTTTTTTTAAACCATTCCCAAGAATTATGCCACAGTGACATCTAATGTATTTTACCAGACCATTAGATGCTTTTTGAGTATTTCATGATTCGCAGTATTGAAAGCTTTGTTAAGGTCCAGAAATACTGCTCCAATTGCTTTATTTTCATCTAATATGCTTTTAGTTATTGGTGTAAAATATTGCATGTGCATATGTCAGTTTCCGTTCAACCCCTTGAGGTGAACCTAAATTGCTGTGGATGAATGTATACTTTTTCAAGCACTTGCTGATAGATTACTGTTAAAAATGTATTAGGCTGTAATTACAAGCTTGGTCAGTTATTACAGCGTTAAATTGGGGCCAGGCATCAATTCTCTCAGTTCAGATTCTTCTCCTCTTTCTTCTTCTTGTGTTCTGGGTTCAGTCCCTTTCCAAGGGTTTCTTGGCAAAGCAAGTACAGCCGGCTAGCCACTCCTCTGCTGCACTGCTTCGGGTCATGGACAATTTAGAGTAGCCAGTTAGCCTAACTGCTTGTCTTTGGAATGCAGGGGAAACCGGAGTGCCCAAAAGAAACCCATGCAGACATAGGGAGAACACAGTAATGTTTCCACACAGAAAGGCCCTCACCAGCCACTGGGCTTGAACCCATAACCTTCTTGCTGTGAGGCGACAGTGCTAACCACTGTACCACCATGCTACCCCCAGTTCGTTCAGATGAAGTAGGTTTATCACATGGACTAATTGATAGATCTGTCACATGGGCACATGTATAGGTTTATTCGAGGCAAGGGTCCTTTCCTGTTCCTTTCACTTGTTCACCATTCTGACTGCTAAAAGAGACATCAGTTTTTATCCCCCGCTGGCCAAAATGCCCAAAGGGGGATCATGTTGTGGTGATTTCCGTCCGTCCCAGGAAGGGTGCTCACCTTCTGAAATCAACTCCTCTCACAATTTGTGGAGGAATTTCACCAAACTTGACAAGAAGCATTGCTCTATGTCGGTAGTATGCATATTGTAATTTCGTTCAGTTTAGTCACATTTTACCAGAGTTACAGCCCTTGATTAACAAAATTATAATTTGACAATTTCATGACTGTGTTTTCCTTCTGAAATCAACTCCTCTTTCAATTTTTGGAGGTATTTCACGAAATTCCAGCATGGTTTCCATCCTGGCAGGTCAACAACAGATGCCATATTCACCATAGAGCGTACCCTGGAATTCCAAAAAGAACTGCAAGTGTGTTTTGTCAACCTGATGAAGGCATACGACACTGTACCAAGACCATTAGTCTGTGCAGTACTGAGGTGGTTCAACATCAGGGAGACCGATGTCTCACTGGTGAAGTCAATTTATGAGTGTGCTGAAGCCAGAGTTGGGACTTGTCATGGCCTGACCAAACCATTTGAGGTGAAAATTGGACATTGTCAGGGCAGTGCATTTAAGCCCTCTCTTTTTCATCATTGTTATTGAATACATCAGTAGACTGAGCAAGGTAGATAGGCCCCAGGATAAGCTGTTTTATGCAGATGACTTGGCACTAATATCACAGTCAAGCAGTTCCTTGCAAAAACATGTTTACCGAATGGGATGATCTTGAGTTTTGGCATGGCTGTCAGTATTGAAAAAAATGAGGTGGTACATTTCTCAAGAAATGATAGGCAGAGTACCTCAGTAGTCATCAGAGGCACACGGCTTGAAGAGAAGCTGGCTTTCAAATATCTTGGAAGCATTATTTCCAAAAATGGCAAAGCAAAAGAGATCATCACCCACAGAAAGCAAGCAGCAGCATGTGCCTGGAAGATCATCTCACCTATTATTTATGACAAAGACATCAGTCTACATGTTAAAGGTAAAGTGTATAAGACCTGTGTCAGACCCAGCCTGCAATGTGGAATAGAAACTCTCAATGCCCAGAAGAAGGACGATGAGCGCCTAATAGTCGCAGATGATACCTATCTTGGAAAGATCATGAGAAAGCGACTGGTTGACAAGGTGCCTTTAAAAATCTTGCATCAGGCAATGGCAGTGAGACCAATTGAGGAAGACATTGAATCAGCCAGGTTGCGCTGGGCTGGACATGTCTATCTTTGGGCATTCGGAAGACTACCCCGTTGGGCATTTGAACATATGGTGGAAGGCAGGAGAAATAAAAGACGCCCCCAGATGATGTGGAGAGACACCATCAGCCAACACCTCGTGGGAAAAGGATTGACCCTGGATAAGGCCACGAACCTTGCCCAGGATAGACAGAAGTGGAGGAAGGTGGCCGACCCACGATCCCCCAGATGCGTGCATCCTGAGGGACGCTGAAGATGATTCACGAAACTTGGCAAAAGGCTTTGTTTTATGTCGGTAGTACGCATATTGTTATTTTGTTCAATTTGGTCACGTTTTACCAGAGTTGCGGTCCTTGATTAACGACCTTGTACTTTCACAATTTCATGAAGGTGTGCTCGCCTTCTGACATCAACTCCTTTCTCAATTTTTGGACCAATTTCTTGAAGCTTGGCAAAAGGCCTTGGTATATGACGGTAATACGCATATTGCGATTTAATTTCGTTTGTGAAAATTTTCCCAGAGTTTCGACCCTTGGTTAAATAACTTTGTACTTTGACAATTTCATGAGGGTGGACGTTCTTCTGAAATCAACTCCTCTCACAATTTGTGGAGGAATTTCACCAAACTTGGCAAGAGGCTTTGTTATATGACAGTTATACGCAGATTGAAATTTCGGTTAATTTGGGCACATTTTACCAGAGTTATGCCCTTGATTATTAACAAACTTGTACTTTGGCAATTTTGTCAAGGTGTGCTTGATTTCTGAAATCAACTTCCCTCACAATTTTTATCCCCCGCTGGCCAAAAGGCTCGAAGGGGGATTATGTCGTGGCGACGTCTGTCCATCCGTCCTGGGAAGGGTACTCACCTTCTGAAATCAACTCCTCTCTCAATTTTTGGAGGAATTTCATGAAACTTGACAGGATTCTTAATGTGTCAGGAGTTATATGTCTTTTTTTTCTTTCTTTTTTTTTTAAACAGATGATGCACAGTTTTTAAATACCTTTCTCCTTTGAGTTGTTTCTTTTACTGTATTTTATTATCAGTAGCTTACACAGGGTAAAGCAAGGTTTGTGCATCCTTCACTAACCTTGTCTCAGTGTTACTGCTGCAAGATCTTCCACTGAGTGAATAAAAAGGTGTTGAATTCATTAGCAGATGTCATTACTAACTGTTTCATTTATATTCAGTGCTGTTGCAGGTTTATGCTGATAGAAATCATGATTGCTATGCCTGTTAATAGTATGCCTCCAGAGATGTGATCTGTTCCATTTTGATGCAGTAATCAGCTGCGTGAAACATGCTTTCCTTATGTTTCACTGCTCATTAATTGCCCTTTTTTTGTCAGTTCATTAAAACTAAAAATATCAGTATGGATTTTTTGTACAATACTGAATTTTCCCTTAACTGACATGCCATTATTCAGCCTTGGTAAAATAATTCTTGCGTGGTACATCTGAAAGGCTGTGTATGTGCATTTATACTTTGTGTGTCTGTCATACTATTACAAAACTCTTTCAAGTGATCTTTTTCTAACCCTCTAATCCATGCCTCGATGTGTTGCAGTCAGAGATCACAAAATTGCACACATTCTTTACTTAGAAGTAGAAGTACAGGTACTTGTGTGAAAGTCGAAGTGCTAAAGGAGAAGTGCTGATTCGACTTCTTTACTCAAGCAAAAGTATAAAAGTACAGGCTCTGAAATGTACTCCAAGTGTAAAAGTATAAAAGTAACCTATTGAAGACTTTTTTTTTTCCCCTGGCTGTTTTCGTGCAAAGCTAACTGAACCTCACGTTTTATACAGTACTGTGTAAAAGTCTTAGGCACATTTAAAAGAAAAATTTTGTAGACTAAAAATGGCTTAAAAATAATGAAATGAAATGTTTCGTCTCGTCTTGTCTTGAGACGAGACGAAACATTTTCTTCTTCTTCATCCGCTTTATCCGGGGCCGGGTCGCGGAGGCAGCAGTCTGAGCATGGAAGCCCAAACTTCCCTTTCCCCAGACACCTCGACCAGCTCCTCAGGAAGAACACCGAGGCGTTCCCAGGTCAGCTGAGAGACACAGTCCCTCTAGCGTGTCCTGGGACACCTCCCCAGGGAGGCATCCAGGAGGCATCCGAAAGAGATGCCTGAGCCACCTCAGCTGAGTCCTCTCGATGTGGAGGAGCAGTGGCTCTACTCTGAGCTCCTCCCAAGTGACTGCTTCTCACCCTATCTCTAAGGGAGCGCCCAGCCACCCTGCAAAGGAAACTCATTTCGGCCGCTTGTATCCACGATCTTGTTCTTTCGGTCATTACCCAAAGCTCATGACCATAGGTGAGAGTCGGAACGTAGCTCGACCGGTAAATCGAGAGCTTCGCCTTTTGGCTCAGCTCCTTCTTCACCACGACGGACCGGTAAAGCGACCGCATCACTGCGGAGGCTGCACCGATCCGCCTGTCGATCTCATGCTCTATCCTTCCCTCACTCGTGAACAAGATTCTGAGATACTTAAACTCCTCCACTTGAGGCAGGACTTCTCCACCAACCAGGAGAGGGCAAGCCACCCTTTTCCGGTCGAGAATCATGGCATCGGACTTGGAAGTGCTGATTCTCATCCCAGCCGCTTCACACTCGACTGCAAACCGCCCCAGTGCATGCTGAAGGTCCTGGTTTGAAGAAGCCAACAGGACATCATCCGCAAAAAGCAGCGATGAAATCCTGTGGTTCCCAAACAGGATTCCTTCCAGCCCCTGGCTGCGCCTAGAAATTCTGTCCATAAAAATTATGAACAGAACCGGTGACAAAGGGCAGCCCTGCCGGAGTCCAACATGCACTGGGAAAAGGTCTGACTTACTGCCGGCAATGCGAACCAGACTTCTGCTCCGTTCGTACAGGGACCGGACAGCCCTTAGCAAAGAGCCCCGAAGCACCCCCCACAGAATACCACGAGGGACACAGTCGAATGCCTTCTCCAAATCCACAAAGCACATGTGGACTGGTTGGGCAAACTCCCATGAACCCTCGAGCACCCTATGAAGGGTATAGAGCTGATCCAGTGTTACGCGACCAGGACGAAAACTGCATTGCTCCTCCTGGAGCTGAGGTTTGACTATTGGCCGAATTCTCCTCTCCAGTACCCTGGAGTAAACCTTCCCTGGGAGGCTGAGAAGTGTGATTCCCCTATAATTGGAGCACACTCTCCGGTCCCCTTTCTTAAAAAGAGGGACCACCACCCCAGTCTGCCACTCCAGAGGCACTGTCCCTGACCGCCACACGATGCTGCAGAGGCCTGTCAGCCAAGACAGCCCCACAACATCCAGAGACTTGAGATACTCGGGGCAGATCTCATCCACCCCCGGTGCCCTGCCACCGAGGAGCTTGAAAACCACCTCAGTGACTTCGGCTTGGGTAATGGACGAGTCCACCTCTGAGTCATCAACCTCCGCTTCCTCAATGGAAGACGTGATGGTGGGATTGAGGAGATCCTTGAAGTATTCCTTCCACCGCCCAACAATATCCCCAGTTGAGGTCAACAGCTCCCCACCCACACTGTAAACAGTGTTGGCAGAGTACTACTTCCCCCTCCTGAGGCGCCGGACGGTTTGCCAGAATTTCTTCGAGGCCGACCGATAGTCCTCCTCCATGGCCTCGCTGAACTCCTCCCCGTTCCGAGTTTTTGCCTCCGCAACTGCCCAAGCTGCGGCACACCTGGCCTGCCGATACCCGTCAGCTGCCTCCGGAGTCCCGGAGGCCAACGTGGCCCGATAGGACTCCTTCAGCTTGACGGCGTCCGTTACTTCCGGTGTCCACCACCAGGTTCGGGGATTCCCGCCACGACGGGCACCGGAGACCTTGCGGCCACAGCTCCGAACAGCTGCGTCTACAATGGAGGTAGAGAACATGGTCCACTCAGACTCAATGTCCCCCACCTCCCTCAGAAGCTGGGAGAAGCTCTCCCGGAGGTGGGAGTTAAAGACCTCCCCGACAGAGTGCTCGGCCAGACGTTCCCAGCAGACCCTCACCATATGTTTGGGCCTGCCAGGTCTGTCCAGCTTCCTCCTCCACCAGCAGATCCAACTCACCACCAGGTGGTGATCAGTTGACAGCTCAGCCCCTCTCTTCACCAGAGTGTCCAAGACATAGGGCCGGAGATCCGATGAAATGACAACAAAGTTGATCATCGACCTCCGACCTAAGGTGTCCTGGTGCCACATGCACTTATGGACACCCCTATGCTCGAACATGGTGTTCATTATGGACAAACCGTGACTAGCACAGAAGTCCAATAATAAAACATCACTCGGGTTCAGATCGGGGAGGCCGTTCCTCCCAACCACGCCCCTCCAGGTGTCACTGTCGTCGCCCACGTGAGCATTGAAGTCCCCCAGTAGAACAATAGTAGTACCTCTCCCAGGGACTCCAAGAAGGCTGGATACTCTATACTGCTATTTGGCCCGTAGGCACAAACAACAGCAAGAGCCCTCTCCCCAATCCGAAAATGCAGAGAGGCGACCCTCTCGTTCACTGGGGTAAACTCCAACACATGGCGGCTGAGCTGGGGAGCTATAAGCAAGCCCACACCAGCCCGCCGCCGCTCACCATGGGTGACTCCAGAGAAGTGGAGAGTCCAGCCCCTCTCGAGGAGCTGGGTTCCGGCTACCTCTGTGGGTGGTGAACCCACAGGAGGTCGGGCCCACGTCATCGCTTCGGGCTGAGCCCGGCCAGGCCCCGTGGGCAAAGGCCCGGCCACCAAGCGCTCGCATACGAGCCCCAACCCCGGGCCTGGCTCCAGGGTGGGGCCCCGGCTGTGCCATACCGGGCGACGTCACGGTCCTTGATTTTTTTTTTTTTTTTTTTTTTAAATCCATAAGGGTTTTGGTGAACTGCTCTTGGTCTGGCCTGTCACCTAGGACCTGTCTGCCTTGGGAGACCCTAGCAGGGGTGTAATGCCCCCGACAACATAGCTCCTAGGATCATTCAAGCACACAAACCCCTCCACCACAATAAGGTGGCAGTTCTAGGAGGGGTGAAATGTTTCAACATTAAAAAGAATACTATAAACAGTAAGCCATAATAGATGAAACAAAGTCAGTATTTGGTGTGAGACGACCCTTTGCTTAAAAAAAAAAAATAGTAGTCTCAGGTACAGTGAGTGCAGTTTTATGCGGAAATGAGCTGTAGGTTTTACTGAGCATCTTACAGAACCAGCCACAGTTCTTCTGGACACTCTGTCACATTCACTTCTTCATTTTGTACCAAAACCCAGCAGCCTTCATTAGGTTTTTGTTTTTTAATCTGAAAATTGCTCTCTTATGTAATATACTGCTCAGATACAAACTTTTTTTTTTCTGTAACAGTTAATTTTGTGCTAGAAAACAAATGTTTGGACTCTAAAATGTTTTTGTACCGACTCGATAACATAGAAGTCATAAAATAAAAATTTATAACAAAGTTTGTATGAAAAAAAATAGGGTGGCAAAGACTTTTGCACAGTACTGTGTGTATATCCGTGCAAACCCGTGCTTTCTTAAATTAATTTTTACCTCGCCCGTGACGGAGTAAGCAGGGGCGAAGTATTGTAATTAGTGCAGCTTGTTTGTTTTGTGTGTGTGTGTGTGTCTGTCTGTCCTATCTGTTAACAATCTAGCATTTAGACGGTTGCACCGATTGACTTCAAATTTTCAGGGTAGGTGGGCAATGGTCTGTAGATTACCTGATTAAATTTTGGGGGTAATCGGGTCAAGGTCTCCGGAAAGGTCAACCTTTTGGTCAAAATAACATTTTCCATTATAACTCAAAAACAGTTGCCGATCGACAGATGTTTACTGTTATAAGTATATAGGAACTCCCATATGGCCTTTCATTTAGCACCATGATCTTTCACCTTGAGTGACTTTGAAATGTCAAACTCAAGGTCACGGATTTTCAGAGGGCTGTAACTTGAAAACGGTTGATGGTAGATGGATATTTACCATTATCAACTTATAGGAAGTGCCATATGGGCTTTCGTTTGGCACCATGACCTTTGACCTTGTATGACTTTGAAATGTCAAACTCGAGGTCATGGATTTTCATAGGACTATAACCTGACAGCTGATTGAGAAATATACTATTATCAACGTATAGGTATAAAATAAGTGCTGCGGGGCGAGGTTTGTTTTGCCTGGCAGCACTTGTTAAATATTTTGTAACATAAATAATCCAGTTGCACGTGCAGTCCATTGACTAGCAACTAGCTTTGTGCTAACCCATGACCCAGCTGTATATAGCGGTAACTTGTAGCTGTCCTTACCTTCCTGGGCTCCTTATTTGCTTGCTAATAACTTAAAATGGAGGTCAAAAACACTGGACAGTATAGACATAGTACAGGAAGAGCTTTTTTAAAGTCAAACAAAACCCAAAAATATGTCTGTGAAGGTTCTCGGTCATCCAGGTCATCATAAACCATAGGTGATAAAGACAACAACTGGACTTGCTTGAAATCCTTGAAGATGTTTCACCTCTCATCCGAAAAACTTCTTCAGTTCTGTCTGACTCGTGGGGAGTTTCAGGAACTCCCCTGGGACTTCAGGAACTCCCCCACTAGGAACTCCTGGAACTCCCCACTAGTCAGACAGAACTGAAGAAGCCTTTCGGATGAGAGGTGAAACATCTTCAAGGATTTCAAGCAAGTCCAGTTGCTTCTTTAGCACCTACAGTAAAACCCCCAAAATAAACGCTGTCTGCCGATCACAGCAAATGCCCTGATGTGCCCTTTGCACATTTAAATTAAAAGTAAAATGTTCTAACAATGTATCCATTTTAAGTTATAATATTGTTAAAAATAGGCTTACCTGGGCGCAGTCATTTGCACTGAAACTGGATAGCCGCCTGTGATGTAATTGGATCACAAGTATGCCGTTTTATCTTCATTACACAGAGCAGCCATCAAAGAAAGACTTCTAATTCTTAAAAAAAAATCCCCAGGTGCCACTGTTCTCTCTCTCTCTCTCTCTCTCTCTGTCTGTGTTCACTGTTTGAGTTGCATTAAAAGCAGAGAAAGAATTGAACTGTACTGTAATGTATATGTGACAAAGGCTTCTAATTCTAAAAATCTAAAGTTTTCTGTAATTTTTTTTTTTAAACTGACAAAATATGCCAATCAACAGACTTCACTTTTATGAAGTTTAATCTCACTCAGCTAGATAAAACATACGCAGTACTGACACACATACTAATAAACAATGGTTGTTGCCATAGCAACACAATTATTGTCATCTTAAAAGATCGCTTTTCGCAGTGAATAAAAACCAGAGGTGGACAAAGTACCCAGCTTCATTACTTAAGTCAAAGTACAGATCCCACTGGTCAAATGTTACTCCGATACAAGTGAAAAGTTGTACAGTCAATATTTTACTTAAGTTAAAGTACTGAAGTACTTGCTTTTAAAAATACTTAAATATTAAAAGTACGTTCTGTCAACGCATCATTGTATTATTGCGACAACGCTTACAAAACCTACAGTAATGCCGTTACCAAAGACAGAAATGTGAATTCACAAAATGAACGCATGCTGTGCCATCATGGTGGTTTAACATTAAGCTAGCTAGTCAGTGAAACTCCACTTGACATGCTAGCAAACTCTTTTCAAACTCAAAATCATACTGGGTAGCTAACGCTACTAGAAAAGAAAGATTTCTACATTCTGTTTATTTGGCGAGATTATGCTAAAACACATTTCTGAAAGGACTTCAGATAAGTTAACGTTATTCATGTTAGCGTAACTCCGTTTTTACATGCTAACTAACAGTGTCCAAGTTAACTAGCCATGTGTTATCGTTAGCCATGGACAAGGCGATGGCAACTTGGCAGCCAGATCCATAGAAAGTCATTTGACTAACCAGACTGCATAGCTACTGTAACATTATCGCGAGCTCTAAAAGCACAGACAACTTCATTGCAAGCTTTCTCTTGGAATAAAATGTTTACATACCTCAATATGCTTCTGCAGGTTGGACGGCAAGTTTTTGTAGGCCGTGATGTGGTTCGTTTTTGGCAAACAAAGCAAAATTTCAAACAAAATAAATCTTTAATCCTTTCAGAAAACTGAAACATGGGTTCATGGGCCATGGGTGTGTGCATTAATCCCCAGAAGAACCGCCTCCTTCCATTCTGCCATCAACTGATTGTGTTAAATAACGCTGCTGAGAAATCACTGAGCTTGATTTTATCCAGTCTATGGACGTGACGTGACCCTAGTGATTACTGATCGGCTGTCTCAGTGTCACCTGCGAAAAAAACAATCACATTTTAGGGAAAAAAAAAGAAAAAAGCATCCACTGTCAAAGCTGTTTCATAGTAACAAGGACCTTGACAGAAATGTAGTGGAGTGAGAAGTATGATATTTGTACCGATATTCAAAAAGTGTACTTAAGTACAGACCTCAAGTCAATGTACTTTGTTACTGTCCACCTCTGATAAAAACAAGTCACATAAAAGTACGATTGGGCTTATTTTTACACCCAAATGCTTGACAGTCGGGCATCTTTAGGGTTGTTTACAACAATTTTGAAGTGATATATATCCACTAGGTCTGAGCTTCGGTAAGTCATGTAGCGTATAAGTGGTGTTGCAATCTCAGGTTCTCTAGCATAATTCGTACTCGGAGCGCGATCTTTGAACCTCGGAGAGAGTAAGATGTCAGCACCCAGGGACGTTGTTTTTCTTTTAAAATAAAATCTGTACATAGTATCCAGGTACAAATGAACAAGTGAACACTAGGGCTGCAACGATTCACCATGGTGCACCGAAAATCGAGTTCGTACCAATTGTCGATCCATGTAGCTGTATTTTTGGTTCGATTTGGCAACATTTTTTATTTCAATTTTTATTAATTTATAAACACGTTTTTACCGCGTAACTATTACACTTGCATTGTTAAATCGATGCGAGAAAGCGATCGGCCGGAATAGAGCACAGCTTTGCTTCTAAATAAAACGTGCAGTTTGATTGGTTTGGGTTCTTGCTGTTGTCCAATCAGAGTAGCCGACACTTTACATGGCAACTCCATTGCTGGGCACCAGAATGGCGGAAGCCAAGCTTAAAGATCCTTCGTCTCATCTTAAATTGAAAGTTTGATTATATTTTGGGTTTTGAGAAGACACGAAGGACGTTGCAACGTGCCGCACACGTTATGTTGATGTGAAGTATAAGGGAGGGTCAACTACAAACCTCGCAAATCTTTTAAAGCGAAAACAAAATGTGGATGTAAACGAAGTAAGCGCCGCCGAATTGAAAACTGAAAGTGTTACGAAAGTAGAAAAACCAGGTACTCGGGAATGGTTAAAACTGACTGATGATGATGTCAACAGACCAAAACGGAATTAAACTATAAATAAAGCTGTTTTGAAGGCTATCGGTGGCTACCTCGCCTATGATATGCGGCCATGCTCTACCGTACGGAATGATGGGTTTAAAAACATTACTGCTGTTACTTGTACTCGTGTACGGACACTGACAGTACTGTTTGAACTTTTATCTCATCTCATCTCATTATCTGTAGCCGCTTTATCCTGTTCTACAGGGTCGCAGGCAAGCTGGAGCCTATCCCAGCTGACTACGGGTGAAAGGCGGGGTACACCCTGGACAAGTCGCCAGGTCATCACAGGGCTGACACATAGACACAGACAACCATTCACACTCACATTCACACCTACGGTCAATTTAGAGTCACCAGTTAACCTAACCTGCATGTCTTTGGACTGTGGGGGAAACCGGAGCACCCGGAGGAAACCCACGCGGACACAACATGCAAACTCCGCACAGAAAGGCCCTCGCCGGCCTCGGGGCTCAAACCCGGACCTTCTTGCTGTGAGGCGACAGCGCTAACCACTACATCGCCGTGCCGCCCCCGAACTTTTATGAATATGCATAAATATTCCTAATGATTTACTTTTTACCTGTTCTCAGTTAGTTTAGAGCCAAAGTTACAAAACAGTTTTACATGTTGCAGAGTTCCTACTGTTACTTGTCCTAGTGTACTGACAGAACTGTGAACTGTTCTGAATATGCATAAATATTAAATAGCTCTCTTCGAAGAGGAATGGGTTTGTGAGCGAGAGTGACTGACCCTCACTGCTCTGTGCTCAGGAATTCATTAATTCAAGTTGCTAAAATTATCCTTGTTTTAAGCATTTTACACTTGCATGTCCTGTTCACTAGTCAGCGTTTGGAAAGTTTTCATCTTTCCAGACAAATTTCAATGGGATTTTGTTTGAGTTTAAACTCTGAGGTTTGTTTGTCCTTTATATTTAATTGCAGAATCGAATCGAAGGGTCTGAATCGCGAATCGAATCGGTGTCTTAGTGAATCGCTGCAGTCCTAGTGAACACTCGTACATGTCTTGTATGGATATTATCTGTCGGTATAAAGGAGTTTATTTTTGGGGTTTTGTTTGATTTTAAGTTCACATGATTTAAGCTGAATGAACCACCTCTTATCCGAACCACATTCCTATCTTTATTAGGCCTCCGTCTATAGTCTTTCTAGTCGTGCTCCATTCCTGTTGCTAAAAGATGCCAAGCAGCTCCTCGTTTACTCCTAATCTTATAATCACTTAATCACTTTGGCCTGCTCCTGTTCCTGCTTGCAGAGAAAATAATGACAAAATAATCTTTTTATATAAAAAACAGCAACATAATCAGCTGCGTGAACTTCTTTTTAGATGATACAGTATGTTTGACATTTTTAACTATTTTTTTTAGGTATTACATTATCACTATTTGTCAGAGGTGGACAAAGTACCCAACTTCATTACTTAAGTCAAAGTACAGATCCCACTGGTCAAATGTGACTCCAATACAAGTGAAAGTTGCCCAGTCAAATTTTTACTTCATTTAAAGTACTTGCTTTTAAAAATACTTAAGTATTAAAAGTACATTTTCTGTCAACATGTTGTATTATTGCCACAACGCTTACAAAACCTAATGCCTCTGAAGCAACCGACTGGATTTACTGACTAGTTTGTAGAACCTGTATTGTAGAATAAACGCCTTATACAGTGGGGCAAAAAAGTATTTAGTCAGTCACCAATTGTGCAAGTTCTCCCACTTAAAAAGATGAGAGGCCTGTAATTTTCATCATGGGTATGCCTCAACTATGAGAGACAAAATAAAATAAAAAAATCCAGAAAATCACATTGTCTGATTTTTAAAGAATTTATTTGCAAATTATGGTGGAAAATAAGTATTTGGTCAAGAACAAAAGTTCATCTCAATACTTTGTTATATACCCTTTGTTAGCAATGACAGAGGTCAAACGTTTTCTGTAAGTCTTCACAAGGTTTTCACACACTGTTGCTGGTATTTTGGCCCATTCCTCCATGCAGATCTCCTCTAGAGCAGTGATGTTTTGGGGCTGTCGCTGAGCAACACGGACTTTCAACTCCCTCCAAAGATTTTCTATGGGGTTGAGATCTGGAGACTGGCTAGGCTACTCCAGGACCTTGAAACGCTTCTTACGAAGCCACTCCTTCATTGCCCAGGCGGTGTGTTTGGGATCATTGTCATGCTGAAAGACCCAGCCACGTTTCATCTTCAATGTCCTTGCTGATGGAAGGAGGTTCTCACTCAAAATCTCATGATACATGGCCCCATTCATTCTTTCCTTTAGACGGATCAGTCGTCCTGGTCCCTTTGCAGAAAAACAGCCCCAAAGCATGATGTTTCCACCCCCATGCTTCACAGTAGGTATGGTGTTCTTTGGATGCAACTCAGCATTCTTTCTCCTCCAAACACAACAAGTTGAGTTTTTACCAAAAAGTTCTATTTTGGTTTCATCTGACCATATGACATTCTCCCAATCCTCTTCTGGATCATCCAAATGCTCTCTAGCAAACTTCAGACGGGCCTGGACATGTACTGGCTTAAGCAGGGGGACACGTCTGGCACTGCAGGATTTGAGTCCCTGGCAGTGTAGTGTGTTACTAATGGTAGCCTTTGTTACTTTGGCCCCAGCTCTCTGCAGGTCATTCACTAGGTCCCCCTGTGTGGTTCTGGGATTTTTGCTCACCGTTCTTGTGATCATTTTGACCCCACGGGGTGAGATCTTGCATGGAGCCCCAGATCGAGGGAGATTATCAGTGGTCTTGTATGTCTTCCATTTTCTAATAATTGCTCCCACAGTTGATTTCTTCACACCAAGCTGCTTACCTATTGCAGATTCAGTCTTCCCAGCCTGGTGCAGGTCTACAATTTTGTTTCTGGTGTCCTTTGACAGCTCTTTGGTCTTGGCCATAGTGGAGTTTGGAGTGTGACTGTTTGAGGTTGTGGACAGGTGTCTTTTATACTGATAACGAGTTCAAACAGGTGCCATTAATACAGGTAACGAGTGGAGGACAGAGGAGCCTCTTAAAGAAGTTGTTACAGGTCTGTGAGAGCCAGAAATCTTGCTTGTTTGTAGGTGACTAAATACTTATTTTGCCAAGGAATTTACCAATTAATTCATTAAAAATCCTACAATGTGATTTCCTGGATTCTTTCCCCCCATTCTGTCTCTCATAGTTGAAGTGTACCTATGATGAAAATTACAGGCCTCTCTCATCTTTTTAAGTGGGACAACTTGCATAATTGGTGGCTGACTAAATACTTTTTTGCCCCACTGAAGAACGTTACAAAATGAATCAATAAGATGCTAGCTAGTTTTTCTCTTTGGCTACTGGTAAAAAATACGTAGTAGCTATAGTAATTATGCAAGGTCACTAAAGCTACAATGTTAACATTACCAAAGATAGAAATGTGAATTCACAAAATGAACACATGCCGTGCCATCATGCTGGTTTAACGTTAAGCTAGCTAGTCAGTGAAGCTCCACCTGACATGCTAGCAAACTCTTTTCAAACTCCAAATCATATTAGGTAGCTAAAGTTACTAGAAAAGAAAGATTTCTACATTCTGTTTATTTGGCAAGATTATGCTAAAACATATTTCTGAAAGGACTTCAGATAAGTTAACGTTCTTTTTGCTAGCATAGTTGTTTGGACATGGTGTTCAAGTTAACTAGTTGTGTGTTAACGTTAGCCATGGACAAGGTGATGGCAATTTGGCGGGCAAATCCATAGAAAGTCATTTGACTAACCAGACCGCACAGCTATTGCAACGTTATCACGAGCTCTAAAAGCACAGACAACTTTATTGCAAGCTTTGTCTTGGAATAAAACATTTACAGACCTCAATATGCTCCCGCAGGTTGGACGGCGAGTTTTTATAGGCCGTGATGTGGTTCGTTTTAGGCAAACAAAGCAAACTTTTCAAATGAAACGAGTCTTTAATCCTTTCAGAAAACTGAAACACGGGTTCATGGGCCATGGGTGCGTGCCTTCCCCAGAAGAACCGCCTCCGTCCATTCTGCCATCAACTGATCGTGTTCAAATAACGCTGCTGAGAAATCACTGAACTTGATTTTATCCAGTCTATGGATGTGACGTGACCCTAGTGATTTACTGATCGGCTGTCTCAGTGTCACCTGCGAAAAAAAACAATCATGCTTTAGAAAAGAAAAGGAAAAAACATCAACTCTCAAAGCTGTTTCATAGTAACGAGGACCTTGACAGAAATTTGTCTTTCAAATGTAGTGAAGTTAAAGGCATAAGTTTCCACAAAAAAAAAAATACTCAAGTAAAGTACAGATACTCAAAAAGTGTACTTAAGTACAGAACTCGAGTAAATGTACTTCGTTACTGTCCACCCTTACTATTTATGCTAAGCATTCTGACTGGTTGGTTTAGAGTACGACAATGCAGTGAAAAACCAAAAGACATTTTGTCACGTGTTCGTTTTTGGCTAGTTGTGGAATAGAGAGTTCTTTCAGTGCAGCCTCTGGACTTCTCATCCAAGTAAATGGTGTATAATAAAAGTGCTGTGTGGTTTAATATTTATTACTGGACTTCTGCTGACTGCTGCTGTAACCAAAATGGCAGCGTCTGTTAGAAGTGCCACAAATACTCGAGGATCTGTTTGTGTCCCTGCTGCGCTATTGCCTCATAAATTTAAGAGCAAATTTGGGCAAGAACTTCAAGTCACAATGAATCTGCTGTAAATTGTTCAGTGTGACATTGATTGCTTTTCCATTGCCTGGAAGCGACGTGGTCAGAGCTGGAGCTTTCAGTTTTTCCAAATGAGACTGACCAGTACAAGTCAAAACTGAACATGCATTTTGAGTCAGCTGCGGAAACTCGAGTTCAGACCCGGGTTTATACTACTTGTTCGGGCTAGACATGTGATGTGATCCAATATGGAATGTTAACTTAAAGTGAAAAATACAAAACAAAACTTATTACTTTAGTAGGCAGCAGTCAATCGAGAGCCTAAATGTTTAACAGCCAACTATTCAACTTTTAACATTATTACTGTTTGGGTCACATAAACCAGGGTCAGGAACATGAAGAGTAACACAATAATAATACCGTAATACCGGTGGCCATCTTGGATTGGTAATTTTCAGCCTGTTTGCCCTGGATAGTGATTTTCGCACACATCCCAAGCCCATAACAGTTGAGTTATGCTCTCCTAAATTATGTGCATGCATGTCTAATGCCGCTTTTCCACTACAAACGCGGCTGAGTCGGGCTGAGCCGTGCCGTGCTGAGTCGGGCTGAGCCGTGCCGTGCTGAGTCGAGCTGAGTCGAGCTGAGCGGGGCTGTTGGAGTTGCATTTCGACTACAACCGCGCTGAACCGTGCTGGCTGGAAGTGGGTGGAGTTAGCGAAAGTGGGTGGACGTCACGTGATGTCGTTAAGCAGCGCAAACAGTGACATCAGTGAGCTTTTAAGCAGTAGTCTCACGACCCGGATAGTAAACAATAAACATGGAGGACATGGAGTCGTTAGTGTTGTTGGTCTTGGTGCTGTGGCTTGTTGTCACCGACAACGCGGACAGATACTGGCAAGAGCGTATAGATGAGGCGAGGCGCATAAGGCTTCAGAAATTCTCGTAATTCGTAATTCTTCTCCTTCCGGGTTTGCGGTGTTTACAGATCCCAGCGCGCTCGCGGGGCGTGTGTGGGCATGTGAGGACACTCCTCCTCACCAGTCAGTGCACAGGGGAGTGTCTGCTCACGCCCCCAGCCTCACTCAGCTCGCTTTGGCTCGCTTCAGCCCCACTCCAAAACGGTGCGAGTTTTAGGGGCTAAGCAGGGCTGAAGCGAGCTGAGTCGTGCTGGTTTTTGGTAGTCGAAACGCGAGCCGTGTCGGGCTGAAGCGAGCTGAAGTGAGCTGAAAAAGGGTAGTGGAAAAGGGCCATAAGCCAGGTCCTAGACTATACATAAGAGAGCACTTTTCAGATTAAAAAACGAAAACCTAATGAAGGCTGCTGGGTTTTGGTACAAAATGAAGAAGCGAGTGTGACAGAGTGTCCAGAAGAACTGTGGCTGGTTCTTTAAGATGCTCAGTAAAACCGACAGCTCATAAAACTGCACTCATTGGACCTGAGACTACTTTTTTTTTAATATAAAGCAAAGGGTCATCTACTGACTTTGTTTCATTTATTATGGCTCACGGCTGTTGTTGTTGTTGTTGTTTTTTAAATAAATGTTGAAACATTTCATTTCATTATTTTTAAAGGTCCACTAAGGTGAGAATGTTTTTTTATTTCCCCCCTTCTCCCCACTATACATCTGAAATAGTGTATTAATGAGATACAACCCCGAACTCTTTACCTGTAAAACGAGGCATTATATCACACTTGTACGGAACAAGGCGTAAATATTGCCGGAACCACCCGAGCTGCTTTCCGAATGGTTTCCGTAAAGTGTGACGTTACTTACAGTACACACGGCCAGATTTGAGACGAGAGAGCAGCGAGGATCATTTTCATCTGTATTTTTTTTTTTTTTTAAGTTATTTGAGGTAATGGTTGGATCCAGGTGTTGTGTGGGATTTGTAGCGTAGAATATCCCAGCCAGGTTAAAGTTAAGTTATTTAAGTGTTTGTTTGTTTTTTTTCCTTTTACATTCATTAATCCAGGGGTGCCACCACTTCCTACCACTACGCTCTCGACTCATTCATAAAGAACTTCTTCAAGACGTCACCAGGCTAGCCTACCGTAATTACCGTGGTAGACAGTCCAATCCCCACGGCAACGCAGAAAGAGGGTAAACAAACACTGAGGATAGGATAGTGCAGGGTTCTCCACGGATTGAAAATATAGGGGGGTGGGGGTCAATCGGATGACCTTGAAACAAATTTGCATAAATTTACATATGTCATTTGCATAAAATGTGCATAAAATACTCTCAAATAGTAATCATTTAGAATAGAGGGATCAATTGGACTGGTACAAA
Source organism: Neoarius graeffei (assembly GCF_027579695.1). Taxonomy (NCBI): domain Eukaryota; kingdom Metazoa; phylum Chordata; class Actinopteri; order Siluriformes; family Ariidae; genus Neoarius; species Neoarius graeffei. Next base: position 71,440,616 of record NC_083575.1, on the reverse strand, counting down.
ACACATCATACATCAAACATTACACACTTACACATCATATTCAGACACATTGTTTGAAATGGAACTGGAAAAAATATTTTTTTATTTAGCAAACTACAAAAAAAGAACAGAAAAGTACAGAAAAGTTTTTGTATTAACTATATTCACACTGCTCCACAAAAGCTGACATTGTTTGAAATGGAAATGTAATTGCAGGCACCACTGGAAAAAATAATTTTTTTAGAGAGTAAAGTACATTGAAAAGATGTTGTTTTAACTAGATATTTACACTGCTCTATGGCTGTATTTACACTGCTCCATCCATGTTCACCAGTTAACAGTCTAAGAAGATAAAAAAGAAAAATGACATTGTAATTTAAACTCACCAACTTTGAACTTTTTGTTTTTATCCTTTATTTTCTCTGCCGACAATAACAATCAGTTATCTCGAACTTGGTGTCGATTCACACGTTATTATAAAGGCGTGCTATCTCCCGGCGCAAGAACAATGTGTCAAAAACGCCGAAATGTGAAACACTTTTCTTAGACTATAATCGTCAGACTGACTAAACTAATTGCTGGTAAATGAGTTTCACATTCGGGTGTTGTCCCGTTGTCGGTACTCCAACAGAGAAAGGCTATCTGTCACAAAGAAAACAAAGGGACGTCTCTTCCTTTTGTAAAGGGGCGGCAGAAATTAAACGGGGGCGGGAATCACAGAAAGGGGGGCGGCCCGCACCTCTAAAACCCCTCGTAGAGAACCCTGGAGTGTTTGTTTATCCTCTATAGACGAAAGTCTTCCGGATTTACCCGGAAATCCGGATATTTGACAAAACTCTTGAAAATCTCCGGTTTTCCAAATGGAGAAATTTATTTTTCTGTTTTTTCGCGTTCCGTTTCATAGAAATTCGGTTTCGCGATCGCACGACTTGTTTATGTTCAGCGACCTGGCACTGCCATTTTTGTAGTCTCGCGATGCTTGCTGGAGTGTACGAGACCTTATATGCTTATATACAGTGCTCAGCATAAATGAGTCCACCCCCTTTGAAAAGTAACATTTTAAACATTAGCTCAATGAACACAAACAATTTCCAAAATGTTGAAAAGACAAAGTTTAATATAACATCTGTTTAACTTATAACGTGAAAGTAAGGTTAATAATATAACTTGGATTACGCATTTTTCAGTTTTACTCAAATTAGGGTGGTGCAAAAATGAGTACACCCCACAACAAAAACTACTACATCTAGTACTTTGTATGGCCTCCATGATTTTTAATGACAGCACCAAGTCTTCTAGGCATGGAATGAACAAGTTGGCGACATTTTGCAACATCAATCTTTTTCCATTCTTCAACAATGACCTCTTTTAGTGACTGGATGCTGGATGGAGAGTGATGCTCAACTTGTCTCTTCAGAATTCCCCAAAGAAAATAATTTATTTACACCACAAAGGTGAAGGCTACAAGAAGATCAGCAAAGCTTTACTTATCAGTCAGAATACTGTAGCAAAAGTGGTCCAAAAATGTAAGAAAGATGGAACTGCAACCATCTCACAGAGACGTCCAGGTCGTCCACGGAAGTTAACACCTTGACAGGAGCGTCTTCTGATGAGAAGGGTTGAAGAAAATCGGCATGCAAGTTCACTGCAGTTATCTAAAGAAGTAGAAAGCCAAACTGGGGTGACTATTTCCCGTGATGCAATACAGCATACACTGCAGAGGAATGACATGCGTGGATGCCGTCCACGAAAGAAGCCTCTCCTAAAGCCCAGGCACAAACAAGCCCGCCTAGAGTTTGCCAGGGCCCATGCTGACAAAGATGAAGACTACTGAGGAATACAAAGAAAAATGCCTGGTGCCTACAGTGAAACATGGTGGTGGCAGTGTCCTTATGTGGGGCTGCATGAGTGCTGCTGGTGTCGGGGAGCTGCATTTCATTGATGGCATCATGAATTCACAGATGTATTGCTCTATACTGAAAGAGAAGATGCTACCATCACTCCGTGCCCTTGGTCGTCATGCACTTTTCCAACATGACTAAACACACATCTAAGGCCACTGTTGGATTTCTGAAGAAGAACAGGGTGAAAGTGATTCAGTGGCCAAGTATGTCTCCTGATCTGAACCCAGTCGAACACCTATGGGGAATTCTGAAGAGACAAGTTGAGCATCACTCTCCATCCAGCATCCAGTCACTAAAAGAGGTCATTGTTGAAGAATGGAAAAAGATTGATGTTGCAAAATGTCGCCAACTTGTTCATTCCATGCCTAGAAGACTTGGTGCTGTCATTAAAAATCATGGAGGCCATACAAAGTACTAGAGGTAGTAGTTTTTGTTGTGGGGTGTACTCATTTTTGCACCACCCTAATTTGAGTAAAACTGAAAAATGTGTAATCTAAGTTATATTATTAACCTTACTTTCATGTTACAAGTTAAACAGATGTGATATTAAACTTTGTCTTTTCAACATTTTGGAAATTGTTTGTGTTCATTGAGATATTGTTTAAAATGTTACTTTTCAAACGGGGTGTACTCATTTACGCTGAGCGCTGGGCATACCTCGTCATGTGAACGAGATTTTATCGTGATATCGTGCTTTAGAAAACGCGGTCTTTCTTTTGTGTACTTTTCTATTGAGCGAGACAATTGAAGAGCCTTCTCTACTGAAATGTGTTTACCGATTCAGCGATAATAACGTACAAACAAGTTGACAGGTCGGCGGATATCCGTAGCATAGAAGGAAAAGTTAAGAACAAGTTCAAATGGTCGTAGCTGGAGGAGAAAGATGCAAACGGTGACTTTTTATCAGACTACGTGAGGAAAGTGGACAGGCCAGGATATGCATTATGCACGTGGTAAGTAATTTTTTCTTATTCTTAATTTGTTGTACTAGAGATCCATGTTGAGATTTAGAAAATTGTGAATGAATTCTTATTGACTTGACGTGACTGATAATGACCGCAAATAAAAGTAGTTATCGGTGAGCGTGCGTGATATTGTAAACCGTATCGGCGTATTGAAGTGTTAATGTAAGTAAAAATAAAAAATGAACCACACACTCAATATAAATGATGTTATAATTTATTAGTATGCCATTTTTTGGGATATAATTGGTTAGCTATATTTAATGAGTCATTTATGAATTTGTATACCTCCTAAATATTAACATTTTAAGTGTGAGAATATATTTTTTCCATTTTTTGTTTTGACAGGCGTAATGTACATTAATGTACATGAAAGAAAAAGGCTTAAAAGTTATAACTTGTTTTAGTGAAAATAAGTACTAAAATGCACTAGAATGCAGGGTTTTGCGTGTTATTAAAATTTTTTGGGGGGACGTGCCCCCCATCTTCATTCGTTGCTCCACTTTCATCTCTAATCCTCTTTCTGCGTTGCCACAGGGACTGGACTGTCTACCACGGTAATTACGGTAGGCTAGTCTGGTGACGTCTTGATGAGGAAGTTTTTTATGAATGAGTAGAGAACGTAGTGGTAGGAAATGGTGGCACCCCTGGATTAATGAACGTAAAAGGAAAAAAAAAACCTTTAACCTGGCTGGGGTATTCTGCTCTACACTCCCACACTACACCTGGATCCAACCATTTCCTCAAATAATCTTAAAAAAATATAGACGCAAATGATCCTCACTGTTCTCTCTCCTCTCAAATATGGCTGTGTGTACTGTAAGTGATGTCACCTGTCGGGAGCTTATGAACATTTCCGATCATCAACCGAGTAGCGATAGCGTCTAAAATATGCAAAAGTAATTTAAGAAGAAGAAACCTTTGTCACATGCACACTTCAAGCACAGTGAAATTCATCCTCTGCACTTAACCCATCTGAAGCAGTGAACACGCGCACACACACCCAGAGCAGTGGGCAGCCACACTAGAGCGCCCGGGGAGCAGTCAGGGGTTCGGTACCTTGCTCAAAGGCACCTCAGCCCAAGGCCGCCCCACGTTAACCTAACTGCATGTCTTTGGAGTGTGGAGGAAACCGGAGCACCCGGAGGAAACCCACGCAGACACGGGGAGAACATGCAAACTCCACACAGAAAGGCCCTCGCCGGCCACTGGGTTCGAACCCGGAACCTTCTTGCTGTGAGGCAACCGTGCTAACCATGCCGCCCTAATTGGCTAACTAAAGTCGTTTACTATCATAAACGTTCAGAAAATGGATTTTAATGTGGTTGAAAACAACTATTTTGTTTAAAATGAGAAAAACAGGTAGGGTAATTGTCATCTTAGTTGGCCTTGATGGCATTTCTATACATGTGCCTAAGGCCCTGTCCACCCGGCAACGGATTCAGGTGAATCTGATAAAATTGTTTATCGTTTCGGCCTGGCGTCCACACGGCACCGGCGTTTTGGGTGCCCCACAACGATATTTTTTGAGAACGGGTTCCAGAGTGGAAAAATCTGGCAACGGCGCCGTTGCGAAGTCGTCTGGATGAATAGAACGGATTTGTTTACGATAACGTCACAACCACATGACTAGAACAAGCAGCACTCTCGCTGTTTTGTATGAACCACTGCATTGCATTCACTTTTGTATACAGCTTTTCTTTTAAATAAACAAGTAACTGAACCATTTCTTGAATTTCTTTTTTTTATTGGATAAGACTGCTTTTCAAAATGTTCACACACAATATAAAAAGTTATATAAATTATATAAAAATGCTTTTCAAAATGTTCACACACAATAAGAAAATTAAGTTGTATAAAACGATGCACACTAATAAAACTAATTTGTACACACAGAAGGCACGATTTCCTCGTGTAGTCGCAGCCATCTTCTTCTTCTTGTTGTGTGTTTGTTCCTGTGAGTGCTTCACGCCGGGTAGAAGAAGGGGTTTATGCGCATGCGTCCTACTTCTTCTATTGTTCTGGTGTCTCCGATGGGACCGTCTTACAGCGCCCCTAGAGGTGTGGCATGTGTATTGCATCGTTTTCAGCAAGCGTTGCGTTGCCATATGTACCTGATATTTTACTGATCCGTTGCCCATGTGGACGCAATATTTTTTTAAATAAAACCTCGTTGCCGTTGTCGTGTGGATGTAGCCTAAGACTTTTGCACAGTGCTGTGTGTGTCAGCTGTCCATCACTGGCGATGATGACTGCTTCATTAGGATGCGCAGAAACACAGATGGGCCGCAACAGAGCCGTCCACAGCGGTGGCACGAATGATCTGACAGAGCTGCCATGGAATGTCTGGGTTTATGAGCCCTCATATACTCCCTTTGACGCTTGTCTTCAATTGCGGACACTGAGCTTTTAACTATGCTTCGCCATGTTGCTCTATCCAAGGCATCCCTTTCCCACATCTGCTCGATAATGCCGACATTATTCATGTTCCTCTTCAAGAAGTCTTTGTACCTCAGTTTCTGGTCTCCTCTTTCCGAGGCTCAGTTCTCCGTAGAAAACAGCTTTGGGTAGTTGCATGTCAGGCATGTGCCAGATATACACACACTGATTTCTTGTTGCCTTATTAGCAACATGTGTACACTTTTATTTAAACATTTTATTTTTTTGCTATATTTCCCCTAATCAAGCTTATTATTACATGAATTATTAATCAAATCTGTAAGCTGTCATGGTAAAATGTCACATGTCCTGGGGGGGGGTCATCTATCTGTGAAGTTTGAGTTCTACTCACTTGGGACTTACTCTTTCTTCTGTTCTTTTTCACTTCATTTGTAGGACAGGACACGTGTTGTCTCGCCCATCATAGACGTCATCAACATGGACAACTTCCAGTATGTGGGGGCATCTGCAGACCTCAAAGGAGGTACATGGCTCTGCACAACAGTTTTAGCTCTTTTCCATATGAATTTCAAAACCCAGTGATGATTTTAAGCTGAAACATCTTTCCCTTTTGCCACAAGTTACAGTCCAGCATTCTTAAAGTCTGGTCATCTCAGATGTGAAAAGGGGAATAAAACTATTTAAAGATAATTCCGACTGAAGAGCAGGAGTATCATGGACATTCAGACATCTGGCGTCTGATTACAAACTGAATTGATTAGACATGTCCATTTCTTTAAGTCGGTATATGTATCCGACAACTTGATTAAAGCGTGACATTCAGTGTATGAGGCAATCACACCCACCAAGCAGGGTTTTAGACTGCGCAGTCACCACCTCATTTGTTCAACTGGCTTCATTAGGCAGGTTTACAATTTATTTTTATTTTATTTTATTTTATTTATTTGTGCGAGTTGAGTGGTCGTTTTAGAACACATATGCTGTGTTCACACTTGTACCGGTATGAAAGTGGTAAAACTGTATTGATACAAAGTATACCGGTACAGTTTAGTGCATCTGTCCACACTAGCGAGAAATGTTTGCGGTTTTCTTTCACGGAAGTTGAAATGCGCGTGCGCAAAATGTTTCCGTGGTTACCGAGTAACTTCCTTCCGAGAATATATGGCGGATGAAACAACGTGTGCGCGCGCTTTTTGTTGTCAGTGTACAGTCTGTATTTCTGGTGGTCATTTATTCAGTTGAATCGTATAAAACGCGCGAGGCAGTTCTCCCCCCTCACTTTCTCCCTCTTTCCTTCTCTTCCCCTCCCTTTCTCCCTCTTTCCCCCTCTCCCTCTCCCTTTCTCCCCCCTTTCTTGGCTCCATGTAGCTCCACGGTCGTTTTGAGCCATTTTGACGTTTTATTTACAGCTGGAAAGCACGGGCGTATTGTATTGTATGAATAACCCGGAAGACGTAGGAATGGTTCATTGCGCTTGCGCATTATATTTGTATCGATACAGAGCCGCTTCATCTGTCCACACTACAGCGAAGCGCTACAGTACCGATACTGTACCGGTACGAAACCCATACATTTGTGGGTTTCGTACCAATACAGTTATACCGCTACAGTACCGGTATAGTTGCTTGTGTGGACAGGTGTTGCAGTACGAAAGTAGTATCGTATCGGTACAAAATCCCTAGTGTGGACAGGGTAATAATGTGATGTGTCACCACGGCAAACACCCACCCGATGACGGACAATGTCGGATATTTTTGATCAAGTTCTCAGAGTAAAAAAAATAATAATTCCAGCAAACTTGTGTCAGTTACAAATATAGTAGTCATAATGGCAGAGTGTAAAATGAAAATTGCTTATGGACATTAAAAAGATCCTTATTATCTCAAGCTCACTTTGAAAAACAGTTGTTTGTTAACCCATTTTCTGCATCCGTCCAGATCGCAGTAATTGATGTAAACAAAATATAGTGCTTTCGTGTAAAAACCTACTTTACGCAGCATAAGCTTAAAAATGAAACTGTACATCAAAGCATTTTCATATTGTTTTGGAGAAACACGTTTATGGTTTCTTACCCTACGTTCACACCAAACGTTTAGCAGACACTCTTATCCAGAGCGACATACAACAAACCCAGAGCAGCCTGGGGAGCAGTTAGGGGCCCTGCTCAAGGGCACTTCAACCATTTCTGCTGGTCTAGGGAATCAAACCAGCAATCTTTTGGTCCCAAAGCTGCTTCTCTAACCATTAGGCCATGGCTTCCCCCAAATGTGGTGAAAGTGTTAAAATTCACACTGGCTGCCCTGCTAATGACGCTGGTAAAAGTTTGTGGATGCTCTGTGATGTAGATGAAATGGGCTGCTACAAGTTCATTCGCAGTGCTTCATCTCGCAAACTTTACAAAACAAACACCTGTCACCTGGTAGCTTATATCTTAATAAAAATACAATAATCTAAATAACTAAAATAATCACTTTAAAAACTGGTCAACAATACCATGACTGGTTTCATTTCAGCATATCCAAAATAAACGTCTTGTGTCGTCATACATCCTGTTGAACAGCATCATTCAACTCGCATGTAAGTAAACAGCCAAGACTGTTCAGCACTCTTTTGTGGAAGCCATGGCCTAATGGTTAGAGAAGCAGCTTTGGGACCAAAAGGTCATTGGTTCGATTCCCTGGACCAGCAGGAATAGCTGAAGTGCCCTTGAGCAAGGCACCTAACCCCCAACTGCTCCGAGTCTGCTGTACGTCATTCTGGATAAGAGTGTCTGGTAAATATAATGCATGCTTTGATGCTTGTTAGCATGCCATTCCCTCCTCATCTCACCTCATTATCTCTAGCCGCTTTATCCTGTCGTACAGGGTCGCAGGCAAGCTGGAGCCTATCCCAGCTGACTACGGGCGAAAGGCGGGGTACACCCTGGACAAGTCGCCAGGTCATCACAGGGCTGACACATAGACACAGACAACCATTCACACTCACATTCACACCTACGGTCAATTTAGAGTCACCAGTTAACCTAACCTGCATGTCTTTGGACTGTGGGGGAAACCGGGGCACCCGGAGGAAACCCACACGGACACGGGGAGAACATGCAAACCCCACACAGAAAGGCCCTCGCTGGCCACAGGGCTCGAACCCGGACCTTCTTGCTGTGAGGCGACAGCGCTAACCACTACACCGCCGTGCTGCCCCGCTGTTCCATCCTATTTTCACAAAATGTATCCAATTCACTTCAAACACCTACAGTTTCCAACACCTTGGCCCATGCTTGATTGATTGATTGATTGATTGATTGATTGATTGATGGAGATGGAGGCACATCATAAATAATGGGGAAACCCACCACCACAGTTATCAATTTCTCCTCCATGGTAGGCTGCTTGGGAACGGGTTGAATGGAACCAAACTTTACATGACTGTGTTCTCGAGTATTCTTCAGAGCGGAACACTCCCAAATTCCGAGCTCAGTACCATAAAGTTGCCTGGACTTCAACTTTATTCTGATCCCACACCACTGAACTCACTCTGAGAGACGCTGGCTCACACAGAAAATAAATGACTTCCGGTCGTTTTGACACCCTCACCATATTCAGTGTGAACGTAGGGTGAATGTTGAGGCAGGCTTGTAGTACTTGAGTCTGACTCGTGCCTTAATTTTAAGGACTTGTGACTTGACTTGGACTTGAGCACTGATGACTCGGACTCATGCATTAACTGTATTCGGACTTGTAAATTGGGGACTAGGACTCGGATTTTTTTTTTTTTGGTAACATACCATAATTATTTGGCATAAAATATTTATTTCTATCTCGGGCGCGTAAATGACTGGCACCTGCACAGGATCAAGGCACAAGCCTGTATACACTTCCAAATTCCGTGAAAACGCACTTACTTTGCGAAGTATTGAGTTGCGTTACTGACACATTACCGAGCCTTATTTCCTTGTTTGGTTTCCTGATCCCTGATTTCCTGTTTCTCATCTTCGATTCTGCCGAGTCTACGATAGCCTGTTTGTGCCTCGCTTGACCTATTGCCTGTTGTACGATTTTGCTTGCCGTTCTGGATTGTTTACCTGTCTTCACTCGTATTAATAAACACACCTTCTGCACTTCCATCCGTCTCCCAACCATCTCTGACAGAATACTTCATACTCCCTGATAAAGAGAAGCACATTCACCTGTTCATACGTCACGTTCAGGAACAAACTAATGTTAATGGCGCTAAAACAGCCGCCATCAAACGGTGCGGCTGGAGTCTTGTTCTCGGACTCGACTCGGATCAATAGTGGACTCGACTCGGACTCAACTCGAATTTTTCTTTAATGACTCGGACTTGAACACTGGGGACTCGAGACTGGACTCGGACTTGAGGTTTAGTGACTCGACTGCAACACTGTATTGAGGTGCCAAAGGGTGTTCTAGGCGGGGGGGGGGAATCTCCCAAATCTTGTTTCTTGCCTGTTTTTGTGATGCACTTTCTCTCTTTCTTCCTCCTTCTCTTTTCGTTGTGTGATGCAGGAAAAGCTTTTTGAAATAAGGCACAGAGGCAGTGAGACCTGCAGAATAAAGAAGTTCCTCGGCTCATGTACATAAAATATCGACATGTTTCTGCTCTGCTATTCTCTTTCTTCTTCACTTTCTGTTTTCATTTATTGATCAGGCTGCGATCTTCTTCCCTGCTGTAACCGCCAGACAGTAGGCCGTAGGGAAAGGACGTGCGCAACAACTGAAATTAAACTCCTTTTATCTTGCACAACAATAAATGCCCTGGAAGATTTGGAATGCATCACTTCATTTCGTTCTCTATTTTTCTTTTCCCCTAGCCAGTACCGTCTGAGACTGCGAGCAGTGTGTGGCTGTTTGTTAGATGTGTCAGGGAGCTCGTGGGAAGTTTCGAGTGCTGAGAGTGCACTCTGTTCAGCTCTTGCACTCCTGTGTAATTGGACTTTACACACAGCATGAAACAGGCAGTTGATTTTCTTTTTGCCTTTTTGTGTAATGAGTGGCAGTCGTTCTGACTCCCTCGAATTCATATGTAACTGCAGTACATGCAGCGTGGCATGAATAATTTTATTTTTTTTGTTCTTTTTGCGCTTCCCTAATCAACAATATCATTATGTAATCTTTTTTTTTTTGATATGTAAATTCCACATAGTGTGCATGATCTCTTGAAAGGTTTTGAGACAGAAACCCATGGTGAGACAGTCTGTCCCATGGTGCACAGACTCCGTCTTAGTGTTTGGAGTTTGTACAAACAACAGAGCTGCTTGGACGGTCCAGAGATTTGTGCGTGCTGATGGTTTCCATTTAGCCGTTGTGTTTTCGTTTTGTTTTGTTTGTAATTAGATACCCCTGCTTCCCAAAGCTCACAATTACTTGCAACCATCAGTCATTTAGACCCCCGGGCCTCGGTGCTTTATTAGACCGCTTCAAATCACATTGCTTCTTTTTCTAAAATCTTTTTCGAAAGGTTTTGACTGGAATCTGGTGTTTAAGTGGGACTACATGACGTTGGAGCAGAGACGGGCAAGGCAGGGGAACCCCATCGCTCCTATCAAGTAAGTAGCTGCTTTTTATTCCTGTTAGTCATTTTCCACCAGTCTATTGAAATCATGCACTTTTCCTTTGTTTCATTTCACTGACCTGATAAACATCCTCTCCAGTAAAAAGGGTGTGCTTTTCCTTGTTACTGCAGTGGTGCACTCAAGGGCACATAATTTGTACTCACTGCGTTATTTACCTTGACGAGTGATTAAAGTGATGAAAGATGGGTGTAGGGTTTCATTCCATCCAAGCAGAAAACGCACACTTGGTCTAGATTGGACACCCCTACTGTAGAGTACCACATCCATGACAAGGAAAAGTGCGTGAGAGTGCATGGAGAGAATTACTAACGACTTATTAACTGAGCACGAGGTCTTTATGAATGAACCCTTTATTATCAGTGTTACCAGTGAAATTGACCATCAACCTGTCCTTACAGAGGGGGAACAGGACAGAAAGACAGGGATAAAAGAAAAAGAAACACAGTAGTAACATGAGGAAAGATGAGGAAAAAAAGAACACCCCCCCCCCCCCCCCCCACCATGCTCCTATCAGGAGTACAGTGTGGGAGCATTTAAAAACCTCCGCACAAGCACACAATAACACAAGTACACTTTAAAACACGGGACTTGAGGGGGGGAAAGGGGGGATAGGAGGGGGCAATCAGGGGTGAGGGGTAAGGGGGTAGGAGGGGAGGGGAGGAGGTAGAGGTAACCCAGCACAAGCAAGCAGCCATCCGCTCCTGCAGCCATGAGGGCGCTGGTCACGCACCCGCTTGTCACGCTGGGAGTGAAAAACGGTGACCGCAGAAAATTGGGGAAGGAATGCGAAGAATGCAAGAGTGTCTCCCAGCAGTGACCTTCTGGGGGAAATGTTTCCCCAGCAACGGCCTTGATCGAGGCCGGTGCTGTTCAGGGAGCCGAATGTCGATAAGATAGAGATTGTTTGGTCTTTCGAACAGACGCAGTCTTTACACGTCCACACCACTCGTCCATATCTGTCCATTTCTGTCCAATTCAATTCCATTTGGTCTCCGAAATACTTATTCCTTGCAAAGCCGAAAGCGTCTCCAAGATGACAACCATGTTGTGGTTCAAGTTCTGCCACAGTCTGAGTGCCGACAGCTTTGCCCACTGCTTCAATCATATCGGGCAGCTTTGTGGGGCTTTGAACAGCTGTCACCATTGTCTGGTTTCCTCTATATACCAGGGCAATGCCTAATCCAATCAGCAAAAGTCTGGTAATCATGGTTCCGAATAGGTAGATATCTCCAATGTCCTCCACAGACGTTCCGGCAGGACAGGTGGGTTCCCCCGAACCCAGAAACTGTGTCAATTTCGTTAGGAGACCAGTTTATCAAATCCATGCTTTTTTAGTTTAGAAATTCAGTGCGGAGAGAGTCTCTCAAAAAAAAAAGTATAGGCAGACGAGACGAAACAAAGAGCACAAGCAGGAAAAAAAAGGAGAGGAGAGCAGAGAAATGCGACCGCCTTCCGTGAGAGCACGGAGAAGAAAGGGGAAATATCAGACAGAGGTCTTGAGGCTTGGTCCGTACTGTCAAGACCTCGGTCTGATATTTTCCCGTAAAGACCGAACAAGCGAGGTTAATAAGGAGTTTATTATACGGCTTTTTTATTTCTAAGATTAAAATAGATGGTCGTTATAATGAGGCATGACGCTGCTTTCAGTCACATCATATATTTTTAATGCAGTTGAGTTACGTATGCAGGATAAACAGCCAGCGGTTTCACAACTGAATTTCTTTTAGCGGTTTCTGAACGCTCGTCATTGCTCATTTCTTGAATAACTCAGTGACTCTTGTTTGTCTTTTGTGTTTCGGACGTTTTTGATTCTGTTTTGTTTTCCAGTTAAAGCTAGACGGCCTTTCGATTTCATAAAATCAGTGAAATTTAGTTCCCTCTGAAATTTAGTCATTGTGATATGTTTATTTCCGTAATATCTCAAATCGGGCCATTCTGTGGCTGGGAAATTATTTAATTTGAGGGGATTCCCGAGCGAATAATGTGCATGAAATCACTCGCTTCGCGCAGTCAAGCAGACAGAGGGAAAAAAAATGTCCAGGTTTACCTGCTTCTTCTTCTTTTCCTTCTTCTTTTGGGTTTTACAGCAGCTGGCATCCACAGTGTTGCATTACTGCCATCTACATGTTTAGCTTGACCGTGCACTGACAGTTCCATCATTCTGTCGCTAAACAAACAGCTGATCACACCGAGGTGCTCGCTGATCACCAATATTTATTAGTTCGGTCCTGTGTTTCCTTTCCTTCGCAACACAACGTCTTTTTCTTCTCATTTTCCGTTACTGTAGTCGGTCTTTCACGTTTCCTTCGCGCACTCTCAGCCTCCATTTTCTCTCCTGTTTCAAATTTGTATCCCACAATGCCTTGCGTGAACAGAGAAAGCACACCATGTGATGCATGACGTAGTATCTTGAACTGGGTCATGGTGAAGCAGGCAAAAATAGCGGAGAATTTAAGGCCACATGGCTCTAAATTCATTAATTGTTCTATTTAAAAAAAACTAATAAAATTGGAAGTCTGCGATTCGAATTCAGTAGCTTTTGGTCCACTAAACAAAAATAATTGGGTGTTGGGAAAATTCTTTTCATGACCTACACTTGTAAAATCTGAACAGCAGTCTACCTTTAATCTTTTTTGTCTTTTTTTTTTTTTAAATTATCCCCTGCTGGTCAAAAGGCCCGAAGGGGGATTATGTCTTGGTGATGTCCATCCATCTGTCTGTCCGTCCCAGGAAGGGTACTCACCTTCTGAAATCAACTCCTTTCACAATTTTTGGAGGAATTTCATGAAACTTGACAGGATTCTTTGTTGCATGTCAGAAATACACATTGTAATTTCGTTCAATTCAGTCGCATTTTACCAGAGTTCTGGCCTTATAGCATAGATATAGTTGCCAGCGGAGGATATTGTGCTCTCTCAGCACTCTTGGTGGGTTTTTTTAAATTTTGTTTTGTTTTTTAAACATTGAAAGCTGGCACCTTGGAAAGAAAGTCCATAATCACCCACGGTGCATTACGGGAAAATTCTGCCCACCAAGGAACCAATCAGAGGGCACAGTTTTACAAGGAGTAGCGTCTCATCTCATCTCATTATCTCTAGCCGCTTTATCCTGTTCTACAGGGTCGCAGGCGAGCTGGAGCCTATCCCAGCTGACTACGGGCGAAAGGCGGGGTACACCCTGGACAAGTCGCCAGGTCATCACAGGGCTGACACATAGACACAGACAACCATTCACACTCACATTCACACCTACGGTCAATTTAGAGTCACCAGTTAACCTAACCTGCATGTCTTTGGACTGTGGGGGAAACCGGAGCACCCGGAGGAAACCCACGCGGACACGGGGAGAACATGCAAACTCCACACAGAAAGGCCCTCGCCGGCCCCGGGGCTCGAACCCAGGACCTTCTTGCTGTGAGGCGACAGCGCTAACCACTACACCACCGTGCCGCCCCAAGGAGTAGCGTGCGCCATATAATAATTTAATAACAATAAGATGTCAATTAATATAAAGAACTGATGCTTAAAATGCTGATCTTTCACATATCCAGACTATAATCCATTTGAATTGTACCCTGTTGAGTCCGCCCCCCCCCCCCCCCCCCCACTATGCAATTTGTTGTCGGAACAAAATTGTTCACGTATTGTCGTATTTGTTCCTCATGGTGGTCTCAGTCCAGTTCTAGGTAAGTATCTGGTTCAAATTGCTGACTTGTAGCAAGAAAGAAATTCGATCTCCAATCCAACACAATAGCAGAAAATGAGCACATCATGAAGTGCAGTGTTGACTGTGATCAGCACACATCAGAGGCTGCTGAAATTCAAGAACAACTTGGGTGGAATCAGGTGTGGCTCCTGCTTGAATGGATTGAAACCTGCACCCACACCGGCGCTTTGTGGATAAGATTGGACGCCCCGGGAGTATGCCAGCCGTCCTACCCAGAGCAGTGTGATTTTGCTTGCTTGGACTCAATGGCCATGGATTACTGTGGCATCAGGGATTTGAACTTGTGTCCGCTTGTCTGTGGCGCCACACGGGAATGCAGCACTTTTTTTTTTTTTTTTAAATAAATGATGCCTAACTGAGCCAGAGGACAGCAATCTAGTGCTATGCCATGTGTTCTGGATATTTGGATGGAAGAACGAAAAAGAGAAAATAAATGCTGGATGTGAAGCGCGATATGTTTTAAACTCGTTCTTTACTTAATTATGCAATCGTGTATTTGGCGCCTGTTTTCAGTGCCTGGTTTACAGTGTGAATCTTTTAAATGAGTAAACATGATTATATGTGGCGTGAAACTAAACCAAAAGTAACATTTCACGCTGGTTCAAACTCTGCAACCTGACATTTAATACATATTAAAGTATGGAATTAATATTGTGCCAAAATGTTCATACAATACTTTTGAAATATCAAACAAAAACGACAAATCAAAATACAAAAAAAAAAAAGTCAATTTTTTTTAGACTGGCAAACAAATTATTTGTGTAATCATGCAAAATATCAGTCTATTACTCTTCAGAAACCTTTTATTTTTGTTCCACGTCTTTCTCGGTTTTGTTTGACGTAATTTATTTTGGTTGCGATTCCAGCTTTCTCGTTTGCGCTCCCTGACTTTTTGCTTGCAGTTTTGGCACAAACTTCACGTGTGGGTGGGCTGTCCAGGAATGCATTCCCATTGGCTAACTTGTGTTTGACTGACAGCTCCGCTCAGCCATTCCCCGGAGGCTGTTGCGGCCATTTTCTACTCGGATTCTGGCGGACTGTTTGACGAGTGACCGATCCATTGACGGTAAACAAGGATCGAGTGGACTTCAGTGGCGACTATGATATTGAATTAATTCAACAAAGTGTAAGTGCGGGACAAATGTGTTGTATGTGTTGCAGTAGTGCACATTATGCAGGTGTGTTTAACGTTAGCAAGATAGCTATTATATTGAGTAGTGGAGCTAAGGCTAACATTTGACTTGCCACGAAACACCTGCATAATGTGCACTACTGCAACACATACAACACATTTGTCCCGCACTTACACTTTGTTGAATTAATTCAATATCATAGTCGCCACTGAAGTCCACTCGATCCTTGTTTACCGTCAATGGATCGGTCACTCGTCAAACAGTCCGCCAGAATCCGAGTAGGGAATGGCTGAGCATAGCTGTCAGTCAAACGCAAGTTAGCCAATGGGAATGCATTCCTGGACAGCCCACCCACACGGGAAGTTTGTGCCAAAACTGCAAGCAAAAAGTCAGGGAGCGCAAACGAGAAAGCTGGAATCGCAACCAAAATAAATTCCGTCAAACAAAACTGAGAAAGACGCGGAACAAAAATAAAAGGCTTCTGAAGAGTAATAGACTGATATTTTGCACGATTACATGAATAATTTGTTTGCCAGTCTAAAAAAAATTGACTTTTTTTTTTTGTATTTTGATTTGTCGTTTTTGTTTGATATTTCAAAAGTA
Source organism: Neoarius graeffei (assembly GCF_027579695.1). Classification (NCBI taxonomy): domain Eukaryota; kingdom Metazoa; phylum Chordata; class Actinopteri; order Siluriformes; family Ariidae; genus Neoarius; species Neoarius graeffei. The sequence goes on along the minus strand of NC_083575.1, from coordinate 71,424,319 downwards.
TTGTATGAACATTTTGGCACAAACTTGATTCCATATTAAAGTGCCTCTGAGAAACTGAAACACCTGCTATATATCAGTTTAATAACATGTGACATTAAGATACATCACCCAAAATGACCGCTGTATCTGGAATGAGGTGGTGGTGAAACGGTGGTATTGATCGCCACTCCCTGTAGATAAGTTCAAAGGGAAGTTCATTAGGTAATTTCTTTTGGACAAAACCGCAGGCTCTTTGTTCCTCATGCTCATGATTGCTTGTTGTTGTAAGTGTTTTGGCCTCTGGGAAAGTTCCTGCCCTGATTAAAAGAGATCCTGATAGTCATGTCGAACACGAAACACTTCTGAGCAAGTGATTTGGCCTGTCGTAATTACAATAAAACTTCTCAGAACATGAGCATTTTATTTTTAGCCAATGAGCAATAACATGACAGTTTTATAGTTGAGGGATATGTATTCAATTCAGCTTTTCTATAATTTTTTCCCCTGTAGAATATTCTACAATAAACGTTGTCGCAAAGCAGCTTTACAAAACAAACAAAACAAGAACCAGCATGTCAATTTGGAGGTGACATTGGCGAGGTGAGGAGAGGAAAACCGTGAGAAGAACCAGACTCCAAACCAAACTCGTCCTCTTCTAGGTGACAGCCGACAGTTAGATAGTAAATCATTACTCTTCTGCAGCTCTGTACGATGATGTACTCTGAGTAGAGGGGAACTGGCAGGGCCTTCTAGGTCTTCAGAGAAGGCCCAAACCATCAGCATTTCAAATGTATTTAATTTCTTTCATAATTTCATTTTAATTATTTCCTTCTAGGCTGGCACGGTGGTGTAGTGGTTAGCACTGTCACCTCACAGCAAGAAGGTCCTGGGTTCGAGCCCCGTGGCTGGCGAGGGCCTTTCTGTGTGGAGTTTGCATGTTCTCCCCGTGTCCGCGTGGGTTTCCTCCGGGTGCTCCGGTTTCCCCCACAGTCCAAAGACATGCAGGTTAGGTTAACTGGTGACTCTAAATTGACCGTAGGTGTGAATGTGAGTGTGAATGGTTGTCTGTGTCTATGTGTCAGCCCTGTGATGACCTGGCGACTTGTCCAGGGTGTACCCCGCCTTTCGCCCGTAGTCAGCTGGGATAGGCTCCAGCTTGCCTGCGACCCTGTAGAACAGGATAAAGCGGCTACAGATAATGGATGGGTGGATGGATGGATATTCCCTTCTAATTCTAAATTGGCCTCATTTTCTATCAGATTTGCTTCAGAAATGAAAGGGTTACTGTCCTGAAAACAGTGTTATCCAGTGAGATTTTTTTTTTTTGTTGTTGTTGTCTCTAGGCTGAGAAGAGTTTAGAGCCAGTTCACTCATTGGTTCGGACTTCATTGCCGGGACAGAAGGCCATGGCAGTGTATGTTTATGTAGGAAGTGACAGATGAATTAACCAATCAGATTTTGATTAATAGTGGGAGGGACCAAAAACATATCATCCTAGGACTTCTCAAAGGCCAATGTGAGTTTAACCGCGAGTCAGCACAGCAGTGAAGTCACCTTCCAGCCGGTGTAGCTTTCATCAGTAGTGTTAAGCGAATGCTAATAAAACGGTCAAGCCAGTGCTATTGAGAGCAAGTAGCACAGGCTAACGACCAAGAAACTAAAGGCCAATTTATTCTGACAACCCAGTCCTCGCAGACAGCATCGCAGATGGTGTCTGCGTAGTCCCCCCACCTTCGCAGACGCTCTGCGCGCACCTCCCAAAAATTGTGACCACCGCAGAAGCCTCGCAGACAGCGTCGCAGACAAGAGGGCTCTGATTGGTCCACTCTACATCCGCTGTACACGCACTTCCGCTTCCCTACTTTCCCGGTTTGGTTTGTTTTCACTACCGCCATTTTTAAAAACACGAGCGAAGATGGAGCAGCACGAAGAGCGGTTGATCGAGGAAGTGAGGAAGTACGTACATCTATACGACTCCAGTTCTAGTCATTATAAGTAACTGGAGGATAAACACTCCACTAACCACACCCACCAACTACTCCTAGCGATTTCGCGACTTCGCGCCCCCTTGCGTTGTGGCGGTGAATAACATCGCGCACGCCTGTTACTCCCTGCTCAACGATAAATTACAACTGTCTGCGAAAAGCTATCTGTGAAAGCCTTGTCGCAAGAGCATGCAGAGGCCTTAAGATTTCTGTCTCCAGACTCTTCTTTCACACACACTCGCTACAGTATTTTTCACTCATACGTAAGTATTCGTTTCCCTGTGTAATTTACCGTTACTTTTAAAATTAACATCGACAACTACACACAACAGCGCGACCCGGCAGCCTGCTGCTAATCCCTTGCAAAATCCTTTGCCCTGTTGCTTTTTTGGTGTGTCCAGCTAAGGTTTAAGTCCCAGCTCTAATAGTAACAGTTCACCACTGAGACTGAGCCTATTGTGATTGAGTCATGGGATGAGCACAACACAGCTTTTGATTACAACAGCAGTTCTTGGTTACAATCTGCAGTCTCCCTGTGAGCTTGTGCGCATGGAAAGGGATTTTTAGATTATCGCTGTGAACTCCAGTGACCTCACAGTGATCATCGTCCTCATTTCATCAAGTTGTGTCATGTTTTTTTCGAAAAATTTTGAGACGTGATTTAACTTGCACATCAGCATAACTTGCCTTGCCATCAATGCAAAACATACGGTATCAGTAAGCTCTTAATCCAACAGCATTCCAGTGATTCAGGGCTGATATCTCAAACGGTTTTGCTCCGGTGGCTGAGGACTACAACTGCCACGATAATGTTTAGGACTGCAGTTGTCATGGCAGAACTATAATGAATTTCTTGGTTACACCATTGCACTTTTTGACCACATCGGACAGTTTTAGAAGCGAGTTATTTATAATCATGCTATCTGTTATCAACCAGATGAGGATGGGTTCCCTTTTGAGTCTGGTTCCTCTCAGGGTTTCTTCCTCATGTCGTTTCAGGGAGTTTTTCCTTGCTACCGTCACCTCAGTCTCTCTGATTAGAGACAAATTAGTAATTGATATATTTCTGTAAAGCTGCTTTGTGACAGTCTATTGTTAAAAGTGCTATACAAATAGAATTGAATTGATTATCGCTCGGGCGGCACGGTGGTGTAGTGGTTAGCGCTGTCGCCTCACAGCAAGAAGGTCCTGAGTTCGAGCCCCGGGGTCGGCGAGGGCCTTTCTGTGTGGAGTTTGCATGTTCTCCCCGTGTCCGCGTGGGTTTCCTCCGGGTGCTCCGGTTTCCCCCACAGTCCAAAGACATGCAGGTTAGGTTAACTGGTGACTCTAAATTGACCGTAGGTGTGAATGTGAGTGTGAATGGTTGTCTGTGTCTATGTGTCAGCCCTGTGATGACCTGGCGACTTGTCCAGGGTGTACCCCGCCTTTCGCCCGTAGTCAGCTGGGATAGGCTCCAGCTTGCCTGCGACCCTGTAGAAGGATAAAGCGGCTAGAGATGATGAGATGAGATGATTATCGCTCAGATGCCAGTGGGCAGTTTCAGATTGATTTTCACATTAAAGACACATGATCTGAGTCTTGCCTGATGTATGGCTCTGATCAGATACCAACATCATCCTCCGAGAGCCGGTTGTCTGCTTCTCCTGCCCAGTTTTGCAAGAATACGGGTGTGCTTGTGACATATTTCGGTGCAGTTTGTGTCAAAGGTTCATGATTGGAAAACAACTCAAAGCTGACCCGAGACCAGTCCAGTGTTTCGGGCCGATATTGGCACCAGAGTTTAGTTCTTTGATCACAAAAGGAATTTGATTCAGTCTCAAAGTTTCGTATTGCATTCCTCATAATACTGTGTTTTAGACTGACACTTCATTAAAGAAAGGTCATGGCCTTCGGGATGGTTTAGAAGGGTAAAAGAAAAAGACTCACTAACAAATGGATGAAGGGAAAGCCATGGCCTAAAGGTTAGAGAAGCAGCTTTGGGACCAAAAGGTTGTCGGTTTAATTACTTGGACCAGCAGGAATGGCTGAAGTGCCCTTGAGCAAGGCAGCTAACCCCCAGCTGCTCCCCAGGCTGCTCTGGGTATGTTGTGCATCGCTCTGGATAAGATCGTCTGCTCAATGCCATTTAAAATAATGCAGGCTTGTAGTACTCGAGTCTGACTCGTGCCCTAATTTTAAGGACTCATGACTTGACTTGGACTTGAGCACTGATGGCTCAGACTCGTGCGTCAACTGCATTCGGACTCATGAATTGGAGACGAGGACTCGGATTTTTTCCTTTATTTTTTTGAGACACGCCATAATAATTTGGCATAAGAGATTTGTATCTACGTTAATTTTTATACTAATTTTGTGCAAGAGAGAGAATGCACATTCACCTGTTCATACATCATGTTCAGGAACAAACTAACGTTAATGGCGCTAAAATGCCTGGAGAGAAGCCCCTAGGATTGTCCGCTTTGCTTATACAGACTTCTCGTGCAGTGGGAAAAAAATGCACAGGTGTGTGTTGCATATGTAGAAGAACTATTGAGGAGATGACCTCGAACTTCAATCGTTATATGGTAAGACTCCACCCAGAGCAGGAAGTGACACACTATGTTCATTGCCCTGTTGATAGCGGGGCTTGCTGAGCGATGAACTAGCTAGCATTAACCCTCTGTCATGTTATTGGCCCTGTTGATAGTGGGTGGGGCTTGCTGAGCAATGAACAAGCTTTTTATCTGTAGCCTGTTAACTAAAACGGGGCAGTCGAGCAGGAACGTTCGTCCAACACATAAAGGCAGCAACAGCCGCCGTCAAATGGTGCGGATGGAGTCTCGTTCTCGGACTCGATTCGGATGAATAGTGGACTCGACTCGAAATTTTCTTTCATGACTTGGACTCGACTCGGACTTGAACACTGGGGGCTCGAGACTAAACCTCAAGTCCGAGTCCAGTGACTCAACTACAGCACTGAAGTAATGTAATAAACTTCGCTTGACAGGTCTTCGCAAATCATGGTTTTCCTGGATCCCAGTCTAACCAGTCCATGTTGGCTTTCCCTACCACCAGTGAATAATGCTACTCTGTATTGTGTTTTTGTCCTGAGGATATGAAAGAAAATGAGGAATAATGTGGTGTAATTGTACCATTTTAACTCCGTTACATCAGGACTCCTATGATCGCTGGCGGCCTCTTCGTCATGGACAAAAGCTACTTTGAGGAACTCGGAAAATACGACTTGATGATGGACGTGTGGGGTGGAGAAAATCTCGGTGAGAGCCAAAACCAATGTTTTTCTTTTGATTCTTCATTTCACACACCACTGCAACACAAGTGATGTAGCACTGACCCACACGGCACAGAGCTGTGCTTTACTAGGGGGACAGGAAATGCAAATGAGGCACGTAGGCTGTGATTTGTGTATCAGCGATGTCATTGCAGTTGCATCCAAGTCGAGAGTGCAGGTTTTTATCCTGTGAGAATGTGTTTGGTTACTGTGCGAGAAATCAAGCCCACGTATGCATTTGTTTTCCCTGTTCATTCACATTGCAGCACTGCTGCCCTTTTCCTTGTGTTGCTGTCTCAAAGATGTGGCTCGAAGTTAAACACTGACACTGAAGGCTCTGAAGTAAGCGTAATTTTATGTTTAGGGCACATCATGTCTGGGGGGAGGAGAGCATTACTCATTTCGTAAACAGCAGACTACTTTCAGCTGAGGTGGTTGTGGAAATGTCTCAAGAATCCGCCAAATGATGCGTCCAAGGCAGACGGAAATAAAATTTTTGCAGATGTAGCAGTTTGAAGTTGTAGCGATGTCATTTCAGGATGTGTTCCAATTTAAATGCTGCTAGGATGTCACTGCTTGTGTTTCATTGCTAGTATGGGCATGTATAAATAATATAGTATCAGCTTTTTAGATTTAGGTGTAACATGGCATTAATTAACTGCATTAATAATAATGTCAGTAGATGTTCCTGTCAAGTATAGTAAGACAGACGTGTGTTTGTGTGTGTGTGTGTGTGTGTGTGTGTTTTCAGAAATCTCGTTCCGGGTGTGGCAGTGTGGTGGCAGTCTGGAGATCATTCCCTGCAGTCGAGTGGGACACGTATTTAGGAAGCAGCATCCCTACACATTTCCTGGAGGCAGTGGCACCGTGTTTGCCAGGTAGCTGCTGCACTTGTTGTATGAGCTGTAATGGAAAAATCAAAACACACCAAAACAGTGCTTATAAAAATCTTACCCCGGTACTTGTCGAATACAACAGGATGCAGTTGAAGTTTAAAAGGCACATCTTCAGCTCATCCAGGAAACAAAATGGTGCCCACAGAGCAGTGTGGCTCAGGTGAATTGCTCCACCTAGTGGTTGTAAATGATTACTGATCATATACATTGGGAGCCTCAAGACTAAACGCAGACCTGCCAAACTTTCTGCATTTTGCATAGGAGCTCCACATTTTAACATCAGAATACGCTGCTATGAGTCATCACTCAAAAATGCACCAAAAGATCAGCCATCTTTCTGCCCCCATTAAAAACAGCAAACGAGCTGGAATGATTGACAGTGTTGAACTCTACAATATTAAGCGAAACCTCTTGAGAGCTCCGACCCTCCCCTAATCTTGCATTATTAATGTTCATCCCAGTGCTCCTGTCTTATCTTGATTTTTTTTTGGGGGGGGGGTTTAAAATATGCAGCCTCGCTTTCTGTCAAGGTATATAGAGAATGTTTTGTGTTCATTAATCTCATCTCATCTCATTATCTGTAGCCGCTTTATCCTGTTCTACAGGGTCGCAGGCAAGCTGGAGCCTATCCCAGCTGACTACGGGCGAAAGGCGGGGTACACCCTGGACAAGTCGCCAGGTCATCACAGGGCTGACACATAGACACAGACAACCATTCACACTCACATTCACACCTACGGTCAATTTAGAGTCACCAGTTAACCTAACCTGCATGTCTTTGGACTGTGGGGGAAACCGGAGCACCCGGAGGAAACCCACGCGGACACGGGGAGAACATGCAAACTCCGCACAGAAAGGCCCTCGCCGGCCACGGGGCTCGAACCCGGACCTTCTTGCTGTGAGGCGACAGCGCTAACCACTACACCACCGTGCCACCCGTGTTCTCATCATCCCCATTCTCATTATCTCTAGCCGCTTTATCCTTCTACAGGGTCGCAGGCAAGCTGGAGCCTATCCCAGCTGACTACGGGCGAAAGGTGGGGTACACCCTGGACAAGTCGCCAGGTCATCACAGGGCTGACACATAGACACAGACAACCATTCACACTCACATTCACACCTACGGTCAATTTAGAGTCACCAGTTAACCTAACCTGCATGTCTTTGGACTGTGGGGGAAACCGGAGCACCCGGAGGAAACCCACGCGGACACGGGGAGAACATGCAAACTCCGCACAGAAAGGCCCTCGCTGACCCCGGGGCTCGAACCCAGGACCTTCTTGCTGTGAGGCGACAGCGCTAACCACTACACCACCGTGCCGCCCCCCACCCGTGTTCATTAATGTAAAATAAAATCCATTAGTATTATATGTTTAACTTGGCTAATATTACACACATTTAATTAACATAATTTATCAGAGTTGCCACCAAAAGCCAGAAATGGGCTGCACTTTTTGGCTAAACAAAGATGACTTAGGCCAACAACAAAGTGTCCAGTCGAACACTTTTTACAAATTAGACACGTTCGAGCAGTGTAGTCAAGGCTGTCGAACTGTAGTGCACGCATATACAGGGTTTTACAGTAACCACCAAGCACCTGAGGAGGGGACAAGCACCTGCTCATCAGTTTTAGTTAAAATTTAGATACTAGAAATGTTTACATGTACACTCTCCCTGTGTCCGAACTCGCTCCCTACTCACTATATAGGGCACTATATAGTGAGGACGCCATTTTGTAGTGCTGTCCGAAACCTTAGTGAGGATTATTTACACCCTATATAGTGCACTCAAAGTATCCCACAATGCATCACAAAAAGTAGCGTGGTCACTAACCAAAGCAATATATCCCATCATGCATTGCGGTCGCGCTGAAAGAAATCAAATTAAAAGTCTCAAATTTGATTTAATAAAAGGCAGCGGCACAGAAGAAAGTATTCAGTCAGCCTTGATTTAAAAAAAAAAAACTGAAAGATGCAGATACTTTGTATTGATTAATGTAGGAAATACGCTCAGAATAATGCGCATTAATCACAAAAATACATGCATGTATTTATTATTTTGAAAACCCACCAGCCGACTGATCTGGCACGTTTTAATTGTGCGACAGTAATGATGTAAATATCAGTGCGATGGAATAGTGTCGGAAAGCGGTTTTTTCATTTTACCAATGAGCTCACTATATAGTCCTCTGTATAGTAATTCCCTATGTAGGGAGTAGTGAACGAGTGAGCGATTTCGAACACAGGGTCTCTAATTAATTGCTGTACATAACATCTTTTCCTAGAATAGGAAGAAAGACATTGTGCATATAAACATTTCAAGTGTTTACATCTTGACTAATAAACATGTTTGGCTTCCCCCCCCCCCCCCCCCAAACTCTTTGCAGATCTGTTTTTTATATATATATATATGGACATGAGTGTTGTACTGGGAAATACGCCACTCATGTTTTTCATCCGGGACTTGGAGATCCAAAACCGTGATGTATATCTCTGTATGTCACTCGTGAAGAAATCGATGGATTTTGATAAATTTGAGTACTTTGTTTGTGAATGTTTCTCATCTCATTATCTCTAGCCGCTTTATCCTTCTACAGGGTCGCAGGCAAGCTGGAGCCTATCCCAGCTGACTACGGGCGAAAGGCGGGGTACACCCTGGACAAGTCGCCAGGTCATCACAGGGCTGACACATAGACACAGACAACCATTCACACTCACATTCACACCTATGGTCAATTTAGAGTCACCAGTTAACCTAACCTGCATGTCTTTGGACTGTGGGGGAAACCGGAGCACCCGGAGGAAACCCACGCGGACACGGGGAGAACATGCAAACTCCACACAGAAAGGCCCTCGCCGGCCCCGGGGCTCGAACCCAGGACCTTCTTGCTGTGAGGCGACAGCGCTAACCACTACACCACCGTGCCGCCCTGTGAATGTTTCTATATAATAAAAAGAAAATCACACATTGGCTTGAAGATATGAACTTTTATCTTCTCACGTTGAAAAACTTGCATTTTTCAAATGAAACACGTCACGGATCCGAGTGACACATTTTCCGAATATTTCATTCTGATGATGTCACTCCTAGTATTTTCCTGCTGACTAGACATGTGTTGTCAAAATGGCAAACCAGCTCAAAATTAAAATGCTTTTGATTAATTTGCCTTTTTTTTGGTGGATGTGTCCATATAAAGAACACTACGCAGTGGTGTGAAGGTCTGAAGTTTATCTTCTCGTGTTGAAAATATTTTCACTCACTCGTATGTTCAACACGCAAAGATAAACTTCATATCTTCGCACAACAATATAATATCCTCTATATGCAAGCACTTTTACACTGGACAGTGAGTCACAGCTCAGCTCAACAAATCAAACCTACGTTTGAGCATCCAGTTCCATATTTAAAGTGCCATTCCACCATTGGATGTATTTTTTTGGCATAAAATACAATATATTTTATGACAACATGACTAGACAGAGAAATCTTTTAGCTTCAAAATGATATATCAAACATAATTTTCTGACAACGACAAGTATATTAATTTTGCGACCAAAGTCACCTACCCTTTTAATTTCCGCGCGGTAGTGAAACGTGATGTCATCGGCAGGTTCCCCTTCTTGTGTACCACGTGTCGGTCTATTTTTAGACCAGGAAACCCCCAAAGTGAGAGAGTCATTTCTCCTCGTATATGGGGGCCAAAAAAATTGCGAAAATTTTTGAGTTAATCTTTCAGTTAGCTAGTTTTATTGGTATTAGCTAGATTTATTGGTATTATTTTTATCGCGTTCTATCCACCATTGCTGATAATATGTGCCACGTCACGTGGTACACAAGAAGGGGAACCTGCCGATGACATCACGCGCGGAAATTAAAAGGGTAGGTGACTTTGGTCGCAAAATTAATATACTTGTCGTTGTCAAAAAATTGTTTGATATATCATTTTGAAGCTAAAAGATTTCTCTATCTAGTGATACCATTTATATATGTTGTCAAAATATATTGTATTTTATGCCAAAGAATACATCCAATGGTGGAATGGCACTTTAAGGAAGTCATGGCCTAATGGTTAAAGAAGCAGCTTTGAGACCAAAAGGTCATTGGTTTGATTCCCTGGACCAGCAGGAATGGCTGAAGTGCCCTTGAGCAAGGCTCCTAACCCCCAACTGCTCCCCAGACTGCTCTGGGTATGTTGTACGTCGCTCTGGATAAGAGCGTCTGCTAAATGCCAGTAATGTCATGCAATATTTAGTCCCTGTTTGATATCCTCACACTTCTGAGAAGGCTTTCCACTGGACTTTGGACTGTGGCTGTGTGGGTTGTGTGCTCTTTCAGTCACAGGAGCATTAGTGAGGTCAGGCACTGATATTGGGCAAGGAGGCCTGGGGTGCAGTCAGCGTTTCAGCTCATCTCAGTGGGGTTGAGGTCAGGGCTCTGTGCAGGCCACTCGAGTTCTTGCACTCTAACTTGGACAAACTGTGTCTTTCTGGAGCTCATGGATGAATAGTGCAGTGCATTTACTGGTTTTGATAATGTAACTGGCAGAAATGGCTTCTGTAGTAGTATAATGACTTTCACTTTTCAGATGAGATATTTCTGAGGAAACACTCATCACTAATAGTTAAATGTTGAAGATTTTGGATATACAGTGGTGCTTGAAAGTTTGTGAACCCTTTAGAATTTTCTATATTTCTGCATAAATATGACCTAAAACATCATCAGATTTTCACACAAGTCCTAAATGTCGATAAAGAGAACCCAGTTAAACAAATGAGACAAAAACATTATACTTGGTCATTTATCTATTGAGGAAAATGATCCAATATTACATTTCTGTGAGTGGCAAAAGTATGTGAACCTTTGCTTTCAGTATCTGGTGTGACCCCCTTGTGCAGCAATAACTGCAACTAAATGTTTCTGGTAACTGTTGATCAGTCCTGCACACCGGCTTGGAGGAATTTTAGCCCATTCCTCCGTACAGAACAGCTTCAACTCTGGGATGTTGGTGGGTTTCCTCACATGAACTGCTTGCTTCAGGTCCTTCCACAACATTTCCATTGGATTAAGGTCAGGACTTTGACTTGGCCATTCCAAAACATTCACTTTATTCTTCTTTAACCATTCTTTGGTAGAACGACTTGTGTGCTTAGGGTCGTTGTCTTGCTGCATGACCCACCTTCTCTTGAGATTCAGTTCATGGACAGATGTCCTGACATTTTCCTTTAGAATTCGCTGGTATAATTCAGAATTCCATCAATGATGGCAAGCCGTCCTGGCCCAGATGCAGCAAAACAGGCCCAAACTACCACCACCAAGTTTCACAGATGGGATAAGGTTCTTATACTGGAATGCAGTGTTTTCCTTTCTCCAAACATAATGCTTCTCATTTAAACCAAAAAGTTCTATTTTGGTCTCCTCCGTCCACAAAACATTTTTCCAATAGCCTTCTGGCTCGTCCACGTGACCTTTAGCAAACTGCAGACGAGCATCAATGTTCTTTTTGGAGAGCAGTGGCTTTCTCCTTGCAACCCTGCCATGCACACCACTGTTGTTCAGTGTTCTCCTGATGGTGGACTCATGAACATTAACATTAGCCAATGTGAAAGATGCCTTCAGTTTAGAAGTTACCCTGGGGTCCTTTGTGACCTCGCCGACTATTACACGCCTTGCTCTTGGAGTGATCTTTGTTGGTCGACCACTCCTGGGGAGGGTAACAATGGACTTGAATTTCTCCATTTGTACACAATCTGTCTGACTGTGGATTGGTGGAGTCTAAACTCTTTAGAGATGGTTTTGTTACCTTTTCCAGCCTGATGAGCATCAACAACGCTTTTTCTGAGGTCCTCAGAAATCTCCTTTGTTCGTGCCATGATACACTTCCACAAACATGTGTTGTGAAGATCAGACTTTGATAGATCCCTGTTCTTTAAATAAAACAGGGTGCCCACTCACACCTGATTGTCATCCCATTGATTGAAAACACCTGACTCTAATTTCACCTTCAAATTAACTGCTAATCCTAGAGGTTCACATACTTTTGCCACTCACAGATATGTAATATTGGATCATTTTCCTCAATAAATAAATGACCAAGTATAATATTTGTGTCTCATTTGTTTAACTGGGTTCCCTTAATCTACTTTTAGGATTTGTGTGAAAATCTGATGATGTTTTAGGTCATATTTATGCAGAAATATAGAAAATTCTAAAGGGTTCACAAACTTTCAAGCACCACTGTAATCATTTGCCTGTAAATCTGTTAAAATCAGCCATGTTCAAGTGCAACTTCAGGCCGAATACTAAATTATTTCCTGTCATTGTCTTCGTTAGCCCCCTGCAGAAAATGCCACGCCTTCAAGAACGCGTTATCCTAATGGGCTTCATGGGCAGCTGCCCAGGGCCTCGGCCACTAGGGGGCCTCGGAGGTAGCGAGATCGGAAAATATGAAACGATATTTTCAGAAGTTTTGATCATATTGATAACATTTTTGATGCATTTCGCCACCCGTAAGGAAGCCCACCTTGTCCCGTCGCATAAATCACCCGTCATTGTCAATATGATCACTGTCCACCATGTCTTCACACGCTACGCCAGCTTGAGTTCAATGATTTAATTAATGACTTCGCTTTCCAGCCCTGTGATGACCTGGTGACTTGTCCAGGGTGTACCCCGCCTTTCGCCCGTAGTCAGCTGGGATAGGCTCCAGCTTGCCTGCGACCCTGTAGAACAGGATAAAGCGGCTAGAGATAATGAGATGAGACTTCGCTTTCCAGAAAAGTAGGAAAGTGCCCTTGTAAGTTAACCCATGGCTGTCAAACTGAATGCGCAAAGCTGTGTGCCACTGCTGTTTGGGACATTACGTGTGTGAAAGGATGAAATGTTTCACATAGCCTAACATTTTGAGATTTATTTCTGAGAAGCAAGGTATAGAGCCCTGCACTCCCGCGGGACCCGACGCAAAGCAGTGCGGCGCGGGACAAATTTTGAAAGCTCATTGCGGGCGGGAGGGGGAGTGCAGAATGCGGGAGCGGGCGGGAGAGGTGATAAGCTGCAGTCCCGCTAACTAAAAACGTGTTCAAAATAAAATTTATAAATTATTAATTTATGTCTATCATATATAATTTGTGCTGGATATTTTATTTGGCATTAATAAAAACATTTTAAGATGCCTAAATTTGCGGATGTGGTCAAATCTCGCGTACGTTTACGATTCCTTTCGGCTGAGATCTCCGATCATGGCAGAAGAGCAGAGCTCCTCTAGTGAAGCTCACAGTGCTTCAGAAGTAAGTGCTGCTTTAAAAAGAGGTACATTGCTTGAAACGCACCCCTGAACGTGAGCTGTAGATATGCTCAAATCCACTCAAAGTAGGGGGCGGGGCACCATCACGCTGTGTCTTTAAATTATATTAATTTCTTATAGGCCTACTTGTATTTCCTAGAATGTAAATGACATATAAGCTATGTGCAATGTACAATATTCTTAATATCCACTGTAGATTTTGGTAGGTGTGTTGGGTATCTCTGTAAAGCCTCAGCAGCGCATGCCGCCTGGCAGCGCGCACCCTTGCTACGTGCGCTAGGTGAAGGATCGGTCAGTGGAGAGCTCAGCTAAGCTCAGCATGTTTAATTCCCCAAGCCAATGGCAAGAACTCATCTCATCTCATTATCTCTAGCCGCTTTATCCTTCTACAGGGTCGCAGGCAAGCTGGAGCCTATCCCAGCTGACTACGGGCGAAAGGCGGGGTACACCCTGGACAAGTCGCCAGGTCATCACAGGGCTGACACATAGACACAGACAACCATTCACACTCACATTCACACCTACGGTCAATTTAGAGTCACCAGTTAACCTAACCTGCATGTCTTTGGACTGTGGGGGAAACCGGAGCACCCGGAGGAAACCCACGACACAGAAAGGCCCTCGCCAGCCCCGGGGCTCGAACCCAGGACCTTCTTGCTGTGAGGCGACAGCGCTAACCACTACACCACCGTGCCGCCCACATGGCAAGAACTTTCGTGAGAAATAACGCGAACGTCTGCATCATGCGGGATTTGCGGGCGGGAGTGGGACAAAATATGGCAGGCGGGAGCGGGACTGAAAATCATAATTCTTTGCGGGACTGCACAATGCGGGAGCGGGCAGGAGCGGGACTGAAAATTCTGTCCTGCGCAGACCTCTAGCAAGATATTTTTCTTTCTTTGTTATCACTCTTTGTTTTCACGAGTTAAAAGTCGCCTGGATTCCAAAATGAAAACGAACGGTTATATACCGAATGAATGTTCTTGTTCTGAACACTAAAGAAACTGTTGGAGGCCTAGGTTATGTTCTTGACATGTTGTTCATTGACTCACTCATTCAAAGGCTTCTTGAGGCTAAACTTTAGTTAACCAGACTTGTTAACCGTGATGTCTGATGGATTTTTTCACCATGCAATTGCCTATTTCACCATTGCTTTTTCTCGATTAAATAGGTGTTGATGGAATTAAAGTTTTATCGTTCAATAGTATTTCTAATTGTGCCACTGTCGTCATTTAAGTTTCTGTGTCTAGTTAGACAGGCATGTCTGAGGGGGTGAATTTGCTGAGCGCAGTTGACAACAGGCGGGGGCGGGGCCTCGGGGGGTGTCTGCCCAGGGCCTCGGCAAGGGTTAACGCGGCCCTGCACGCCTTGTGTTTTTTTGTTCTGTTTTGACATTGTCTGATAACTTCTACTCGAGCTTTTTCACTGAGGTTAAAGCAGGCTCCCACACATGTGTTACAGGAAATCTGCTGTGACTCATGACTTGTATTTCCTCACGAAAGACACGCAGTAGTGTTTTAACAACAAATAAAATTGTCTTTTTATTTCAGCTATTTGAAATAACTCACGTGAATGTTATTTATATTAAAATAAATGACGCAAAATAGACACCCAAGCAGGATGCAGATGGTCCTGGATTTGGATTAGTTACCACTAGCATAGGAAAGAGAATACCCTGTTCAGATATGCCATATTGTCAGCATTCTCAGATTTCGAACCGCTTCTGACAGATAAATAAGAGCTGACAGGAAATTGACCTCTCTACCTAACTGAGTGTTGTTCTGCCCCCTGCAGGAACACCCGCCGAGCAGCAGAGGTATGGATGGACGATTTCAAGAATTTTTATTATGCAGCTGTACCTTCTGCACGGAATGTGCCCTATGGCAAGTAGGTGTCTCTGTATATCCATCTACAAAGTCCATTTAATTCTTTCCATCCAGAACCACTGTAAGCTCATTTAACAACATAAGCTCCTCTGACATAAAGATGTACAGTGTATATGCCTGTGTGCTCCTTTTCTTTGAGTGATCTGCTGAAACTGCTGTCTTTTCTCTCTGCCAGTATTCAGAGCAGGCTGGAAATGAAGAAGCGATTAGGCTGTAGGCCATTTAAGTGGTACCTGGAGAATGTGTACCCAGAACTCAGGTGAGCTGTGTTCAGTCTGGCTGCACTCTTTTGCTAATTCATCACACAACTCGCAGAGAGTTTACACTGTATATTCTCATCTCATCTCATTATCTCTAGCCGCTTTATCCTTCTACAGGGTCGCAGGCAAGCTGGAGCCTATCCCAGCTGACTACGGGCGAAAGGCGGGGTACACCCTGGACAAGTCGCCAGGTCATCACAGGGCTGACACATAGACACAGACAACCATTCACACTCACATTCACACCTACGGTCAATTTAGAGTCACCAGTTAACCTAACCTGCATGTCTTTGGACTGTGGGGGAAACCGGAGCACCCGGAGGAAACCCACGCGGACACGGGGAGAACATGCAAACTCCGCACAGAAAGGCCCTCGCCGGCCCCGGGGCTCGAACCCAGGACCTTCTTGCTGTGAGGCGACAGCGCTAACCACTACGCCCACTGTATATTCTGTACACCATAAAAGCTATTCAATTCAATTCAATTTTCAGTTCATTCCTCTTTTGTAGCACTTTTAACAATGGACCTTGTCACAAAGCAGTTTTACAGAAATGTAGATCTAGATATAGACTTGGTAAGCCAGAGCTGAGAGTAGCAAGGAAAAACTCCGTCATATGAGATGAAGAAGAAACCTTGAGAGGAACCAGACTCAAACGTGAACCCATCCTCATCTGGGTGACCTCAGATAGTGAGATTATAAATCCTTACTTTTCTACAGCTGAATTCTAGAGAGTCGAGGAGTGCCAAGTGTGTTAAATGTCTTCAGTTTCAGCATCAGGGTCTTTTTTTTTTTTTTTTTTTTTTTTTAATTTCAGTAGACTTTTAGCTTTAAGTCTAAAATATCCAGGTGATGTTAAATTATCCACTGTATAACACATGAGACCTGAGCAGAGTTTTTAGCAAGTGCAATCAATAAAACAGCTTGATGTACAGTACCAGTCAAAAGTTTGGACACAGCTTCTAATTCAGTGCTTTTTCTTTATTATTACGTCGCCTGGGACGGAGTCCACCAGGGGGTGAGGTAGGGCTGTGCGATATGGGAAAAAATGAATATCCCGATACATTTTCTCCATTTCACGATGTACGATATATATCTCGATATATTGAAATCTCCTCTAAAGGACCCCATGAAATCTAACTTTTACTCTTTACTGTTTTCACTACAATCCCTGCAGATTAAATAACATTCTTGGTTAACTTTACAGGTGGTTTTCAACAACACATTTTAAATTGTCATGTTCGTGTTTAATCACAATTGAATTGAAATAAGACTATTTTTATTCAACAAAGATGTGGCACAAACTGCAAAAACAATCTTGAAAATTGCAACAAAGGGGCAACACAATACAGAGCTGCTCAGAGCTCAAACCAATAAAGTGCAAGCTCAACACTGAGAAAGACATTTAGCCTAAATAAGAAAAGTGCTCTTTCATTAAATTATTTTTAAAAAATAGATCTCCAAGCTGTTAACCTGACTACTGAGAACCACTGGAACATTCACAATAGAGAGAGAGATTGAGGGAGAGAAGAGAGAGATCTGCAAAACATCATTTTTCTCTTTGCACACTTTTGAACTGAATGTTTTCTGGCTCTGCCTCTCAGATGTGTATAATTCCGGCTGCTGCCTTTCGTGATGACAGGTTTTTTTTGCACACTTTGCAAACTGGCATTTGCTGCTCCACGTCCTCCTCGCGATATCCAAAAAAATGCCGGATGACTGACCCCTTACTAGTTCTTTTAGGAACCAATTCGTCCGTTTCCATTTTTAATTTGTCACTGAAATTGACAGAGCTTACATGGTAGCCTATGCAACACCAGCGATTGCACGAACTGAGTCAGCGCTGTAAACCGGAACTAGGAAATCTTCCCGCCGGCAGTGTTGCCAGATACTGCTGACGTTTTCCAGCCCAAAATGTGTTCAAAACCCGCCAAAACGCACTTAAAACCGCCCAATCTGGCAACACAACCGAAACTAGAAAATCTTCCCGGAAGTTCCTTTCAGCACCGAGATGTCGCCCGGGATTGGTTGGTGAGTGCGTGACGTTATTGTTTTCTTTACCCTTAGGCGGCCTCTCACGTTACTGCCTGAGGGACAGGGAGAAAACCACCAGGAAATGTTTTAAACAAACACGAAACAAACGCAAGTCAGAAGATGACCATAAAATACTCGATAGTTACGATATAATAATTTTATGTATCACACACAGAATTTTTGGCGATATACCGAGTATATTTGATATATCGCACAGCCCTAGGGTGAGGTATTGTTTTCAGTCAGGTTTCTTTGTTTGTTTTTTGTTAACGATATTACAGGAAAACAGCTGGATCAATCTTCATGAAACTTTCAGGATAGGTGGGCGTTGGTCTCAGATAGAACCTCCAACATTTTGAGGGTCATCCGGTCAAGGTCACCAAAAAGGTCAAAAATAGTTTTTATTGTGTCTACTGTCTCATATAGAGGATGTGCAGTCACGTGACCCGTCCATGTTTACTCCGCCATATTGGACGGCTTCAGGATTGTTTACCTTGCGCGAGCGTAATGGATCCAGGGAGTAATCCCCAAGAAAATTCGGAAAATACCCCATCTACATCGCGCGATAACTTGTCTAAGTTTGTTCAGCATCTTGAAGGTGACGTGAGGCAGCGTTACGTGGAAAAGTGTTCCAGGTTGGGGATTGCAGATCCGTACAACTTGCCGCAATCCTTGTTCAGGGAAATTCGGAGCTGCGGTGCCGGCGATTTGCCCGATCTGGCCTACCACGATGTTTACAATTTTCTTCTTAATCGTGAATCGTGTTACACTGGCAAAGCCCTCAAAGCTTACAAGAGCCTGGAAGCTTATAAATATTTTGTTGCGGGATGGATATCTCAACTATACCTCTGGAAGGTTCCGAAGAAGAATGTCTACTTGATAACCTCACGGGTAAGTGGCATTAAGACGTTTATCATAAAGAGACTATGCAGGACATTTTATCGTAAGAATGTTCGAAATCTAAACTCAGTTCCAGATAATGACAGGGTTGTAAATATGCATGTTTTTGTCTGAAAAAAAATCACAAATCACTGCTATCTTTATCTGTGCAGAATTATTATTCAATATCAGATATAAATGTATAGGGGTCACAGATATGTCCAGCTTCTATATTCAAACAAATAAAAAAAAAGATTTTCTTGCACCTCTATGTGCCTAAATTAACATACATATTCTTTTTCAGTACTTTACACAATCTGATAGGAAGAACTTTATAAACAAGTTATGCATTTGTATACATATTTTATTAAGAACATTAATATTACACGTCCATGTGATATTTTTTTGATCACAACTTGGTGTCTATTGGTACAACCAAATGCTGAACAAGATATAGCCATTCTCGAAAGATCTACTCCCACACACTTGATAATTAGAACGGGTTCATCTAAGTTCTATGCGCGGCCATGCCGTCCAAGATGGCAGATAAACAAATATCACGTGACCTCTATAGAGGCGCTCGCCACTACGTCATCGTGCTGTAAGAGTGTAACAGTAGCGCACTGCGCATACACGTGTTCTGATTAAAATGGCCGGTGAGTGTATACAATTCGGTTCACCGTTCGAAATAAATGGATTAGACTAAAGAAATCACTTCAGACATGTTTATGCTTATTACTGAGGGAAAGCACGTTCCATTGAGCTCTAGCGCCGGGCCATTTCCGGGAAATAAGAGTTTGGGTCATGATGACAGCGTGTGTATGTCAGCCTCGGTTCAGAGGTTTCAGTTTCGAAACTGTAAGAGGTAAGAGTAGAATAATATAAAGTACAGACACTTGGTATATTTTACTTCTGTGATTTTTCAATTGTTCATTTTTGGATTACGCTCCATTTTTGTAGCTATTGCCTCATAGAGTAAATATACTGTATATGCTATATTTACTGTATGGACATGGGATTAGAAAACAGTTTTATTTATAAACAGTAGCCACATGGACCCATAGGGTACCTATTTTTTTTCACGATATCTTCATATTCATCATAAATGCTACCAGGCGAGATTTGTTTTGTCTGGCAACACTTATCATTAATATTCAACTATATTGGTGATATTTATGGAATAAGAATAAAACAACTAGTTGATGTTCAAGTGTCAGCTTTATTTTCAGATTCAGCCATTCAATTACAATACATGACTATCCAGGTCTAACTCAGGGACCGGCACGTATTACGTGCATGGTGTGTTAGCACCTTTTAAGACGGATGGCATTTTACCGTGAACACAGCGTAAGGACGGAGGTAAACTGGACTAGCATGATCAGTGACCATCTCCACACAGAGATGGACATGGGATCAGAAAACAATTTTATTTATAAGCAGTAGCCACATGTACCCATAGGGTACCTATTTTTTTTTTCTGCAGTATTTTCCTTCATATTCATCATAAGCGCTACCGGGCGAGGTTTGTTTTGCCTGGCAACACTTGTTATTAAGACACTTCCTGTCTTACAGTAATGATGGATGTTGTTTCTCTTTACTTAGTTGAGTGATTCTTGACATAATATGGATTACTACAGTTGTGGAATAGGTTTGTTTAATGTTTGATCTCAAACACATTAAAGTGCCATTCCACTATTGGATGTATTTTTTTGGCATAAAATACAATATATTTTATGACAACATGACTAGACAGAGAAATCTTTTAGCTTCAAAATGATATATCAAACATAATTTTTTGACAACGACAAGTATATTAATTTTGCGACCAAAGTCACCTACCCTTTTAATTTCCGCGTGGTAGTGAAACGTGATGTCATCGGCAGGTTCCCCTTCTTGTGTATGGCACAGATTATCAGCAATGGCGGATAGAACGCGATTGTCAGCTTCGGAAAAGAAGCAAAGGAAAATAGCAAGTGATGCCCAAAGGAGACGGTCGATAGTGAATATCGGCACAGCAATCAACAAGTGGAAATCGCATTCTATCCGCCATTGCTGATAATCTGTGCCACGTCACACGTAATGTGGTACACAAGAAGGGGAACCTGCCGATGACATCACGTTTCACTACCGCGCGGAAAATAAAAGGGTAGGGGACTTTGGTCGCAAAATTAATATACTTGTCGTTGTCAAAAAATTATGTTTGATATATCATTTTGAAGCTAAAAGATTTCTCTGTCTAGTCACGTTGTCATAAAATATATTGTATTTTATGCCAAAGAATACATCCAATGGTGGAATGGCACTTTAAGAAGGCAAGAAATTGCACTAATTAACTTTTGACGAGGCACATATATCAATTGAAAAGCATTCCAGCTGACTACCTCATGAAGCTGGTTAAGATAATGCCGATTAGTGTGCAAAGTGTCGTCAAGGTAAACACTGGCTACTTTGAAGAATCTAAAATATCAAACATCTTGTTTTAACAAGTTTTTTGTTTACCACATAATTCCATATATGTTCCAGATGTTATTTCATAGTTTTGATGTCTTCAGTGTTGTTCTACAATGTAGAAAGTAGTTAAAATGCAGAAAAACCTACAAATGAGTAGGGGTGTACAAACTTTTGATGGGTACCGTTTGTGGTAGGCTTTTATACTGCAATCGCTTGTCTTCAGGTTGAGCAAAGCTTGGGAGCTTAAGTGACTGTAAACTGCTCCGTGCGGTACACTGGTCCAAGGTTACACACTCAGGCGTTTCCAGAAACAGACCCACCTCATCACAGTGCCTTCAGTGAAGAACTCGTTAATGTGCTCGGCTCCAGCGTGGCTCTGGTAAACCTCGGGGCTGGTAATTATTATACAATACGTGTGTGCGCGCGCTAAGCTTTTTAGCTTTAGGGATGATATGGCATTATGTAACTGCATCAATAATAATGTCAATGGAAGTTCCTCTCTAGTATAGTAAGACGAAACGGTGTATCCAAACTTTTGACTGGTGCTGTATTTACTTGGGCAAATGTGGTTTCACATGAAGTGTTTTGGGGTTTTTTTCTCAACGCAAAAAAAAATGGTTTCACCTGTAATCCTATAGAGATCTTGCAGTCACGTGACCAGAAAGTTAACAGCCGCCATCTTGTCGGTAAAAAACACAGCTGAATATTGCTGAACTCGTGTACAGAATGGATCAATTTCAACCGATGGACTACACGGCTCATTTTTCTAATGAACAGATAACTAGATATATGTCTAAAATAAACGACCTACAGATTAGTGGCCCTTATGGCTTACTGGACATAGTTTTCACAACCGTGTCAGTGGATATTGAACTGCCAGCGGAATACCCAGACGTGTATAATTACCTCATCAACTTTCCCTCGCTGTTCAGTGGTGAAGCACTGCGTGCTTATAAATCTCTGGACAGTTATCTTTACAGAAATTCAGGATTTGTCAGTGACTCAGATGTGGCATCTTGTAAACAAGAAAACAATCCTCATTGGACGGGTAAGTCACTTAAGTATTACTAGTACTGATAGCACTGACCAGCCGATTATAGAATAGAATAAGGTAATTCCAGCTGTAATTCCAAATCGTCCGTCTTGTTTACATGGATCTGGCGTTGGAGAGGTAAAGGCTTAGCAGTGGAGATTTGAGTGGCTGTTTTCTGAGCTTAGTCAACAGGCCGGCTCTGCAGCCTCGCTTTTGCTTCCGCTCCCGACGCCGCCACCTTCGCTTTGCTTCCGATAACAATCCAATCACTGTCTCGTCTGGAATGTTGTGCATGCGATGGAAATCGCTACAAACCGTCATTTTCTGCTGGAAACCAATGTCCAGTAAGTCCATACGGTTGTAGTGGATATTGAAGTCCGATACAGATGAACAACACGCAAAAATACACACAAAAAACATAAAAAAACGTGCACAGGTAGGGAGAGCTTGTAGCCGCAGCCGTTGTAGTAGAATTGTATATAGTAGGGTTTTCCAGAAGAAAAGGTAGAAGTAGAACCAGAAGTAGAAGGCGGAAATATGGCGTTTGACCGACAAGATGGCGTCTGTCACAATCTGGATCGGCTGTGACGTCACATGCAAGATCTCTATAGAAGGTGGCCATAAGACAGGTGGATTTTTTTTTCTACTCCATTTTTCACGGTCATTGGTTCCAAACCAGTTCGTGAGTAAAAAGGAGAGTTATGACCTGTTGAAGCATTGTCTACACTGCAGTGAAGGTAAAAATACCATCTTGGCTGTTTTGTGGTCACCAGGGTGTGATGTGAGCGTACCACTTTAACTGTTGCTGCATGCACTCGAGACGCACAAACCGCTTGTGTTCTCTTGAGTTTGTCCTTCCAAAGTGACGAGTAAAAAAAAAAAAAACTCCTTATTGTCAGAGTTAAACTAAGATTTATTTCATCTTTATATCCCAATATTGTTGAATTTTCAAACCTTTCTGGTCAGGTGGTGTTGAATAATTAAGTAATATTGGGTGGTGTTGAGTGGGATATCAGATCTATTCCATTCAGCTAGCATTATACTGAACAAGTTAAAGACGAGGCATCATTCTCTTTCAAAATTCTCTCAAAATCTAACGTATTTAATGAAGCAAACCTGGCGGCCATGTTTGTTTACAAATCATCACAGTCACTCGCTAGCGCGGAAGTTTTACATCTCCAACGTCATGTGTGGCGTCATGTTGTCTTGACGACCATGCAATATCGTAAACCGTATTCAATGCTCATTCTCCATTGGGTAGAGTGACATCATACACGTAGGATAAGCAATATGCTAACAGTATTGCATGCTATCAAACCAAATGAATGAAACTCGCTAGAAGGGACTAGAACACATGCTTTTATTCCATTGAAAACGTGTCCTGTATGTATAATAATTCTCTATAACAGCAGCTCTAATACCTGTGATGACCTGGCGACTTGTCCAGGGTGTACCCCGCCTTTCGCCCGTAGTCAGCTGGGATAGGCTCCAGCTTGCCTGCGACCCTGTAGAACAGGATAAAGCGGCTAGAGATAATGAGATGAGACGAGCAGCTCTAATAGTAGTGCAGGCTCTACTTCGAATTAATGCTCTTCTTCTAATACACTATAGTTTCTGTAGTAGCAGCTTACACAGGGACTCGGTTGGCGGACTTGCCACATAAACATGGAGTTGTTGATTTGATATGAGGAGGTGTTCTGTGAGGAGATCTTTGTTTAACTTTATGGAAGGATTGGCCAGTGTGAGTCAGTGATAACGCAGTAACTAAGTTTTCAGACATGGGATAGAGGACGTTGTGCTTCGTAACATGCCAAGCCGTATTTTTATGTCTTATATTTAAGAGAATTAAAGGAAAAAAAGATGCTGGTATGGGAACAGCTGTTAAAGTGCTCTAATGCAAGTGATGACAGGAACTAACCTGTTGCTACATTAAATGTCACTTTAGGCCGATAGAAAGGATGGCGTCCTCATCTCATCTCATTATCTCTAGCCGCTTTATCCTTCTACAGGGTCGCAGGCAAGCTGGAGCCTATCCCAGCTGACTACGGGCGAAAGGCGGGGTACACCCTGGACAAGTCGCCAGGTCATCACAGGGCTGACACATAGACACAGACAACCATTCACACTCACATTCACACCTACGGTCAATTTAGAGTCACCAGTTAACCTAACCTGCATGTCTTTGGACTGTGGGGGAAACCGGAGCACCCGGAGGAAACCCACGCGGACACGGGGAGAACATGCAAACTCCACACAGAAAGGCCCTCGCCGGCCCCGGGGCTCGAACCCAGGACCTTCTTGCTGTGAGGCGACAGCGCTAACCACTACACCACCGTGCCGCCCCAGGATGGCGTCCTTGTTTAAGAAATAAAAGTTGTTAACGTTGCCGAATTTCTGTAGTATAACAGGAATAAATCACCTCAAGACATACTGTTAGGAGAAAATAATTAATTTCTAAGTGGCAACAGTAACTCTGCTTCATGTTTAGCCGCATCACATCACCCCATTGTGTTTTATTCCGTGTGTATTACTGATGATGATAAACCTAATCTAGATATTAAGCTAGCCTAGGTAGTTAGCTGTTACTAAGTAGGACTGATCAGAGTATTGTTATGGCCACCGTTTTTTTTTTTTTTCCTCATATCGGTACAAGGGACTCCAGCCAGCACTTTTTATTCCCCGCTGGCCGAAAGGCCCGAAGGGGGATTATTTCGTGGCACTGTCCATCTGTCTGTCCATCCCGGGAAGGGCGCTCACCTTCTGAAATCAACTCCTCTCACAATTTTTGGAGGAATTTCACGAAGCTTTGCAGGATTCTGTGTTGTATGTCGGTAGTACGCATATTGTAATTTCATTAAATTGGGTCACGTTTTTACCAGAGTTACAGCCCTTGATTAACAGCCTTGTACTTTGACAGTTTCATGAAGGTGTGCTCGCCTTTGACATCAACTCCTCTCTCAATTTTTGGACGAATTTCTCGAAGCTTGGTAAAAGGCCTTGTTATATGACGGTAATACGCAGATTGCGATTTAATTTAGTTTGTGAAAATTTTCCCAGAGTTTTGACCCTCGATTAAATAACTTGTACTTTGGCAATTTCATGAGGGTGTACGTTCTTCTGAAATCAACTCCTCTCACAATTTGTGGAGGAATTTCACCAAACTTGGCAAAATGCTTTGTTATATGACAGTTATACGCAGATTGAAATTTCGGTTAATTTGGGCAAATTTTACCAGACTTATGCCCTTGATTATTAACAAACTTGTACTTTGGCAGTTTCATCAAGGTGTGCTTGCTTTCTGAAATCAACTTCCCTCGCAATTTTTATTAACCCTGCTGTCCGAAAGGCTCGAAGGGAGATTATGTCACGGCGACGTCCGTCCGTCCCGGGAAGGGTACTCACCTTCTGAAATCAACTCCTCTCACAGTTTTTGGAGGAATTTCACGAAGCTCTGCAAGATTCTGTGTTATATGTCGGTAGTACGCATATTGTAATTTCATTAAATTGGGTCACATTTTTACCAGAGTTGCAGCCCTTGATTAACAGCCTTGTACTTTGACAATTTCATGAAGGTGTGCTCGCCTTCTGACATCAACTCCTCTCACAATTTTTGGACGAATTTCTCGAAGCTTGGCAAAAGGCCTTGTTATATGACGGTAATACGCATATTGCGATTTAATTTTGTTTGTGAAAATTTTCCCAGAGTTTTGACCCTCTACATCAGTAATACGCATATTGCAATTTCGTTCAATTGAGTCGCATTTTACCAGAGTTGTGGCATAGTTTTCAGTGGGGGATATTGTGCTCTCAGAGCACTCTTGTTGTCTTTTAGCTTTCTCCACATCTCTCTCTCATTTCTTAGACATGTTGTTTGATATTTTCAGGGTCCCAGACCATCAGGACATTGCATTCGGGGCTCTGCAGCAGGGCGGGAACTGCCTCGATACGCTGGGCCACTTTGCCGATGGCGTGGTGGGAGTCTACGAGTGCCATAACGCAGGGGGCAACCAGGTAGCATTCAGAGCACAGGTACATCTCTAAACATTTCAGGAGCAGCAGGAGCATGGCGGGTGACACACAGTCTGCACTGGGGTGAAGGAATCCATGGATATGAAGAGCGGAGGGTCACTTAAAGCAAACTCACACTGCACTGTTGGTTTGGAATCACGTGTTTCTCGCTTCTTTATAGCCTCCATCACCTGAGCACTTTGTCACAGAAATTTCACAGTAATTAATTGGAATGAGGTTAAGGCCCTGTCCACACGGCAACGGATTCAGGTGAATCTGATAAAATTGTTTATCGTTTCGGCCTGGCGTCCACACGGCACTGGCGTTTTGGGTGCCCCAAAACGAAATCTTTTGAGAACGGGTTCCAGAGTGAAAAAATCTGGCAACGGAGCCGTTGCGAAGTCGTCTGGATGAGTAGAATGGATTTGTTTACGATGACGTCACAACCACATGTGCTTCACGCCGGGTAGAAGTGTAACGAACTCGATGCGAGTTGTCAACAAATCCTATAACTTGGTTCATGAAACGCACTTACAAAATATTTTCACTGTGAATATTTATTGTGTAATGGTGCAAAGTGAGAGAGAGAGAGAGAGAGAGAGAGAGAGAGAGAGAATAGCCCTTAGGGCGGAGTCAATCCCGCCAGCAAAAATAGGAAAAAAAAGGAGCGATCTCACCTCTTCAGATGTTGGTTTAAGTCCGACAATACATTCCTCAAAAAGGGCGTAGAAGAACAAAGTAATCCATCAACGTGTAGCATTCAATTTATTCCGGACCATTAAAGAATTCTGGAGGATATCAGAATGTTGGCGTACCAGCTTCCATCTACCCCCGTTCATTCCTCTTTCCGCGTCTCCATTCAAAAAACGAGCACGTGATTTAAAGGGACTATATCCATAGGATAGGGAGTGAGAAAGTGTGTGTGTGTGACAGTGACAGGGATAGTCACTGTGCGCATGCGCAGTTATGCGCATGCGTCTACTTCTATTGTTCTGGTGTCTCCGATGGGACCGTCTTACAGCGCACGTAGAGGTGTGGCATGTGTATTGCATCGTTTTCAGCAAACGTTGCGTTGCCATATGAACCTGATATTTTACTGATCCGTTGCCCATGTGGACGCGATATTTAAAAAAAAAAAAATCTCGTTGTCGTGTGGATGTAGCCTAAATGAAGTTAAGATCCCAGGATGCTCATGTGTGAACAGAAGCTGATGCGGTTCTTCATGAGGCACTCAGTCGTAGACTCTGAAAAGGTGCTACAAGGTGATGAACCATGAACAATCCTGTATAATGAGTTTTAATGGTAAGCGTACACGTGTGCACCCTGGTAAAACACTGTTCGAGGGCTGTAACTGGTTTACTGGTGAACCTCTAGCCGTAACGTGAGTGTGAAACTGCAGTATGTGCTGTATGGCAAAATTATAATCCTTAAAAGTGCAGTGCTTTGACTATGCAGCTCTGTAGATGAGCGTGATGATGCGGTTTCTCTGAATGTGTCATGAAATTCCTCTTTGCTCCATGTGTTCAGGAGTGGGCCTTGACTAAAGATAAGTCAGTGAAGCACATGGACCTGTGTCTGACTGTGGTGGAGCGCATGGCAGGCTCTCAGATCAAACTGCAGGGCTGCAGAGAGAACGACAGCAGACAGGTGAGTGAAACACGTCTGAGTCACAGTCGCTACATGCCCCAATACACAGTCCTCCTCCTCCTCGGTCTTCTTTTCCTACAAGTTATGACACGGAAAAGTCCCCAAAGTTGTAATTCATGAACGGTCCATTCCACATCCAATCTCTCAGTCTCCGTTTGATCACAAAACAATAAAGATTTCCCAACTCAGCATGTCAGCAACTTTAAAATCAATATTAGTGTTCCCTGCTGCCAGTTTTCTGAATCGAGCCGAAAAGTTCGTCTACTCCGCCGGCGCCGCCATGATTGAAAATCACGTGATTGCATGCTGATTGGCCAAAGCTCGAATGGTGTTCATGAACCTTATGCACCGTGCTGTTTTACCTCTTTGTGTACTACTTGTTTGATTTCCAACCCCCCATACCATGACATGGTGTGTTGTGAGCCTTTAGTCCCATTTTTGTTATTCCCCGCTGGCTGAAAGGCCTGAAGGGGGATTATATCGTGGCAATGTCTGTCTGTCCCGGGAAGGGTACTCACCTTCTGAAATCAACTCCTCTTACAATTTGTGGACGAATTTCACAAAACTTGGCAGGATTCTTTATCAGGGTTTCCCCAGGTTTGACCACCATAAATTTAAGACTTTTTTTAAGACCTTTTTAACCAATTGAGTTGCATTTTACCAGAGTTGTGGCGTAGTTTCCAGCGGGGGATATTGTGCTCTCAGAGCACTCTTGTTACTCATTTTAACAGTTCACATTCAAAACATTGGCGCGTGATCTCTTGCAGACAAATTCAACATCACTCACCTTTCAACTAATCAGCGCGCAGCAATGCATCATGTGATTTCCAAAGTGGCAGTGCCGGCAGGGTAAACTTGAAGTTTTCTTCTTGGTTGGAAAAAAAAGTTGACTATTTGGATCAATATTATCGACTTGAATTGAATAACATGTTGGGGCGAGTAATCTTTATTGATTGGGATCAAAATAAGGTTGATAGACTGGCCATGGAGCTAGCGGTTTACAAAATACATCATTTCTAACACGGGAACCCCCAGCTTTGGGGATTTTTCCGTGTCATAACTTGTAGGAAAAGAAAACAGAGAAGGATTGTGTATTGGGACATGTAGTGACTGTGGTCTGAGTCCGGTGGAACCTCACTGTGAAGTGGAATGAAAATCCGACTTGTGGTCTGTCAGACTGAGGTGTTTATTTTGAATTGAACCCAAAATCCACCTTCTTGTGAACAGGATGTAAAGTTTTATTTTTATACACTGTTAAAACCACAGACAGGGAAGAGAAGGAAGAATAATAAAGAGACAAATTCAGACTGAAATGTATCCAGATTGGTGTCATGTTGTACATTTTGTTAGCACGTACACTGGGCTTAGATCACGTAGTGGCACATTGTAATGAATGTTGGTATTTGTACGAGGAAGAGTAACTGAGCATAGTATTGGACCAGTGACTGATATCAATATGAGTATTAGTGCATCCCTAGTTAACACCTTGTGTGTGTGTGTGTGTGTGTGTGTGTTGCAGAAATGGGAACAGATCGAGAACAACACTAAGCTACGACACGTTGGTAGCAATCTGTGCCTGGACAGCCGGAGTGCCCGTAACGGGGGCCTGACGGTGGAGGTGTGCAATCCGTCACTGACTCAGCAATGGAAGTTCACCCTCAACTTGCAGCCCTAGTCCCTAATGCCTCGCCCCTAGTCCCTAACCCCTACATCCTGCGTCCTCGGCAGGTCACAGAGCAGTGCGCGGTCTCTGAGGGAACGCTGCCCAGCCGCAGTGGGTCTGCTCGCCCCTTCCCCCTCACCCAGGGCTATGGGGCCAAACAGACACAAAAACAAACATGAAAACTTTTTCTCCATCCAACTATATACCTCACCATTTTATTTTTGGTCCAACTCTTAATTGAAAAGCATAGGATTTGAGGTATTTTGTTTTCATCGTATTTTTGATGCCAACCAAATGGATTTGATTTTTGTTGCCCTTATTTTCCTGATTTTTTTTTTCCATCTCTTTGTTCTTATGATTTTTTTTTATTAAAGTTTTTGCTTCATGTAACCAATAATGTTGAATGTAAGTGATGCTCCATGGAGGCTCCTTTTGCGATAAGGGGGGGGGAAGCGAGGACTTTTTCATGTTTAGTTCCACATTCAAGTAGTGTGTGTGTGTGTGTGTGTGTGTGTGCGCGCGTGCGCAGATTGAATCTGCAGGCCTGCGTTTATGTGAACACTCTGTACAGTCTGTTCACCAAACAAACAAAAATAGGCCAGCTTTGTCTTTTTTTTTTTCTTTTTTCTCCTGCAGCTCCTAACAAATTGTCATTCTATCTATTTTACATCTTGAATGTGCAATGAAGAAAGATCTGTTTCCTCGTTGAGCCTCGGGAGCGTTTTTGTGGAGAAACAACAGGGCGCCGTGTAGTGTTCTGCGCTACCATGCAGTGTCAGTTGCCTTTGTCACAAAATGGACAATAAGGTGTACTTTTGTTTATTTTCATTATCATCACATTGTCCTGTCATGAGCAATTTTTGATTCAAGTCATAATTTGTAGCTACGTTACGTAGAATCATTCCATTGACGAGACGGTAACTGTACCTGTGTACTGTTTCAGTCGCTTTGTTCTCAAAATGTATTTGTGCATTGTGTGTGTGTGTGTGTGTGTGTGTGTGTTCACTGTGATCAAACCGAATCCCAGTGGCAGGACCTATTTGAATTTTGATCATGGGCTTCCCAAAACAAGAGACAGGAAATGGTTTAATTTGTGTATTGCACATTTATATTTACTTGATTATTTTTTTTTTTGGTTATTTTATTGTTTGTCGTTCAGTTGTTCAGTGATTTAGGTTGACTGCCTTTGACTGTATCCATGCTACTGTAAACAGAAAGGGTACCTGTGCTGTGCAGCTCTCAGTCAGGGCTGGAAGTAGCTGGACCTCAACTGGACTCGGAGAGGAAACACCTCCATGCTGAAGGTGTGCATTTCTCTCTGTTATACATCCTCCATCCCTTTATGCTTTCTTTCATCACTTAGATCATTATGGTACTTCACACAGTGCTGTGGTTCTGGTTCGTCCGTTGTAAACAATACAAACGGAGCAGCTTCGATTCCATTTCCATTTTTCTGACGTTTGTATGTGTCTGATTATAGCCCTGTAGCGTAATTTATTCTAGATTAGGACACATACTGATGAGTCTCAGATATACTGTAATCACCATACTCACTTTGTTCCTGAGTATTTTTGACTCCACTACATCGCCCTGTATTTCTCCAGCTACAGGGAATCTTTTCCACACGTTCTTGGAAGTGACACTAAGACGAGTTGAATGAAGCCTTGTTGGCTTCGAGTTCTTCAGTGCCGCTCTGGCATGAGACTGACTGACTGAATCGGGGTGAAAACCCGACCTGCGTGTGTTTCGTTCCTTGTCTCCAGAGTTGAAAAAGTCAAACATGATGCTGTGCTCCATATAGAGGGGATTTTTATAGATGGCGAATGAAAGTACGCACTTGTTGAGTTTCACTGGTGAAATCCAACTGCCTATGATCATTTTGCCATCACGATGCCAACATTTGAACAGTTTTGTACATTCTGGAAAGAATCTTTATATGATGTCAAAAAAACCTAGGGCCAAATTGTGAGAAATCCATTGCTTATGAATCTGAATTGGAATAAATGTTTACATAGTACACTGTGCCAAAGTTCTTTCCTGATGGGTTCAGTTGTCTCAGCGTACTTCAAAACTACAACATCGACAGAAACCATGACCCCATATTTCCCCCAATTTGTTTTTGAACAAGTCTTGATTGTATTTAAAGGCAAGGGAGATGTGACAGGGTCACCAGTTGTAAAAGTGTATATGTGTGTATATACAATCCGTATGTCCATGCATGTACATACAGTACCGGTCCCGGTCAAAACTTTGGACACACCTAGTCATTGATGGTAATGGGTAAGTGTGTCCAAACTTTTGACTTGTGCGTACAATTGCAGTTACTAGTGATTTGGTTAACTGTACAGCGCTTATATTTGTCCTTTGTTTTATAGATATGGTGAAAAGTTTACTTTGAATGAGAAAATAATTAACTTAAATAAAAGTTTATATATAATCAGGTGTGTTTAATGTAAAGTGTCTGTGAATATCATCGCTGGATGAATGTGTGATTTGAGGTGATCTACTGACCGCACATCACTGTGGCATCGTTGGGCCTGGAACTTTTATAGACTTTTCATTTGTCAAAGAAGTGGCACTGAGGAGATTCACAACGCCATCACTTTGTCTTCAGCACTGAATACTGAAAAAGTATTTTAAACCTCAATGAACTCAAGCAACTTCCTTTAACAAAATCAAACAAATGAACACAAAGTACACGAACAGTGGTTGCTGAAGATGAATGAATATTTTTTGACTCTAATAACCTTCAATTTAAAAAAAAAAAGCACCATCTTTTTAACACTAGATTTTTTTTTTTGACCATGAGAGCGATATATAAAATTAGGCCTCATATGATTCATTGAATAGCCTTTATAAGAGACGATATTAATTCCTTAAATGGTTTTTACCACCTTTTATATATGAATTTTAAACTATTAAAATTTTAAATATACTCTCATACAGTTTAAATGAATAATAATGGCTATAATTGGTATAAAAAGTCTCTACAGGTTTTTCTTCTGCCAGCTTGTCTCACTTGTGTGCGGGGTTGCTGCCACGCGACCTTGACATGTCCTATTATTTGGAGCATAGTTTTATGCTGGATGCCCTTCCTGTCATAACCCTCTCATTTTCCGGGCTTAGAACTAGCACCAAATGGTGGCTGGGTTCCCAGACAACCAACCATTCACACCTATGGGCAATTTAGAGTCACCAGTAGGGGAAACCGGAGCACCCAGAGGAAACCCACGCGGACACGGGGAGAACATGCAAACTCCGCACAGAAAGGCCCTCGCCAGCCATGGGGCTCGAACCCGGACCTTCTTGCTGTGAGGTGACAGTGTTGACCACTACGCCACCGTGCCGCCCATGTTAAAATGGCATGTTTCTCATCTCATCTCATTATCTCTAGCCGCTTTATCCTTCTACAGGGTCGCAGGCAAGCTGGAGCCTATCCCAGCTGACTACGGGCGAAAGGCGGGGTACACCCTGGACAAGTCGCCAGGTCATCACAGGGCTGACACATAGACACAGACAACCATTCACACTCACATTCACACCTACGGTCAATTTAGAGTCACCAGTTAACCTAACCTGCATGTCTTTGGACTGTGGGGGAAACCGGAGCACCCGGAGGAAACCCACGCGGACACGGAGAGAACATGCAAACTCCACACAGAAAGGCCCTCGCCGGCCACAGGGCTCGAACCCGGACCTTCTTGCTGTGAGGCGACAGCGCTAACCACTACACCACCGTGCCGCCCTGGCATGTTTTTATGATGTAAAAATGAAACAAAGTGCAACCATGTCAGAACCTTTTTCACTTTTATTGTGAAACTGCAACAAATAAAAATCAAGTGACAAACAACCAGAAATGTTTTAAAGAAAAAGAAGGAAAAAAACTATCCAGTACCTAGCTTGCATATGTTTGCACACCCTTTAGAACAGCATTTATAAATGTGGCAGAGTTCAGAATCAACCAGTCACATGCAAACACATGCAAATATGAATCCACCTTTGCATATGTTCCTATAGGATTTGCGTGACATCATTTTAATAACATCCAACTGGAAAAGCCGTAGGGCACAAAGTGCTTACAAAGCAGGTACAAAAATCTCAACGTTGAAAAATACCAAATAGGAGAGGGTTACAAAAAATTTCCAAGGCATTGGATATACCATGGAAGACTGTAAAGATGATCAACAAGTAGAGAAAATATGGTATTTATGAAGAACAGGACGGCCCTTTAAAATGGATGAGAAGACCAGGAGAAAACTGGTCAGGGAGGCTGACAACACCCCAAAAAAAATTGCAGAAATTTCTGTCAAGTACTGATTGCTCCCTACATGTGACAACAATCTCCCAAATTCTTCCTGTGTGGCCTACAGGGTTGGGTGGCAAGATGGAAACCATTAAAGTAAGTAAATAAAATAAATCCAAAGCCGGATAAAGTTTGCCAAAAAAATAAAAGCATCCAATCTCTCAGACCCATGTGGAATAATGTATTATGGTCTGACGAGACCAATGTAGAACTTTTTGACTAGAACCCCTTTGGACACAAGGAAAAATGCTATGGAACTTCATGTGTACACATTATGTCCGAAGGGGATAACACCAAAAGACACATTTTTGTGCAAAAAAACAAAGTGGCAGACCAAAAGAACACCAGCATCATGCCTGGGGCTGCTTTTCTTCAGGTGGGACTTGGAGCTTCAATAAAGATAGAGGGAATAATTTATAGCTCCAAATATCAGTCAGGCTTGGTGCAGAACTTTAAGGCTTCTGCTAAAACACTGGAGATGAAGAAAAATTTCACCTGGCAGAATGATGACGACCTGGCGCGCATGTCCAAATCAACAAAGGAATGACTTCACCAAAACAGGATCAAGGTTTTGGAATGGCCCAGCCAGAGTGCAGATCTAAATTCAATGCCAAATCTGTGGGGTGACCTGATGAGGGCTGTGCACAGGAGATGCCCAGCCAATATGGCGGAGTTAGAATGCGTTTGCAAGGAAGAATCAGTAGCAAAAATATTGCTGTCATGATGTGCCAAACTGAGTGACCCTGACCCCAAAAGATTGAATACTGTGATAAAATCAACTATTAGTTTAGGGGTGTACACACTTATGCAACCAGGTGATTGTACTTTTTATTTTTCCATTGTATTCCCCTAAAATGACTATTGTTTTTCAGTTTAATGTACATGTTGCATTTTCACAATAAAGGTGTAAAACGGTGCTGACATAATTGATTTTGGTTTCATCACAAAAACCTGCCAGGAGTGTGTAGACTTTTTATATCCTATGTATTGTAATATATATAATTTACATAGCATTATTATTATTATAACACCAATAATAATAATAATAATGATTGATAAACAGTAGTGCTGTCAAGCGATTAAAATATTTAATCGCGATTAATGTCGCGACTGTCATAGTTAACTCGCGATTAATCGCAATTTAATCGCACATTTTTGTCACATGAAAAACCATTGTAATTCTCTTATCAGCATAAAAATGTGAATGGGCTTGTTTTGTACCAATGTTTTTTTTTTTATTGCAAAGCATAACACGTCTTGACACAGCCACTGCAAAATGAAACCTAAGCCGAGCACCGGCGCGGGGCTAGCAAGAGAACCATGAGTGAAGTGATCTACTGCTTGAGTTAGTCTACAACTCTAATCAGAGAGACAGGTTACACAGTGACGGTAGGCTTGACATGCTTGATTATAATATAAAGTACACTATTATATTAACTTTAAGTTGTTCGTTGATAAATATTGCATTGAATCTGATCTTTACTGTTTCAGCTCACTTAACACATTTTGTACTTTTACACTTTCTGCCTGTTGATGCGTCGCACTGTCCAATCAGAGGCGGCCAAATTTGCATATTACAGGAAGGATTTCTGGGATAGCATTGAGTTTACAGTTCAGAGGGATCTGGCTTCTTTAGACGCTGTCTTCTTAAAACTGAATAAATATTTAAAAAGAGCCAAATGAGCCAGTCTTTTGAACGGCTCTTTTCAAAGAACGGATCACAAAGATGCGGATCCCATCAAAGAGCCATAAATCCCATCTCTACTAGCGCGCCCTGCCCGCGCTGGTTCTTTGGGGGGGAAGGAGGGCAGAGGACTCTGGCTGTGCAGGGCGTGGCATTACAGTCTAGCTGCAATCGGTTTTCTAAGCAAAGTCTCTGTTCCAAGTTCCTGGCAGTTTCAAAAGCTTATGAAAAACCTACATCATGTCACAGAGCGTTAATCTCGTGATAAAAAAATTATCGCCGTTAAAATTGAGTCAAGTTAACGCGTTAATAACGCGACATTTTTGAGAGCACTAATAAACAGTTATCTGCCTCAGGCTCAGTGAAATATTGAAGAATAATTGAGATGAAGTCAAGGTTATTTTTTTAAACAATGTTGGCTGGTGTTCAGTGGGATATCAGATATATTCCATTCAGCTAGCATGATATCGAACGAGTCGAAGACAAGTAGCTGAATGGAATATAATCTGATAGACCACCAAAAAAAAAGCATTATTATACACTCTCTTCTAGTGTTTTGATGTCTGTTGGTATGTTTTTCCTCTTGTAAACAGAGGGGAACCGTCAGGGCCTTCTAATCCTTCAGAGAAGGCCCAAACATATCAGCATTTCAAATGTTATATTTAATTTCTTTCATTCTTTCATAATTTCATTATAATTATTCTCTTCTAATGTTAATTTGGCCTTATTTTCTATCAAATTTGCTTCAGAAATGAAAGGGTTACTGTCCTGAAAACATTAAAATTGAGTTATCCAATGATTTTTGTTTGTTGTCTCTAGACTGAGAAGAGTTTAGAGCCGGTTCACTCATTGGTTAGGACTTCATTGCTGGGACAGAAGGCCATGGCAGTGTATGTTTATGTAGGAAGTGACTGATTGGTTAATTAATCAATCAGATTTTGATTGATCATGGGAGGAACCAAAAATTTATCGCCCTAAGCCTTCTCAAGGGCCAACGCTAGCTTAACCGCAACTCGGTGCTGTCAGCGCAGCAGTGAAGTCACCTTCCAGCCGGTGTAGCATTCATCAGTAGTGTTAGCGAATGCTAATAAAGCGGTCAAGCCAGTGCTATCGAGAGAAAGTAGCACAGACTAACGACTGAGAAACTAAGATTTCTGTCTCCAGACTCTTCTTCCATACATGCTTGCTACAATATTTTTTTACTCTTACTTAAGTATTCATTTCCCTCTGTAATGTTACTTTTAAAATCAACATCAACAACTACACACAATGGAGCGACCTGGCAGCCTGCTGCTAATCCATTGCAAAATTCTTTGCCCTGTTGCTTTTTTTTTTGTGTCTGGCTAAGGTTTGGCTGAGCTGATAGTAACGGTTCGCCACTGCCTGTAAAATGCGTGACGAATATCTAATGACGGTAGCCTTTGGGGTGTTCAACATGTCTTTAGTTTCAGTTTTCAGTTTATTTATTTTGTGCTCAATTATAGCATAGCTAATCCTAGCACTGCGTTAGCCGAGCCTTTCTCTTTCCTAGCAAACAAAGAGATGGTTCTGCGCATGCGCAACAGAAACATATTGAATATTCGCATCAGCTCTGATGTGTGATGTCATGTTGTCTTGATAACATGCAATATCGAAAACCATTCTCTATTGGGTAGAGTGACATAATACATGTAGGATAAGCGATATGCTAACAATACTGCGTGCTGTTGAACCAAATTAATGAAACCCACTAGAAGGGAATAGAATACATGTTTTTATTCCATCGGCAAAGTGTCTTCTATGTATAATAACCACCCATATTCACTGAGCCTGAGGCGGATAATTGTTTTAGTATAAATACACAGGTGATTTAAATAAAAATTTTTTTTCATATTTTATTTCAAACTTCAAAAGCAGCATGCAAATGTAATAAAGGGTGTGGTGCAGACTTGTGTCCCTTATCTATGCCGAATCACAAATTCTTTATATTTTGTTTTGAAACAGATTTTAAAAAATTGCAATTCCACCTTACCTTTGAATAGTCTTAGACCAAACGTAGTAGTATCTTTAGTGCTTTTAGTAACAGCATTTTCTTTTATCATTTGTAATTTTTCCTCACTTATGGTGCAAAGCTACTGGCCACCATTTTGCTGAGTTGCTGGAGGTGATTATTGAAAAATAGTCAGAATTTCTCAGCCAATCAGTGCGTGATTTTCAATAATTGTCTCTGTATTATTATTATTATTATTATTATTATACAGTTTTGCACACGGGCGGCACGGTGGTGTAGTGGTTAGCGCTGTCACCTCACAGCAAGAAGGTCCTGGGTTCGAGTCCCGGGGCCGGCGAGGGCCTTTCTGTGTGGAGTTTGCATGTTCTCCCCGTGTCCGCGTGGGTTTCCTCCGGGTGCTCCGGTTTCCCCCACAGTCCAAAGACATGCAGGTTAGGTTAACTGGTGACTCTAAATTGAGCGTAGGTGTGAATGTGAGTGTGAATGGTTGTCTGTGTCTATGTGTCAGCCCTGTGATGACCTGGCGACTTGTCCAGGGTGTACCCCGCCTTTCGCCCGTAGTCAGCTGGGATAGGCTCCAGCTTGCCTGCGACCCTGTAGAAGGATAAAGCGGCTACAGATAATGAGATGAGATGAGTTTTGCACACATCAGATTTGCATGTATAATTTGAGTCCTCTATAGGCATGTTGTAATGTAGCCTATTTCACTGGAATAAATCACACTGTAGTACTGAAAGGGTATTTTAATATCTGCGACAGTGCTATTAAAGACATTTTCAAAAATTACTGCGCTGCTTTCTTATATACCATCACCAGCTGTTCCACACTTTTTAGTGAGCCTATTGATGGCTGAATTTTTAAATTCTTTACACTGTGACGGTCACCTCATCCTCAGCTCTAGATTTTGAATAATGTGTCCATCAACCGTAACAAATACTCATACAGCTGAGTAAATCCTTCCAGATCGGCTTCCTCAGCAGCTGCTCCCCGGCTTGATCGGACCTCTGCTGGACATCATCATGAATCAGACATTTATTCCACAAAAATCCCTGCAGTGTTTGTGCATTTGTCTATGTATGGATCTGTCTATCTATATTTATTTACACACACACACACACACACACACACACAGACAGAGAGAGTGCCCTCCACAATTATTGGCAACTCTTGTAAAGATTGGTAAAAAGGGTTAGAAAAAATCCATGTCTTTGTTGAAAATAATTGTTTCTTGATGAGGGATTTGTTTTTCTCTGAATAAATTTGTCAATTAAAGGTGTTTTTTTTTTTTTTAAATCCCCTGCTGGCTGAAAGGCCCGAAGTGGGATTATGTATGTCATGGTGATTTCCGCCCGTCCCTCCCTCCCAGGAAGGGTACTCACCTTCTGAAATCAACTCATCTCATTTTGGAGGAATTTCATGAAACTTGACGAGGCATTGTTATATGTCAGTAGTACCAATATTGTTATTTTGTTCAATTCAGTCGCATTTTACCAGAGTTGCAGCCCTTGATTAACAGCTTTGTACTTTGACAATTTCATGAAGGTGTGCTCGCCTTCTGACATCAACTCCTCTCACAATTTTTGGACGAATTTCTCGAAGCTTGGTAAAAGGCCTTGTTGTATGACGGTAATACGCATATTGCGATTTAATTTCGTTTGTGAAAATTTTCCCAGAGTTTTGACCCTCAATTAAATAACTTGTACTTTGGCAGTTTCATGAGAGCGTACGTTCTTCTGAAATCAACTCCTCTCACAATTTGTGGAGGAATTTCACCAAACTTGGCAGGAGGCTTTGTTATATGACAGTTATACGCATATTGAAATTTTGGTTAATTTGGGCAAATTTTCCCAGAGTTATGCCCTTGATTATTAATAAACTTGTACTTTGGCAATTTCATCAAGGTGTGCTCGCTTTCTGAAATCAACTTCCCTCACAATTTTTGGAGGAATTTCATGTAATTTGGCAAAAAGTTTTTTTTTTTTTTAATCCCCCGCTGTCTGAAAGGCCCGAAGGGGGATTATGTCGTGGCGATGCCTGTCCATCCCGTGAAGGACGCTCACCTTCTGAAATCAACTCCTCTCACAATTTTTGGAGGAATTTCATGAAACTTGACAGGATTCTTTGTTATATGCCGGTAATACGCATATTGCAATTTCGTTCAACTGAGTCACATTTTACCAGAGTTATGGCATAGTTGCCAGCGGGGGATATTGTGCTCTCGGAGCACTTTTGTCTCATTTTTTTTCAGTGTGAGATGAAGCAATTTCACCAGAAGGTGGATTTGCACCCCCCCCCCCCCCCCCCCCCCAAACGCTTTTAACTAATCTTTAAAAGGGGTGCCAGTAATTGTGGTGGGCACTGTATAGTGTGTGAGAGACTCCTTCACCATGCTCAGACCTGGGAAGTACTGTATTATTGTACTGTTATGTATCTGATCTTGTGTTTTGTCCAGTGGCGGCTCCTGAATTTTTTTTCGGGGGGGCAATTTTCCCCCGTTATGTCTACACGGACCATAAATGTCCACAAGACTGAAGTAAATTGACCTAGGTAGCAAGTCAACTGTTCTCCAGAATGTTCTGTAAATAGATTTTGTACTTCAAACTCCATGACCAGCAAGAATTTTACAGACTGTGCAACTTAAGGACAAACAGGAAAGTGCACTTACTGTAACAAAACATTGTAAATAGTTGGCTAACATAACAATAGTAGTTGAATAAATAGATGAGTGGATCTTTAGATCTTGCAATTACTGGTATTTACCAAGGATATTACCAAAGTGCTAACTCTCAGAGCAAAGTGTGGCAAATATAAAAATCATACATGTCAACCTATATGGAATGTCCGTATTTTATACGGATTTGATTCAATAAACATAGTATACGGGCGTATAAATAAAGTTATACGGATTCTTTAAAAAAAACTTCAATATTTATTTAGAGCTATAATCAATTCCCACGACAGCCAGTAAAGAGTCTTATGAAATCGCGCGTTATCTTGTGGTAGCGAGACTTCGTTCCACTTTTGATCATGCGCACACCGCATTGCGAGAATCCCGCCAATCCAGAAGTCATAGACATATAAACATAGACGCCGCCTTCTGCGTAGAATCATACGTCATCCTCGCTGCCATATTGGATGTGGCAAAGTGGCGGTTCTGAGAATAAAGATGCCTCATTCATGTGCTGCGTTTAACTGTACCAACAGGTTTGCCGTCCAAACGAGATCACATGGGATTACCTTTCACAGGTGAGACTGGAAAAATACTTTTCATTGTATTTGGTCATTATAACGTAATTTTACGAACAGATTTTCCTGACTTTGTGGCTAATATGAAGTCTCGCACATAATAGCCACTCGGTGAAACCTGTCTCCAAACAACGAAGTATTTCCTTCGTAACTACGCTGATAACACTTTGTGTTTTTGTCAAACATTGGAGCTTTGTATTCATTCTGAAGGTTTATTGTTATTAATATTGAATAAAAAGTAACTTGGATATATCATTGTTAATTATCATTCAAATTTTAGGTAAATTATTTTAATTTGCATCTTATACGGATTTTATAAGGGAAATACGGATTTTGGAGGTTGGTTATACAGGTTTGATTGACCAAAGGTTGACATGTATGAAAAATGCACATTGAAAACATCAAAAGTGAACGGATTCTGTGACTGTGTGTGTGTGTGTGTGTGTGTGTGTGTGTGTGTGTGTGTGTGTGTGTGTGTGTGTGTGACGAAGTCAACCAAACCCAGAAAAACACCACGGTGACTGGAGCCCTCAGTTTCGTCTTTGCCTCGTAGAGCTAACTCGAACACTCCACAAAATTTCACGCATTGGATGAGCCGGTTTAATATGTGCCTGTTCTTGCTCACCTCATCGTTGTGGCGGTGAACTGCTAGCCTGTAGCCCTCATCCGGCTGTGTAGCGACGTTCACTCTCCCAAAAGCCGAAAATTTCACGCAGCTGCCCATGTGAATCTTTGATGACTCATGTTTTTCTTATTTTCTCTGACAAATGATGCATGTCCGAAACTCCAGTGACCGTCCAAGCAGTGTTTGTCCATGGAGCCACCTCCAGGGTGGAAAAGTAAGCAGGGGGAGCAGAAAACCGCTGAGGCGTCCTCGCAGCCAGCTCACCAGGATTTGTGCTGGGACCATGTTGAAGTAAAACCTCGAGTATATGATTTCCCCCCCTTGTCGAAATTTGTTTTATGTTTAGATTTGGTCGAGGGGGTCCAGCTTGTTTTGTTGCCAATTTCGCTCGATTTGATCGCTGACTAAATGGAACTTCTTTTAAGGACTGTACTGAATTGCTTTCCGCATCCATCTCACCTCAGAAACTGAGCGGATCGAATGCAACTTTGCCGCGCTTCGCAGTGACGTAAGCACGTTAGGGCAAGCCCCCCCGGAACCCATAGAGATTGCATTGAAGTGTCAGTCAGGAGAAAAAATATATATTAACATGGGACTCTATCAGTGAACTCTTGGGCAATTTTCAGCGTGACTGAAATCGCCCCAAAAGGGGCGGTACTCTAGAAGCAAGACCACCCTGATAGGACAATGATACCCAGAGACAGATTAAAACAGCCTCGAGCAGCGCTGGTGAAAGTTTGTTTTAAAAAAAGAAAAAAAACTTTTTTTTTTTCGTTTTGGCAGTGCGTCGCCCAATCGCCCTTATGCACCAGCCGCCCTTGGTTTTGTCCTTAACCTAATGTTTTGTAATTTTAATTTGTATTGTAAAACATTTTACTCTACGTCTGTAATCCTATAGTGATGACTTTTTGACATCAGACAGCTTCAAGGAGTTGATCTAAACTCAACAAATTTAAACTTGAACAGATGAGACAGTATGAGTGCAACCTGATACTCGTGACTCTTACCTGTCTGCTCCTGCTGTGTACACCATGTACATGTATTAATGAAGGCAGTAGCATTCATCAGTAATTATCATGCTACTTACTGTAACATTTCAGAGATGAGGATTATAGCTGTTCTTGGTTCACATCAGCTATTGGTTTCCCATGTTCCTAGAGGTTAAAAAAAATCCACCAGAAATGCTAAAATTAGTGTCGGACATTTGTACTTCTATACTTTTCGTGTCGATCTGAATGAAGAATTTGATGCATTACAGCTTTTACCCGAGTATTAATGTACATTTTGAGTCATTGCACTTTGAGAATTTTTTTACTTTTGCCACTTCTGACCAAGCTAGTAGTAAATAGCAGAACCATATTCACATTTGTACCCTGAATGGTGTATACATAGTTTTCACTGACGTCACGGCATTCCGGGGAAAGCCCTCCAGCCGCCATCTTGTGGGTCAAACAAAATGGACCATCGCCATTACCGGCTACGTTATCTCGGACGAATTTATGAAGTTATATAGTCAGTTTTCTAAAATAAAGATCAATGTCGGCAAAATCAAGCAAACAGGAGTATATAGATACATTAGACGACATCTCACGACAACAGTATGCAGCCAAACTGGCCTTGAATTGACCCCTACGAAGTGGACAAAGATGCATTTTCAAGTGACTATGCAGGGCTGCCAAAGCCTGAAACTGCCAAAGCCTGCTCCAAAGCCTGAAACTGACTTCATCAAACTTAAGGCTGTCTAATATATACAACTTTATATATTCTACAGCGCGCCTTTTGGCGGATGCCGCCTTTTTCACGCCTGAATCGCGCAGATCCGATTTTTTTTTTTTTAGGGGGGGCGTTAGAGTGTCTGATTATAATTTCAAAGTAAATTCTGTATTAAAATTACTAAATAAGCAAATCCGTTACAGTCCATGAAACATAGGAAGTATAAGGATGAGAAAAAAAACAGTTTAAATTGGAAAGCTGCGCACATTTGCGCACGGGCTGCGCAAATGTGCGCAGCTTTCCGATTTAAACTGTTTTTTTTCTCATCCTTATACTTCCTGTTTCATGGACTGTAACGGATTTGCTTATTTAGTAATTTTAATACAGAATTTACTTTGAAATTATAATCAGACACGCCAACGCCCCCCCTAAAAAAAAAATCGGATCTGCACGATTCAGCCGTGAAAAAGGCAGCATCCGCCAAAAGGCGCGCTGTTTGCATCCCTGGTTGATTAAACACAAATCAAATCATACAGAATAGACCTAAAATGTTTTTCAAAAATGACCCTTGCGTGAGTGAAGTGACAAGTGTCAAATAGAAATGTGACAAACGAGCGATATTAAGTGTACATTACAATGTAAACGTACACTCAGCGGTTCCAGTTAGGCATTCTCCAGAGATTGTTTACATGATGTTTTGGTTTCCAAAAACAAACTTAAACACAATTGATTGTTTATTTAAACAACTTGCCACTTATAAAATGATCGGAGCAGACTTTGCTGTGTTTGGAAGGCTGATAATCCTTGCGGTTGATTCTCGCAAGCCATAGATTTCTCCTTTGTATGCTGAGTTTCTTTGTTTGCTCGCCTTCGTGCTCCCGTACAGTGGGAATTCCATAAAAGCTCCGCTTGACGTCATCTGACCTATTACGACAGCCGTGAATAGGTGTGCACCATGGCTAGCTTTAAATAGCCTGCTTGGGTTCTTTTGAAGACTTTGTACTCGCGCGTTACAATGTGTGCTCAGTGACCCGTACGGTAAGCTTGACCCACAAGATGGCCGCCACTAGGGAATCCCCGACTCTGTGACATCATGTGCAAACTATGTATAGGAAAGGAAAAGAGTCAT
This sequence comes from Neoarius graeffei, assembly GCF_027579695.1. Taxonomy (NCBI): domain Eukaryota; kingdom Metazoa; phylum Chordata; class Actinopteri; order Siluriformes; family Ariidae; genus Neoarius; species Neoarius graeffei. The sequence continues at coordinate 71,380,339 of NC_083575.1, read as the reverse complement.
GTCCATTTATTAGTGTGCAAATTGGTGTAAAGCTACACTGACAAAGGTAAAGGAAAGCTCGGACAGGAGTGCTGCATTCATGGGTGAAAATTACACAGAACATTTGCACACAGGTTCTTCATGAACATTCACAATGGGAAGACACAAAGGGTTTTACAGCAACACACTACAGGTCACTACAGTCGTTCACCGCTGTGAAGCTTCATAGACAGAGATTATGTACAATGTTAAATTGTTGTCTGTTGTTTTTTGACATTTGGTCCAATGTAAATGATCAGGTCTTAATTACTTATCAAGTAGTAATTAATATAATTGTGTACAGATGTTTTCCTCCTCACAGCCTGCAGATCCTCAGCTTTGACACCAGTCAGCTCCACTTATGTCTATATGATTGTAACCGGTAATTAGCAGCCTGAGGTCTGACTTTTAGTTAGAGGTTTTATCAAGCTATATTTTGACGTTTTAAGAGTTTACCAGCTGTGAGCATGGTTTTAAAAGCACTCCATCCAGTGTTTACTATCCCCCTTCTCCAGTTTATTGCACTGCGGTACCATGTGGTTAAAAAACCCTGAGGTTTCTCAAGACTAAGCTCTCATGAGGACAGAAGAGCCATGAGATTTACGTCAAACTGATCATAATTTCCTATGAGTAGTGTTCGTTCTCTTCCTCCAAGAACAGTATAGTGAGATGAAGTAGGGTACTAATCACGAAAAGCCATTCATTCATTCATTCATCCATGTTTTCAGATTATCTGTTGCATCACAGGAAATAACGATTAGTGGCAGTCCTCTATGTACAGTATTAGATTGTTGGCAATGCAGTTGGTCAGCAGTACAAAAATATTGTGATAATGTGAAACAAAAACTACCACCCAAAGTATTTAAAATGAGGATAAGGAATGGAAGCAAAAATACCTTTGAATTATAAGGTGCTATCTGACAATTTTGCGATTTAACATATCGAAGGTATAATAATTAAGATCTAATTCACAAATTCCTAATTAAAGCAACTATTTCTGGTGGAAAATTTTTCAACATGGATTCATTGGCAGGCCAATGACACATTTCTAACTAATTGGGAGGAAACATAGAACCTTCAAAGTCCTATAAGATCTTGAAATGTATCCAATAAAGCCCTCAAAATTAGAGGTGTGCATGAGGAGCAGGATCCCATGGGACCCAACAAAAAATTGTCTGAAGTGATGCTCATAAGTCAGAAAGGCCATGCTCATTAACATGAGTGTGTTGGACACAACAGGATTGCTTGCGCTGCATGACACTGGAGTGGGTAAGATTGGTCAGAATTCCTGGTAGAGAGGGTACGATCTGTTACAGTTCCTTTGGGAGTGAGTGGGATTGTTCAAAATTCCTTCTGGAGGGGCAGAATTGGTCACAATTTCTTTTGGAAGGTATGAGATCAGATGACATTCCCATTAGTAGGATTAGTCAGAATTCCTTTGGCACCAGACAGGACAGGTCAGAATTTTTGCGATAGCAGGCAGGGTCAGTCAATTCTCTCTTGGGAGTGGTGGGATCGGTCACAAATCCTTCAGGAGTGGGCAGGAATGGTCAGAATTATTTCAGGAGTAAACAGGATTGGTCAGAATTTGTTCTGCAGCAAGTGGTTGGGATTGGTCAGATTTCCATCGGAAGTGAGCAGGAATTCTTTTGGAAGTAGGTAAAATTGGTTCGGATTCCTTCTGCAGTGAATGGGATTGGTCAGAATTCCTTTGAGAGTGAGCAGAAGCTCCTCTGCAGATTTTTCTCTGCTGTGGGTGGGATTGGTCTGAATTCCTTTGGGAATGGGCAAGATCAGTCAGAATTCCTTTGGCAGCAGGCAGGGTGTGTCAGAATTCTTTCGGGAGCAGGTGGGATTGGTCAAGTCCTTTGGGAGTGGCAAAATCGGTCACAATTGCTTTTGGAGTGGGTGTACACTCAGAAAATAAAGGAAATTATTGTACCTTTAGGGGTACAATGGCTTGTCACCAGGGCAGTACCCTCTAAGGTACTTTTTGTACTATTTATATACAGATTGGGAACATGTATGTACCTTTTTGGCCCTAAAAAGGTACTGTACATATAGCTACCTTGAAGTCCAATAATGAGCCCTAGGGGGTATATTAGTGTAGATTGTACCTTGGGGGACGGAAATGGGCTCCTACTGTACCCTTATTTCTGACAGTGTAGAAGTCAGAATTCTTTTGGGAGTCAATGGGATTGGTCAGAATTCCTTCAGTAGTGGGTAGGATTAGATAGAATTTCTTTGAGGGTGGGCAGGGTGAGTCCGAATTCTTTCGGGCACGAGTTAAATCGGTCACAATTCCTTTAGGTCGGGCTGGATCAGTCTGAATTAATTCGAGAATGGACAGGATCGGTCAGAAGTCTTTAATGAGTGGGCTTGTAGGTCAAACTTCCTTGGGCAGAATTGGGAATAAAAAAAAATATTCCTGTGCACACCTCTACTACTGATTGCATTAACAGTATATTTAAAAAAGAGACATTTAGAAAAAGATTAGTCATTTTCCCTTTAACAAAAATATACAGATAGACAATGTTTAATATACACTGTATATTAGACTGACCATAAAGAGAGCATGCACCATGGTTACCTGCCCCTTCTCAATGTGGTGTTTCTTTTCCCCACTACTGAAAACACGGGATAGAAGAGCAGGTGATGACTGTAATAAAGCGGTGATGCAGTGAACATGTCCAGGGTAACCATAAGTGGAAAACAGCTGGGAAGTGATTTGACATGGTTTCAGTGGGTTTTGAGTCCATATCTTGAAGAGCAATAGAGTGTGACAGCTGCTCTCTTGTATTTAGACAAATATGCCGCCTTTCCCAAATAATATTTATTTGCCGTCCAACAATATAAGTGCATCAGCAATCCTTTGGTATCTATCTGATACAAAGTCAGTGGGTCAGTGTCATATGTTGCCATCGCACAGTGATGTGGAAGAAACTACAAGCAAAACTTCGTGTTTCAAAGCAGAACTTACAACTTTTTTTTTTTTAACTCATTTAGTAAATCTTCACTAACACTTTGTCTGAAGGCCATGAGCATAATGATTATTTCATGGGATGCATAACTGCTGAATAAAACTTCTAGAAAAATGTACAAATGTATATGAAAAATTATTGGTCAGCTGTTCCAATAAATAATTTACTAATGTACGGCAGGCTAGTTAAGTGTACAACCCCAATTCCAAAAAAGTTGGGACGATGTGTAAAATGTAAATAAAAACAGAATGTAATGATTTGCAAATCTCATAAACCCATATGTTTTTCACAATAGAACATAAACAATATACTGTATCAAATGTTTCATCTGAGAAAATAGACCATTTTAAGAAAAATACGGTAATTTTGAATTTGATGTCAGCAACACGTCTCAGATAAATTGGGACAGGGTCATGTTTACTACTGTGTAGCATCCCCTCTTCTTTCAACAACACTGTAAATGTCTGGGAACTGAGGAGACCAGTCGCTGAAGTTTTGGGAGAGGAATGTTGTCCGATTCTAGCTGCTCAACAGTCCTGGGTCGTCTTTGTCGTATTTTTTGTTTCATGATGCGCCAAATGGTTTCAATTGGTGAAAGGTCTGGACTGCAGGCAGGCCAGTTTCAACACCTGTACTCTTCTACTACAAAGCCAAGCTGTTGTAATAGATGCAGTATGTGGTTTAGCATTGTGTTGCTGAAATACGCAAGGCCTTCCCGGAAAAAAGATTTTGTCTGGATGGGAGCATATGTTGCTCTAAAACCTGTATATACCTTTCAGCATTAATGATGCTTTCACAGATGTACAAGCTACCCATGTCATGTGTACTAATGCACCCTCATACCATCACAGCTGCTGGCTTTTGAACTGTGCACTAATAAGTTGGATGGTCCCTCTCCTCTTTAGCCTGGAGGACGTGGTGTCCATGATTTCTAGAAAGAATTTCAAATTTTGATTCATCAGACCACAGAACAGTTTTCCACTTTGTCTCAGTTCATTGCAGCGTTTCTGGATCATGCTCATATATGGCAGCTTCTTTGCATGAAGGAGCTTGAATCTGCATTTGTGGATGGCACGGCAATGTGTGTTCACAGACAGTGATTTCTTGAAGTGATTTCCATTACAGAATCGTGCCTGCTTTTAATGCAGTGTCGCCTGAGGGCCCGAAGATCACAGGCATCCAATATTGATTTTCGGCCTTGTCCCTCGCGCGCAGAGATTTCTCCAGATTCTCGGAATCTTTTGATTATATTATGTACTGTAGATAAGGAGATATTGAGTCTTCGCAGGGGCGGCACGGTGGTGTAGTGGTTAGCGCTGTCGCCTCACAGCAAGAAGGTCTGGGTTCGAGCCCCGTGGCCGGCGAGGGCCTTTCTGTGCGGAGTTTGCATGTTCTCCCTGTGGATTTCCTCCGGGTGCTCCGGTTTCCCCCACAGTCCAAAGACATGCAGGTTAGGTTAACTGGTGACTAAATTGACCGTAGGTGTGAATGTGAGTGTGAATGGTTGTCTGTGTCTATGTGTCAGCCCTGTGATGACCTGGCGACTTGTCCAGGGTGTACCCCGCCTTTCGCCCGTAGTCAGCTGGGATAGGCTCCAGCTTGCCTGCGACCCTGTAGAAGGATAAAGCGGCTAGAGATGATGAGATGAGTCTTTGCAATTTTACATTGAGGAAGATTATTCTGAAATTGTTCCACAATTGGTAGTTTTTTGCAGATTGGTGAACCTCTGCCCATCTTTACTTCTGAGAGACTCTGCCTCTCTAAGATGCTCTTTTTAGACCCAATCATGCTACTGACCTGTTGCCAATTAACCTTATTAGTTGCAAAATGTTCCTCCAGCTGTTTCTTTTTAGTACCACCTACTTTCCAGACTTTTGTTGCTCCGTCTCAACTTTTTTTTTTGAGACGTGTTCCTGCCATCAAATTCAAAATGAGCTAATATTTTTCATGAAATGTCTCAATTTAAGCGTTTGATAATGTTGTCTATGTTCTATTGTGGGGAAAAAAATACGGTTTTATGAGATTTACAAATCTCTGCTTTTATTTACATTTTACACAGCATCCCAACTTTTTTCAAATTGAGGTTGTATTAATACAGCCTGTGGAAAACGAATTAATATTTGAATGTGTTTGGTGAACTCTTCAGCTATTGGCTGTGTTCTGTCCTTGCATCTCGCAGAAAGTATCATAGAAGTCTCAAAGCCTGAATGTTTGATTGTTCATGCATGCTAATTAATCTGCCTATTTAAAAACCATTCATCCATCAACCAGATTGTGCCTTGGTCAACGTGTGTAGTGCAGCAGGTGGTGGGAGTTGGAAAAATAACGCTGTAGTTAAAACATCGTTGTGCACTGCACCACCATGACAGAACACAATATCTTGTCTGTCAAGCAAATATAATTTACAACAACAAAAGTCTGGTGGCGAAATCTGCTTATCTTGTGCGACGGCCTTATCCACTCTGATGATGCTGATAGCCTTCTGGTAGTGTTACTGAAAATCTTCAGATTGTTTCCCCACCCATTGCCTAGCTACTATGAAAACGACATCCATCGTTTTTGAGTCTTGCTAGAGTTTTCAGATCAAGTTTCAGCCACATTCCTGTCAGAACATTTCATCAGTGGCTGAAGCGTAGGACAGAGCAGCTGAGACAAACTGAAGTGATTCATTAAATGAGTTATTTTAAAATATAAGTATCACATCATTGCCATTTCATAACCTTTACCGTCTTCTTTGCTCATTTTCACAAGGCAGTCAGATGACAGGCAGGAATAAGTCCCTTGATAACTCACTCAGCCTAACATCACATTTATGCCAACCCTAACATGATACGCATAATAAAATCTATTTACAATCTGTCTCTCTCATTTACATTTGTCTCATTTGTTCCTGCTTTAAAATTTCTCAAAGCATGAATAATAATGGAGGAAGATGATGATAATGATGCAAATAATAATAATAATGGGACAAAGTGCACAATTTTCTCATCCTCAGGCCTCAAAAAAATCCACATAAACTCCTTCCTTTTAATGGATGTGGCAAATATGGTTACACATTTATTTGGAGTCATGTCATTTTGGTCTGTTTTTGTACATTTCCATTGGAATCCAAAGTAAAAAAATCAAAAGGGTAAGTGCATTTTTTTTTTTAAATATATATTTCACACATTATGTGACCATATTTTAAATTAGGCTGAATCAGGAAAGACCTTCACTGGAATAAATAATAGGTACGGTTAAATGCAAAAAAGTTTATATACCCCGTTGGTTTCTCGTTATGTTCAAAAATGTACTCGGAGGTGCCAACATTGCGAGCAAGAAAATCCCAGCAGGCACAGACGGGGAAGAATAATAAATAAAAAAAACAAAAAACAATCTGTGCGCAAGTCAGTGGACGAGGCAGATCATTTTTTCCAAACAATAAGCACTTACTCTATTTCTTACCAACCAAAGAGATCACAGTCCTGCCCAAGGGTTTAAAAAGTAAACGCTATGGCTTAAGTGCATATATCAGCACCTCACATTTTAAATTTAGGTACAGAAAATATAATTCCGTTAAATTAAAGATGAATGCAGAATAGTTTGAAAAGAAGCTGAGACATGACCCTGTCAGTCTCCAGACCTGATTTTAATAAGGTCATGCATGATGTCTGACAAAACTGTAACAGAAATGTCAAAAGAATAGGCAAAGACTGGCCAATTAATCCAGCAAGAAATATGTCAAGATGAATGTGGCAAGTCATATATTAAAATCAGGGCTATTCCCAAAGCTATAAGGGTTGTTTTGCCTTTTTTAAATTTTTTTCTTTTTCACTCCGAGGAAACACGTGCAATGTAATACGCTAAATGTCTTGCTGCTATAAATCATCTTCCTTTTGCCCTAAGGGTATACAAACTTTTGCACTCAGCTGTAACAGCAAAGTTGAGTGATTATTAAAAAAATGACAAGAAATTTTGGAAGACTTTGACTCTTCCATTTCAGTGAATGTATAGGACACTACATTCTTTATTTCCACTTAGGGATAGGAATGTTCATCGCTGTGTATATTTATTATTATTATTATTATTAATCAGTGCTGCATGTTGTTCTTGCGACACACAGGAGCAAATCCACAAAACGGTTTACCACAGGGTTCAAACTACATAAACACTGTCATAAAAATCATTACACATTTACAGGGTCGTACACTCACGGTCATCATGCAGCAGGAGGACACACAGACAGTCAGATGACTTATATACAGGGTCCTGTGGCGTACAGGATGACGGAGGCTGATCATGGAGAGACTGTGAGGACTGCTGATTTTTTTTTTTCTTTCAATACACTTGGCACAGCTTTGATTCGTCACAGATAAAAGGTGTGGAAACGTCATTATCGTGATCCGAACAGCCCTGGGATGGCTGTCACTGTCTATGCCTGATTGGGTGTGTGTGTGGGAGTGAGTGGATGGATGCATGTGTGTGTGTGTTGGACAGCATGCGGTCACTTCACTCTGTAGGTGAGCAGTCATCCAAGTCCAGTAGCTCCTTGATGAGCCTCTCGCCGAACTGGGCACGACTGTAGCGTTTGACGTGATAGGCGTCTGACATCTTGTACAGGATGTAGGCGTTGTTGATGGCGATACTGATGGTGAGCCAGAAGACCTGCTGCCACGTCTTGTTAGGTTTGTGAAAAATGAAGTACCTGCATACATTATTCAAACCACTGCTCATGATATTTTGCATTTTCCATGGTTGCTAGATATTTAACAGCTATTCCATGAAATCGAGTCGTACGTACATGAGCCGACCGCCAATGAGGCACGTAGCACTGAGTTGGCTATAAGCCATGTACTGTACGACGAGATTGAATGGAATAACTGTTTTATTCTATCCACATTCACTGGCTTTTGAGCAACTGAGCTTTTTTTTTTTTCAAATTTGATAAATAAAAACTTGATACAAAATGTCTGACAAAATAATTTCCGCTTAGAATGTAAACAAACTGGCGAAATGACAGTAGCAATTTGTGAAAAAATGCTATAATAATAATAATTCTTAAAAAAATAAAAAGAGATGTTCTAATCATAAAATACTTTTCATTCCATATTTTGTTGCTTTTATTTGTTTATTTATTTTTTGGGATTTCGTTTTTGAGTAAAGTTTTTATTTCATCCTTGGTTGGTTCAGTAACGTGCTCCACCATTTTCTTCTTCTTCTTTAGGGTTTTTGGTGGTTGGCAAACCAACTTAAAGATGCATTACCACCACTGACTGGGGTGGAGTGTGGAACAGGAGATACTGGGGGGGGGGCTATATTCTTTTAGCTATTTCTGTTTCTTTTAAATACTTGATAACAAAAACGATATATCTGACTTGATGTGCTCCGCCATTTTATTTTCTCTACTCATGGTATGTGAGCGGATATCCGAGTAGTAGAGTAGCCAAACAGAGTGCGTGATTGCTCATATCCAGTGAATGTGGATAGAATATATCTGGGATATCAATATACACACAGCTCTATTTTCAACTAATATAATATGATGATTATAGAAGAAATAGAATTGAACTTTATCGTATGCACTTAATAATATTACAGTGTTGGTGGAACTTTCAATTCTCATCTCATCTCTAGCCGCTTTATCCTTCTACAGGGTCGCAGGCAAGCTGGAGCCTATCCCAGCTGACTATGGGCGAAAGGCGGGGTACACCCTGGACAAGTCGCCAGGTCATCACAGGGCTCACACATAGACACAGACAACCATTCACACTCACATTCACACCTACGGTCAATTTAGAGTCACCAGTTAACCTAACCTGCATGTCTTTGGACTGTGGGGGAAACCGGAGCACCCGGAGGAAACCCACGCGGACACGGGGAGAACATGCAAACTCCACACAGAAAGGCCCTCGCCGGCCCCGGGGCTCGAACCCAGGACCTTCTTGCTGTGAGGCAACAGCGCTAACCACTACACCACCGTGCCGCCCACTTTCAATTCTGATTGGTCAAAATATTTTTTCTATAATGGCACCTCTGACAGGGTGCAGGCTAAAACTGAAGTCACAGGTTTATAATAAAACTTCTAATAGTTTCTATAATAACCACTTTTGCAGGGACTCGTAAGGGGAATGCTCCATATAACTGATTTAAAACAAACATGTAATTGTTGATATGGTGCAAGTTTTCTGTAAGGAGACATTTAGTTATGGGGTACATATTTTATGAGGATATGTCACAATGTACAGTATAGAGCACAAACTGAGGAAGTAAACTCACTTGCTGTACTTGTCGTCATATTTGCAGATGTAGCTCAGATGTGCGGCGAAAGCTTCTACAGCCAGAGGACATGGGATTTCTCCGCTCTTCCTCTTAATGATCACACCTAAAACCAGAATACAAGTGTCAGGAAGACCGAGGTACATCAGCCGTATGTCCGAAACCACACCCTGTACTGTGTTGTAACCTGATTTACTGTGAAATTTTAAGGAGGTAAAAATTCTGGCATGAGGTCAAAAATGAAATGGATGTGAAAGTTTTACAGGAGTTTAGTTAGACCTTATTATTCTATCCACATTCACTGGATATGAGCAATTGTGCACTCTGATTAGCTACTTTCCTACTAGGCTATCAGCTCATAGCCCGTGTGTAGAGAAAAACAAAATGGCGGAGCGTGTTGCTGAACCAACCAAGGAGGAAATAAAAACTCTATTCAAAACAAACCCCCCAAAATGATCTAGTATTTAAAAGAAACAGAAATGGCTAAAAGAATATAGTCGTGCCCCCCCATATGTCCTGTTCCACACTCCAGCCCAGTCGGTGGTGGTAATGCACCTTTAAGTTGGTTTGCCAACTGCCAAAAAAACCCTAAAGAAGAAGAATAAAACCCCCAAAAAAGACAAAATATGGATTTTTGGCGGACGTTTTGTATAAAAGTTTTTATTTATCGAATTTGCAAAAAATAAAAATGCTCGGTTTCTCAAAATCCAGTGAAATGTGGATAGAATAAAATCATTATTCCACTCACTCATTGTACATGGCTTATAGCCAACTCGCGCCTTGTCGGCTATCAGCTCATGTATGATTCGATTTTCTGGAATAATTGTTAAATGTACAGCATTTTGAGTTTTCTTGTCCAGCATAGCTGAGAAAACACAATGTGCTCATGAAATCCCATAATGCACCACTATAGGTAGTGTTTAAACCAGTCCCCAGGCCCTCAGATCATCCACGTTTTTATTTTCTCCCTGTGTTCTGGATGGTCTAGGCATACTCAGGACTGGTTTGAGAGCCACTGGTCCGAACAAGGACACCAACAGAATTCTGTCCATGCACAAGACTTCTGAGAAGGTGTTTACATAATGCAGCGATGAATGATGAGTAAATGTTAACTTGAAACACAAGTCTTGTTCACTACAGGCTGTATTCAAAATTGGTGACTTACTTTTCTCTTGCTGTTCGACAGCTTATAAAATAGCACTTGATCCAGCACGTTGTTATTTAGGATTAAACTCTGTTTTACATTATGCAGCGATGAATGATTTCATTCATAACAGTTACTGATAACTGACCGACAATGGACTTGTATAGCACCATTTCTGTGAGTTCAATAGTGCTAGAATCATCCTTTCTTACAGCTTGAATCGCTAAATTATGAAGGACACAGCTCATCATTACCAAGTCAAAGGCATACAAAAGCGCTGCTGGTAGGCGCCATACTACTCGTGCTCAGATATTCACACCTATGGGCAATGTAGCACAGCCAGTTAACCTAACCGCATGTCTTTGGACTGTGGGGGGAACTGGAGCACTTGGGGAGAACATGCAAACTCCACACAAAGGCCACTGGGCTTGAACCCAGAACCTTCTTGCTGTGAGATGACCACGCTAACCACTGCACCACCATCCTGCCAGTTAAGGTCCATGCATGACCTAAAAAAATATATATAATTGCTGGATAATTCGATGCATTCTCCTGTAAAGAAAACTTGCCCATGGTTTGAATGATAAGCTGACCAAGTACTCATCTGCCATTCTTACATCTCATTCATATTTTTTTTCCCTTAAAAAAATGTGGTGCGTGGGGGCATCGTGGCTCAGGTGGATAAGGCGCCATACCATAAATCCAGGGACCCGGGTTCGATTCCGACGCGAGGTCATTTCCCGATCCCTCCCCATCTCTCTCTCCCGCTCATTTCCTGTCTCTACACTGTCCTATCCAATAAAGGTGAAAAAAGCCCAAAAAATATCTTTAAAAAAAAAAAAAAGTGATGCGCATGATAAACAATTAATAAACAATGCTTTCAATTAAGATGCTATCGCTTTCACCGTTTGTGTTTTTGTTGGTTTTTCATTGAATTTAAAGGGACAACACTGTTTATTAATGAATAATATTGTTGTATGTACTGTATTGGCCTTAAATGTCATTCCATATGTTTTTGAGTATAGTTATTGGCTAAAATGTGAATTTCTATATGACCTATTGGGTTACATTAAACAGTCAGATGGTCCTGCTGGGGCTGAGATCACTCATCATGGCCTAATGGTTAGAGAAGCAGCTTTGGGACCAAAGGGTCACTGGTTTGATTTCCTGGACCAGCAGGAATGGCTGAACTGCCCTTGAGCAAGGCTCCTAACCCCCAACTGCTCCCCAGGCTGCTCTGGGTATGTTGTACATCGTTCTGGATAAGAGTGTCTGCTAAATGCCTGTAATTAAAAAAAAAAAAAATGCACATAACTGACACATCCCTATTTTAGGCAAACTCCACCCACTTGTGTAATTCTCATGTGCGTAACTTAGTAACATCTCCAGTCTGAATACAGATGTCTGCAATTTCAGTATTAAAGCCTCAGTCCGTATGCACATCACTCAGCTCTGAATACAGCCCTGTATTAGTGTCCGACATCGTGCTCCAGATTCTCCAGCGTGGAAACAGTGAATACGTGAATGTATTATTTACAGTAACATGGAGAAAGCAGATTATTGCAGATATCCACAGACAACTGCAGTGAAAGGACCTGATATGTAATTGTGTTTGTATAATTAAAACCCTTGGTTACAGTTCAGCAGAACTAATTCACTGTTTATTAAACACTACGATGTGTTTGAATGACTACAGATTGCCACTGGATGTAAACCATTTATCATTTGGTGCTCTGGGTGTGAAATGAGCTCGTTTCTGTCATATTAAGGAGCTTCCATTGTAATTATAGTGAAATATGGCCAGGTCACAAAAACGACGTGGAAAAGGGGTGCAACTATAACGAGACCTGGATGTTGATTTATTCGCCTGGTTGCCTTGCAGTATCTTCAGGATTAATGAGATGTGTCTCTTTATCAGCAGCAGGACCTGCAGTGCTGTACAGTAGAATGGCAGAAAGACCATTTCCTATGCCACAACTTTTCAGCTGATGGGTCTGTAGCCTTTCCCTTGACTTTTTCTTCACCCAAATGCAAGTGTCAAAGCTGCGAGTTAATGTACACTGCACTTAAAGTAGTGTATCATTGACTTCAAATTAGCGCTGCATGATATGGTCAAAAATAGCAATTATATTGCTATTTAGTATAAATACACAGGTGATTATAGAAAATCATGCGTGCTGATTGGTCGAGAGATTCAGACTATTTCTCGATAATCACCTCCAGTGACTCGGCAAAATGGCAGCCAATCGCTTCGTCACCGTAAGTGAGAGAGAATTACACACGATGAAAGAAAATGCTGTTTGTAAAAGCACTAAAGATGCTACAAAGTTTGATCTAAAACTATTCAAAAGGGGCGGCACGGTGGTGTAGTGGTTAGCGCTGTCGCCTCACAGCAAGAAGGTCCTGGGTTCGAGCCCCGGGGCCGGCAAGGGCCTTTCTGTGTGGAGTTTGCATGTTCTCCCCGTGTCCGCGTGGGTTTCCTCCGGGTGCTCCGGTTTCCCCCACAGTCCAAAGACATGCAGGTTAGGTTAACTGGTGACTCTAAATTGACCGTAGGTGTGAATGTGAGTGTGAATGGTTGTCTGTGTCTATGTGTCAGCCCTGTGATGACCTGGCGACTTGTCCAGGGTGTACCCCGCCTTTCGCCCGTAGTCAGCTGGGATAGGCTCCAGCTTGCCTGCGACCCTGTAGAAGGATAAAGCGGCTAGAGATGATGAGATGAGATGAGATGACTATTCAAAAGTAAGGTGGAATTGTGATTTATCTATTTCAAAACAAAAGTACTTTATGTGACTCGGCATAGATAAGTAACAAGTCTGTGCTGCACCATTATTATCCCCCACCCAAACGAAGTTTGGCGGGGATATAGAAACGGGGTCCGTCTGTCTGGTCACGTTTTTGTTTCCAGGCCATATCTGTAAAACTACTGATATCTTCATGAAACTTTGTATACATATCAAGCAACATGTGAACTGCTGCCTTTTGCTATTTTGGATTTTTGGGGAAGAAAAAAAAAAAGTATTTTTCAAATTTTTACATAAAATTACATGTAGATTTTGACTTAGTTTCTAAGAGCAAGGTTCGTTTCTGGAGCATATATCCAAAACTATTCATGATATGGATTTGAAACTTGGTATACATGTTAACATGGTGATGTAGATGTGCCTTTTCATACTAAGAAATTTGAGGAAATTTCCGTGGTACCGGAGCAGAACTTGAAAACTATGAGTGGTATGGTCTTGAAAGTTGGTATGTGTGTTAAGTAATGTATATGTGCCTTTTGATACTAAGAAATGTGAGACATTTTAATTTTTAGCTAACCTGGACCAAAAGTCCAGTGGGTTTATGCCATGGGCTGCTGAGGTCAGTGTAAAGAGGTAGGGTTGGTTTCCTGCAGCAGAACTTGAAAAATGTGACAAATAATATCTTGAAACGTGGTATATAGGGTGGGGGATATAGATGACTGTCTTCTTGTTACATTTGCATGCCACTTTTGAAATTTGAAATAAATTATTTTTAATTTGTTTTTTGAAATAATCACCTGTGTATTTATACTAAAACAATTACTTGCCTCAGGCTCAGTGAATATTTCTGAATAATAACCTCGACTTCGTCTTTGTTATTATTCATCTACAGTTATTATTATCTACTTGACCTTCGGCGAATGATTGTTAAATATTCCACGCATGATTCTCAGACAGGTCACTGTTCAGCTTGGTCTTTCTTAATAACAGAAATGCAATGATTTATCAGCGTACCTATTAAAGGAGAACTGAAGGCAAATTTTTTTATCATCAAAATTCTATTTCTCTCATTTTATTAAATATAGGAATGCATCTTTGATAGCCATTTTGTCACTGCTATAACACGTTATGAGTGTTTGAAATATGCTATGTAATACATCAGTCCATATGTCAAAGCAATGGCTGTACAGTGCCTTGAAAAAGTATTCATACCCCTTGAACTTTTTCACATTTTTCCACCTTACAACCACGAACTTAAAAGTTTTTTATTGAGATTTTATGTGATAGGCCAACACAGAGTAGCACATAATTGTGAAGTGAAACGAAAATGATAAATGGTCTTCAAAATTTTAAACAAGTAAAAATCTGAAAAATGTGGTGTGCATTAGTATTCAGCCCCCTGTACTCTGATACCTCTAAATACAATCCAGTGCAATCAATTGCCTTCAGAAGTCATCTAATTAGTTAATAGAGTCCTACTGTGTGTAATTTACTCTCAGCATAAATACACTTGTTCTGTGAAGGCCTCAGTGGTTTGTTAGAGAACAATGAAGAACAAACAGCATCATGAAGACCAAAGAACTCACCAGACAGGTCAGGGATAAAGTTCTGGAGAAGTTTAAAGCAGGGTTAGGTTATAAAAAATATCCCAAGCTCTGAACATCTCAAGAAGCACTGTTCAATCCATCATTCAAAAATGGAAAAAGTATGGCACAACTGCAAACCTACCAAGACATGGCCGTCCACCTAAACTGACAGAGCGAGCAAGGAGAGCACTGGTCAGAGAAGCAGCCAAGAGGCCCATGATCACTCTGGAGGAGCTGCAGAAATCCACAGCTCAGGTGGGAGAATCTGTGCACAGGACAACTATAAGTCGTACACTCCACAAATCTGGCCTTTTTGGAAGAGTGGCAAGAAGAAAGCCATTGTTGAAAGACAGGCATAAGAAGTCCCGTTTGCAGTTTGCCAGAAGCCATGTAGGGGGGACAGCAAACATGTGGAAGAAGGTGCTTTGGTCAGATGAGACCAAAGTTGAACTTTTTGGCCTAAATGCAAAGCGCTATGTGTGGTGGAAAACTAACACTGCTCATCACCCTGCACACACCATCCCCACTGTGAAACATGGTGGCAGCATCATGCTATGGGGATGCTTTTCTTCAGCAGGGACAGGGAAGCTGGTCAGAGTTGATGGGAAGATGGATGGAGCTAAATACAGGGCAATCCTGGAAGAAAACCTGTTGGAGGCTGCAAAAGACTTGAGACTGGGAAGGAGATTCACCTTCCATCAAGACAATGACCCTAAACATACAGCCAGAGCTACAATGGAATGGTTTAGATCAAAGAATATTCATGTGTTAGAATGGCCCAGTCAAAGTCCAGACCTAAATCCCATTGAGCATCTGTGGCAAGACTTGAAAATTGCTGTTCACAGACGCTCTCCATCCGGTCTGGCTGAGCTTGAGCTATTTTGCAAAGAAGAATAGGCAAAAATTTCAGTGTCTAGATGTGCAAAGCTGGTAGAGACATACCACAAGACTTGCAGCTGTAATTGCAGCAGAAGGTGGCTCTACAAAGTATTGACGCGGGGGGGGGGTTGAATACTAATGCACACCACATTTCAGATTTTTATTTTTTTTTAATTTTGAAGACCATTTATTATTTTTGTTTCACTTCACAATTATGTGCTACTCTGTGTTGGTCTATCACAAAATCTCAATAAAAAAAAACTTAAGTTCGTGGTTGCAAGGTGGAAAAATGTGAAAAAGTTCAAGGGGCACGAATACTTTTTCAAGGCACTGTAAATGAGATTCGCTGAGACCTGTGCGAGACATCGTAGGACGGAAGTAAAACGTACAGCGGAAATCTAAATGACCAACATCTGCCAATGTTGTCAAAAGACACGCGCGCCCTCTTTCGAATGCTGATGTAATCAAGCCAAAAGTTTGTTTGTTTTGATAGCAATCAGGAAAGTTTGAAAAAAGTAGGCAGTAATCGTCATTTAAACTCGTTTTTGTGCAATATTTCGTTTGGAAAACAGTTTTCAAAATGGCGGCACTGACACCTGGCTGACACGTGACGTTTCGAAGTCTCGCACAAGTCTCGTGAAGATCGCGCGGATAAGCGACGCCTGCCGTGGACCAGACGGACCAAATTCAACACGGCTAAAAACCAAATAGGCCGATAAGTATAATATTTAATTGCAATTAGTTGCCAATACGAGTCACGATATAAAGGTTACTAAAACCAAAAACGTAATTGAATAACACGTTAATTAAGAAATAAAGCAAGTTTAAAAATGACTTCAGTTCCCCTTTAAAAGTTTACTGGAACATCAGAACATGAAAAACTGGGTCCTGCATTGATATCCTAAAGATCTACATTTCCCAAAGACTCACCCTTTCTTCAGTGGATAATCTCATCTGGTTACTGTAGACTTGTACCTAAGAACCTCTGCTGTAATCCTAAAGACTGTAATGCTCATACTGAACATCCTTTCAGTGTATTTAGTACTATTCACTCTTCTAAAACATTATATTGTATTTATTTATGATCACACTATCTAGTATCACCCAGAAGCAGATGATTTCACTTCGGACTAGTTATTGGACAGTAGAAAGACTTCCTTCGTCTGGATGAATGCAGGAGCTTTGTCTCTGCACTGCACAATGGCCGTGAAGTCGAATCTCCACATGACCATAAAACCATACTTTGTTTTTGTGTTCTTTGTGAGTAGATTAGTGGTTGGATTAGTGGATTAGTTGTCGCAGTAGACAAACCTGGACATTCAGATACACTTTCATTGTATAAGATTAAGATTAAAAATCCACTCAATCCTGCTCCGGTTTCCCCCACAGTCCAAAGACATGCAGGTTAGGTTAACTGGTGACTCTAAATTGACCGTAGGTGTGAATGTGAGTGTGAATGGTTGTCTGTGTCTGTGTCAGCCCTGTGATGACCTGGCGACTTGTCCAGGGTGTACCCCGCCTTTCACCCGTAGTCAGCTGGGATAGGCTCCAGCTTGCCTGTGACCCTGTAGAAGGATAAAGCGGCTAGAGATAATGAGATGAGATGAGATCCACTCAATCCTCTTTTTCACCTTTGCTTTGCATTAGGGCTGAGGGTTAAATATATAGGCAAAATTTTCCTTATCATTTTTCACATGCATCTTTCCAGCACCCGGGAGCCTTCATCTCTGAGCTGTACAGTCACTCGGTCTACTAACAACCAACACACTGTCTTTGCCTGGAGCAATATGGAGTCCCTCCCAGGTTGGTGTATCATTAATCCTTTCCCCATGTGCCAGTGTGTTCAATAATAACCTAAAAGAGTCGTTCCAATCATTACAGCTAGTTGTAGGGCGAGCCCAGGATCCAGCTGAATGAGGATAGTGTTAGACTAACAAATTCTGCCAACGCTTGGCACCCATTAACTGGAAACAAGAAAAATATTGTTTCTTCCAGCCAACCAGGCAGGAGTATAGGTGCATAGAAGGCAGTATGCAGTGCTAGTGCTGGCTGATTAAAAAAAACCAAACAAACAAAAAAAAAAACAGCCCTGCGGTTTTAATACAAATCTGTTAGCAGCAAATTGAAATGTCGCATGTCAAAGTGCTGTCAGAAATCATCAAGGCATCAAATCAAAGCCTGGCAGAAAACATAATGTGATGGAGTTTTGTGTGTCACAATCCTTCAGCGTCTACAGTATTCATTCAATGCACCCACACACAACCTGACACACAAAATGCTTCCTGAGAGGAAACTAGCAAACGTTTGCAGTTTGTGGTTCGGCGTTTACACTGGGAGCACTGCTCTGCAAGTCCTGTTTTACTGCTTGTGAACTGACATTCTTTTTTTTTTTTTTAATATAATGCTTACATAGACTATATAATGTGTGTATTAGGTCCATCCATCTGTTATCTGTAACCGCTTATTCTGTGCAGAGTCGCGGGCAAGCTGGAGCCTATCCCAGCTGACTACGGGTGAGAGACGGGGTACACCCTGGACAAGTCGCCAGATCATTGCAGGGCTGACATGTATTAGGTCACAACCCTTATATACCATTAACAATTTTAGGTGACAAAAACTCTAACTGATAATATCAGCTGATATAATGTTATATATTTGAAGATTAAACAATCAAGTAAGGAAACTAAATGAATAATTCAGTCATTCATTCATCTTCAGTAACCATGGTTGTGGTGGTTCTGGAGTCTATCCCAGGAACACTGGGCACAAAACAGGAATCCACTCGGGATGGGTTGCCAATCCACACACACAGACCTGGGGCAATTTAACATAGCCAGTACACATACTGGTATGTTTGAGGTAGTGGGGGAAAACTGAAGAAAAACACACACATGCAGGGAGAAGAAAGTATATTAAAGGAGAATTGAAGGCAAATTTTTTATCATCAAAATTCCATTTCTCATTTTATTAAATACAGGAAAGCATTTTTGATCGCTATTTTGTCACTGCTATAGCAAGTTATGAGTGTTTGAAATATGCTATGTCAGAGATTCTCAAACTGTGGTACTGGTACGCGGGCTCCATTCTAGTGGTACGCCAAAGAATCACTTAATTATAAATTTAAAAAAAAAAAGTGAAATACTATCCATAATATCCGAATGGATGAAAATATCTTATCAACCGATGACAAGAAAATGAAAGGAAATACAAATTAAGTTAATAATTTAAAAAAGTTTGCAAGTGCTTCTGGGTAGCCATACGTAGCGTACGTACGCATTCCCGCCGGTTCCGCTGACAGACGGTTATCCGACATTGGTAGACTAGGCTGTGATGGGAAAAGGTGGAGGTGGCTTTGCTAATTATGACGAGTACGACAAAATTACTGTTGTGGCTTAAATCCGCGAATGGGAGCGTGGATCAGGAGAGAGGGAGAACTGAAGAGGACGTGTGTGAGCCGAGCGCAGATGCTAACGCCAGTGGCAAAACCAGCCCCAGAACTGCTAGCAAACAGCAGAAACCAGTGAGGAGGAAGTATGATGAAAAATACATAAAACTGGGATTCATTTGGAGCGGGACAGAGGAGCTGCCCAGGCCACAGTGTGTTGTATGCGGGGACGTTCTGAGCAATGAGTCCATGAAACCATCGCATCTCAAACGGCATCTTACAACCAAACACACAGCACTAAAGGACAAACCAATGGATTTTTTTTTACGAAAACGTGATGAACTGAAGCAGTCCAAGTCCACCATTTTGTCCTATGGTACACCTGTAGCCAAAGCACAGGAAGCTTCATATCGTGCCAGCCTCCTGATCGCCAGAGCCGGTAAGCCGCACACAATCGGGGAACTGCTGTGTTTACCATTAGCCAGAGAGATGACACGTATCATGTGTGGAGAGAAAGCTGCCAGAGAGTTAAACTTTTATGTGCAATTAATTTTATTTGATTCATTATTTAAGGACAGTGTTTTATTTTCCTATATTTAAACACAGTGTTACTGTTCAAAGTACTGTGCGTAATGTTACAGTGGCCAACAATATTAAATATACTTGTTAAATAAAACCTCCGCCTTGTTTTTAATGAATACTTAGGCCTACTACGCTACTGTATTTTAATGTTGGTCATTATGGTGGTACTTGGAGAGCCAAGTATTTTCTGAGGTGGTACTTGGTGAAAAAAGTTTGAGAACCACTGTGCTATGTAATACATCAGTCCATATGTCAAGGCAATGGCCGTAAACGAGATTCGCTGAGACCTGTGCGAGACATCGTAAAATGTACAGCGGAAATCAAAGTGACCAACATCTGCCAACGTTGTCAAAAGACGCGCGCGCCCTCTTTCGAATGCTGACGTAATCAGGCCGGAAGTTTTGTTTGTTTTGATAGCAATTGGGAAAGTTTGAAAAAAGTAGGCAGTAATCGTCATTTAAACTCGTTTTTGTGCAATATTTCGTTTGGAAAGCAGTTTTCAAAATGGCGGCACTGACACCTGGCTGACATTTCATGTTTCGAAGTCTCGCACGAGTCTCGTGAAGATCGCACGGATAAGTGACGCCTGCCGTGGACCAAACGAACTAAATTCAACACGGCTAAAAACCAAATAGGCTGATAAGTATAATATTTAATTGCAATTAGTTGCCAATACAAGTCATGATATAAGGTTACTAAAACCGAAAACAGAATTGAATAACATGTTAATGAAGAAATAAAGCAAGTTTAAAATGACTTCAGTTCTCCTTTAATATGCTTTATATGGTACATAGTAACTTTAACTCAGGATCAAGCTGTGGACTCTGGAGCTGTGAGAGACAGGAGTACTACTGACTCATCACTATTCCACCCATGAGTCAAACAAAGTTAATCAAAGTTACTCTTCGTTTAACATCTCAGCAGACAAGTCCACAACAGTATCATGGGGATGCAGTGTATTTAATCTCCTACTCTAATCTTCTGCTTTAATCTCACTCACTAAAAGCACCATTAGTTCCTGCTGAAAACTCTAAGATCTGATGTCGGCACTCTTAAAGACTTGCAAGCCAGACTTTGTTAGAATGTGTTAGCTGATCTGATCCGTTTTGTCAACAAATGAGGCCAGGAAACGCCTACTTTCCCAGAGAGAAGAAATCTGACTAACATGGTGGATGAGCAACTGTAGACATTTTCCTGCACCTATTCAGCAAATTCTGTGAACTGTTTTTAAATCCAGTGTCTAAACTGTATTTTCAAATCAAACTGCAATCTTCAAGATCCTGAAGCTTGTGGCCAGAAAAGTTTAGCTTATGGGTGGAGTGTCTGAGGCCAAGACTAACAGTCTTAGAATTTTATACTGTGGCAATTTGTGCAAAACAGTAGAGTATTTCGAAAGAAAGTGGTGTGTTTGGCTGTTGTTCAAAACAGAAACATTTACATTCCATAAGGCATCTTTTCCTCTGGAACATTTAATCTGTACGTTACTGGCTTAATTCCCCTTGATTCCAATAATTTTCTGGAATTATATACAATACCAGTTAAAAGTTTGGATACGCCTTCTAATCCAGTGATTTTTCTTTATTTTTATTAATTAAGACACTTCATGTCTTAAAGTAATGATGGATGTCATTTCT
Organism: Neoarius graeffei; assembly: GCF_027579695.1. Lineage (NCBI taxonomy): Eukaryota > Metazoa > Chordata > Actinopteri > Siluriformes > Ariidae > Neoarius > Neoarius graeffei. Next base: position 71,359,131 of record NC_083575.1, on the reverse strand, counting down.
CTTTACTGAGTTGAGCAGTTCTTGACATAATATGGATTACTACAGTTATGGAATAGGGCTATTTACTGTATTTTTATTATTTTACTATTTACTGTTTGGTCTCAAACACATTAAGAAGGCAAGAAATTGCACTAATTAACTTTTGACGAGGCACCTGTTAATTGAAAAGCATTCCAGGTGACTACCTCATGAAGCTGGTTAAGATAATGTTAATAGTGTGTAAAGCGTCATCAAGGTAAATGGTGGCTACTTTGAAGAATCTAAAATATGAAAGATATGGTGTTTAAAAAAAAAAACCACACACTTTTTTTTTTTTTTTGTTTACCTCTAAAGTCCTTCCCACACCATAGGGAGCATTAGGTGGCACTGATCTCCATTTCTGTAGCCCTCGGCCTCTCGCATAGCTAGGGTTACAGTAGGGGGCTGGTCCTCTGGTAACCGCGAGAGTTTGTTTTTTGTTTTCAGTAACGTGGTTTTTGTTTACCACATGAATCAATATATGTTCCATATGTCATTTCATAGTTTTGTTGTCTTCAGTATTGTTCGACAATGTAAAATATATAGACCAAAAATGGCTTCAAAATAATGAAATGAAATGTTTCAACATTTAAAAAATACTATAAACAGTAATCAGTAAGCCATAATAAAAGAAACAAACTCAATATTTGGTGTGAGACGACCCTTTGCTTTAAAAATAAATAAAATAGTAGTCTGAGGTACAGTGAGTGCAGTTTGATAAGGAAATGAGCTGTAGGTTTTACTGAGCATCTTACAGAACCAGCCACAGTTCTTCTGGACACTTTGATTGACACACTCACTTAATTTTGCACCAAAACCCAGCAGCCTTCATTATGTTTTCTTTGTAAATCTGAAAAGTGCTCTCTTATGTAATATGCTGCTCAGATACAAACTTTTTTTTTTTCCTCTGTAACATTTAATTTTGTGCTGGAAAACAAACGTTTGGACTCTAAAATGTTTTTCTACTGACTCGATAATGCGGAAGTCAGACAATAGAAATCTATAACAAAGTTTGCATGTAAAAAAAAAAATAATAGGGTGCCTAAGATTTTTGCACAGTACTGTATATATAATATAAACTCCATGAGTTCCCTACAAGATGTGCCTTGTCTCGGTGCCACCATCTATACCTTGCTTGATGGGTGAATAAGCGTTGGAAAGGAATCGGAAGTTGCCCTTGTTGTACCAGCTGATGAGCGACATGTTGCCCTTCATCTTGATGTGGGAATGGCCGCGCTGCTGAGGGCCCTCAGGGTTACGCAGCATGGACGCAGGCAGACCGGTGCAGTCACTCTTCCTGGTGCTTAGCAGCCCACAGCAGTAGATATCTACACAGACCACAAGTGTTACAGCATCAGCTTCCTGGAGTTTTATAATATGAAGTGTGAGAAATGGTGAGTAGCTCAACCAACTAACACACTTCATTTAATTGTGGGTATGGGGTTGATTTTGAAATTTGAAATTCTCCCATCAGGTTTCAGCTTCTGAACTTCCCCTCGCTGCACCAGCTGGACTAGAGCTGGCCAATATGACCAAAAAAAAAAAAAATCAAAAATTGTGATAACTAACGGTGTCAATCACATGTACAGTCTGGAGACCCAATATTTTTGCTGAGGTTTCTAGCACCAAGAAAAGAGTAAAGAGAAATGAAAGCAGAGTCTTGTGTTTAGTCAGAAATTGCTCTCTCTGTGTCATGAGAGAATGGCTTAGGGCGCAAATATGGAGCTGTTAAGCACAAACATTAACATAAAGTAACAAGGAACAAGACGGAAAATAAAATGGCTGCTAAGAAAAGATTTCAGTATACAATCAGCTTCATACTGTGGATAACAATGGAGTTGGCCTGGGATTTGAAGTACTGATAGTATTGTGACAATTCTTTGGTGATAGTGATGATATCACTCGCAGCAGGAGGATACTGGATATCAGGCAACATGGAGAAGTTTCAGGTTTTAAAAAAAAGGTAAATCCAAAAAAATATGGCCACAGGTGCAATGAATAAAACTACAGAATATGTTTAAACTACCTGGGTTCTCTGTGGTACGCCGTGACGGACGAGTAGATGTAATGCAGTTTTCGTATGAATTTATTTTTTATACTCTCGGTCACCATACTGAGATGTAATGAGTGCATTTTCAGCTTTCTGGCAGGGCCAGAACATAAAAATTCTCAATTAATGACTCTAACCACCAAGGGTTTAATATTTATAATATACACTTGCTTTAGATTAAAGCTGCCTGTTATGAAACAGGCCCTAACTTTCAGATGATGGAGAATCTTTGGTGACTCCTCCATTTTGCAGGCTATGAATAATTTATTCAACATTCTGGTGTTAGAAACGATGGCATTTCAGTGTGCTGTCACAAACACAAATAAAAAAATGTCTGTTACTGACAAGTTGTGTCATAGCTGAGTTAATATATTTGCAGTATTTGATGACAACAAGCTTTAAAAAAAAAAAAACGATAGCCAGTTGAGGGTGTTCTAGTTGAGTCAATAAACCTAGAGTCCGAGTCCAGTCTCGAGTCTCCAGTGTTCAAGTCCAAGTCATGAAAGAAAATTTCGAGTCGAGTCCGAGAACAAGACTCCACCCGCACCATTTGATGGTGGCTGTTGCTGCCTTTATGTGAAAGCGTCTCTGCTACTGCGTTGGACGAATATTACTGCTCGACTGCCCCGTTTTAGTTAACAGGCTACAGATAAAAAGCTTGTTCATCGCTCAGCAAGCCCCGCCCACTATCAACAGGGCAAATAACATGCGAGAAGGTTAACACTAGCTAGTTCATCGGACAGCAAGCCCCGCTATCAACAGGACAACGAATATGGCGTGTCACTTCCTTCTCTATGTGGAGTCTTACCAAATGATGATTGAAGTTCGAGGTTGTCCTCGTCGTCTCCTCGATAGTTCTTCTACATATGGAACACACACATAGCAGTGCATTTTTTCCCACTGCATGAGAAGTCTGTATAAACAAAGCGGACAATCCTAGGGGCTTCTCTCCAGGCATTTTAGCGCCATTAACGTTAGTTTGTTTCTGAACATGACGTATGGACAGGTGAATGTGCATTCTCTTGCACAAAATTAGTATAAAAATTAACGTAGATATAAATATCTTATGCCAAATTATTATAGTGTGTCACAAAAAATAAAGAAAAAATCCGAGTCCTCGTCTCCAATTTACAAGTCCGAATGCAGTTAATGCACGAGTCTGATGTCATGTACACACGTAGCCGGGTATTTTTAAAACCGAACATTTTCCCCCCCTCCGTTTATAAAAATGTTTTATCCACACCACCTTGTCTTCGAAAAAAATCCCTTCCACACATAACCGAACATCTGCGTTTTCAATCACATTCATAAGCATTCCAAACCTGTAGATGGTTATTTCCCCAAATCCTACCCCCTAATCACATCGCCTGCGCTCTTGGAGCAGTAGTTGGGCTTCTAAAATTAAAGATGTAAATAGCACCTGCACAATAATTAACGCTTTCAAGGCACTACTCCGATCCATTACTCTTTAGCTAGCCGCACACTACGCCGATTTTCAGCGTACCGAGCCAACTGAAGTCGCGAGTCAGGCGTAAAGACTAGTTTTCGATGGTACCGACTCATCTCACAGCCGATTCGAAAAACTAATCGGGAGCCAGACTGATCGGCGAGAGTCGCTAGCAATAGCCAATCGTAGTATCTTTCGCATATAACACGTGACATCATTAAACACAATTTCTAGCGCGAGAAATACGTGTTGGTAGCACCTAATGCAGGTATATACTGTAATTCTATAGACTGAAGCTTTATCCATAGACACAGTGGGCTGGAAAGCCACTCTGCTCAAGTTGCGTGGCTGAATTCCAAATCGCTTTAACTCCCCTATATAAGTGCACTATTTAAGGTTGGAAATAATAGCTCATGCAGCCTAGATAGCGCGCTACATATTCCATGTTGTGTCATTTGTAATTCAGCCTGTAGCATCTTCAAGTGTTGGATTTAACAGTAACTATATCCAATAGCCAATCACAAAGCTATTAAGTTGTCACGTGTCGCTTCAATCGCGACTGCACTCGTCAACAGTCGGGGGATATGTGCGTGCCCTGTCGGGAGTCGGCTCTGAAATGGGTCGGTTTGGTACCGCGTGGATCGCCGTGGTGTGCGGCTAGCTTAAGTCCATGCTTAATCTGGCTTCTGCAGTAAACAAAGGTTGCACGTTTGACGTCAGAGCAGATTTGTTGTCATTTTCTTGGCGCAGATTGCGACATTCTAAAACGCAAAACTCCGGTTATCTCTGTCTACACGAAAAGGCATACACGGAGTTTTCAAAAATCTTCACTTTGCCCGGAGTTTTTTTGAATATTCGTTTTTGATGTGTTTTCATGTGGATGACAGGCCAAAACGTAGAAAAATATCTTCGATTTAGCAGATACCCGGCTACGTGTGGACGGGGTCTGAGTCATCAGTGCTCAAGTCCAAGTCAAGTCATGAGTCCTTAAAATTAGGGCATGTGTCGGATTCGAGTCCAAGTTCTGGACTCAAGTACTACAAGCCTGGATGTAATGACTGTAGAGTTGGTCAACTACTAACATAATCAGCACAGAACCACAGAAGGTAAACGTTTTTGAATTTTCATGCAGATCATCCAGTCCTTGTCAAATTATGTTCATAAACATGGTATCATCGGTGTTAACTGGACCAATCCTGCCCTTTATATTTTCTTTCATAAAAGTTTCTCTCCAGCACGGTTGGAAATAGATTTTGACTCGCAGCCACTGAAACTGAACATGTGTACATTATAAAACATTCTTCTACTGAAAATTCAAGCTCAAACACGGATGCCTCTCTCTGCTAACGCATTTCCAGAATGTCAGCACTAATTGAAAACCGGAAGAGCTGCTGGATGAAGAGATTAGAGCAGAAAGTGCTGACAAATTGAGACTGAACCAAGATTGTGTTTGAAGTCGAACAAATGTGAACACTTCCCGTTACACAGCCAATTATAATAAGCACATGGCAAGCTGGGAGAAGCAGAAGCAATAAAGAACTAAAGAGTGAGTGAGTGAGTGTACATAGATGAGAGTTGCAGTGCTCACCCTGATTCTCAAACTCCTGGAACAGGCTGAGACTGGTGATGCTGGGGCCCGTGAAAATGATGGCGTTGCGTCCAGACAGATTTTGGCAGAGCTGCCTGGCCACCAGGCTGTGGAGCTGCGGTTTGTTTTTCAGTGTGTCGAGTCCGTCTGGACCAGAGCCCTCCTTCAGATGTACATAAATCTGCACACGGGGTCATTATATACAAGCACTGTCAACTGTAGAACTAACTTTACTGTTTGATTACTAGTCAATTTTCCATGACATTTCTCAAAAGCAAAAAACGCTGCATTCAGAAATTATTAATATCATGTGTTGTACATAAACACTGTAATAGTTTGCACATTGCTGTGGTGTGAGAAGAATAACACACTTTAGGGCATGCGGTTCTAGGAAAATAATCAACCTCCAGTTGTAATAGTAACTGCTTCATGTCGGGTCACATCACACCACCCAGTCATTGATTTTTTTCATATAACAGCACGTTAAAAATGATTTTTTTTCCACTTAAAGTGCTGATGACACGTTTTTGACATCTTTGGCGATGTTTTATAACATAAAAAGTAATTCCCGATGATCCATATATTAATTCACGAAGGCGCCTATTTTACAAGTTATGATAAAAAAAAACGCGGCTATTTGGGCAAATTTGACGGGGCTGCAGCACCCAGGAGACGAAAGAGGAGGAGGGGCTATATGACGTCAGCGAAAGAACCTTCCTCCTAACTTACCAGTTTGTTGTTGATGCGGCAGGTGTTCAGTTTATCATTATTAGGTTTTTATTTATATATATATATATATATATATATATATATATATATATATATATATATAAAATGCCTTCACGGGCGGCACGGTGGTGTAGTGGTTAGCGCTGTCGCCTCACAGCAAGAAGGTCCTGGGTTAGAGCCCCGTGGCCGGTGAGGGCCTTTCTGTGCGGAGTTTGCATGTTCTCCCCGTGTCCGCGTGGGTTTCCTCCGGGTGCTCCGGTTTCCCCCACAGTCCAAAGACATGCAGGTTAGGTTAACTGGTGACTCTAAATTGACCGTAGGTGTGAATGTGAGTGTGAATGGTTGTCTGTGTGTCAGCCCTGTGATGACCTGGCGACTTGTCCAGGGTGTACCCCGCCTTTCGCCCGTAGTCAGCTGGGATAGGCTCCAGCTTGCCTACGACCCTGTAGAACAGGATAAAGCGGCTAGAGATAATGAGATGAGATTATGCCTTCGCGTTGTGTTGCCGGCTTTTGCTCCAAAACCCACAAGGATGGGGTAAGTTTATTCAAGTTTCCCAGAGATCCCGAGCTGCATGCAAAGTGGGTGAAGCAAGTCAGGCGCACTCGTGACAAGTGGGAGCCCTCACCAACATCCGTCCTGTGCTCTGAACACTTCGATTTGGATTGTTTTGACACCCTTCCCAGCTTAAAGGAATCTCTTGGGTGTGCAGTTCAGCACAAACGTGTGTTGCTACCATCAGCAGTGCCTACAGTATTCCGGAGGGGGTCTACTAGTAGCTATGCCGGATCCAGCAGTCGCCTGGGACAAGGCGACTCCTCCAAAGACAGTCCAACTGTCAGAACATGTGTTGAGAAACGACATAAGATAAAGGTACGTAGAGCTATAGAGTGCTCCGACATGATGCTAAAAATAGTAACACTGCAGTCTGCGCGGCCATCTTGGAAGTGACTCGCTCCAGAGCGCTCATAGAGTACACATCATAGAGTACACATTCATGATGATCATAAATGTAATCATAAAGTCGGCGTGATATCAGTCATGTATTTGCTTGTGAAAGCTTGCAGCTTTCATGTAACTGCCGCCTAGCAACGAGAGGCAAAGGGTAAAGAGGGTAGGCTATCATAGATTCTATTCGGAAGAGATCAACACGTGATTGCTTAAAAATTAGGTATTTTAACAATTTGCATCTGTTTTGTGATTATCGTGACACTTGTGTGTTATATAGAACTGTATGTCTTATCAGCACATCGAGGATCTTCCACCGGAGGCTTTAGCAAGTACTCGTAGCAACACTACACTTTACCCTTTGCCATGCATTGTTAGGGAACAGTAGCAAGTACCCCGATGACCGACTTCAAGAATATGTAGAAAAAATTTAGAAATGATACTTTCCAAAAGTCATTTGAGCTTAGTGTATTGCATTTCCATTTATATTGTAGGTTCTTGCTGATGTTTTTGCGGAGTATGACGCAGCTGCTGAATCAGAAGCTGCAGAGTTTATGTACTAGTTGTGAACATTCACATTATTATCAATCTCATTTATTTAAAATCAGATAAAATCATGCCATCATGATCACTGCTTAAAGTACCAGTATTTGGTTGTTGAAGAGCTAGCACTAGAGAGTTCACCAGCGTTTTCATGCGCCATTTCCATTGAGTAGAACAGCCAGTGAACCGCAGCGTGTTCTTCCGCTGACGTCACAGCATGGCCGCGAGCCACGGACCCAGTTTTCTTGCGCTGTGCAATTAAAAGTTGGATATTCGCGTAACAACAGCTTCTTTTCACGTAATTATAACAGAAATCTAACATGTTTGCCATGTTGTATAGTTTATTTAAGAAATTGCATACAGTCACATTCGTGTCATCAGCACTTTAAACATTAAAAATATTTTTTTATGTTTTTCAATAGTGAGGTCAACCAGCTTGATTTTTTTCTTCCCTCTTTGGATGCACAAATTTGTTCAACTACACTCGAATTCTGATTTGGGTCCACTAAAACATTTAGGTACAATACAGAAAACAAAACAAGGAAATTTCTCATTGTATATGAGTGATTCCACGCTTATGGGTACTGAAATGGGGACATGAACTTATTTTTAAAAATTCACCTAAAACCATTTCTTTTTTTACCATCAGGTCACAAAACATGTAATCTTTAATGAATGATATGTTAAAAGATAACTTTAATTTTCTGAGATGTAATAAAAACATATTTATATGCCAAAGTCAGAACGTAACAGAAGTGTTGTGGACATATATATTCTCAATTTTAACAATGTAGAATTACTTTTTGAAACATAGGAAGGTGATGTTTTAGCAAATATAATTAATAAACATGTGTAGTAGAATAAACATACACATTCTTTCAATAAGATTAACATGGTATATAGCTAGATTGTAATTAATTTGTAACAGACGCGAGATGGACAATCGTAACAGAAGTAATGTAACAGACATTTTGGAACTCATAGGCTTGACTTTGGCATATAAATATGTTTTTATTACATCTCAGAAAATTGAAGTTATCTTTTAACATATCATTCATTAAAGATTACATGTTTTGTGACCTGATGGTAAAAAAAGAAATGGTTTTAGGTGAATAAGTTCATGTCCCCATTTCAGTACCCATAAGCGTGGAATCACTCATATCAGTTTATTAGGTGCTCACACATGGGGGGGGGGATAGGACACAAATGTATTAACTGAGAAACTTGCATTTTATTCTGACCTGCAAGTCGGCACCATCAGCGCAGCAGTGAAGTCACCTTCCAGCTGGTGTAGTGCTCATCAGTAGTGTTGGCGAATGCTAATTAAGTGCTCAAGCCAGTGCTATCGAGAGCAAGTAGCACAGCCTAACGACTGAGAAACTAAGGCTACATCCACACGACAATGGCAACGAGATTTTATTAAAAAAATATCGCGTCCACATGGGCAACGGATCAGTAAAATATCAGGTACATATGGCAACGCAACGATTGCTGAAAACGATGCAATACACATGCCACACCTCTACGTGTGCTGTAAGACGGTCCCATTGGAGACACCAGAACAATAGAAGAAGTAGGACGCATGCGCATAAACCCCTTCTTCTACCCGGCGTGAAGCACTCACAGGAACAAACACACAACAAGAAGAAGATGGCTGTGACTACACGAGGAAATCGTGCCTTCTGTGTGTACAAATTAGTTTTATTAGTGTGCATAGTTTTATATAACTTAATTTTCTTATTGTGTGTGAACATTTTGAAAAGCATTTTTATATAATTTATATAACTTTTTATATTGTGTGTGAACATTTTGAAAAGCAGTCTTATCCAATAAAAAAAAGAAATTCAAGAAATGGTTCAGTTACTTGTTTATTTAAAAGAAAAGCTGTATACAAAAGTGAATGCAATGCAGTGGTTCATACAAAACAGCGAGAGTGCTGCTTGTTCTAGTCATGTGGTTGTGACGTCATCGTAAACAAATCCGTTCTACTCATCCAGACGACTTCGCAACGGCGCCGTTGCCAGATTTTTCCACTCTGGAACTCGTTCTCGTTTTGGGGCACCCAAAACGCCGGTGCCGTGTGGACGCCAGGCCGAAACGATAAACAATTTTATCAGATTCACCTGAATCCGTTGCCGTGTGGACAGCCTCTAAGATTTCTGTCTCCAGACTCCTCCAGTTCGCCATGGATATAATTTCCAGTTATATCTAGATTGTGTTTCCACTAAAAGAAAAATATCTCCCAGTTTACTTTCGTTTTTAGTTGTAGTTTTACATTTTTGTATTTGTCATTTTAGATTTTTTTTTTTTTAGCATGAAACCATTTCCTGAACCTTAGCCAAAACATTATTAGGATCAGATGACTGAAATGATTGACTGGCTGTGTATATAATGGTAGTTAATTAATATATGGAGAAATGTCTTTACACCATGAGTGCATTTCCTATGATTCATTACAACTAGTCTCCTATTGTGATTGCATGTATGAAATAGTGAAACATTACGTTATGGCTGTACCAGTGGGTTTCTGGCTAACCTGACAGATGAAGCCAGTGGAACTGCACTGTCGCACCCACAGGCTGAACTTCCTCTTCTTCCTCTTGCGCAGCTCCCTCTCTGTACATGTGGTGATGAACACAGGGTCCTCATCGATCAGGGGCTCATGCAGCACCTGAGACACAGCACACCATCACAGTGAGAGCTGAAAGGTAAGCGTAATTTAATTTATTCTACCCATATACACTGCATATGAGCAATCAAGCGCTCTGATAGCCTAGTCGTAGAGTAGCCAATCAGCTCATATACTGTGAGTAGAGAAAAACAAAATGGCAGAGCGTGTTGCTGAACCAACCAAGGGTGAAATAAAAACTACTCGCAAACAAAACCCCCAAAAATACAAAAAAAAGCAACAAAATATGGAATAAAAAGTATTTGATGGTAAGCGTTTATCTTTATTTTTCAAGTATTATTATTATAGCATTTTTCACAAGTTGCTACTGTCATTTCGCCGGTTTGTTTACATTCTAAGCGGAAATGATTTTGTCGGACGTTTTGTATAAAGTTTTTATTTATCAAATTTGCAAAAAAATAAAAATGCTCCGTTTCTCAACATCCAGTGAATGTGGATAGAATAAAACCATTATTCCACTCAATCTCATCGTACATGGCCGAATTAGCTATAAGCCATCAGCTCAGGTACGACTCAATTTCGTGGAATAACTTAATTATTTCCATGGGCCAAATTGTTTGATGGACACAATTATCATCAAGGTGTGCAATTTTGGTGGACTTACTATCCATAATGGAAATGAATCAATAGTATAGTATTGGATTTAAGGCAACACAAGGCAAAATCAGGAGGAGTCAGAAATGCATGTGTGCTGACTCACTGATTCCCCTGTGTGTCTCAGCAGCTGTTCATATATAGTAGATGAAATGATGAGCTGGCTCTCTGCCCTGACTGGGAAGTCGTCAAGGACGAGCTGGCACAGCCTGCGCTGCCAAGGCAATGTTGCCATGGAAGTGAAAAAAAGCCTGTGAGCAGATGGTGTTTCATTTACTCATGACAGATGAGTGTTTGAGGTTGTCTCTCGACTGTGCGACACCAGGGACCTCAACGACACCAGCGAAGGATAATGCAAAGCCAAGGCAGGCACTTAACGTGTCTCCTCCATCTCGCAGTTGTTTAACTGGAACTTGTAAGTAAAGACTGAGATGGTTCAACTCAAGCCTGAAAACAATGAACCCTTGATTCAGACCAGAGTAAATTATCCACACATCTGTTCTTTTAGATCAAATTACTCATTCTTAACGAGGCGTTATCATAATCAGTTCAGCTTAGACAGACGTGCCCAAGGCGAAAAAGGCATTATATAGTAATTATAGAATGTCTTAATATCATGAACTCAGTTTCTTCCTCTCAGTTGAGATAAAGTAAAACACAACAAGGTAGCATACACAATTTGCATAAAATCATCTGACAAATTGCATCAAACATTTGAAATCAAAACAGTTCTCTGGATTCCTAAATAATTTGTCCTAACAATTTCACCAGCATGTTGGTGGTACTGTAATTCTCCTGCATAGCTTCACTGGAAGCTTAAATACACCATATCATGAAAAAAAAATCTCTATATAAAACAATTATTCCATGAAATCGAGCCGTACACGAGCCGATCGCTATAAGCCATGAACAACAAGATTGAGTAGAATAACTGTTTTATTCTATCCACATTCACTGGATTTTGAGAAACAGAGCATTTTTATTTTTTGCAAATTCAATAAATAAAAACTTAATACAAAACGTCCGACAAAATAATTTCCGCTTAGGCAGATTTCTTAAAAACCTATCGATGGCTGCACGAATTGACTTTAGTGTTGTTTTTTTGTACAAAGTACCGTCTTGCTGTCGTGCCGAGGTATAGAATAGCTTTAGACATTTATTTAATTCTTCCTTGGACATTTCAGTTATGTACTTTTCAATTTTTTTGAACCAGTCTAAAAAAAAAATTAAAAAAAAAAAAACAAATTTTAATGCTTAAAGATGAAGAATGTAAATAAATGAGCATAATGACAGCAATTTGTGAAAAACGCTATAATAATAATTCTTGAAAAATATGTTCTTACCATCAAATACTTTCATTCCATATTTTGTTGCTTTTTTTTGTATTTTTTGGGGTTTCATTTTCGAGTAGAGTTTTTATTTCATCCTCGGTTGGTTCAGCAAAATGCTCTGCCATTTTGTTTTTCTCTACTCATGGTATATGAGCTGATAGCCTAGTAGGAGAATAGCCAATCAGAGCGCGTGATTGCTCATATCCAGTGAATGTAGAGATGTATATCATACAAAATATGGACATCTAACCATCACACCCATATGTGCTTTTTGAATATCCCATTCCAGATTTATTCCCCTCTTTTGCTCCACTCTTCTGATTTTGGAGTGTGGTTATGAGGATTTCTCATTCAGCCACAACAGCATTAGTGGGATCAAGCATTGATATTGGGCGAGAAGATCTGCATTTCAGTTCATCCCAAAAATGGCTGAGGTCAGGGCTCGTTGTAGGCCACTTGAGTTCTTCCACACCAGCCTTGGTAAACCATGTCTTCATGGAGCTCGCTTTGTGCATCGGGGCACTGTCATGGAGGTGCAAGTTTGGGCCCTTTAGTTCAAGTGAAAGAAGAATCATAAATCTACAGCATTCAAAGACATTGAAGACAATTGCATGCTTTTAACTTTCTGACAACAGTTTGGAAAAAGGCCCACATAGGTGTGATGAGCAGGTGTCCACAAACTTTTGGCCATATGTGACTCTGATTTGGCTTGGTTTACAAATCACTATACTGCTTGTACAGACAATAGTACTTTAAAGTTTGGGAAGCAGAAATGTGTTTTAATGCACACTATGACATATTAAGTGCTAGAAATGATTCCAATGCACCCTTTATCCATCTTGATCCTTTTTTTTTGTGAACGGTTAAATATTTGTGCATGTTCCAAGATTGGAGAGTGCAGGATGTTTTGGAGTCATGGGAAGCACAAATTGAATTGGTCAAACTGGCAGTGATGTATTGACTGTGGCAACTCAGTCCATTTGTTAATCAGAAAAATGAATTATTGTTCCACCTTAATGAAACAAATTCATCTTACTGAGTGCAGCGATGGTTCTGACCAGAAATGCTATTAGTAGAGTCAGGACACTGCTTAAAATATGAATGGGGCAATGTGTAACTCAACATTATGTAAATTCTGCCCTTCCGGTTTAAAAACAAATTAAAATAAAGGCCAATCACCTTGATGCTCAAGACATTGTCAGGAATCATATATCCCATCAGGTAGGGCTGTGCTCGTTTGCCATCAGTTGCTCACGATATATCGCGATATATCGAGTTAAACGATGTCTTTAATGTATTGTAAGCAGAGGGCGCAAATACGTTTGGTGCCAAAATTATTCAATCAATGAGTCTCGAGACGAGGCCATGGAGACATGGGGACGTAATTAGCGGCTTGCAGCGTCTGTAGCAGAGCGCATTGAAGCAGAGCGCCTAATTTCTAGTGCGCATGCCCTGAGTAACTGGAAGCGCCATTTGTAAATAACGTCTTTGGTTGGAACAGGTTGCAAGCATGAATTTCCGTCGATTTCTGGCATGAAACATGCTTTAAATCAAGTGAAAATTGATGACAACCTGCTACAGAACCGGGAGATATGCATGAAATGTGTCTCATATGGGATTTTCGATTTTCAAGTGAGTAAACGATATCGTATCGTACCCCCGAAAATTGTGCATGATCGAGTATCGCGAGCTGTGAGCACAGCCCTACCATCAGATTCTTAAACTGATACATGCACAGATACGGGGTGCTTTTAGGGCTGCACAATTAATCGAATTTAATTGAAAATCACGATTTTGGCTGCCACGATTAAATTAAATGAAAATCGCGATTTATTTCCATTTAAAATGCGAGCTTTGCTGTATATCTGATCAAGCACTTTTTGACCAATACTCCGCCAAACCATTAGGGGGCGAACCGATGCATGTAAGGTTTCATTACTCCGCCTAAATAAGCAAGCAAGCCAAGTGCAGTGTTGCCAGATTGGGCGGTTTTAAGTGCATTTTGGCAGGTTTTGAACATATTTTGGGCTGGAAACCGTCAGCAGCATCTGGCAATACTGGCCAAGTGCCCAGAGCTTCAGTGCAGCGGTATCTTCTTCAAGGGGTGATAGCGTGAGAGTAGGTAACATTGAGGTGAGAGAGAAAAGCTAACTATGTCGGAACAACAGACTATTTAGCACTGGAGGCAATGTTGTGACCTGCTTTCGCTCATGTTTAAAGCCAGAGCATGTTGATAGGCTGGTCTTTCTAGCTAAAAACTTGTAGGCCTCAGTATAATGCTATGTAATTGTTGCAATTGAGTTTTCAGTTCCTTCATCCTTTGGTACTTTCTTGGATAAATTTCATTTATTTGTCATTTGGAAATCAGAATTTCTCTTTTAAATTTCATTCTGCACTGAAAGCTGTTCATATTGTTTGTTTGAATATCTCATCTCATTATCTCTAGCCGCTTTATCCTACAGGGTCGCAGGCAAGCTGGAGCCTATCCCAGCTGACTACGGGCGAAAGGCGGGGTACACCCTGGACAAGTCGCCAGGTCATCACAGGGCTGATACATAGACACAGACAACCATTCACACTCACATTCACACCTACGGTCAATTTAGAGTCACCAGTTAACCTAACCTGCATGTCTTTGGACTGTGGGGGAAACCGGAGCACCCGGAGGGAACCCACGCGGACACGGGGAGAACATGCAAACTCCACACAGAAAGGCCCTCGCCGGCCCCGGGGCTCGAACCCGGACCTTCTTGCTGTGAGGCGACAGCGCTAACCACTACACCACCGTGCTGCCCTTTGTTTGAATATAGTGAAATAAAATGTAAGTGATTTCCCTAACATCAAGAATAATCGTGATTAATAATCGCGATTACAATTTTGATCAAGATAATCGTGATTATCATTTTTTCCATAATCGTGCAGCCCTAGGTGCTTTGCTTCATTAGTGATGGAGAAATGTGCACATGCAATATCCAGAGAAACCTGAAGAAATACTGTATTTTGTCTTTTTTTTTTGGTCAGATATCAAATCTGTCTTCAAAGTGTCATGTTGTTGATTCATTCCTGGTATACAAGTCATTCCCCATTCAAGTAGATAGAAGCTTGTTCTTGCATGGCTTAAAATATCTGCCCAGGAGAGCTGCAAAGATGGCTGCTGAGTGGACTGACTTTACTAGAGCTTTACTTACATCAGAGTGATGACTACTTCTGCTACCCAATGTAGTTATGAAACTCCTGGAGAACTGTAGTAATGTATAATAAAAAAAAAAAAAGTGTCAACCCCTCACATTCAGACCAGTGCTTGAGTGCACATCCAACCCTCAGCTCTGACAAGTGGGTCATCATCTCTGCAATATGCATGGGACCTGGGAAAAGCTCCCTTCTCTGTTGTCTTTCTCTCTTTCTATCAAACACTCTCCTACTTGCTGTGAGAAGCTGACCTCATGTTGTGTTGCTAGAAAATGACATGCTGCGGGGAAAATGTCTGACAAAAAGTTCTAAAAGGTTCACCAAATCCCTCACACACCTCCTGAATCGGTTATGTCCTGTGGTTGCTAAAACACTAAAGATAAATGTAGAAGACGTGAAAGTGTGTTCTTCAGATGATAATGGATCTAAGCATTAATTAGTGGAAGTGGTTATTTCAGTGATCCTTGGCACATTTAAATGGGATGGCAGTCTCCACAGACATCACCTACAGAATCCATTACAGGGAGCTAAATCAGCACCATAAATCATCATGAACACTCCTTGAAGCTCAGTAAAACTGAAAATATGGCTCTGCCCATGGCCTGTAAACCACGGGGAGGGTCACATGAGTGAAGAAGACGAGAGCCTGACAGGTGGCACGTCTACATGCTTCTAATTACAGCTGGAGGGCCAAAGTTTCGCCTTAAATCCCCAACCCACTTCCTTCTGGCACAGAAACGCTCAGCCTCTATGCCTGTCCTAGTTTCTGACAATTTAATACTGCCAAGATTTGGTGGGAGTTTGTGGAGTCCCTTGGTAATGTCTGAAACTGGCTTCTGTCAGTTCCGTGACTCATTATATGCCAAAGAATGGCTGAATGGCTCTCATTTTACAGAACAAAAAAATATCTGAAGCTTGCCAAAAAGCTAACAAATAAATTGACTGACTTGTAGACAAAAATCTATTTGAACATTTGTTTGCTGTTTTCTATGTAATGCACTAGGGAACTCAGCCCCATTATTAATGTCTGTTGCTCAACAAACTTTGTGTGTGGGGGGGGAAACCAGTGTACTGGATTGGAACACGCTAATGGAAGAGCAGCACTGTTGTTGGGATAAAACGACCCATTTACTAGCTTATGGCAGCTCTGCCATGATATTAACTTTTTAAACAAACAAAAAAAATCATCTGAAAATGTTTTTTTTTTTTTTTACCCTGGCTAAAATCTATTATTCTATCCACTTTCACTGGATATGAGCAATCACGTGCACTGATTACTACAAGGCTATCAGCTCATATACCGTGAGTAGAGAAAAACAAAATGGCGGTACGTTTTACTGAACCAACTGAGGATGAAATAAAAACTCTACTTGAAAACAAAACCCCCAAAAAGGAAAAAAAAAGGAATGAAAGTATTTGATGGTAAGAACGTATTGTATTTTTCCCCAAGAATTATTTTTCACAAATTGCAACGGTCATTTCGATGGTTTGTTTACATTCTTCATCTTTTAAGCAATAAAATTACGCATGTATGCAATTTGTCACGTGTCCGCTAAGTAGAAATGATTTTGTTGGACGTTTTGTACACAGTTTTTATTTACTGAATTTGCAAACAATAAAAATGCTCTGTTTCTCAAAATCCAGTGAATGTGGATAGAATAAAACAGTTATTCCACTCAATCTCATCGTACATGGCTTATAGCCAACTCGGTGCTATGCGCCTCATCGTCTATCGGCTCATGTACGACTCAATTTCGTGGAATAACTATTAAATATACATACAGTATTTAACTGTCAGGTGGCACGGAGGTGGTTAACACTGTCACCTCACAGCAGCAATAAGGTTCTGGGTTCAAGCCCAGTGGCCAACAGGGGCCTTTCTGTGTGGAATTTGCATGTTCTCCCCGTGTATACATACCGTAGATTTCCTCTGGGTGCTCCGGTTTCCCCCACAGTCCAAAGACATGCAATTAGGCTAACTGGCTACTCTAAATTGCCCGTGTGTGTGAATGCACAGAAAGGAACTGGCCACCTGAATGCTGTACTTCTGGCCAAGTCAACCAAACATGGTTCGCCTTAAGCCTGGATCAGGTTTGGCAGTGACAATGACCATTTAACTGTCATAATCTTTATTCATCTTATTTATTTAATTGAATTAAATTTTAATTCAGTTGAATTATTTCATTATTGCTTGTGGTGTATCCCTTTTGTATTACAATTCCCTTAGCGTTATAATTTATTTACTGCATCAGTTAATGTTAACAAATCATATAATAATTGTACCACAAAATGTAATGCTGAGTTGCCAGTAAATTGCTTTAAATGTACAGTAAACAATTGGGAAACATTTACAGTAAAGTAATACATCTTACACCGCATGAAGTAAAATATAATGCTACTGTAAATGGTTAAAAAGTCCAATGTGTTATTCTTTAATCAATTAAAAACTGCAATCGTTGTAAATGTCTGTGTTGGGGGAAGCCATGACCTAATGGTTAGAGAAGCAGCTTTGGACCCAAAAGGTCACTGGTTCAACTCCCTGGACCAGCAGGAGTGGCTGAAATGCCATTAAGCAAGGCACCTACCCCCAACTGCTCCCCAGGCTGTAAAGGGTATGTTGTATGTCGCTCTGGATAAGAGCATCTGCTAAATGCCATTAATGTAATGTGTAAGAAGAATAAAACTCTTCAAGGGAATAGTCAACGTCAGGGTTTTTCCTATAACTACACCCCCTTTCATATTTTATTCTTTATTTAATGTTGAAGTACATCATGCTCCTAAATGTTACCTAATGCAGTAAGTCATGTTAAGAGAACCTTAATGTAAAGCATTACTATTTCATGTATAGATCTATCCTTTTAGCTAACGCACCTGGAGACTGTATAGTAAATAAAAGGTGTTGTATTAATGTACTTCTATACCTGTGTTTGCGAGGGCCGGAAGGTACAGCTGAAGCTCTGCTGCAGTGAATCCAGGAAGGGCTGGATCTTGTAAAGGCCCTGGTTACCACCTTGGCTTGAACGGAAGGCCACAATATGGAAGTACTTAAGGATCTTCTCGAAGCGTGCTTGGCTCATTTTGAGTGCTATGCTGCGGTTGCTGAAGAAGCCGCTGCTCCAGATGCTCAGGACGGATTCGCAGTGGTGCACACTGGTGGAGATCACAAAGCCTAGGAAGGCTTTCATCTCAGCCGGCGTCACGTTGGTCCAGCCTTCATCACTGCCAAAGCGTTCCTGGTACTTCTTAGCATACATGTTGGTCTGAGTCACCATGTTCTGAATAACATTATCAGGTACAAAGAGCTGGAAGAAATCCATGGCTGTGGCAGTGGCTGGCATTTTCTGTGTGGGACCTGACATTGGAATTGAACACACACATTAGTCAGTATGTTATGCCATATAACACAGCACAAGATTTAGTGCACTTAGGACAGGCATTCATATGTAACCTTTAATCTTATCTAATATCGCCTTACTTGTTTTGGTTTTAGTTCGAGAAGATTTCGTTTTCTTTAAAAGTGATTTGTAGAATTGAAAACAGCATGTTCCATGGTGGAAAGGAAGACGTTGGGAGTATGAAAAGTTTGTATGACGTATCAGTGGCGTCGTTAGGCCCTATCACTCAGGGCTATAGCCCTGGGTATTTTCACCCTCAAATAAAGTAACAGATTAATAGAAAACAACTAAGCGAAACAGATCGGAACTTGACTTGCAGTGTCCAAAGACGGAGGGGGAAGGGAGAACATTTTGGTTACCGCCAACAGAAGAACAACATTCAGAACTAGTTGGAAGACGACTTCAAAAAAAAAAATCCACTATTGTTGGATTTTTCAAGATGAAAACAGGTGGTAAGTCAGTCATTGACCGTGTGTGTGTGTGTGTGTGTGTGTGTAACCTATCGAATTATGTTGATGCACAAAAACCACTCTTTGTAGGTTATATTGAATTTACAGAGTAGGGTCTGTATGATTAGTGTGCCAGGCTTGCTCAAAAGTTTGAGTGGTTTAATGAATATCTACAGTGGTGGTCTCTTTGTCCCAACTAAGTTTATTTAACAGGTCAACAACAATTTGTGCCCTGACATAATTTAATCCTATGTTTTAATGCTACATGTAGCCTACACAGAACCAGCGAGCCGACCGTACCATAGCCAGCCTTTGGCATACCAGTCACATATAGGGACAATTTTTTTCCACGCAGTATTAATGTCAACATAAATCTGTGTTGTCCAGACACCACAACTGAGCCTGGATGCATTGGAGAAAATGGTATGTGTGTGCGCGTGTGTGACAGAAACTTGGAAGACGTATTTATATGATCATAGTCTTGTGAGTTGGGATGTCATCTGGGATTTTGAATGCTGTAATATAATAATGTAGTTTAGAATTGGTGTCTTTGTGGTCCTAAAGGAGAGATATCTGAGTGAGAAATGATTTTTTTTATTAAACTGATGATAAATTTTACTAGTGATATTTAATAGTCAGTTGGCCCATGCCTCAGTTTCCTGACACATTATGGGTGTTGAGGATGATAATAATAAAGAGACAGAAACTGAAGAGAACGACATTAAATTTAAAAAGAGCAGTGCAAAAATCACTAATAAAAAGATGTCAATCTTTGAATGTGTGTGGGTGATAATATTTCTTGTAAAATTTGATATAACCTCCTCCCCAACCTATCTATGCCAATCTCCCTTAAAAAATACAAGCCCCAGGAAAATCTGACTCAGCCCCTGGGCTTTTCAAAAGCTAGAAACGCCCATGTGAAGTACCAATACGCAACTGAGGTATTCATAAAACTAGATCAACACAAACAGTAAGAATTAATAATTACAAACACCAAAGTACCATAATTAATAGAAAAGTTATATTTAAATCAAACAAAACAATTATTGAAAAAAAAGGCAGGGGGCAAAATAGTTTTTACTTACAGACACTTTAAAGGGCTGATGACACGAACATGACTCTATGCAATTTCTTAAATAAACTATACAACATGGCAAACATGTTAGATTTCTGTTATAATTATGTGAAAAGAAGCTGTTGTTACGCAAATATCCAACTTTTAATTGCACAGCGCAAGAAAACTGGGTCCGTGGCTCGCGGCTATGTTGTGACGTCAGCGGGAGAACACGCTGCGGTTCACTGGCTGTTCTACTCTGGTTCTACTCAATGGAAATGGCGCATGAAAATGCCGGTGAATTCTCTAGTGCTAGCTCTTCCTCTTCTGGGAGTCTAGAATTGTGTTGATCTCTTCCGAATAGAATCTATGATAGCCTACCCTCTTTACCCTTTGCCTCTCGTTGCTAGGCGGCAGTTACATGAAAGCCGCAAGCTTTCACAAGCAAATACATGACTGATATCATGCCGACTTTATGATTAAACATTTATGATTATCATGTAGAATCTATAGCTCTACGTACCTTTATCTTATGTCGTTTCACAACACATGTTCTGACAGGAGGACTGTCTTTGGATCCGGCATAGCTACAAGTAGACCCCCTCCGGAATACTGGCAGTGTTGCCAGATTGGGAGGAATCCCGCCCAGTTGAGCGGTTTCAAGTGCATTTAGGTGGGTTTTGAACATATTTTGGGCTGGAAAACGTCAGCAGTATCTGTTGCCAGATACTGCTGACGTTTTCCAGCCCAAAATATGTTCAAAACCCATCAAAATGCACTTGAAACCGCTCAACTGGGCGGGAAACCTCCCAATCTGGCAACACTGTGTAGGCACTGCTGATGGTAGTAACACACGTTTGTGCTGAACTGAACACCCAAGAGATTCTTTTAAGCTGGGAAGGATGTCAAAACAATCCAAATCGAAGTGTTCAGAGCACAGGACAGATGTTGGTGAGGGCTCCCACTTGTCATGAGTGCGCCTGACTTGCTTCACCCACTTCGCATGCAGCTCGGGATCTCTGGGAAACTTGAATAAACTTACCCCATCCTTGTAGGTTTTGGAGCAAAAGCCAGCAACACAACGCGAAGGCATAATAACTAATATATATAATGTATAATAATAATACTAATAATGATAAACTGAACACCTGTCGCATCAACAACAAACTGGTAAGTTAGGAGGAAGGTTCTTTCGCTGACGTCATATAGCTCCTCCTCCTCCTTCGTCTCCTGGGTGCTGCAGCCCCATCAAATTTGCCCAAATAGCCGCGTTTTTTATCATAACTTGTAAAATAGGCGCCTTCGTGAATTAATATATGGATCATCGGGAATTACTTTTTATGTTATAAAACATCGCCAAAGATGTCAAAAACGTGTCATCAGCACTTTAAGGTGTGCTCAATGGCTTATAAGCCTTGTTTTAACATTTATCTCAGGTTTGGTAACCTAAGCATAAGCCTTGCAGATTAGAAACGTCTTAACAACGCTGTTAAAACTGACTTACAGAAGGCCAGGAAGCATTTTCTGGTGTAACTAGTTAAAGATGTACACCTTAATCCCTTAAACTATTGTTCTGTTATTAAATTATTCTGTTTAAAGCATGTCATTAAATACCTACTATAAGTTTATCAATAACTTCAGCAAAAATAATAAAAAGGTATGTAGTTACTTACGTGAACTATAAGAATTGTAAATCTCGGCCCATCAGTGGATTTTGGGATTTTTAAAGGATTAAATAAAGTGGATTATTTTATCAGACAGTCGTCATTTGAACACAAAACTCCATTGTACTTATGAAGCATTTTAAAAAAATGTTGAATTTGTGTGCAAGTTTGTGCATATAATATGGCTGCAAAGCAATTTGAATGAATTAATAAACCAACATTGGAGTACAGTTCCTACACAGTACCAATCAAAAGTTTGTACACCCCTACTCACTCATTCATTGTTTTTTCTGTATTTTGATTACGTTCTACACTGTAGCACAATACTGAAGACATCACAACTCTGAAATAACATATGGAATTATGTGGTAAACAAAAAAGGTTTTTAAATAGCGTTTCATATTTTAGATTCTTCAAAGTATCCAGCGTTTACCCTGATGACGTTTTGTACACTATTGGCATTATCTTAACCAGCTTCATGAGGTCGTCACCTGGAATGCTTTTCAATTAACAGGTGCCTCGTCAAAAGTTAATTAGTGCAATTTCTTGCCTTCTTAATGTGTTTGAGACCTAAATAGTAAATAATAAAAATACAGTAAATAGCCCTATTCCAGAACTGTAGTAATCCATACATTATTATGTCAAGAACCGCTCGACTCTGTTAAAAAAAAAAAAAAATCCATCGTTACTTTAAGACACGAAGTGACTTAATTAATAAAAATTAAGAAAAACCATTGAATTAGAAGGCATGTCCAAACTTTTGACTGGCACTGTAAGTAAAACAATTCCAGTAAATTCCAAATTGCTACACTCCTCCATCTGAAAACACTGAAAAACTCACTAAATCTAACACAGTGACTGAAGACCACTCTGGAATAATCATCATTAGTTTTAGGATCTGGATGCCACCATGAATCACGTCATCTGTGTGCTGCAATGACTCACTTCAAACCCCTCTGGCAGTTCTAAACCCTCCAGTGAATCCTCAGAAGCACTGATGCTGTTCCTTTCCCACACTTTCCTTCCTTAGAGGCTTTGCTCTTAGAAAAACATGCAAGAAGTGCAAGCAGTTTTTACTTTAATGTTCCCTCTCTTTTACCCACCATAATTCTGTGCTCAATACTGACTCCACCAAGATGTCTATGGTTATGGCACTGTATAGTATGGGAGGTCAACAGCAGCTGCATATGGCAGGACCAGCACATTGCAGCTGATGGTGCCCTTGGGGTCAGTACTGTTCCTGCCTCAAGAGACTGGAATGAAACTGCTCCGTATAGTTTATTCCACAGGGGTTTGACAACCTCTCCTTGGCAGCACAAGAGAAAGCTGATGCAGAACCCATGCAAGTGCAGTACACTTGTTGTCTCTGCGATGATGACGATTCCAGCATAGCAATCTGTATGGTAGGTGTGATGCTGGAAAAAATAGGTCCGTGAAAAGATAACAGTGAGGCAGCTGGTGTACAGTGGCTGCTCCACATACTTGGCCAAGCAGGCAATAGCTCCAATGGCAAGACATGTCGAGACATCAAATGCTGATGTGTCTGAGGGGAACACCCTTAAGGCAAACAATGCCCTGCTGCTTGGCCAGATAACAGGGAGGACCAGGCGAGTTATGGATTCCTCTTGTATATAGTGCATTTGGCTTGCAACATTTATTACACAAGGTGGCCCACTTCAGATCGTTCCTTCTGGACTAGACGGGGCTGGAGTGAGCTACGCCATCACTGACGGTCTCATTTGCCATATTTATTGTTGTACTTATACTACAGTACATGCTATACTTGATATCCATTTTGCTTATATAGCAGCCAATAAGACATTTTATGTTGTTAAAACACTGAAATGAAATTCATGAATAAGGAAAGGGTCATGGAATTTGTGTATCCATTTTACAGTCAGATTTATTGGTATGCAACTTTGATGAATAATAGCTAAATAGTCCACTCCAACGTTCTGCCAAGTGAGTTCCTATCACCTAATGAGAGTAAGAAAGCCAGGTAAAGGCATCACAGAAAAAGTACATCAAAATCTCTTTATTTGGCTCCTTGCCCTTTTATCTTATGCTACTAATGACCAATCAGTCAATCAGAGGTGATGAACTAAAGCTCAGACTATCATGTAGGAACACAGTACTAACTAACAGAGAGACAGACATTCAAGCTTAGCATTCTGAGCCAAGGATCTTCAGTAACAGTATAAAAGCATAACAGAAACAATCCAGACGTGCTGTACATTTATTAATATTAACATGCAGGTTCAGTCGACATTCATCTTCAGGATAAAGTGTGCACATGTTTCTAAAGGTGCTCAGTGTGAGCTCTCTGCATAGTGTGTGTCACCACGGGCCCACACCTCTATGGGTAGTGTAACAGCAGTATCATTTGATTGCAGCACTGTATGAAAGTCCTTATCTTCCTGAACCCCGTGTGTAAAATAAATGTGTTATCGAGGGGGTCCAGATGACAAGTTCATTTACCACTTCATTTTTATTCACTTCACTGAGATTCATTATTCAAAAATACATCAAGTATCATATTTTGGCTTTGTAAGAAATCCTGTCAAGTTGAATATCATCATGACTGTCTCTTAATGGCTAACACCATATTGATCTTATTAATTACAGTGTCTTGCAAAAAAGTGTTCATCCCCCTTGGTGTTTGTCCTGTTTTGTCACACTACAAACTGGAATTAAAATGGATTTTTGGAGGGTTGGCACCATTTGGTTTACACAACATGCCTACCACTTTAAATTGCATTTTTTAAAATTATTGTTTGTGTCACAATTTAAGATGAAAAAACAGAAATCTGGAGTGTGCATAGGTATTCACCTCCTTTTGTATGAAACCCCTAAATAAGAGCTGCTCCAACCAATTCACTTCATAAAACAGTTAGTTGATTAAGATCCACCTGTGTGCAAAGTGTCGCATGATCTGTCACATGATGTCTGTATAAATCAGCCTGTTCTGGAGGGACCCTGACTCTGCAACACTACTAAGCAAGCGACATGAAAACCAAGGTGCCTCCAAACAGGTCAGAGACAAAGTTGTGGAGAAGTATGGATCAGGGTTGGGTTATAAAAAATATCCCAGGGAGCGCCATTAAATCCATTATAGCAAAATGAAAAGAATATGGCACCACTACAAACCTGACAAGAGAAGGCCGCCCACCAAAACTCGCAGACCGGGCAAGGAGGGCATTAATCAGAGATGCAACAAAGATAACACTGAAGGAGCTGCAAAGATCCACAGCGGGGGGCGTCGTGGCTCAGGTGGATGGGGCGCCATGCCATGAATCCAGGGACCCGGGTTTGATTCCGGCCCGGGGCCATTTCCCAATCCCTCCCTGTGTCTCTCTCCCGCTCGTTTCCTGTTTCTACACTGTCCTATCCAATAATTAAAAGGTGAAAAAAGCCCCCCCCCCAAATATCTTAAAAAAAAAAAAAGATCCACAGCGGAGATGAGAGTATCTGCCCATAGGACCACTTTAAGCTGTACACTCCACAGAGTGGGGCTTTATGGAAGAGTGGCCAGAAAAAGCCATTGGTTAAAGAAAAAATAAGAAAACGTTTGGAGTTTGTTCAAAAGCATGTGGCAGACTCCCTAAACACATGGAAGATTATTCTCTGGTCAAATGAGACTAAAATTGAACTTTTTGGCCATCATGGGAAATGTCATTTGTGGTGCAAACCCATCACCCTGAGAACACCATTCCTACAGTGAAGCATGGTGGTGGTAGCATCATGCTGTGGAGATATTTTTCATCTACAGAAACCGAGAAGCTGGTCAGGACTGAAGGAAAGATGGATGGCACTAACTACAGGGCAGTTCTGGAGGAAAACCTGTTTGAGTCAGCCAGAGGTTTGAGACTGGGACGAAGGTTTACATTCCAATGGGACAATGACCCTAAACGTACTGCTAAAGCTACACTGGAGTGGTATAAAGGGAAACATTTAACTGTATTGGAATGGCCTAATCAAAGCCCAGACCTCAATCCAATTGAGAATCTGTGGCATAACTTGACGATTGCTGTACACCAACGCAACCCATCTAACTTGAAGGCGTTGGAACAATTTTGCCTTGAGGAATGAACAAAAATCCCAGTGGCTAGATGTGCCAAGCTAATAGAGACATACCTCAAGAGACTTGCAGCTGTAATTGCAGCAAAAGGTGGCTCTATAAAGTATTGACTTTGGGGGGTGAATATCTATGGACACTCTAGATTTCTGTTTTTTCATCTTAATTATTGTTTGTGTCACAATTAAAAAAGAAAAAAAAACAATTTGTACCTTTAAAGTGGTAGGCATGTTGTGTAACTCAAATGGTGCTAAACCTCCAAAAATCCATTTTAATTCCAGCTAGGAATGCGACAAAACAGGACAAACACCAGTTTTCTGTGCATTGTGTTATTGATGCCATGGCTTTAGGTCGATAAAATATTGGGTTCACAAATTATTAATGACAATTATACAACCCATTTAGGAGCAAAGCCATTTTTGCACTTTATTTTAACATCCCTTGTCATATTGCACATTATACACTTACTGTATATTTCTCCAAATGTGCAGACCTTTAAATTAACTAGAGTTCTTAATGACCTTAATTGAGCAAATCTTTTAGAGCATAAATACAATTCCAATTACACAAACAAAAATATATAAATAAGCAAGCAAGCAAATCAGCAGAGGATTTCATGGCCATTGAAAGTCTTGCCTGACTTGCCTAATGGTCTTTATATAATCGGTATGTAATCCACCTCCACTGCCCAATTCAATGCCAAAGCAAAATTTGACTTATAAATAAACAAAATAATCAGTAGAGGGCTTATGCAATCTGCTTGGGATGAAGTGTGGGGGAGGAAAGGCTCGCCAAACTTGGGTCAACCTTTAATTCAGCTTAAGCTTAGGTACATACAATATTTAAGCAAATTCCTAGGAAAAATAATATCTGGATGTTGCTATTGTCTACTATTGAAATGAGACCCATTTCTGCATCTGTTGCTCCAGCAATTATGCCCTTAGGTGTAGCTTCAACCACTAAAATGAGCTCATTTTAGTGACTACACTGAGCTACTCACCTGCTGCTCCATGTTCGCCCTTAAGCCTTGTGCAAACAACACACACACTGTATAAAAGCTTTAAGCTTGCAATACAGCTAATATTCCATCTGGACGTGCGTCTATATAGCTATAGACACAATATGTACAAACACACAGCGCTCATAAAGACAAGTGTATGGTTTACAGAGTTTATCAAATTCACAAGATCTTCTATTACACAAGATGCTGAACTGAACTTTTAAAAACATAGTGGCTGCATGAAGATTCGCTCTGCCAGGAACACTTACTTTTGCATATTTAAGACAGTGTAGAACTGACAGGTTATCTAATAATTCTGCCCTAAGCTCCTTATTTTTCATTTTCACTGTATGCTTACTGTAAAAGGCTTAAAAAGGTTTGTTCTTCCATGTTTATTACTGAAATACTCGTAGGTAGGCCCAGAGATCATGACGTATTTTATATGCATTTTACTTTAAATGGGTGCAGCTTTGGACTGCAAAATTAATAAAATATTAATCTCAATTTAAAACAATGAGCTATGATATACACACACCAGCCATTTTAATAGGAACTTGTTCTTGATTCCAAGCTTGCTGTTCTTATCTGGTAGGAGTGGAACCCAATGTGATGATCTGCTGTTGCGTGCTGAGATGCTTTTCTGCTCACCACGGATGTAAAGAGTTGCTATGAGTTACTATATCCTTCCTGGCAGCTCGAACCAATCTGGCCATTTTCCTCTGACCTCTCTTATCAACAAGACATTTCCACCCACAGAACTGTCACTCACTCAGTGTTTTTTGTTTTTCGCACCATTCTGTGTAAATTCTAGAGACTGTTGTGTGTGAAAACCCCAGGAGATCAGCAGTTTCTGAAATACTCAAACCAGTTCATCTGGCACCAACACCCATGCCACAGTGACAGTCACAGAGATCACAATTTTTCCCATTATGATGTTTGAAGTGAGCATTAACTGAAGCTCTTAATTTGTATCTGCATGATTTTATGCACTGTGCTGCTGTCAAGGGATCGGCTGATTAGAGAACTGCATCAAACAGCAGGCATGCGTGTTTTCCTAATAAAGTGGCCAGTGAGTGTACATGTGAATAAGAAACTCTGATATTCATGTAAATATTTCTAAGATTGTTGAAAAAAAATGTGGGTTCATGAGATTTGCAAATTGCATTCCGTTTTTATTTACATTTTACACAGCGTCCCAATGTTTTTGGAATTGGGTTGTGTGTGTGTGTGTGTGTGTGTGTGTACGTACGTACCAGGCTTTTAGATAGAGGGGCGTCTGGGCGTCTTTTCGACGCCCTGTACTGAAAAAAACAAGAAATTGGACGCCCTACTTTTTAGTACGACGCCCTAAAGACGCCCTAATATTTCCGCCCGTGTTATGTCCGGTAACTTAGCTGAATATGTTAAAAAATCGCCGAGTCTGAGCTTTCCGAGGATCTACAAGCTTTGTTGACACCGCCATTTTGGAAATTTCAGAAGTCTCGCTTTGACAGCTGTCTTTCCCGAAGACGCCCAGGGTTACCATAGCAACAGCACGAGCCCAGAGTACAAAATATAGGCACCCGCCGCAGAGCTACAGAAACACGCGTTTCTATGGCTGCACTAATTTCAAAGTTGTGAGAGCCCTCGTTATAAATAAATGGGTTATTAAATAAATTTGGTGTACAAAGCACTTGTAATATGCGTTCCCAGAGCAGAGGGGGAAAAGATGTATGCCTAGGAGACACTGGCATAAATATCCAGACAATATAGCCGTAGACTATATTGCCGCAGCTAAATGTGGAATGTAGTCTATAGAAAACCGGCCTTACCTGACATGTTATTTATCCCGAATAAATCCTTTTAACAGTAAATAACACATTTTCATGCAGATTTTCCCAACATTACAGGCTACGTAGTGGAGAGTGTGGTAGTCGAGCCGGCGGGTAGTATTTCTAGTAGGCTATACTAAATAGTAGGTTATACTAAATCTTTGGACGCTAGCGGCTTTGAAAGCAAAACTGGTCAGCCGGGGTTGGTTGTCACACTGTGTTCGGGGTTGGTTGTCACATGTAATGCAATTGCAATAGGTGCACTACTGACTGAGACAAACACAGCTACAACAAGCTTTATTTATGTAGTATTCTGCGATCAGAAAGCTTTATAGCTAATTTGTCATGCTTAATATGCAACTCCAGCTCAAAAAATCCCAGAAATATACCCATTTTAATAATAATATTCATTAAAAATATACGCAGTTTGCAGTGTATTTTGTTTTGGTGTTCCCAAAGTTGATATTGTATTACCAATCTGTTGTACCCCCGGAACCCCCTAAAACACTCGTGCCAGCGGCGCTCAACGCGCCGCTACACCTCGCCACATACAGTGACACCTGCAAAAAAGTTAGACTCCCTAAAAAAAAATCCTGCCTAAAAGCCTGGTACGTACACACACACAGTTATTCCACAAAATAGAGACGTACATGAGCTGAAAGCCGACAAGATGCATAGTGCTGAATTGGCTATAAGCCATGTATGACGATACTGAGTGGAATAACTGTTTTATTCTACCTACAGTCACTGGATTTTGAAAAATAGAACATTTTTATTTTTTGCAAATTCAATAAATAAAAAGTTTGTACAAAATGTCTGACAAAATCATTTTTGCTTTGGCAGACTTCTTAAAAACCAATCGACGGCTGCACAAATTGACTTTAATGTTGTTTTGTTGTAGAAAGTGCCGTCTTGCTGTCATGCCGAGATATAAAATAACTTTAGACATTTATTTAATTCTTCCTTGGACATTTCAGTTAAGTAATTTTCAAACTTCCTTGAGCTTTTGAACCAGTCTAAAAAAAAAATTCAACAAGTTTTAATGCTTAAAGGTCACAGGCAATGGTCGGAGGTGAAATGTAGAATATCAATTTTATTGTCTAGAAGAACGACCCAAAAAGCAAATTCAATCTTCTTAGTGTCTAATTTGCACCCTAAAATTGAATAAAACGGTTAAAATATACTGTTTTACCCAATTTCTGAAGGTTTGTTTACATCTCAGTGCGCACTTTCACTGCCAGGGGACCATCGTCGTGACGTCATTTAAGCCAAACAGACTGGGAGCAGCTCTGTGTTTACCTGCGAACCGAGCACACATGTACGGACTTTGGTCATGAGATGTTGTGTAAACTGTCTGAAAGTGATAGCGATTTTGAAGTAGGAAGTTTCCAAATTGAATATCGAGAGGTGAAACCATATACAGTGGTGCTTGAAAGTTTGTGAACCCTTTAGAATTTTCTATATTTCTGCATAAATAGGACCTAAAACATCATCAGATTTTCACACAAGTCCTAAAAGTAGATAAAGAGAACCCAGTTTAACAAATGAGACAAAAATATTATACTTGGTCATTTATTTATTGAGGAAAATGATCCAATATTACATATCTGTGAGTGGCAAAAGTATGTGAACCTCTAGGATTAGCAGTTAATTTGAAGGTGAAATTAGAGTCAGGTGTTTTCAATCAATGGGATGACAATCAGGTGTGAGTGAGCACCCTGTTTTATTTAAAGAACAGGGATCTATCAAAGTCTGATCTTCACAACACGTGTTTGTGGAAGTGCATCATGGCATGAACAAAGAAAATATCTGAGGACCTCAGGCAAAGCATTGTTGATGCTCATCAAGCTGGAAAAGGTTACAAAACCATCTCTAAAGAGTTTGGACTCCACCTATCCACAGTCAGACAGATTGTGTACAAATGGAGGAAATTCAAGACCATTGTTACCCTCCCCAGGAGTGGTCGACCAACAAAGATCACTCCAAGAGCAAGGTGTGTAATAGTCGGCGAGGTCACAAAGGACCCCAGGGTAATTTCTAAGCAACTGAAGGCCTCTCTCACATCGGCTAATGTTAATGTTCATGAGTCCACCATCAGGAGAACACTGAACAACAATGGTGTGCATGGTAGGGCTGCAAGGAGAAAGCCACTGCTCTCCAAAAAGAACATTGCTGCTCATCTGCAGTTTGCTAAAGATCATGTGGACAAGCCAGAAGGCTATTGGAAAAATGTTTTGTGGATGGATGAGACCAAAATATAACTTTTTGGTTTAAACGAGAAGCATTATGTTTGGAGAAAGGAAAACACTGCATTCCAGCATAAGAACCTTATCCCATCTGTGAAACATGGTGGTGGCAGTATCATGGAATGCAGTGTTTTGCTGCATCTGAGCCAGGACGGCTTGCCATCATTGATGGAACAATGAATCCTGAATTATACCAGCGAATTCTAAAGGAAAATGTCAGGACATCTGTCCATGAACTGAATCTCAAGAGAAAGTGGGTCATGCAGCAAGACAACAACCCTAAGCACACAAGTCATTCTACCAAAGAATGGTTAAAGAAGAATAAAGTTAATGTTTTGGAATGGCCAAGTCAAAGTCCTGACCTTAATCCAATCAAAATGTTGTGTAAGGACCTGAATCGAGCAGTTCATGTGAGTAAACCCACCAATATCCCAGAGTTGAAGCTGTTCTGTACGGAGGAATGGGCTAAAATTCCTCCAAGCCGGTGTGCAGGACTGATCAACAGTTACCGCAAACGTTTAGTTGCAGTTATTGCTGCACAAGGAGGTCACACCAGATACTGAAAGCAAAGGTTCACATACTTTTGCCACTCACAGATATGTAATATTGGATCATTTTCCTCAATAAATAAATGACCAAGTCTAATATTTTTGTCTCATTTGTTTAACTGGGTTCTCTTTATCTACTTTTAGGACTTGTGTGAAAATCTGATGGATGTTTTAGGTCCTATTTATGCAGAAATATAAAAAATTCTAAAGGGTTCACAAACTTTCAAGCACCACTGTATGTATGAACCTATGGCCGTTGCGAAGCAATCGGTGAACGTGGCTCACTGGTTTGACCGTGCAGCCTCGGAATCAGACAGCGACTCGGCCGACTCTAATCGCGGTGACCCCGGACCTCAACAAGACTCCCGGCCAAACGATGTATCCTGGTAGTTATGAAAAATACTTACTTTTGTCGTAATACTAAATAAGAGCCCTTTTGAAGAACAAGTAAACCGCCCTCCCTAGTGGATATACTGTAGGTAACGATTACTTGACAGTGCGCCGGTAGGCCACATTAGCCTGCCATCCGCAGCATTATACTATTTATAGCCTACTCTGAGTGAGGAAATATCCCTTTCTCTCATTTCCACAATGATTGTACAGGATCCCTCAGGATTCTTGACTTGTCAATTGCAAGCAAAAGTAAAAATGTTTACCTCCAATCTTCTCCTTTTCGCTTGAGCATTGCTGGTCCGTTTCTTCTTTGACTGCTTGATTTTGTTTCACGCGCACAATCCACTCTCTCCGCCTCATCTCCTCTTCCGGAAAAAAACAACCCTCTAGCTTCACACGCACAATCCACTCTCTCCGCCTCTTCTTCTCTTCTGGAAAAAAAACAACCCTCTGGCTTCATGCACACAATCCACTCTCTCCGCCTTGTCTCCTCTTCTGGAAAAAAACAACCCTCTGGCTTCACACGCACAATCCACTCTCTCCGCCTCGTCTCCTCTTCCAGAAAAAAAACAACCCTCTGGCTTCACACGCACAATCCACTCTCTCCGCCTCGTCTCCTCTTCTGGAAAAAAACAACCCTCTGGCTTCACATGCACAATCCACTCTCTCCGCCTCATCTCCTCTTCCAGAAAAAAAAACAACCATCTGGCTTCACATGCACAATCCACTCTCTACGCCTCGTCTCCTCTTCCAGAAAAAAACCAACCCTCTGGCTTCACAAGTACAATCCACTCTCTCCGCCTCGTCTCCTCTTCCAGAACAAAAACAACCCTCTGGCTGCATGCACACAATCTACTCTCTCCACCTCTTCTCCTCTTTCAGAAAAAGCCAACCCACTCGCTCCACCTCTTCTCCTTTTTCAGAAAAAGCCAATCCTCTCATTCTGCCTCTTCTCCTCTTCCGGAAAAGGCCAATCCACACTCTCTGCCTCTTCTCCTCTTTCGGTAAAAGGTAAAAACTTCTTCCTGAACCGGTTCCGTTGTTACAGTTCGCTGCACAACAATAAGGCATGTTTTTTCTTTGGAAATTCCTGAACGCACGTCTGCACTCAAGCCGAACGGCAATGTAAGTAAACGGAAGTGGACTTAACTCAAGCAGTCTGTTTGTCTTAAATGACGTCACGTGCCGAGTGGTCACGAAAATAGCCGAACAGAAATTCGCCACCATCCGCGCTAACTTATTTTAATTGTTACTTATTAACAATACTTCTTGGGACCAGAAGAAAATTACGGAGGGTTTTTTAACATATAAAGTTTCAAATATGCATAAAATTAAAACCGGTGCCTATGAGCTTTAAAGATGAAGAATATAAACAAACTGGCGAAATGACAGTAGCAATTTGTGAAAAATGCTATAATAATTCTTGAAAAATAAAAAAAATGCATTCTTACCATCAAATACTTTCATTCCATATTTTGTTGCTTTGATTGTATTTTCTGGGGGTTTTGTTTTCGAGTAGAGTTTTTATTTCATCCTCAGTTGGTTCAGCAACACGCGCCACCATTTTGTTTTTCTCTGTTCACGGTATATGAGCTGATAGCCTAGTAGTAGAGTAGCCAATCCGAGCACACGATTGCTCATATCCAGTGAGTGTGGATAGATATGCATGTATAAGAGAGTCACCGAGAGAGAGAGAGAGAGAGAGAGAGAGAGAGAGACGCTATGTTTAGATAAGTTTTTGTTAATTTATTTGTTGTTTTATTAATTTGATGGAATAGAAGGCCAATGCATAAGGTACAGAAAATGCTGATCTCTATTTATTTAAAATGATAAAAGGCAATGAAACTTTGGTGCTTAATTGAAGGAAGAATTGTGATGAATCATGATGGCAATTTTGTGATTATCATTTTCGCCGTTATGGTGCAACCCAATATTAGTTCATACTATTATTCAACTGAAAAATGCTCTGGTGAAGACCACCAGTGACAAAAAAAAACAATGTATAGGTCAAAATTAGATGATAGCAAGGCCATATAGAGGTCCAACAAGCCATAGGCACTGTTTCACATTCACTGTAATTTCACGGTTGAACTGGTTCCACAAATATGGCGCTGGTATCTCTCATGTAGCATGAGGCATCAGTATTGACATAATAATGTGTGCCCGGTGAATTTATAACTTATTAATTGCTGTACCTTCACCTATTACCCATCTGATACAATGCCATTACCTTTGCAATTTGCATGAGTATCTCAAGTTCACACAAGCGAGCCCCAAAAGCCAACATGTAAATCAGTCATACGCTTTTATGATCCTGGACTACAGAATACAGCTCTCATTTGCTTTCACTGCAGTACATGCTCTCGCTGTGTAATATACAATCTGTGCTAATGCTGATCCTCCTCTGTGTCACTCTCTGACCCTGTGATGATGGTTTCTGAAGCCCTGCTGCACTTGGCTGTGTTCCTGGAGCTGCACAGAACAATGCTGCAATAAGATTCTTCCAAAACACAGGGAAAGGTCTGGTTCAGTCAGTATGACGACCTTCTGTGCTTTAAAGTGCCTTAATGTACTGAGTTTTTCAACACACTCCCCTACGTATGCATAAAACATAAAAACCTGTATGTATTATACAACAGTATAGAGGACATGGAGGCAAACAGACTTTAAATACTCACTGTACGGGTAGTAAAAATACCATCTGATCTGACACAAGGCCAACACTGAGGACAGTGTGATGGCATGGCAATCATGTGATCGTGCCAAGGGCATTGACAGCATGATATTATAGGGTAAAGGCATGGTGCCACTTGTCAGTTGGAAACAAAGCCCCTGAAAAAAAAAAAAGAAAACCGATAAGCAGATGGCCCACTTTCCTCTCACGGTATCTAAAAGAAGTTTGGGGACAGTGCTATGGAAGCGCACACCATTTATCTACATCCACAGCTGCAGAGTCAGTGTGTGATCAAACTCGAGTGGCAGCAGAATGGATCAGTCCAGGTGGGTTAAACCAGCGTCAGGTTTATGTGCTTCATCCTCACAGAACGGGCAAAACTGGGCCTGTAGGTCTGTCGGGTTCGAGGCAAAATCTTGGAATTAGGCCCTGCCGTTTTACCTCTCAAGCACAAACTAAGGGCTTTTTTTTTTAAACACCAGTTATCTAAATAAGAAGAGAAATTAAATACATTAATAGAAAATGGATATGTAGTTTACCACTGTTCTGCCATGCTTTCATTTTACTTTTGTCTCTGACAAAGATATAATATTGACAGAAATGCAATATACACACTATGGCCAAACGTTTGTGGGCACCTGACCATTAACCCATATCTAGTTCTTCGCCAAACTGTTACCACAAACTTGGAAGCACACAATTCTCCAGAATGTCTTTGCAACCTGCAGCATTACAATTTCCCTTCACTGGAACTAATGCCGCTTTTCCACTACCAACGCGGCTGAGTTGGGCTGAGCCGTGCCGTGCTGAGTTGGGCTGAGTCGAGCTGAGTGGGGCTGTTGGAGTTGCATTTTGACTACAACCGCGCTGGCTGGAAGTGGGTGGACACATTGGGTGGAGTTAGCAAAAGTGGGTGGACGTCACGTGATGTCGTTAGGCAGCACAAACAGTGACATCAGTGACCTTTTAAGCGGTAGTCTCACGACCCGGATAGTAAACAATAAACATGGAGGACATGGAGTCGTTAGTGTTGCTGGTCTTGGTGCTGTGGCTTGTTGTCACCGACAACGCCAACAGATACTGGCAAGAGCGTATAGATGAGGCGAGGCGCATAAGGCTTCAGAAATTCTCGTAATTCGTAATTCTTCTTCTTCCGGGTT
The DNA here is from genome assembly GCF_027579695.1 of Neoarius graeffei. NCBI lineage: Eukaryota > Metazoa > Chordata > Actinopteri > Siluriformes > Ariidae > Neoarius > Neoarius graeffei. The sequence continues at coordinate 71,323,536 of NC_083575.1, read as the reverse complement.
TACGGTGTTTACAGATCCCAGCATGCTCGCGGGGCGTGTGTGGGCATGTGAGGACACTCCTCCTCACCAATCAGTGCACAGGGGAGTGTCTCCTCACGCCCCTAGCCCCACTCGGCTCGGTTTGGCTCACTTCAGCCCCACTCCAAAACCGTGCGAGTTTTGGGTGCTGAGTAAGGCTGAAGCGAGCTGAGTCGTGCTGCTCTGAGGTAGTCGAAACGCGAGCCGTGTCGGGCTGAAGTGAGCTGAAGTGAGCTGAAGTGAGCCAAAAAAGGGTAGTGGAAAAGGGCCATAAGGGGCCCAAACCTGCTCTCACATGAAAATCAGTACATTTACATGCACACTAATATTCCACTGTCATTCTGAATGTTACAACAATCGGAATTTGATCCAGGTCATACAAACGGCACATTCCGTTTGGATATTCCGAATTTGGCCTTCTTTCATATTTAGCATTTTTCGATTAAGACGTGGGATATGCTGATATTATTTGGGTTTTAGGAGCATTCTTTGGACATGATCTCTTGCCTGTTTACGGTTAGCTCTGTGCATTGTACAGAAACCAACCAGACACTTGGAGCATGCATGGCCGCATGTTGTAATAATAATAATAATAATAATAACTACTGACTTTATTGTCAGAAGGTTAATAATCAGTTATTTCACACTAATCTCATAATGGGCCTTCAAATCTATCCAGGCTTGGGACTGGCACAAAGTATGCACTGTCTTGTACAAACCCAGTGGCTGGGTATTTTACCTAATCTGCATGTCTTTGAACTGTGGGGGAAACCAGAGCACCTGGAGGAAACCCACACAGACACAGGGAGAACATGCAAACTCCATACAGAAAGGCCCGTGTCGGCCATGAAGGTCGAACCCGGAACCTTCTTGCTGTGAGGTGACAGTGCTAACCGCTACACCACCGTGCTGCCCAACAGGAATATTATTGGAATATTAATTTCATTAGCCATGAACAGTTTAGTACACAAAATGAGCTCCTGACAGACATGGTTTGTCAAGGTTGGAGTGGAAGAACTCGAATGTCCTACACAGAACCCTGACCTCAACCCCACTGGACAAACTTTAGAATGATCTGGAACGCTGAATGCTCCCCAGGCTTCCTTGCCTGACATCAGTGCCTGACCTCACCAATGCGGTTATGGTGGAATGGACGAATCCAAAATCTTGTGGAAAGCCTTCTCAGAAGATTGGAGGTTATTATAACAGCAAAGCATTATTACACACAGCTGATTTTTTGGGGGGAGGAAGCTCACCATTTCTACTTTATCATTATTTTACCTGTTTCCCCACAAAATATGAACATCTTTGCTCAATAAAAGCATAGCAATTAAAATAGTGTTTATTTGCACCTGCATGAAAACAGCATTGCTCAGCTCGGTTTGTACATTTGAACCTAAATCAGAAATGCTGTCAGTAAGCTAGCCAGCGGACACAAACACAATGCTAAGCTAGCCTTAGCCAGCTGAATAGTTTGTTTAAATAATCCATGAGTAGTGACTTGGTTTTAGGAGCTAGCCATATTTGCTAACAAGCTAGCTAATATTCAGTTAATTTTTTATAGTATGTAATTGAAACCAGGTCCTAACAAGTTAGCTAATGTTTGGCTCATAATCTCATCTCATTATCTCTAGCCGCTTTATCCTGTCCTACAGGGTCGCAGGCAAGCTGGAGCCTATCCTAGCTGACTACGGGCGAAAGGCGGGGTACACCCTGGACAAGTCGCCAGGTCATCACAGGGCTGACACATAGACACAGACAACCATTCACACTCACATTCACACCTACGGTCAATTTAGAGTCACCAGTTAACCTAACCTGCATGTCTTTGGACTGTGGGGGAAACCGGAGCACCCGGAGGAAACCCACGCGGACACGGGGAGAACATGCAAACTCCGCACAGAAAGGCCCTCGCCGGCCACGGGGCTCGAACCCGGACCTTCTTGCTGTGAGGCGACAGCGCTAACCACTGCACCACTGTGCCGCCCCGCTATGAATGAAATGAGTAACTAAATGAGGGGTGTTTCACCTGCTTCTCATTTGTCCTAAAACAAAATCAAATCCTTATTAATGTATGTTATTAACATGTGTGCATCTAGTTAGATGCAAGCCACTTTAGGCTATGCCTTCAAATCTCTCCAGCCAATATAAAGGTTTGTAGAATAATTTCAATGCTATGGCCACAGACTTGTGTATGCTACCAAGAGCCATATGTGCACGATATATATTATCTAAACACACTCAGCAGCCACTTTAATAGGAACTTGTTCTTGAGTCTCAGATTCCTGTTCTTGGCTGGCAGGAGTGGAACCCAGTGTGCTCTTCTGCTGTTGCATGCTGAGATGCTTTTCTGCTCACCACAATTGTAAAGAGTTGCTATGAGTTACTATATCCTTCCTGGCAAAAAAGCTCAAACCAATCTGGCCATTTTCCTCTGACCTCTCTTATCAACAAGACATTTCCACCCACAGAGCTGCCGCTCACTCAGTGTTTTTTGTTTTTCACACCATTCTGTGTAAACTCTAGAGACTGTTGTGTGTGAAAACCCCAGGAAATCAGCAGTTTCTGAAATATTCAAACCAACATCCCTGCCACAGTGAAAGTCACACTTTGAGATCACAATTTTTCCCATTCTGACGATTGAAGTGAACGTTAACTGAAGCTCTTGATTTGTATCTGCATGATTTTATGCACTGTGCTGCTGTCAAGGGATCGGCTGATTAGAGAACTGCATAAAACAGCAGGTGGATGGGTGTTCCTAATAAAGTGGCCGGTGAGTGTATTACTCCACGACATGATATACTGTATCTTCCCTTAAAATGTCGTTCTAGACTAAACTGCAGGTAATGGAAGCTCAGAGTAAAAAGGAACCCTTTTACATTATGTGTTAAGATGCTGTGCAAATAAAAGAAGCTGAAACTGATAATGCAGACACATTAGCGTGTAAAGAGCTAACTGACATCGATTTATGTGCACTGTTACAGTGTCAGAGTTTCAGGTTCGATACTTATTACGCAAACATGTCCATATTAACCAGGCCATTTTCTCATGCTGGCTTGACTAACATTCAAACTACTGTATCTCATGATCATGATGCCAGCCTCTATAATAGCACTGGACCACAGCTAAGTGGTTTTATCTTTCATCTGCTGCATGATATGGTGGTGTTTAAGTGTTTCCATTCATTCGCTTCACTCTCTTTTGCTCACATATGATCTATCGTTCACATAGACAGGTGCATAGACAATTAGAGATGTGTGCCGTCTTTACTTCCACAGAAAGCACCTTTAATGTGAATAGATAAAAGATTAAAAGATTACTGCACACATGTCTAATGTTTGAGGTTAACAATTTTAAATTTATATATTCATTGAAGTTTTTCTTTCTGGTGGAATAAAAAGAATCATCAATAACTCCTACTGGTGGCATGGTGGTGTAGTGGTTAGCGATGTCGCCTCACAGCAAGAAGGTTCTAAGTTCGAGCCCAGCGGCCGATAGGGGCCTTTCTGTGTGGAGTTTGTACGTTCTCTTCGTGTCCGCATGGGTTTCCTCCGGGTGCTCCGGTTTCCCCCACAGTCCAAAGACATGCAGGTTAGGTTAGTTGGTGGCTCTAAACTGACCGTAGGTGTGAATGTGAGTGTGAATGGTTGTTTGTCTCTATGTGTCAACCCTGCGATGATTTGGCAACTTGTCCAGGGTGTACCCCGCTTCTCGCCCATAGCCAGCTGGGATGGGCTCCTGCTTGCCCGCGACCCTGCACAGGATAAATGGTTACGGATAATGGATGGATGGAATAACTCCTACTGCTGGCAGTGATGTTGCTTGTTGCTATCTTTATACTGTTGTTAATTTGCACTAACAGAAGCATTTGTTTTCCCAAGTAGGCAACCAAATACTTCTGTAATGCCTTGGCCATAGATGAAGGCATCTGGGTAGATTTTGAAGCAGATCGCAAAAAAAAAAAATAAAATAAATAAATTTTATATATATATATATATATATATATATATATATATATATATATATATATATATATATACACACACACACACAGGGGCAAAAAAGTATTTAGTCAGTCACCAATTGTGCAAGTTCTCCCACTTAAAAAGATGAGAGAGGCCTGTAATTTTCATCATAGGTATACCTCAACTATGAGAGACAAAATGAAAAAAAAAATCCAGAAAATCACATTGTCTGATTTTTAAAGAATTTATGTGCAAATTATGGTGGAAAATAAGTATTTGGTCAATAACAAAAGTTCATCTCAAAACTTTGTTATATACCCTTTGTTGGCAATGACAGAGGTCAAACGTTTTCTGTAAGTCTTCACAAAGTTTTCACACACTGTTGCTGGTATTTTGGCCCATTCCTCCATGCAGATCTCCTCTAGAGCAGTGAAGTTTTGGGTGGACTTTCAACTCCCTCCAAAGATTTTCTATGGGGTTGAGATCTGGAGACTGGCTACACCACTCCAGGACCTTGAAATGCTTCTTACGAAGCCACTCCTTCGTTGCCCAGGCGGTGTGTTTGGAATCATTGTCATGCTGAAAGACGCAGCCACGTTTCATCTTCAATGCCCTTGCTGATGGAAGGAGGTTTTCACTCAAAATCTCACGATACATGGCCCCATTCATTCTTTCCTTTACACGGATCAGTCGTCCTGGTCCCTTTGCAGAAAAACAGCCCCAAAGCATGATGTTTCCACCCCCATGCTTCACAGTAGGTATGGTGTTCTTTGGCTGCAACTCAGCATTCTTTCTCCTCCAAACACGACAAGTTGAGTTTTTACCAAAAAGTTCTATTTTGGTTTCATCTGACCATATGACATTCTCCCAATCCTCTTCTGGATCATCCAAATGCTCTCTAGCAAACTTCAGACAGGCCTAGACATGTACTGGCTTAAGCAGGGGGCACTGCAGGATTTGAGTCCCTGGTGGCGTAGTGTGTTACTGATGGTAGCCTTTGTTACTTTGGCCCCAGCTCTCTGCAGGTCATTCACTAGGTCCCCCCGTTTGGTTCTGGGATTTTTGCTCACCGTTCTTGTGATCATTTTGACCCCACGGAGTGAGATCTTGCGTGGAGCCCCAGATCAAGGGAGATTATCGGTGGTCTTGTATTGGCCCTTTTCCACTACCCTTTTTCAGCTCACTTCAGCTCGCTTCAGCTCACTTCAGCCCGACACGGCTCGCGTTTCGACTACCAAAAACCGGCACGACTCAGCTCGTTTCACCCCTGCTTAGCCCCTAAAACTCGCACCGTTTTGGAGTGGGGCTGAAGCGAGCCAAACCGTGCTGACTGAGGTTGGGGGCGTGAGCAGACACTCCCCTGTGCACTGATTGGTGAGGAGGCGTGTCCTCACATGCCCACACACGCCCCGCGAGCGCGCTGGGATCTGTAAACACCGCAAACCCGGAAGGAGAATAATTACGAATTACGAGAATTTCTGAAGCCTTATGCGCCTCGCCTCATCTATACGCTCTTGCCAGTATCTGTTGGCGTTGTCGGTGACAACAAGCCACAGCACCAAGACCAGCAACACTAACGACTCCATGTCATCCATGTTTATTGTTTACTATCCGGGTCGTGAGACTACCGCTTAAAAGCTCACTGAATCAGTGACATACAGAGCATCGTGGACGAGTTCGCGGAGCGCAAGGCTCGTAGTATGCCCTTCAAATAATGCGCGCAGTAGGCTATTGATGTTTTATTATAAGCCATGTACAGTATGTCACCTAATGTTTTTTTGTTTCTGAGTTACATGTTCGTTTGAAGGACTTAATGTACAAAATAACATAGTTGCACCCCGTAGTGTTGAAATTGGTAAACACAGTGCATTCAGTGAGGTTTGCACCGCCCTCCTTTTATTTCTGACTCTTCCTGTCACCGTTGCAACCTCTGAGCGCTCATTCGTATGCCCTTCAAATAATGTGCGCAGTATAGGCTATTGATGTTTTATTATGAGCCATGTACAGTATCCTAATGTTTTTTGTTTCTGAGTTACATGTTCGTTTGAAGGACTTGATGTACTAAATAACATAGTTGCACCCGGTAGTGTTGAAATTGGTAAACACCGCAGTTGCGGACATTTTGTAGCCTAAAATGATGTTATGATAAGCTTTAATAAAGTGCCCGGTCATTTGCCCCGCCCCCGGCCCGGCTCTGACTTGTTCCGCCACTGTCACTGATGTCACTGTTTGCGCTGCTTAACGACATCACGTGAGGTCCACCCACTTTCGCTAACTCCACCCAATGTGTCCACCCACTTCCAGCCAGCACGGTTCAGCGCGGTTGTAGTCGAAATGCAACTCCAACAGCCCCGCTCAGCCCGACTCAGCTCGACTCGGCACGGCACGGCTCAGCCGCGTTTGTAGTGGAAAAGCGGCATATGTCTTCCATTTTCTAATAATTGCTCCCACAGTTGATTTCTTCACACCAAGCTGCTTACCTATTGCAGATTCAGTCTTCCCAGCCTGGTGCAGGTCTACAATTTTGTTTCTGGTGTCCTTTGACAGCTCTTTGGTCTTGGCCATAGTGGAGTTTGGAGTGTGACTGTTTGAGGTTGTGGACAGGTGTCTTTTATACTGATAACGAGTTCAAACAGGTGCCATTAATACAGGTAACGAGTGGAGGACAGAGGAGCCTCTTAAAGAAGAAGTTACAGGTCTGTGAGAGCCAGAAATCTTGCTTGTTTGTAGGTGACCAAATACGTATTTTACCGAGGAATTTACCAATTAATTCATTAAAAATCCTACAATGTGATTTCCTGGATTCTTTCCCCCAATTCTGTCTCTCATAGTTGAAGTGTACCTATGATGAAAATTACAGGCCTCTCTCATCTTTTTAAGTGGGAGAACTTGCACAATTGGTGGCTGAGTAAATACTTTTTTACCCCACTGTGTGTGTATATATATATATATATATATATATATATATATATATATATATATATTTATTTATTTATTTGGTTGGTCTTTAATTATTTTCTTCTACGAAAAGGCCAGCTTAACCTCTTTTATTCTACTGACAATCCAGTTATGGCAACATAAAATTAAAATATGTTCAATACTTACAGAGGAAAGCACAGTTAGCTTGACTTGCCTGAGGCACTTCCATTCTGATCTCAATGTAGTACACTCTCTTTTATACTGTACCACTATAGGACAATAGCATAGTTAATCATGTGTTTTTTTTTCTCTCTCTCGCTCTCTCTCTCACTACACGTTACTCCTGCTGCCTGATCCTGAATGACTCGGCCCGCTGGGCCTGCCTGGCCCATCATGATGTTCTACTTCTTCTTGCCATTTCATTCACTTGGGAATTACTCACTGCAGCTGCTGAGCTTGGGATATTGACCGCATGGAGTTTCTCTTGCTCTTCCCCTGTCCATGCTCATTTCCTCCCAACTCCCAAAAACATAACAAGGCACTACAAGCTAGGCTAGATGGAAATCCCATCGAAACAGTTTCCTCGTCTAAACTCCTTGGCTTGTATTACGATAATACGTTATCATGGGACAGCCATGTTGAATATGTGGCTAAGAATATCCCCAAAATGCTACGTAGGTCTCTTGAAACGTTCCAAGAACTTCCTTTCATTAAGAGGCAGGAAAACCTTTTTTGACGCCCTCATCCAGCCCTTCATGGACTATGGTGCAACTGTCTGGGGAGAGACCTTCAAGAAACATGCAGATGCTATACTTATGCTCCAGAAGCCTGCTGGGAGAATCATCATGAACTTCCATCTGAAAGCCTTTTTTAAGAAACTTGATATTGTGCAGTTCCATACTCAAGTAAAATGCATGAAATGTGCCTTAGTGTTCAAGGCTCTTGATGGTTTTGCTCTGGAATAACTCAGGAAAAGGTTTGTCAACTACACGGCGGTCCATGGAAGAAACACTCGACATGCGAACATGAATGTTATCCTGCCGTGTTTTTAATCGCTCTTTCAGTGATAAAATGTTCGTGTTCAGTGCGGCACAACTTTGGAACTCCCTTCCTCTGGAAGTAAAACAATGCAAAGCTCTCGCGGCATTCACAAGCACCATTGGGATTGTTTTTCTGTGAAAACTATGCATCAGTGGAAATCATTTTTTGGTCAATTTTATGACAGATTTTTCTTCCTATTTCTATTGTCATTTATTTCTTTTTCGTTAACTGCGAGCCACATGTATATTATCTATAGCATATCACATGCTCAATAAAAATGTCATCTATCTATCTATCTATCTATCTATCTATCTATCTATCTATCTATCTATCTATCTATCTATCTATCTATCTATCTATCTATCATACCAGAAAGTGGACTGACTACACTAAGTTACTCCTCAGTGTGAATCAGGCTTGTAGTACTCGAGTCTGACTCGTGCCCTAATATTAAGGACTTGTGGCTTGACTTGGACTTGAGCACTGATGACTCGGACTTGGACTCAGACCCGTGCATTAACTGCATTCGGACTTGTAATTTGGAGACGAGGACTCGGATTTTTTCTTTATTTTTTGCAACACAATATGCCACAACATTGTGGATAAAAATCTTATGCCACAATAATTTGGCATAAGATATTTTTATCTACATTAATTTTTATACTAATTTTGTGCAAGAGAGAGAATGCACATTCACCTGTTCATACATCATGTTCAGGAACAAACTAACGTTAATGGCGCTAAAATGCCTGGAGAGAAGCCCCTAGGATTGTCCACTTTGCTTATACAGACTTCTCATGCAGTGGGAAAAAAATGCAGTGCTATGCATTCCATATGTAGAAGAACTATTGAGGAGACAATGGGGACAACCTTGAACTTCAATCGTCATTTGGTAAGACTCCACCCAGAGCAGGAAGTGACACGCTATGTTAATTGCCCTGTTGATAGTGGGGCTTGCTGACCGATGAACTAGCTAGTATTAACCCTCTCTCATGTTATTTGCCCTGTTGATAGCGGGGCTAGGTGGCACAGTGGTGTAGTGGTGCAAGAAGGTCCGGGTTCGAGCCACGTGGCCAGCAAGGGCCTTTCTGTGCGGAGTTTGCATGTTCTCCCCGTGTCCGCGTGGGTTTCCTCCGGGTGCTCCGGTTTCCCCCACAGTCCAAAGACATGCAGGTTAGGTTAACTGGTGACTCTAAATTGACCGTAGGTGTGAATGTGAGTGTGAATGGTTGTCTGTGTCTATGTGTCAGCCCTGTGATGACCTGGCGACTTGTCCAGGGTGTACCCCGCCTTTCGCCTGTAGTCAGCTGGGATAGGCTCCAGCTTGCCTGCGACCCTGTAGAACAGGATAAAGTGGCTAGAGATGATGAGATGAGATGAGACTTGGACTGGACTCGGGGTTTAGTGACTCGACTACAACACGAGTGTGAATGAATGTGTGAAAGTGTGCGCGCATGGTGCTTTGAAAAAAACTGCCATTCCATCCAGGGTATAGAGATCTTGCATGTGACGTCACAGCCGATCCAGATTGTAACAGACGCCATCTTGTCAGTCAAACGCCATATTTCCGCCTTCTACTTCTGCTTCTACCTTTTCTTCTGGAAAACCCTACTATATACAATTCTACTACAACGGCTGCGGCTACAAGCTCTCCCTACCTGTGCACGTTTTTTATTTTTTTGTGTGTATTTTTGCGTGTTGTTCGTCTGTATCGGACTTCAATATCCACTACAACCGTATGGACTTACTGGACATTGGTTTCCAGCAGAAAATGACGGTTTGTAGCGATTTCCATTGCATGCACAACATTCCGGACGAGATAGCGAGACTAGCGGGGTCTCCGTGGATTGTTATCGGAAGCAAAGCGAAGGAGGCGGCGTCGGGAGCGGAAGCAAAAGCGAGGCTGCAGGCAGAGCCGGCCTGTTGACTAAGCTCAGAAAACAAATCTCCACTGCTAAGCCTCTACTTCTCCAAAACCAGATCCATGGTAAACAAGACGGACGATTTGGAATTACAGCTGGAATTACCTTATTCTATTCTATAATCGGCTGGTCAGTGCAGTACTAGTAATACTTAAGTGACTTACCCGTCCAATGAGGATTGTTATTTTCTTGTTTACAAGATGCCACATCTGAGTCGCTGACAAATCCTGAATTTCTGTAAAGATAACTGTCCAGAGATTTATAAGCACGCAGTGCTTCACCACTGAACACCGAGGGAAAGTTAATGAGGTAATTATACACGTCTGGGTATTCCGCTGGCAGTTCAAAATCCACTGACATGGTCGTGAAAACTACGTCCGGTAAGCCATAAGGGTCACTAATCTGTAGATTGTTTATTTTAGACATATATCTAATTATCTGTTCATTAGAAAAATGAGCCGTGTAGTCCGTCAGTTGAAATTGATCCATTCTGTACACGAGTGCAGCAGTATTCAGCTGTGTTTTTTACCGACAAGATGGCGGCTGTTAACTTTCCGGTCACGTGACTGCAAGATCTCTATATTCCGACTTCACGCCCAGTGTTCCCAGGATAGGTTCTGGATTCTTCACCACGACACTGACCAGGATAAATTCAACATGAATGAATGATTCTTGCACAGATGACCATTCTATAGTGCGGGGGAAAACACTGCCATGTTTCATGAAGGACTGATAACCAGTGACATCCAATCTGAACTATTGTAATTCTTATTTGTTGTGATGTGTATTCATGAGAAATTCAGTGAGATCCCACATACAAGAAGTTGGGATCAGTGGTCAATGATTTGAACATAATCTGAAAGTGTGTGGTGATGAATTCAGGCAAAATCTTGTTTGTTTGTTTTTTAAAAAGAAAAAAAAAGACAAACTAATTTCCAACATTGAATAGGATTGAATAGGACCGTTTAAATCTTGTATTGTGGCCCATGCATGAGTCCCACTGGACAAAAGGTTCTGCCAAATGCAGTAAATATACAGTAACTGTAAATTTGTAAGACAGGAAGCATCTATACACATCATCTTAGTCGACAGAAATGCATTGAATAGAGTAAACTAGTACGAACTAGCAGTACTAACACCGTCCACTTTAATAGGAATACCTGTAAACCTGCACATCCATGCAGTTATCCAATCAGATAATCCACAGCACAGTGTGACTGGCAGTGTGATGGCAGCAGCACAGTGCAAAACATCATGCAGATACAGGTCAAGAGCTTCAGTTAAAGCTCACATCAAACATCAGAATGAAAAAAAGTGAGATCGATCGATCTCTCTCTCTGATGTTACCCATGACATGGATGTTGGTATCAGAAAGAATGGTTTGAGTATTTCATAAACTGATGATTGCTTGAAAATTTTACACAACAGCTCTGTAGTTTACGCAGAATGGAGTGACAGTTCTATGGATGGAAACACCTTGTTGATAAGATTAAATCCCAGGAGATTATCAGTTTCTGAAAAACTCCAATCAGACCATTTGGTACCAATAACCACGCCATGATCAGTCACAGACATCACACTTTTTCTTCATCTGATGTTTGACGTGAACATTAACTGAAACTCTTGACTTGTCTCATCTCATCTCATTATCTCTAGCCGCTTTATCCTGTTCTACAGGGTCGCAGGCAAGCTGGAGCCTATCCCAGCTGACTACGGGCGAAAGGCGGGGTACACCCTGGACAAGTCGCCAGGTCATCACAGGGCTGACACATAGACACAGACAACCATTCACACTCACATTCACACCTATGGTCAATTTAGAGTCACCAGTTAACCTAACCTGCATGTCTTTGGACTGTGGGGGAAACCGGAGCACCCAGAGGAAACCCACGCGGACACGGGGAGAACATGCAAACTCCGCACAGAAAGGCCCTCGCCGGCCCCGGGGCTCGAACCCGGACCTTCTTGCTGTGAGGCGACAGCGCTAACCACTACACCACCGTGCCGCCCCTCTTGACTTGTATCTGCATGATCTTTTTTTTCTTCTCATTACGCTGCTGGCACATGATTGGCTGATTAGATAACCGCATTAATGTACAAGTGTTCCTAATAAAGTGTACAGTGAGAGTCGTATCCCTTTGTTTCACGAACCTTTTTTCATAATTAAATAGTGCTTAAAAGTCAGGCTCTCTGTATTCTTGTGTGCATAGACAACTATGCATTCCCTATTTCTCTCTTTTCTTCGCACAGTGCACTTGTCTTTGACAATGAGGTATACGGAATCCCAACACCTCATCCTCACATTACTCACTTCGTTGTCTTGAGTGATGCAGCGGCCTGCTTTATTACAGAGACAACAGTAATATATTTTAAGCTTTAAGAATAATGAGTCAGAGCAGCCTGCCTTGCCCACACAGTGACTTTTTTTTACTTCCTTTAAAAATGACTGCATGATCTTATGCATGATCATATGTGTCCTTCTCATTCATATGTGCAATAAGGAAATAAAGACACTTGTTAGACATTTCACAATGTCATATGAAGTGTTCATTCACTCTTACTCATATCATATGGAGCAGCAACTAGGCCGTGCATTTGCATTTTGCACAGGCTTTGAAACCACGCACATTAAACCTGATGGCATAACTTCCTGTCATGCAAACTGTGTGCAACCCAACAAACTCATGACAAGGTACAGATCAGATTGCTTATATTGTTGACACTTATAAGTATTGATCTTGCTTCTGTCCATCCTGTGTGTTCACCTACATTCACGTATCACCCTGTAATTAAATTTTAGAGAGATATTTACTGCTGGATCATGTTCACTGACTGACTTGCTGTGTGAATTTGGCTGCTTTCATTTTACACAGGAGTTCTCTCATTACTGAATTGAACCCAATCCGATCCCTACCCGAGCCTATGCCCGGCTTGAACCCGAGTTCAGGACAGGTTATGGTCTGTGTAGAGTTTGCATGCTCTCTCTGCATTTGTGTGGGCTTCCTCAAAGTTCTCTTTCCTCCTACATCTCAAAAAAAAAAAAAAAGCGAGTAGGTGGACTGACTACAATACATTTCCCCTACGTGTGAAGGACTGTGTGCATGGTGTCCTGTGATGGACTGGTATCCCATACAGGGTGTATTCCTGCCTCACATTTAATATTCCCATGATGGAGATGATAGAAATCCACTGTGACCCAGACCAGGAAAAAGCTCTTACTGAAAATGAATAACTGAATACTGATATCGCTGATGTAATAGCTGGATTTGGAAACTCATAACCCTCCATCCATCCATTATCTGTAGCTGCTTATCCTGTCCTACAGGGTTGCAGGCAAGCTGGAGCCTATCCCAGCCGACCACGGGCGAGAGGCAGGGTACACCCTGGACAAGTCACCAGGTTATAGCAGGCAAAAAAACATTCACACCTACGTTCAATTTAGAGCCACCAATTAACCTAACCTGCATGTCTTTTGACTGTGGAGGAAACCCACACAGACACGGGTAGAACATACACACTCCACACAGAAAGGCCCTGGTTGGCCACTGGGTTCGAACTCAGGACCTTCTTACTGTGAGGCGACAGTGCTAACCGCTACAGCACCATGCCACCCTGAAACTCATAACCATCCATTATCTGTAGCCGTTTATCCTGTACAGGGTCACAAGCAAGCTGGAGCCTATCCCAGCTGACTACGGGCGAAAGGCGGGGTACACCCTGGACAAGTCGCCAGGTCATCACAGGGCTGACACATAGACACAGACAACCACTCACATTCACACCTACGGTCAATTTAGAGTCACCAGTTAACCTAACCTGCATGTCTTTGGAAACCCACACAGACACGGGGAGAACATACACACTCCACACAGAAAGGCCCTGGTTGGCCGCTGGGCTCGAACTCAGGACCTTCTTACTGTGAGGCGACAGTGCTAACCGCTACAGCACCATGCCACCCTGAAACTCATAACCATCCATTATCTGTAACCGTTTATCCTGTTCTACAGGGTCGCAGGCAAGCTGGAGCCTATCCCAGCTGACTATGGGTGAGAGGTGGGGTACACCCTGGACAAGTCGCCAGGTCATCGCAGGGCTGATACATAGACACAGACAACCATTCACACTCACATTCACACCTACGGTCAATTTAGAGTCACCAGTTAACCTAACCTGCATGTCTTTGGAAACCCACACAGACACGGGGAGAACATACACACTCCACACAGAAAGGCCCTGGTTGGCCGCTGGGCTCGAACTCAGGACCTTCTTACTGTGAGGCGACAGTGCTAACCACTACAGCACCATGCCACCCTGAAACTCATAACCATCCATTATCTGTAGCCGTTTATCCTGTTCTACAGGGTCGCAGGCAAGCTGGAGCCTATCCCAGCTGACTATGGGTGAGAGGTGGGGTACACCCTGGACAAGTCGCCAGGTCATCGCAGGGCTGATACATAGACACAGACAATCATTCACACCTACGGTCAATTTAGAACCACCAGTTAACCTAACCTGCATGTCTTTGAAATGTCTTTGGAAACCTACACAGACACGGGGAGAACATACACACTCCACACAGAAAGGCCCTCGTCGGCCGCTGGGCTCAAACTCAGGACCTTCTTACTGTGAGGCGACAGTGCTAACCAATACAGCACCGTGCCGCCCTGAAACTCATCTCATCTCATCTCATTATCTCTAGCCGCTTTATCCTTCTACAGGGTCGCAGGCAAGCTGGAGCCTATCCCAGCTGACTACGGGCGAAAGGTGGGGTACACCCTGGACAAGTCGCCAGGTCATCACAGGGCCGACACATAGACACAGACAACCATTCACACTCACATTCACACCTACGGTCAATTTAGAGTCACCAGTTAACCTAACCTGCATGTCTTTGGACTGTGGGGGAAACCGGAGCACCCGGAGGAAACCCACGCGGACACGGGGAGAACATGCAAACTCCACACAGAAAGGCCCTCGCCGGCCCCGGGGCTCGAACCCAGGACCTTCTTGCTGTGAGGCGACAGCGCTAACCACTACACCACCGTGCCGCCCGCCCTGAAACTCATAATCATAAATATGTACATTTTGCTGAGGAAAGTACACCTTTAAAACTAACTTAGGATATAATTGACCTTCATGGTGACTGATGCCCACTGGGGAACACACAGGTACCTTATTCCTGAATCCTGACAATGAGATTTTCACAGTAATGCTGCTCTTAGATCAGATTTGAAAAATGTGTGATCTTCCATGACTTGCGAGTGTATTTTCTGAGATGCAAAATGTGGATCTCATCATGTCTTTCCTAATCCATGACATGTTCAGAAAGTCAGGAATGTGCATGCGTAAAGCTGATTTTTCCCTTTAAGGCTTGTGGGAGTCGGGTCCGTTGTCTTACCGTGAGTGTCTTTATAGTGGGGGGTGTCGGTGTCCTGTAGGGCATCGTTCCATCCGTCCTCCTCCTCTCCCTCCTTCAGCTCCGCAGCTCCAGTACAGGCCGAGCCTTGAGGAGCGCGCGCGCCTCCGCCGGCCCCTGCACCGCTGGCTCTGTCGCTCGCCTCCGCACAGCTGTCCGAGTTCGAGTCCCCTGTGGTGCTGTAAAACGGGTTCTCGCTGCTGTCGTCTCCCGACTCGCCGAACACGTCGTCCGAAATCTGCAGGCTCTCGTAGCGCGAGCGGGCCGCCTCGAGCAGCGACAGCGCCCTCCGCCCGCACTCCGCCATCACGCGTCAGAGCCGGCGCACGGTGCTGCGAGCTTCGGCGGCCGCGAGTGACTCCGTGACGAGCTCAGGCTCCAGCATGCGGTCCGACTTGCACGCAGATTCACTCTGGTTAACGCGCGCGCGGATCTCCGGGCTGCCAGGAAGCTGAGACAAGCCAGATGAGAGCTGTTCCCATTCACTGTAGTGCTGAAACCGGCTCTGAGACGCGACCCGACAACCAATCAAGCCACGAACTAATGTGTACCGGAGAATCCGTTTAGGGCGCGTCTCTTTCTCTCTCTCTCTCTCTCTCTCTCTCTTTCTCCAGTTCCTCAGAAATCACCTGACTCGCCTTCACTCTGCTGGCCAATAGCATTATTCTCTTAATCCAACGTCAAATATTGTCTTGCCAAGAGGGATTTTATGGATGCGTTCATATCCCTATTGTACCATACTGTTTATTTGCATTGCTCAAGTGCTGTACCCGGACACTCAGAAAATAAAGTATATTATTCTACCTTTAACCCTTTGATGCAAAACATGGGTCAAAAGTGACCCGGCTGAGTTTTTATCTTCTATATATTTGCAATAAATTAATCCCATCATTCAGTATTCAAGGTATTCCTCAATTAACTTGTTTTTGATCATCATACATCCTTATTTTTTTCCCTTTCTTACTTTTTGAATAAAAACCCTTTTTGTAGGGGTGGCACGGTGGTGTAGTGGTTAGCGCTGTCGCCTCACAGCAAGAAGGTCCTGGGTTCGAGCCCCGGGGCCGGCGAGGGCCTTTCTGTGTGGAGTTTGCATGTTCTCCCCGTGTCCACGTGGGTTTCCTCCGGGTGCTCCGGTTTCCCCCACAGTCCAAAGGTTAGGTGAGGTTAGGTTAACTGGTGACTCTAAATTGACCGTAGGTGTGAATGGTTGTCTGTGTCTATGTGTCAGCCCTGTGATGGCCTGGCGACTTGTCCAGGGTGTACCCCGCCTTTCACCCGTAGTCAGCTGGGATAGGCTCCAGCTTGCCTGCGACCCTGGAGAAGGATAAAGCGGCTAGAGATGATGAGATACCCTTTTTGTATCACTACCCTTCTAATGCACAGTCAAAAACGACCTGCATTCATTTTTCAGGTTACTTCATGTATGGCTGAGTGTTTCTATGATATACTTTTGAAATAAATTCATTTTGTCATTTACTTTTCCAAATATGCAGTAAATATCTTTGTTTTTGTTTAGCACAAATCATTTTTATTTTTCCTTTCTTAAGTTATGAACAAGCACAGCTTTTGTCATTCTACAACCCCGATTCCAAAAAAGTTGGGACAAAGTACAAATTGTGAATAAAAACGGAATGAAATAATTTACAAATCTCAAAAACTGATATTGTATTCACAATAGAATGTAGACAACATATCAAATGTCAAAAGTGAGACATTTTGAAATTTCATGCCAAATATTGGCTCATTTGAAATTTCATGACAGCAACACATCTCAAAAAAGTTGGGACAGGGGCAATAAGAGGCTGGAAAAGTTAAAGGTACAAAAAAGGAACAGCTGGAGGACCAAATTGCAACTCATTAGGTCAATTGGCAATAGGTCATTAACATGACTGGGTATAAAAAGAGCATCTTGGAGTGGCAGCGGCTCTCAGAAGTAAAGATGGGAAGAGGATCACCAATCCCCCTAATTCTGCGCCGACAAATAGTGGAGCAATATCAGAAAGGAGTTCGACAGTGTAAAATTGCAAAGAGTTTGAACATATCATCATCTACAGTGCATAATATCATCAAAAGATTCAGAGACTCTGGAAGAATCTCTGTGCGTAAGGGTCAAGGCCGGAAAACCATACTGGGTGCCCGTGATCTTCGGGCCCTTAGATGGCACTGCATCACATGCAGGCATGCTTCTGTATTGGAAATCACAAAATGGGCTCAGGAATATTTCCAGAGAACATTATCTGTGAACACAATTCACCGTGCCATCCGCTGTTGCCAGCTAAAACTCTATAGTTCAAAGAAGAAGCCGTATCTAAAGACGATCCAGAAGCGCAGACGTCTTCTCTGGGCCAAGGCTCATTTAAAATGGACTGTGGCAAAGTGGAAAACTGTTCTGTGGTCAGACGAATCAAAATTTGAAGTTCTTTATGGAAATCAGGGACGCCGTGTCATTCGGACTAAAGAGGAGAAGGACGACCCAAGTTGTTATCAGCGCTCAGTTCAGAAGCCTGCATCTCTGATGGTATGGGGTTGCATTAGTGCGTGTGGCATGGGCAGCTTACACATCTGGAAAGACACCATCGATGCTGAAAGGTATATCCAGGTTCGAGAGCAACATATGCTCCCATCCAGATGACGTCTCTTTCAGGGAAGACCTTGCATTTTCCAACATGACGATGCCAAACCACATACTGCATCAATTACAGCATCATGGCTGCGTAGAAGAAGGGTCCGGGTACTGAACTGGCCAGCCTGCAGTCCAGATCTTTCACCCATAGAAAACATTTGGCGCATCATAAAACGGAAGATAAGACAAAAAAGACCTAAGACAGTTGAGCAACTAGAATCCTACATTAGACAAGAATGGGTTAACATTCCTATCCCTAAACTTGAGCAACTTGTCTCCTCAGTCCCCAGACGTTTACAGACTGTTGTAAAGAGAAAAGGGGATGTCTCACAGTGATAAACATGGCCTTGTCCCAACTTTTTTGAGATGTGTTGTTGTCATGAAATTTAAAATCACCTAATTTTTCTCTTTAAATGATACATTTTCTCAGTTTAAACATTTGATATGTCATCTATGTTCTATTCTGAATAAAATATGGAATTTTGAAACTTCCACATCATTGCATTCCATTTTTATTTACAATTTGTACTTTGTCCCAACTTTTTTGGAATCGGGGTTGTACATCAAGTTTACACACATGGGTCAGAAACGACCCGCATGCATTTACTACAGCGTTTGGTGGGAACTGTGAATTGTGCTTGTGTCAGACATTTCACAGCTCAGCACAGCATCCTTTGCCCATCTAATATATGTAAGTAATGTTTTTCAATTGTTCTAACATTACCTTAGGGAAAAAAATTGATTATGTTTAGGTTACCTTGAGAGTGAGTAGATTACTTATCAGAAAGTTACAAGTAATTACTATTAGCTACCTAGCTGCTGACATATTCTACTTTAGTTAGCTAATTTTATTGTAGTTGGCTTAGCTAACTACATAGTTAATAAATAAATAACTGGTCCCATTCACTGCTAAAGTAATTACTTGAAACAAATTATTATTATAGTATGAAGACATTTAATTTTAAATCACACTTGGATGACCCATGTGTAGTAATATAAAAAGTATTTTTGTTCATAAAGTAGGAAAGAAAAAATTAAATTAATGATTTGTGGTAATTAAAAACAAGATATTTAAAGAATACTTGGAATATTCAATCATAAAATAAATTGATTTCAAAAGATAGCGCAAAGAAAAACTCAGTCAGCATGAAATAACCTGGAAAATGAATGCGGGTCATTTTTGACCCATGTTGTGCATTAGAAGGGGTGTGCATATGTTTTGCATCAAAGGGTTAAAGGTATAATGGCTTGTCAACATACCTTTATATGGAGCTTTTTGGCTCTAAAAAGGTGCACATAGTTAGCATTTTTTAACATAGTTACTGGGAGACCAAATGGTCTCCAAATGGTCTCCCAGCGCCCAGATTTGGTCTCCTAGTCAATGCCAAACCAGCTTCACTGGGAGACCAAATTTTAAACCAAGTTATGTCTTATCATTTAGTTCAATCAGTTGCAATTAATTAATCAAGTACTGTGTAAGTATACATTTAACAAGGAAAATGAAGATCTAGGGGGTGGCACGGTGGGGTAGTGGTTAGCGCTGTCGCCTCACAGCAAGAAGGTCCAGGTTCGAGCCCCGTGGCCGGCGAGGGCCTTTCTGTGCGGAGTTTGCATGTTCTCCCCGTGTCCGCGTGGGTTTCCTCCGGGTGCTCCGGTTTCCCCCACAGTCCAAAGACATGCAGGTTAGGTTAACTGGTGACTCTAAATTGACCGTAGGTGTGAATGTGAATGGTTGTGTGTGTCTATGTGTCAGCCCTGTGATGACCTGGCGACTTGTCCAGGGTGTACCCCGCCTTTCGCCCGTAGTCAGCTGGGATAGGCTCCAGCTTGCCTGTGACCCTGTAGAACAGGATAAAGCGGCTAGAGATAATGAGATGAGATGAGAACGAAGATCTATGTTATAAGATATACACACAAGATCATGTTGGTTAAGAAAAACAAAACTAAAATTTGGTTACTGAGATGGCTGATGTCAGAATCCGATGTCATTACTGTGTAACTTCGAGTGTCTTTGACATAACATTTGTGCTTGGTAATTGCTCTTGATAGCTGTGTAGTCACTGTAGTGTGTTTGTCTGTATGGTGATTGGTGAAACATTTTGCATCACAGAATATGCCGCAGCGGTGCAGCTGCATGGACTCTGGGGCCTGTGATTGTATTGCCCAGACCAGTTGGTCCCCTAGTGGAAAATCCTTAAAAAATGCTCTGCCTTGAGACCCAATAATAAGCCCTAAGGGGCTTATAATTGTACCATGAGGTAGAAGAAGAAGAAACCTTCATTTGTCACATGCACACTTCAAGCACAGTGAGATTCATCCTCTGCATTTAACCCATCTGAAGCAGTGAACACACACGCACACACACACTCAGAGCAGTGGGCAGCCACACTACAGCACCCGGGGAGCAGTCAGGGGTTAGGTACTTTGCTCAAGGGCACTTCAGCCCAAGGCCGCCCCATGTTAACCTAACTGCATGTCTTTGAACTGTGGGGGAAACCGGAGCACCCGGAGGAAACCCACGCAGACAACATGCAAACTCCATACAGAAAGGACCCCACCAGCCGCTGGGCTCGAACCCAGAACCTTCTTGCTGTGAGGCAACAGTGCTAACCACTACACCACTGTGCCGCCCAGAAATGGGACTCCTACTCTACCCCTGTTTCAAACAGCCAATGTGCATTTACTGTCCCTAAACATAGCTACTATTATAAATCTTATTACAATAATTCTTCTTCTTCTTCCGGCTGCTCCTGTTAGGGGTCGCCACAGCAGATTTGTTCCACATATTTGATTTGGCATAGGTTTTATATCAGATGTCCTTCCTGACTCTCCCTCCCCAATCTGTTCTGGCTTGGAACTGACACTAAGTCTGCACTGACTTGTATTTTACCGAATCTGCATATCTTTGGACTGTTGGAAGAAACCAGAGCACCCGGAGGAAACCCGCGCAGACACCAGGAGAACATGCAAGCTCCATACAGAAAGGCCCTCCATAGGCCGTGAGGTTCAAACCTGGAACCTTCTTGCTGTGAGATGACGGTGCTAACCACTGCACCACCGTGCTGCCCCTTATTATAATAACTATCAGATTCTTGTTATTATTATCCATCCATCCATTATCTGTAGCTGCTTATCCTGTACAGGGTCACAGGCAAGCTAGAGCCTATCCCAGCTGACTATGGGCGAGAGGCGGGGTACACCCTGGACAGGACTGACACATAGAGACAAACAACCATTCACACTCACATTCACACCTACGGTCAATTTCGAGCCACCAGTTAACCTAACCTGCATGTCTTTGGACTGTGGGGGAAACCAGAGCACCCAGAGGAAACCCACGCGGACACGGGGAGAACATGCAAACTCCACACAGAAAGGCCTTCGTCGGCCGCTGGGCTCAAACCCAGAACCTTCTTGCTGTGAGACGACAGTGCTAACCACTACATTACCGTGCCGCCCCTATTATTTATTTATTTTATAATTTTTTTTAAGGAAAGCCTGCCTAGTGAGTGCAACTGCAAGATAGAGTGAGGTTAGATGACATCATTTTTCTGGACAGATAACTGAATCATTCTAGCTAGTGCTTAGCTATTTTAGCCTTAGAATGCATGGGCTCATCTGTATTATTATTATTATTATTATTATTATTATTATTATTATTAATTCAATATCTAATAATTTAGAACTTTATAACTTGGTGTATAATTTTTAAAAAGTATATTTTATTGGACACAACTTATACAGAGCTTTCCACCAATAAATAAATACTCCAGTAACATTTTCTGATCTGCAGAAACATAAAATAAAAAATAAAAAACATCTGCAAAAATGCTGTGGTATAAGAGGAATAACCACTATGGGTAATGTTGTTGCTGGAAAATAATCAACTTTGTGTTGATAAGTGTCACTCCACTACATATCATGCCACATCACACTACCCTGTTCTTGATTGTTTTCCTGTTACAGCTTTGAATGTGGCTATTTTAACTAGGATAGATAGATAGATAGATAGATAGATAGATAGATAGATAGATAGATAGATAGATAGATAGATAGATATGAGAGAGAGAGTGTGCGCGTGTGTAGACTGATGATCAATTGGTACACATCCTATTCTACCATAACATCCTACTGAACACTGCCTAGAATCTGTGATCATCTCACAATTGTCTTCTGTGAGTGGTTTTTTTTTTTTTGTATGTGTATGTCATATAAGCTACTGGATGCCTTAATTTCCTTCGGGATGAATAAAGTATCTATCTATCTATCTGGCCAGTAGACTGATGTTAGTTAACCAAACAGCTTCTCCCTATCCTGCAAACTTTAAAGAGAGTACATTTAGATATATTATTATTATTATTAGGGCGGCACGGTGGTGTAGTGGTTAGCGCTGTCGCCTCACAGCAAGAAGGTCCTGGGTTCGAGCCCCGGGGCCGGCGAGGGCCTTTCTGTGTGGAGTTTGCATGTTCTCCCCGTGTCCGCGTGGGTTTCCTCCGGGTGCTCCGGTTTCCCCCACAGTCCAAAGACATGCAGGTTAGGTTAACTGGTGACTCTAAATTGACCGTAGGTGTGAATGTGAGTGTGAATGGTTGTCTGTGTCTATGTGTCAGCCCTGTGATGACCTGGCGACTTGTCCAGGGTGTACCCCGCCTTTCACCCGTAGTCAGCTGGGATAGGCTCCAGCTTGCCTGCGACCCTGTAGAACAGGATAAAGCGGCTAGAGATAATGAGATGAGATGAGATTATTATTATTATTATTATTATTATTATTATTATTAGGGGCGGCACGGTGGTGTAGTGGTTAGCGCTGTCGCCTCACAGCAAGAAGGTCCTGGGTTTGAGCCCCGTGGCCGGCGAGGGCCTTTCTGTGTGGAGTTTGCATGTTCTCCCCGTGTCCGCGTGGGTTTCCTCCGGGTGCTCCGGTTTCCCCCACAGTCCAAAGACATGCAGGTTAGGTTAACTGGTGACTCTAAATTGACCGTAGGTGTGAATGTGAGTGTGAATGGTTGTCTGTGTCTATGTGTCAGCCCTGTGATGACCTGGCGACTTGTCCAGGGTGTACCCCGCCTTTCGCCCGTAGTCAGCTGGGATAGGCTCCAGCTTGCCTGCGACCCTGTAGAAGGATAAAGCGGCTAGAGATAATGAGATGAGATGAGATGAGATGAGATGAGACATTATAGAAAGCACTTTTGCACTCACTCATATGGAGGACAGAGAGCAGGCAATGCTGCATTATTCCTGGAGCTCGGTAGAGGGCGCATGCTACGAAATACAACACCAGTTCACCCGTATCACGTGACCATATCCTTGCGCGTGCCATGTTTGCGGAAGTAAATGAAGGAAGGCGCTTCGGTGTCAGTTGTTAGTTTAAAGATGGACGGAGTGTCGGTGTGTCAGTGATCAGATATATTCGCGCTGTGGTTCTGTCGTCGACGGTAAAAATGATGAATTTACCGAAGGGACCCGACTCTTTGTGTTTTAACAAAGAAGAGTTTATGAAGGTCTGTATGGCTGCTTATGACTAGTACAGATAGCTAATGCTAACTGCTATTTATGACAAGTGAGAGAGAGTTGGAGGTTATTTGTGCATTTTACAGACTGAGAATGAATATAATAATAATAATAATAATAAAAGTCTGTAATTTGGACTGCCTCAGCATTGAGTCGAGATGGCTCCTGAGGTGTTTGTTTGTTTTGCTTCCCTCTCCTTCAAGTATACTTAAAGCTTCTGACTGCAAAGTTTAATTCTGGGCAAAATGTTCTATTTCTATTGCTGCTGGGGTTTTGAGATGTTTCGCTGCTGCACACACTGTGTATCCTCTGTGTAAATGTTTTGCCGAGATAAAAAGCGTCCCGCATTTTATGATTCTAGAACCGAGTGAGCAACAATATCACGTGACCATCATGGGGCGTGTTTACCTACTTTTTAACCAAAACAAGTCAGTATGGGCAAACATGGCGGACTCTGCTCTCCCGCCAGCGGAAAAGAAAAGGAAAGCCTGCCTAGTGAGTGCAACTGTAAAATAGAGTGAGGTTTGATAATGTCATTTTTCTGGACAGATAACTAAATCAGGGCGGCACGGTGGTGTAGTGGTTAGCGCTGTCGCCTCACAGCAAGAAGGTCCGGGTTCAAGCCCCGTGGCCGGCGAGGGCCTTTCTGTGCGGAGTTTACATGTTCTCCCCGTGTCCGCGTGGGCTTCCCCCGGGTGCTCCGGTTTCCCCCACAGTCCAAAGATATGCAGGTTAGGTTAACTGGTGACTCTAAATTGAGCGTAGGTGTGAATGTGAGTGTGAATGGTTGTCTGTGTCTATGTGTCAGCCCTGTGATGACCTGACGACTTGTCCAGGGTGTACCCCGCCTTTCGCCCATAGTCAGCTGGGATAGGCTCCAGCTTGCCTGCGACCCTGTAGAACAGGATAAAGCGGCTAGAGATAATGAGAAGATGAGATGACAATCATTCTAGCGAGCGCTTAGCTATCTTAGCCTTAGAAAGCTTGGGCTCGACTCCACAGTAGCGAGTATGGAATTCTACACCTTCTACAAAACTCTATTTGTCACATGCACACTTCAAGCACCGTGAGATTCATCCTCTGCATTTAACCCATCTGAAGCAGTGAACATGCGCGCACACACCCAGAGCAGTGGGTAGCCACACTAGAGCGTCAGGGGTAAGGTACCTCGCTCAAGGGCACTTCAGCCCAAGGCCGCCCCACGTCAACCTAACTGCATGTCTTTGGACTGTGGGGGAAACCGGAGCACCTGGAGGAAACCCATGCAGACATGGGGAGAACATGCAAACTCCACACAGAAAGGCCTGCATCGGCCACTGGGCTTGAACCCGGAACCTTCTTGCTGTGAGGCGACAGTGTTAACCACTACACCACCGTGATCATAATGTTGTGATCTTACAGAGAAAGAAACCATAACACAAAAGCAGTAATGGAGAAGGGATATAGTCGCCTTTTGTTTCACGGATCTATTCATGAATGTCGACCACAGATTACATCCCTGCAGCTCAAAACTCTCTGAGGTTGATGCAGAGTGACTGTTTTCCACGCATCGCCATGTGAGGAAGCTGTGACGCAGTTCCATAATTATGCTAATTAGTTAAAGCTCCTCGCGTTTGGCTATTTCCGTCGAGCCATACTGTTTACCTTAAGAGGTAGGAAAACAGTCCCAAAACGGAGAAGAGCGACCCACAGCATATCAAAATGATCACATCTCGTCTGCATGATCTTGTTCTTGTGAGACACAGGAAAATGCCATGCACAATAAAAAAAAAAAAAATTGAAAATTTCAGATGATTTTGCAGTCAGCACCTTTTAACTCGAGAGTGAATAGTCAACAGCCTGAGTTGGTTAGAAAACAGTTGAGCTGATTTTAAGTATGACATTTTATATAAAAATGCTGATTTACTCCTTTACTTGATGCTAAACAGATTCATTATCTTTAATGTCAATGCAGTGATGTTAGTTAATCAGACATATTCTTGTATCTATACTAGAAACTTGACAGTTTTCATTTAGGATATTTCTTAACTCATCTGATTCCTTACCTCTTTGATTTTTATCTTATTATTGAGAAGATTAAAGCAGAAAAATGTTAACAGGCTAAGTAAGCAAATCCCACATGGCACTTCTTGTCACTTTGCTGTTTTGTGATTTGTAAAGACCTCTTGTCTCTTTAAAACAAGACACTGCAGGTGAATAGGATTATTTCAACACAATGCATATCACAATCAATCTTTACCCGGGAACTGCTGATTCTTTTTTCTGTTGGAGATTTTTTTTAAAAAAGAAAATGTATTTAGTTAAAGGAGATGAACCTTTATTTTTAAATAAATTTCTGAGTGGATAGTATCTCCACCCTTGACTCTTGTATTCTGCATAAATGGGAATTAAAATAATATTTTTGAGAATTAAAATCGACCGCAAAGTTGGCATTCGAGTTGCCCCGCTGAGCCAGCCAGCCCTGAGTGCATGATGTCACAGCAGGAACCAGTTTTAAGGCTGAGACCTTTAACAACTATAGACCAAAGTCACATAAATAAAAGTTTATGGTGAAAGTAAGAAATAGCGTTACCGACTTGCTCAACTAAGACTGATTTGGCTTCACTGATTGTGGGTTGACTCTCATTAAAACAGGATGGGTGTTATAATTTATGCAATGTACATGCATGCATTTTCACTGATACCGGTATACCGGTAACTGAAACACACACTACAAGTTACATGTATTAATCTAAATGCAGATAAACAACTTTTTTTTTTTTTTTTTTAAATCCAAATGAGAGTCGGAGCTTACCCGTCTGTGTTCTTGCTTCTTGAAGGTCGACCTTGTGGCTGATTGTTTTGAAACGGTCTGACTTTCATTTGTTTGTTCAGTTCTCTGTTTGTTCACTTCTTCCACGTAAGGGTGAGATGGCAGCAACATCCAGTGAAGAAATCAGATGGCTGCTCCACTCTTTCTCCATTTTCTCCATACTGTGTACTCCGCCATTACTGCTCAGCTCAGGCAGTTACTAAAACCCGGGATGGAATGGAACGTCACCGGTTTTAGCAACAGCTGCGGGGAGATCACTGCCTAAGTGATGTGTCCTTTCCCAGGGTTTACCAACAACCCTTGGCTTACGCTCTGGGAGAACTGGTGCAACTGAACTCACTTTCCTTTTAAAAAAAATGCTTTCCTTTTCTTGTAGTTTTATTTAATTGATGATAGTGCACTCTCTTTCAATACAGGCTTATAGCCAACACTCTTCAACAGATCAGAGGTTTTGTACGAGTCCTCAGTAAAATGTGCAGAGCAGAGGAGAGACCACTTCATAGGCGCCCAACGTGCCCGTAAACTTCTCGCAAAACACGTCCAAATTTTTGCAGTTTGAACAATCTTGGGCCGTGTTGCTGGCACATCTACGTGGCATGGCGATAAATTAGCTCAAAATGGAGGATCGGAGTTACAGTCAGCACTGTGTTTTAGTATAACGGAAATGGCGATAAGACCGATAGACTTCCTGCTGTGACGTTATGGACATCAAGGTCGTTCACTCAGACTGCTACCTATATAAGTCACTTTAATCGTAAAAATTACTATGAGATTTATTGTTAACGCTTAAAACTATCCCTGTGCCATTCTTGAGGTCTCAAGGCATTTATAAACACAAGTGAGGCCATGGCTCTGCATATATGCTTTAAGCAAATGAAGTTTCATTTGTGTATATTTCCTTCCATACTTCATAAAAACCTTGGATGAAGTCGTGTTGGGTTCAAAATGTTTATTCACTGTAAGTGTTCTCTATAGAGAGAGATTTTACAGAACATTTTGCTGGAATGTCATCATTCATGTCACATTTTATTAAGAAAATAACATACACTGTTCCCAAAAAATAGATTTTGTGGCATTTGTCAGTGTAAAATCTATCATAAATGCAACAATTGCCAACATTTTGAGAAATTCCTCTACAATAGCTTTTGAATAGCTTGGTGCCGG
Organism: Neoarius graeffei; assembly: GCF_027579695.1. Lineage (NCBI taxonomy): Eukaryota > Metazoa > Chordata > Actinopteri > Siluriformes > Ariidae > Neoarius > Neoarius graeffei. Next base: position 71,296,145 of record NC_083575.1, on the reverse strand, counting down.
ACATGGATGGAAAAAATTATTTTGAGAAAAATGTGTTTAAATATTTCTATAGTAGTAAGGGTGGTTTATAAAGGAAAATGACTGATAAGATAATGATACATTTAACAGTTATTCCATGAAATTGCTTGCTTGCTGAATCGGCTATAAGCTATATACGATGATTGAGTGGAATAACTGTTTATTCTATCCACATTCACTGGATTTTGAGAAATGGAGCCTTTATTTATTTTGCAAATTTGATAACTTTATACTGAACATCCGACAAAATCATTTCCGCTTAGAATGTGAACAAACCGGCAAAATGACAGTAGCAGTTTGTGAAAAGTGATCATTTTTGGAAAATAAAAAAGTTTTATTTAATATTTTGTTGCTTTTTTAATTTTGGGGGTTTTGTTTTCAAGTAGAGTTTTTATTTTGTCTTCGGTTGGTTCAGTGATGCGCTCCACCACTTTTTTTTCTTCTGTTTTTTGGCTGTTGGCAAACCAACTTAAAGGTGTGTTACTGCCACTGACTGGGCTGGAGTGCGGAGTAGGAGATATTGGGGGGGAGAAGACTATTTTCTTTTATTTAGCTATTTCTGTTTCTTTTAAATACTTGATGATAAAGTGATATATCTGACATGATGTGCTCCGCCATTTTGTTTTTCTCTACTCACGGTAGAGTAGCCAATCAGAGCGCGCCATTGCTCATATCCAATGAATGTTGATAGAATAAAACTTGATATTTAGAGCAGGAGCCGTCTTCTCAGGGATTTATGACGTGCTATGATTCTGCCGAGTGGGCGGAGCTTAAAGTCTTATGCAAAGTTGATAACTTTCAGATTATGCGATGGTGGCAAGTAGACAAAAAGAGTGAAACGAACATATCGCTGCATTTATTTTATTAGTACAGCTTAAAGTGCTGATGACACGAACATGACTCTATGCAATTTCTTAAATAAACTATACGACATGGCAAACATGTTAGATTTCTGTTATAATTACATGAAAAGAAGCTGTTGTTACGCAAATATCCAACTTTTAATTGCACAGCTCAAGAAAACTGGATCCGTGGCTCGCGGCCATGTTGTGACGTCAGCGGGAGAACACGCTGCTGTTCACTGGCTGTTCTACTCTGGTTCTACTCAATGGAAATGGCGCATGAAAACGCCGGTGAACTCTCTAGTGCTAGCTCTTCCTCTTCTGGGAGTCTAGAATTGTGTTGATCTCTTCCCAATAGAATCTATGACAGCCTACCCTCTTTACCCTTTTCCTCTCGTTGCTAGGCGGCAGTTACATGAAAGCCGCAAGCTTTCACAAGCAAATACGTGACTGATATCACGCCGACTTTATGATTACATTTATGATTATCATGTAGAATCTATAGCTCTACGTACCTTTTATCTTATGTCGTTTCACAACACATGTTCTGACAGGAGGACTGTCTTTAGATCCGGCATAGCTACTAGTAGACCCCCTCCGGAATACTGGCAGTGTTGCCAGATTGGGAGGAATCCCGCCCAGTTGAGCGGTTTGAAGTGCATTTTGGTGGGTTTTGAACACATTTTGGGCTGGAAAACGTCAGCAGTATCTGGCAGATACTGCTGACGTTTTCCAGCCCAAAATGTGTTCAAAACCCACCAAAATGCACTTCAAACCGCTCAACTGGGCGGGAAACCTCCCAATCTGGCAACACTGTGTAGGCACTGCTGATGGTAGTAACACACGTTTGTGCTGAACTGAACACCCAAGAGATTCCTTTAAGCTGGGAAGGGTGTCAAAACAATCCAAATCGAAGTGTTCAGAGCACAGGACGGATGTTGGTGAGGGCTCCCACTTGTCACGAGTGCGCCTGACTTGCTTCACCCATTTCGCATGCAGCTCGGGATCTCTGGGAAACTTGAATAAACTTACCCCATCCTTGTGGGTTTTGGAGCAAAAGCCAGCAACACAACGTGAAGGCATAATAAATAAATAAATAAATAAATAAATAAATATAAAAAAATACTAACTAGACCGGACAATTCCCTGGGGGAAATTGTGAGAGGATGCAGTGCGCGAAGCAATTCGGTCACGCATGTTTGCTGGCCGTGAATGTGTGACCTGCTATGAAGCTACAATGCCATGATTTATGTGTGTGCTTGAGACAGCAGCCCCCTCCCCCCTCTCTGCTACCTCACTGGCCCCAGTCGGCATGGCGACGGGCCTGAGCAGGAGCGCTATAGACACCCATTCAACACTTGTGTAACACAATAGACACCCATTCAAAAGCTGGATTTTCTCCCGGAACCCACATGGCGTTTGAGCCGGGACTGATCCAAAAGTGTAGAACCTAGCAGAAAAGTTGAATGCCAGATCCACAGAGGAGAAGTTTTCCTACGTTTTAGAGTTTGAATCACGTCTCTAGGTGAAAGCATGCCAGAGCAGCGGATGTTTGAAAAAGTGCTTTTTTTTCAATTAATTCCATAGAAATGAATGGGGGGTTTTTGGGACAAGTGTGACTATTACTTTTGAGAAAATTATGTCTGTAGTGTGAAATTTGTGGCTGAAAACACAGTTTAAGTTTGAAATTTTGAGCATGATTTATGTGTGTGCTTGAGACAGCAAACCCCCCCCACCTGCCCTGTCATTGGCCCCAGTCGGCATGGCGACGGGCCTCAGGAGAGCTAAGACACACAAGGTATTGAGTTTTCTGCTGTTTTTTTGCTCAGGACCAGGCCTCGAACAACGACAAATAACTCGACCACGAAAGCAGCTATTCACAAAATTCTTTCACAGTGAGCGCTAGAAGGGTCTCCTGAATAAAATGATGTATTTTTTTGTCTGTAGTGTTAAAAATAAGGACACTAGAGCGATTTAAAAATGACTGACTTTTCTGTCACATTTATAATGGGTGTCAATGAGGCCATTCGGCTGCCCTCTTCTCAGTTTGAGGCTTCTCATTCAAAAACTGTAAATCCTATCGTTTAGGTAGACACATTGTGTGAATCAGGACAAGTTTTCCTACTACTTTTGAGAAAATCATGTCTGTAGAGTGAAATTTGTGGCTGAAAACACAGTTTAAGCGAGAAAGTTTGACCTTTTTTTCCAAGCTGTCTCCACTCTGACTTAACGAGCTTCACTGGTGTGTAACGCAATAGACACCCATTCAAAAGCCAGATTTTCTCCCGGAACCCACATGGCGTTTGAGCCGGGACTGATCCGAAAGTGTAGAACCTAGCAGAAAAGTTGAATGCCAGATCCACAGAGGAGAAGTTTTCCTACGTTTTAGAGTTTGAATCACGTCTCTAGGTGAAAGCATGCCAGAGCAGCGGATGTTTGAAAAAGTGCTTTTTTTCAGTTAATTCCATAGAAATGAATGGGGTTTTTTGGGGCGCGAAAAAATCGTATTCTGTAGAGAAAAGTAATAGCATAGCGAGTCCCATCGAGCCGCACGTTTTGATATATTGTTTGTCTGTGTGCGACGTACGGTTATTGAATTATTCGAAATCGAAATTTGCGTAGGAGGAAGAAGAAGAAACACGTAGAAGAACAATAGTTGCTGTGCTTTGCACTGCATCCTAATAATGATAAACTGAACACCTGTCGCATCAACAACAAACTGGTAAGTTAGGAGGAAGGTTCTTTCGCTGGTGTCATATAGCTCCTCCTCCTCTTTCGTCTCCTGGGTGCTGCAGCCCCGTCAAATTTGCCCAAATAGCCACGTTTTTTATCATAACTTGTAAAATAGGCGCCTTCGTGAATTAATATATGGATCATCGGGAATTACTTTTTATGTTATAAAACATCGCCAAAGATGTCAAAAACGTGTCATCAGCACTTTAAGAGTAGACATGTTATAGAGGCAATTTACCCCAAAGTCTCCACACAAATGACATTTGTGTACCCGTTTTGTTGTCTTGTCTTAAGCAAGTAAATTTTCAAAATTTGTCATGAAGTGCTCCTGTAATTTTAGGTGTGTATGAGATTCTGGTTATGTACCGTCCAGTTAACTTCACACAATTGTTTCAGTGCATTTAATGTTACTGTGCAGAAGAATTTTACATCTAAAACAACAACCCAAGTGTGTGAGATGAGTTTCATTGTGTCTTGATGCATCTCTATGAATTTTCAGGATGACTTTGACGTGGATAAATTTGTGGCGGACTGCAGAAAGCGTGTCCAGCTGGAGGAGATGCGCCAGGACCTGGAACACTATTACAGGCTCCTGAAAACCGCCATGGTTGAGCTCATCAATAAAGATTATGCTGATTTTGTCAACTTGTCCACAAACCTTGTAAGTTTATTCCTCTGGCTTTTCTGTCGGAATTTTAATGCCAGCAAGGTAGTTTAAAACTATTGCAGTGTACGCACGCACGCACACACACACACACACACACACACACAAAAAAAAAAAAGTGTACGTATTTATCATTAGGAGATTGAATTTGAATCCTGATGATACAACAGCCATCTGAGGCTCCTGTAGGTGGAAGAGGGCAGATAGTAATTTCCTCTGGGTGTGTTCTACTGCCCCGTGATGCAGCTTGAGCAGCAGTTTGATATGATGTGGAGACTAGCTTCACGGGTCTCGGAAGAAACACGTGATGGCCCTTACCCTCCCAGGCTGGTAGCTGATAGGGGAGAGCTGGCAAATGACTAAAAAAAACAAAACGTACACCTATTGCCTTTTACCACAGACGCCACCAGTAACTACTATGAAACAAATAGGAAAATGTATTTTCTCTTAGTACCATGCCTCTTTAGACTTGCCAGCCCTCCAGGAAAGAAACGATCTTATTGGCAATATCATCTATGGAGCTAAATTTTAACTACATCTCTCTGAATATTCACTCTTGATATTAGACACTAGTATTAAAGCTCAGGTCACACATAGCCGGTTAATCCATCAGAACCGTGGCTGGGGCTACCATGGCCACTCTGGCAGATTTTGGAGGGGATCTTTTGTATAAATTTGGGCAGAGTAAACATGCAAATGAAGCCATGATGGAAGACCCCGGTAAACCAATGATGGAAGCGACGTACAGCAACGTATGGCCTTGCAACAATGTGTACGGTTTTCACGGCTGCAGTACGGCATAGCCATGACAAGACAAAATAAGCCATGCCCCCTTGGCAAACTTTTCACTTCCTGCAGAATGTTGTTCCGTGAGCATTTTGAGCTCAATGGTTGTGACGGAATGCTATGGTAAGCCCTGGTAGCCCAATTAAGCCTCACATATGGCTCACAGATGCCTCCACAGTCGCGACAGGTGGATTCATCCAGTGTTTGACCCATGCCAATTTTCAACATGATGAAACTTTACGGGAATGGAAGCCACGCCCTTTCGGTTGTCAAGGTAGCTCCCCGGCTCTCACTTATTCCAACAGAAGGGCCCAAAACCTGTGCCACTTGACCCCTGGAAGGCTCAAAATCGTCTCCCGGAGTCTACTGTGCAGTGATCCTGGCTATGTGAGACCTTAGTGTAATAAGCACAGCATTTTTGTATGCTAATTTTGTTATTCAGCAATTGCTGGGTTTCAGTCACATGACTTTTTAGTGGTTTTACCGGAAGTGAAATAGCTGGTGGTCTAAACAGCTGCCGTAGTGCAAACAACTAGCGATAACTTGTCAGAGTACGCTCGCAATCTAGAAGCCACTGCTGGCTTTAGATATATTCAGAAGATTGCTATGTGCAATGGAATCGACCCCTACAGTCTGGGAAAGAAGGATTTATCATACGATATCGAAAACTACCCTTCAGTCGAGTTCCCCGACATCTCGAACTATCTGGTGTTGCAGACGTCCTTCTACACCGCAAAACAGATGAAAGCATGGAAGAGTATGGAGGCTTACAACTTTTTTTTGTACGTGGCTGGGTAAAGGACCTCGGTATCAAGTCACTGCCGAATGAATCCTGTATTGTTTTTGCCCGTGTACGTATGTTGTTTATTTTTTTTTTTAAAAGCTTTTCATTCGCGTCTTTACAACGAAGTGCTGCAAGCTGAAGTGTAAACAAACAGTTCGCTTGATTCTCACTTGTGTTGGCTCTTATCTCTCAGGTAAATCATTCGCAAAGATCATCAGAAACCCCTTTAAAAACCTGGATCTTAGTTAAACAAGACGGAGAAGAAGTGATCACGGCGCATTGTAACTGTACGGCTGGGTAAGAAATTTGTCGCGACCTTCATGCATATGGACTTTGTGAGGAGTAAACAAAGAAACAGCTGGGGACTTTAGTGCTTCGTGATGAAAAAAAGTACCGTAAAATAACGACCCATAGCAAGAAAAGTACTTGGAAAACACTAAGGACATCGCTGAGAGGGAAATACAAAACCTTTCACCAAGTGATCACTGCAAACTCGAGCACGCTTTGACTCGGTTCCCTTTGATTTCACTGAGCGGTTCAAAAGCCACCTTTCTCGACGTCTTTTTGTGAAATCCTGTGTTCGTTCACCCTGTTTTATTAGTTCACGTGGAACCCTGAAGAAACTTATCAGTTTCACAGTTTGATCGATTCGAACAACCTAAAACAACGCAAGCGTAAGGCATTTTTCATGCAAGCAACGCACCTTCTCCATACAAACGCTTTGTCAACTGAGCTTTGGTAGACCACCAGCTAAAGTTTTGAATAACTAATGAGGCGGCTGTGACATCACGTGAAACCCAGCAATAGTATTATAATGACAAATCACACTTACGATGTGTGTGTGTGTGTGTGTGCGTGTGTGGGATCTGAAAAAGGTGCCATCGTTTGGTTTTCTGTAGGTGAATGTCAGTGTGTATTTAATCTGTATTGTGTGTTGAGTTACTGCCTGTTCTTCGGTTTCCTTTCTCCGTGGTGCATTTAGGTGGGAATGGATAAAGCTCTCAATCAACTCTCTGTCCCTCTCGGCCAGCTGCGAGAAGAAGTGCTGGTAAACTGTTTCAGCATCATGGTTTTGCAGAATTCTGTGCTTACCTGCTTTCTTCTGCAGTACGAATGTTGTATTTTATTTGTTGTGTAAGTCTTAAAGGTGGTGATGCATTTTTCTGCCTTGCACAGAGTCTGAGGTCATCTGTTAATGAAGTTATCCAAGCCATAGACACGCAGTTGACCAAGCAAGAGGACATTCAAAAGAAGAAGGTGTAGTTTTGATTTATAATTTGCTAATCATTTGATTAAAATAAACATTTATCAGTTGGCAAGCTCAACTTGATGGTATTTGTATAATGTGCCTCATTTCCTGGACTTCTCATTAGGTTTGTGTATTAAGACTTATGCAAGTGGTTCGATCGGTGGAGAAGATTGAGAAAATCTTGCACGCCCAGAATGCCCAGGACACCACTTCTCTCGAAACAAGCAGGTAAATATGACTGTTTATGCCAGGTGTCCTTAATATAAATTTTAAAAATAAGAGGTTAATATAATAATGGTAGCCTCTGTGAAGCCATGTGCAGTATGGCATTGACTGACTGAATGTAGATACAGTTGTGGTCAGAAGTTTACATACAGTGACGTGAATGTCAGCTTGGATATGAATGTCATGGCAATATTTGGGCTTTCAGTAATTTCTTTGAACTGTTCTTTTTCTGTGGCAGAATGTACAGCATACATCTTTTAATTAAAAAAACCTAGAATTTGGTGCACGAGTTAATTTTCTTTGGGTTTTCTGAAATCAACACGGTCAAAATTATACATACAGGGTCAAATTTACATACACTCACTTAGATTATTAATTCAAAGGTGCTGAAACTTCCAAAATGTCTCTTATCTTGCCAAGGTCTCTTAACTTCCTGTTAGTGATCATAATTGACTACAGCTGGTAGCTTCTCTGTGCCTTCATAAAAAGGGTTTGTTTACAGCACTCATTGGATTGACCAACACACAGTAAAATGGGGAAGTCCAAGGATCTGCAGTGCAGATCTGAGAAAGAGGATCACAGATATACACAACTCCGGAATGTCTCTTGGAGCCATTTCTAAACAACTGCAAATTCCAAGATCAGTTCAAACAATTATATCCAGGTTATTGTGAGGTGTAGTCACTTTGCCAAGCCACTTTGCTTCAAGAAAACCCAAACTGTCACCCTCAGCTGAAAGGAAATTGGTTTGGATGGTCAGGAACAACCTGGGAACCACCATGGCACAGCCCTGTCATGAACTGGAAGCTGATGGATCACTGTCTACAGTTCAGATCACCATGAACTAAGAGGCTGCTATCCAAGAAATAACCCCCTGCTCCAAAATTGGCACCTTCAAGCTTAACTAAAGTTTGAAGCTGACCACACGGACAAAGAAAAAGTCTTCTGGAGGATAGCTGTATGGTCAGATGAGACAAAGATTGAGTTGTTTGGCCACAATGACCACCATGTACAGAGGGACACTGTACCAGCTGGTGGTGGTGGTAGGATCATCATGCTCTGGGGCTGTTTTGCTGCCAGTGGAACTGATTCATTGCACAAAGTGGATGGAATAATGAAGAGGGAGGACTACCTCAGAATTCTTCAGCAGAAACTTGAACACGACTTGGGAGTTACAACAGGACAATGAACCCAAACACGCATCAGAGCTGGTTGCGGAGGATAAAGCAGGCTAACATTAAGCTTAAAACAAGTCCTGACTTCAACCCTATTGAAAATATATGGACCGTGCTTATAAGTCGAGTCCATGCCAAAAAAAAAAACAAATTTAATTGAACTCTACCAATTTTACCATGAAGAATCATGAAATATCCAAACAGAATTCTGCCAGAAGCTTGTTCATGGTAACCAAAAATGGTCAAGGTGAATCTTGTGAAGACATTTTACCCAAATATTAGGTGTGCTGTATGTATAATTTTGACCCTGAATTTATTTCAAAAAATCCAATGAAAATTAAAACTTGTGCACCAAATTCTAAGTTTTTTTTTTTTTTTTTTTTTTTTAAATTAAAGATGTATGCTGTACAGTCTGCCACAGAAAAACAATAGTTCAAGGAAATTACTGAAAGCCCAAATATTGCCATGATGTTCATATCCAAGATGACATGAATGTCACTGTATGTAAACTTTTGACCACAACTGTAGCTATAAACTATATCCTTATCTACTTGTGTTTTGCTGTGCATGAAAAACAAAATGTAAGGTAAATCCTTTCTTGTTCTAAAACACCAGTCTTTCTTTGATTGGTTTTATATGCAGTCCTCTGGTAGCGGGTCAGATTCTCGAGCGGATCGCCACAGAGTTTAACCAGCTGCAGTTCCATGCTGTTCAGAGTAAAGGAATGCCCCTGCTGGATAAAGTGCGCCCGGTGAGCTCAGCTTTCACATGCTTTTCGAGTGTCCAGTGTCAGCATTTTTGAAAAAGTTAGTGGTGAAGAGGTAAAATACTTCTTCCATTACCACACTGAAATTTATTTTCCAATAACAGGACATCCCATCATGGTTTATTCCTTTTATACCTCAGCAATTTGCCAGTTAGGCCTACTATTTAATAATCACTTAAAAAAAAAAAAAAAGGTATCAAGGAGTGACAAGTCTCTCCTTGTTGTTGGGAGATCGAAAATTATCATCACAACAATACCACAGTCACCTGTAGCCAGCAGCGAGATTGCGCGTACTCTCTGGGTGTGGGAGGGTTTGCATACGTGCACTCTCTCAGGTCAATCACGATGACCCTGGCAAATCCTGGGCGTCTGTGAGCTCATGTATGCGGAAGAGGGTAGATGGCACATCCTTTTACGTTAATGACAGCACGTTGTAACAGAATTCATTACAATATCAGTTTTTGTTTTTTTTTTATGCCGCACTCCGTTACTTCAAGCAAGTAGAAACGGATGCAGTGCAAGACCTGGTAGTAGCAATCAAGAGGAAAATGGGGAGGATGAATGAAAGTGTTTCGATGAATTAAAGGTAGGGCTGTCAGTCGATTAAAATATTTAATCGCATTATTGTCCATAGTTAACTCACGACTAATCGCGCTTTTTAAATTTCATCTCATCTCATTATCTGTAGCCGCTTTATCCTGTTCTACAGGGTCGCAGGCAAGCTGGAGCCTATCCCAGCTGACTACGGGTGAGAGGCGGGGTACACCCTGGACAAGTCGCCAGGTCATCACAGGGCTGACACATAGACACAGACAACCATTCACATTCACACCTACGGTTAATTTAGTCACCAGTTAACCTAACCTGCATGTCTTTGGACTGTGGGGGAAACCGGAGCACCCGGAGGAAACCCACGCGGACACGGGGAGAACATGCAAACTCCACACAGAAAGGCCCTCGCCGGCCGCGGGGCTCGAACCCGGACCTTCTTGCTGTAAGGCGACAGCGCTAACCACTACACCACCATGCCGCCCGCTTTTTAAATTATTTTTTAAAAAATCTGTTCTAAATATACCTTAAAGGGATGTGTTTCAAAGTTTTTGTGGAGTGGGAGTGGATAAATATGCTTGCTTTATGCAAATGTTTGTGGCCAGGTCAGGAAGGATAAGGCTGGACACAGCAAAAATAATTTTTGTAGGGATTTTATTCCCCCGCTGCATTTAAAAAATAAAGCAGTGTTAACTTTTATAATTGTAAGGGTTTAGCATAATTCACTGTGAACAAAACAATATAGTATTTTTCTCCAGTTCTGTACTTAACTTCCAGCCTCAAATTATGCAATAAAACAAACTTGATGTGGACTCTGGACAACAGTAGGGGTTATCTTTAAATAAAGAAAATAAAAATTTAAAACCCAAATAAATACATTTGTTAAGCCACACAGTTCATAAAGATGTTTTCCAGTAAAATGCAGTAACTCACTGGTAAATATACAGAACGTTTCATGAGCAAAACGGCATTTCTAAGCACTTTTACACAACTCTCACATTTCTCAGAATAAAACAAGCTCTCTCACTCCAGTGTGCAGCCTGCGTGCATGTGCGCGCACACACACACCTGGACCTTAACACGTCGTCTTTTCTCCTGTCTGGACCATCAAAAACATATACACATTTTATGTAAACAGTCGGAATAAAACAATATAAATTGATTCTGTAGATAAGTGCACTTTATCACGACTTGCACCGACCAGCTACTCACTACATCCCTCGGATCATGCTACGTCATGTCCTGATTTCCCAAACCGTGGGGGAGGGGACACAGAACATGCACGCATTAATCACGCGTCAAAAATATTTGTGGCGTTAAAAAGAATTTGCGTTAACGCGTTATCGCATTGACTTCGACAGCCATAATTTAAAAGTAATATTGTAGAAAGCAAAATGAAACTGACCGTGAGCTGTGTGATTGTGTTATGTGTTTCAGAGGATCGCTGGCATCACTGCCATGTTGCAGCAGTCTCTCGAGGGTCTGCTAATTCAGGGCTTGCAAACCTCAAACGTGGCCATGGTGCGTCACTGCCTGCGCACTTACGCCACTATCGACAAGACCAAAGACGCCGAGGCACTGGTGGGGCAAGTCTTAGTCAAGCCATACATGGAAGAGGTATATTTAATTTATTTAGCTTAGTCTGTACTCGTACATTACATCCAAATGCATAGTATTGTATTACACTAGACCAAATGTAAGGTATCGATCCACATTTAAATGCATGCGCCTCTTGTAGTTCTTTTTGTGTACCAACTAGCTACACACCTGATGGGAGTTTACAGGTTGAATAATCTGTTTACGTCACAGGTCATAACTGAACAGTTTGTGAAGTCCAGCCCTAACGGCCTTCAGATGATGTACGCAAAGGTTCTGGAGTTTGTGCCTCATCATTGCCGCCTGCTCCGGGAGGTCACAGGAGGGACTGTTTCTAGGTACGATGTAGTTCATCACATAATATTGGACATGCTCATTCTATTTTTGGCAGCTTCTTAAGTCCCGGAGTTACTTTAGAAAAAGAGCACATCATTGCATGGTGACTCAGCAAAATCCTGTCAGTGCAGCGGTCAGACTCTTGTGTTTCAATTTTGCTTTTTTTTTTGCCATTGTCAGAGTTATTGAATTACCTTTTTTCAGTGGCGCCGCCAGGCGTACGGCCGTACGCACTAGGCGTACCTTGGGGAGAGAGAGATTTTTTTTTAATTATAATTGTTACCTGAATGCTTTGGCAATGCAACATAATTTGAGAAAGAGAGAGAGAGAGAGAGAGAGAGACACGTGTGTGTGTGCCGGCGCATTTGTGTGCTTCAGGAGTGGGCGGGGTGTGCGTGACCAAGAAAGCTCATTGGTCAATGCAGATATATTTTTCTTGCACCACTGAGATTCTCTCCAGTTTTGAGAAACAGAGACAGACAATCGTCAGTAGTCAGAGCTTGTGCGAGAATATATTGAGAAGCGAGCAATGTGGCCCTATATTTAGCCGGGACCATCCCCGGCCCAAACCATCAATGGTGGCCTGCTTGGAGCATGGGGAAAATAATTTTCACTAATTTTGGTCACTGATCTTATTCTTGCATTAATCATCAATTCAACTGCACTCTGCATTTTCACATGGCAGCCCAGACGCCGACAGCATCGCAGCAGATTAAATAGGCGCTACCAAATAAGGAAATTCTCCCCTCCCCTCTATTGCAGTTGGTTTGGTCCAAGACTCCTCCTCTGTATTGCGGGGAACTTAAACAACATTGGCGCGAAACAGCGCGCGTCAGTGATGGAGGGCAGAAAGAGGCCAGGTGGAACCGAAAGGGCGAAGCTTAAAAAAAGGAAGGACGTGGCAGCAAAATGTGCCAAATTGACAGATATGTTCTCAAGACCAGCTGGTAGGTTACGAAAGATATGGAGTATGATAACCCTGTTTGTCGATTTTATCAGTCTATGCTAGGCCTATAATGTGTCGATAGTTTGCGATGTCAATTCAGCTTTTTGATGTCATGTGAAATCTCACAATTTACACGGTATAGATGTGGTGTATGTCTTAATTCTAAGAAGAACCGGACATTGCTTTACATCCCAGTTATTAACAATTTTAGATGAACAGGTCCCAAATGTGCTGTTGCGCGTTATTTCCTCATCCAGCCTATTTCATCTCGCTGTCACACCGTGCATTTCCACAGGCGTGCGCACATTGTGGTTATGAACACATAGGCCTAGAAGTCATATTTGATGTTAAATAATTGTTGTTAAATATATAACTTAGAAGAGGTGTATGCGTATGCCAATATTCTAAGCAGAATCGAACACTTGCTTTAGCCTACATTTCATTTAACCATTTTTGAGTTGCCTAATGCGCCCTCACGCTTTATCTGCCGGTTGCTGAGTACCCAGCATTGTTGATTTGCCATTAGTTTTGAGGCGTATGCGGCATGTAATGCACAAGCATTGGTTCAAATGCACGCGAGATGGGTGCTTTCGTTATTTTAAGACTATGTGACTAAAAATGTGTTGTGTAATTCGTCTTAAATAACGCGAAACAATCAGCCATACTCGCTGCTTTGCTATTTGGAGTGGCAGTCAGCTGGATTTCGCCCCCAACGTAAAAGTTCATTCCCACACCCGGGCCGAAGATGCCGATTTCTGAAGATGCATGTACTTTGGATGTGTTTTCAAATATTTTCACTAAGGAACTTTGGGACATGTTGGTGACACAGATAAATGTATATGCGGATTAGACACGCGGCCACACACCATCCAATTTTAAGTGGAGCCCCGTCTCATACTAGATGAAATCGTTCGTCGGTCTCTGCATTACGTTTGTGGTCATTAAACTACCGCGTAATGGAAGTTTTATTAACCCTAAAGTAATGCAGAGAACGACGAACAACATACATTGTCACTACCTGAATTTAAACCAAATAAAAAGCATTGTGAAAGAACAGTTATTTGTTTTATCTTTTTTAATGTACTCAAATTCCTCCTCCATTTCAAAGTGGCCTGAATGTGAATTAAACTCCCGGACTGAAAACAGGGCCCACTCCGGCCCTGGAAGCGAGTCAAAAATGAGTAAACGAACCCTGAAACAAACGAGCTTGTTTCAGACTTTTACGAAAAAGTCCAAAAGCAGTGATCCAGGGGTGTCATCTGCTTGCCAGTCCTCTCCAGTATCAGCTAGTAACACGGCACTGGCAGCTTCCACTCCTCCGCAACCTAGCAGCAGTACGCTGCAGCTGGATGCTAGCTCAGTTCCTTTGAGGGAATTGCCTTCATCTACCTCTGAGTTTGAAACTAGCCATACATCCAGTGAATTTCATATAAGAACACCTACATCTCCCCATGTCCCTTACGATCAGAAGTAGATGGTTGCTCCACCTTGCTGACAAATGAGCCATCAGATAGCTTTACTAATGAGCCACGAGTCAGCCCGCTATCACTGACATCAGATTTATCACACATAGGGAAACTTCAACCAGATGCCTTAAAATGTGCACCGGACTCTGTAAAGCTCAATGTCCTACAGAACCGCTTCAAACCAGACAGAGGGTGGGTGGCTCCTTCGACTCTTCATAGAAACTGCAGCACGCAAGCGTTTTTTTTTTGGGGGGGGGGGGGATTACACCGCTAGTGCGTACCTTACAGTTCAACCCTGCAGGCGCCCCTGCCTTTTTTCACTTGGCCATGGACTGTGTAGCACCAGTTGAACAAACCTCCAAAGCCTTGCTTCAAAGCCTTTTTTGAAAGAGTGCTGTTTAGCAAAAGCTCTGGTAACACCCAAACAAATATTTGTGGAAAGTCTGGGAGGGGGAAAAAACCCATCATGTGTATCTGTAACTGACTTCTGGGGAACAGTGAAAAATGACACATCTTTTTTTTTTATAAATCAAAATTGGATTTTCTGCCTAAAATATATACCTGTGATTTAATCAGGCATAAATATATTTCGCCAAAACATTGTTGAAATGTTTATCATTTCTACCCTAAGCCTAAGCTTGTAGATTAAACTTTATGCCTGCAGAGATCATGTTGAGTAAACATGAAGCCGGGTTAACAAACATGGCTGGAGAGTGAGTGATTCTTCTTAAAGATATTTGAATTGCTAGCTAGCTGGCTAATTCACACACATAACACTATATATAGTGTGCAACAATAAATTGTGATACAAATTTATGGCAACTTGAATTAATGAAATAAAAAAAAAATTGCGATTGTCAACAAGCTGTGTAATCTTTAGTTTTTCCAAGTGGTATTCATGTGGTTTAGATAGCACAGGGTGCAATAATGCAAAATAATGGGAATGCATGTGACCTTTATCCTAGGTGGAAGTAACACAGCTCTAATGGCATGAAAACGTACAAAAACAGATCTTAAAAAAACAAACAAACAGATCTATTTGACTGTAAAAATAGATTTAACAAGAAATCAGAGCTCTTTTTACAGACTGCTGGAAGCTTAAAAAAAGCAAGAGAATAAAAATGAAGGTAAATGTTTAAGAAAAAGCCTATTTAAGTTTTTCATTTTTAATAAAAGGAATTTTTAGTTAATAGGTTGTTTTACTCCAACCTTTATAAATGTTGGCAAATTATCGTGGGTCATTAGGAAAATGAAAAGTGGGGGTTTTTTTGTTTGTTTTTTTAATTGAACCTTTTAAGTTGATAAAGAATATGAAAATAAATATTGCATTTTGTTTGTAATAAAATTTTTGAATTTATTTATTCATGAATACTGTAGGAAAACTGAATCATGAACCCAGTATTGAGAGTCAGGAAATTGTTACATGCCGTGTGTGTGTGTGTCCCCATGCAGTAAATGTTGTGCTCTGATGAAATTCTTGGTTACATGTGATAGTAAAATGGGTTTAAGTCTAATATAAAATATATTCTGACTTTTTCCTCTGCGAGACCTGCTTCTCAGGTGTTTTTTTTTTTTGTTTGTTTGTTTGTTTGTTTGCTTGTTTTTTTGAGAACTTGTGCACCCTCTTCATTTTTGAGAGTAACCAGACTTTAAATTACTGTAACTTGTGCGATACATGCACAAAAAAACCAAAACACAAAAACCTAACATAGTATGAAATGGCAACTGTGACCATGTGAGTGGTTTCCCAGATCACCACGCACCTGTTCAGTCTGCAGATTATGAAAATGTTTTTAATTGTACTTATAACATCGTGTAATCTTTATATTTAGTGACAAAGCTGACGTCGTTCCTGGATATGACTTCCTTGTTAACTCCGTCTGGCCGGAGACCATTAAAGGTGTTGAAGGAAGAATCCCTTCTCTTTTTAATCCTGGCAATCCTGATGCTTTTTATGAGGTAAAACACACACACATGATTCACTTCAGCTGTTCATTTTTAGTCTCATTTGGAGCCTAATATGATGTTGAAGGCTTAAGTAGCATCTCTGTCTTTTTGTGTTAGTGAGCTGAAATCATTGATGTGCAAGTACTCAGTTTAGTGAGTGGGTTTTTATCACGAAGACATTTATACAAGTGGCTTTTTCATTTCTGCCGAACGATGAGAATTTCCCCTTGTGTGTGTGTGTGTGATTCACACCTGTCATTGTGACTCATGGTGTTGGGAATGAGTGTGAAACCACTGGGTGTAAACAAATGAGCACAGCCTTATAAAAAGGTGTTCTGTGTGTTGCAGATCTCTCCTGTTTAGAAAGTTGTTTCAGTCTGACTATCAGGTCTTATTTATAACTCTTCTAAACCAGTTGTTTTCTCCGTCCAGAATCTGTGCCGTGTTTGCAAAGAAGTCTTTATTTATTAATTAATTACCAAAGGTCAATTCACCACAGCAGCTATCGCTAACAGTAAGAAGCTAATTATGAACACCAGCTGACAGGGCCTTGAAGTGAATTCCTTCACCTCCACCAGATGCCCTCTACATACCTGAGCTATTGGCTTGGCCTTGCTCCCTGAGAGATACTCAGATCTGTTCTCTAACTTTTCAGGATGCAGCCATGTTTCTGTCTTTAGAGGATGAGGGTTAGTTCAATGTCAAGTCAGAGATGTGACTCGTACACAAGCATTTTTCCACCAAAAAACAGAACTCATGATGCGCCGAAATGTCATCGCATGAAATATAAATTCAGTCGCAAGGACTTATTACTGTGAGGCATTCAGTAGGACTTGAATGGCCTGTTAATCCTCACAGACATTGTTTTGTTGGGTTTCTTACAGAGGTACTGCATTAGCATGGACTTTGTGCGGAAGTTTGAAAGGCAGTGTGGATCTCAGGCGAGTGTAAAGAGACTCCGAGCACACCCGTCCTATCAAAGCTTCCAAAACAAGTGGAACCTTCCTGTGTACTTTCAGTTGCGGTGAGTGATGCTGGGCAGGTTCCTGCTGCTGCTGCTGCTTTCAGACGTCCTGTAAAAAAATCTTGACGCATGGTTTCTAACAGACTTTTTGGTACATTTTCAAATAGTAAGTAAACAACAACATTTTAATAAAATGAGTTAATGCCACCAAAACTACTTTTGCATCTCTAAGCCGCAGGTAGGAACTCAGATGTAAAATGATGCACCCAGCTAGAACACCAAAGAGCTGGAGAGAATCTCAATAATAATAATAATGATTATGATTGGGGGAGAAAGGGAAACGTCTCCTTTATTATATAACTGAACATTATTTTGTATTACATCGATTGCATTTAGCAGATGCTCGAGGGCACTTCAGCTGTTCCTGCTGGTCCAGGGGCTTGAACCGGTGACCTTTTTGTTCCAACGCTGCTTCCATTAGGCCATGGCTTTCCCCACCAGAGATAGTTAGAATGACTGACTGCAGTTATTTTTTTTTATTTGTTAGTTATTTGAACTGGAATTTGGGGAAACCTTATGAAATATCCTTGACTGATAGTTTTTATTTTTTCAGACTTTTCCATTAAAAAAAAAAAAAAAGATATCTATACTTTTGCATATCTCCAGCATAAATCTAAGCCATTTGTCTGTCTTTGAACTACTAGAATAAATGTGAATCGATTTCTAATTACTAATGCTATATTTCAAGAAAAGTTTAAGATATTTGACATTATCACTCACACAAATTACAATATGGTCGTCATTTTCGTCAGCAAATGATGAAAATGGATTTTGTGAAATTGAATTATTAAGCTGAATCAGTCATTATGTAGGAGTTGGACTGTCTGTGCTCTGGGTTGTTTATTTTGAGCCTCGGCTTATCAAGTCCATCCTACTGAACCCTACTGTGTACCAGAAGGGATTAAAATGTAAGTACAGGGCTCGAAATTCATTTTTTTTTTTCGCCAGCCAGCCGGACTAGTTACCTTCCAAAGTAACTAGCCAAACAGAAAATCAACTAGCCAAAATTTGTTCATGTATGAATTTTACTTCTGTCAAAAATAACGCACAAGAGAGTAGTTACCATTGTTCATGACTAATGTGCATTTATTTCAAGACCTGAGTATTTTGATACTGTTGTTAAATACATAAATGAGAACAACATAGAGCACCATAATATAATATCAACAAATAATATATTGGAAAACTTGGCAACTTGGTGTACGTGTATTGAAAGCAAATATAATTACTATCATGACTATAGCACCCAAAATATGTCCAACATGCTTTCTGTATTTAACCATTTATGAGAGAGAAAGCATTAGGAGCTTCATATTGACTACGAATCAACTTGAAAAAAATTAATTATTCCATAAAAATTGTATCGCAGCCAAGGCCTACCCTGCTCCCACGTTTGCTTATAAGTCCTTTGTCGTTTCTCCTTTTCAGACCGAGGTCACTTTGTCCCCGTCTCTGGCGGTTTCTGTACACCTTTCAGAAAATTCCACATCGCAGCGTAGCTTTGGCAGATGTAGATGTAAACAACAACAAAAACACGTGTTTAAATGGGCGATAATGTGGCCACATCTATTGAATTTGATAATGTGATGTGGCAGCAGGGGCGTGGCCAAGCGTCGGTCTGTGAATGGAGGGCGGAGTCAGGGAAGGTAAGTGGTGGAACCCATAGACATATAAACATAGACGCCGCATTGAGCTGGTGGCCCCGTTGCTGGGATACGTCAGAGTGTCCGCCATATTGGATGTGGCAAA
This sequence comes from Neoarius graeffei, assembly GCF_027579695.1. Classification (NCBI taxonomy): domain Eukaryota; kingdom Metazoa; phylum Chordata; class Actinopteri; order Siluriformes; family Ariidae; genus Neoarius; species Neoarius graeffei. The sequence continues at coordinate 71,277,290 of NC_083575.1, read as the reverse complement.
TCTTCCCCATAAACCAATGCAAGTAAATGGACTGAACTTCATAAAGCCCCTTTCTATAATAATATTTAACTCGATGCCTTTTATTCACCCATTAAGACACACACGTATATATTTGGGGAAACAAACAGGCATCAAAACAACACATATAACTTTTAATGTGATGGTTATAAATAGTGTGCGAAATACCCGTCAATATTCTGAATGACCGCCAAACTGAGTTCGGCCAGGTTCTAACGTCGTACCAAAACAAAATACATCACTGATTCCTTCACATTCAGAAAGGTTAAAAACATTCATCATACGTTCAAAAACGTTCATCATAGTGTGGCACTGTATTATCTAATTCACACTGCTTATGACTATAAACCTACCTGGTGGAGATGAGCTGGGAAACTGAAGGAACAGCTCCCTCTCTGATCCTGACTGTCTGACCTGTTCTGTCAAAATCCTCTGTTCTGAAGTGTTCACTGCAGAGCATGGATGACGGAGTAGCAGAAAACCCTTCCCGTCGCACAGCTGTCTCCCACTGCTTTTTCATGTCTTTATTTTTGGGAAACCTACATAGTATGTGAAAAGTTAGCTAAGCAACTAACAACAGTCAGCGTAGTTACGAAGGAAATACTTCGTTGTTTGGAGACAGGTTTCACCGAGCGGCTATTATGCGCAAGACTTCATATTAGCCACAAAGTCAGAAAAATCTGTTCGTAAAATTACGTTATAATGACCAAATACAATGAAAAGTATTTTTCCAGTCTCACCGGTGAAAGGTAATCCCATGTGATCTTGTTTGGACGGTAAACCTGTTGGTACAGTTAAACGCAGCACATGAATGAGGCATCTTTATTCTCGGCTACTGTCTAGATGCTATACCAGAGACGGTTGAAGAATCTCCACTTTGCCACATCCAATATGGCAGCGAGGATGACGTATGATTCTACGCAGAAGGCGGCATCTATGTTTGTCTATGGTGGAACCATTGCACCTGATGGGGATTAAGCTGTGTTTGTGTGTCTTCCCCAGTGACTGTGCCCTTTAAAAGGAGAGGAGAGCAGAGAAAGGAGCTCTCTCTCCCCAACCAGAACACGCGCGTGTGTGTGTGTGTGCGTGCGCGCGCCTGGGAAGTGATAAAAGGCTGAAAAGCTAGCAATAGTTCATTGAGAACTCAGTTCTGGCCTGCCGTGCTTCTGTGCTCCACCCACCTGGTCCAATACTACACGTGATTACCGCGATATTCAACGAGATGCGTTATATGCATGCACAGTAGTGAAAAAACCGACAGCCTGACTCATACACGATATGATTCGGAATTCTTCTGTATTTTTTGTCCTGCCGATAAACACATCGATTAACACCGACACGGCACACACTTAATATGTGGCGGCTTTAGTTGACGGTGTGTCTGAATCTTCACTTCATGTTTGATGAGCTGATGAGAGACGGGTGTGCTGGCCGCAGTGCGGGGAAAACCGGGGAATGGGGTGAAGGATCGCATCAGGACCTAGATGTTCCCGGCTGGCTCGTGACAAGATTCAGCTTAAAAACACTGCGTCTTGCAAGACGTCTGACCATAACGAAGGATTTGACGCAAAATGCCTGCGTCCACCTGCAGTCGGTCGCCACCTGATCAATCTCAGGTCGCAGCATGCGTCTTTCTGCCGTCTGACCTGGGCATATTAGAGGTCATGATTGGGGAGAGCTGGCTGCTGCTTTGGAAATGGCAGGTGACCAAATTGAAGGAAAAATTTAAAAACCAATCTGAACGTGACAAAATGTTACCTGTGTAGGCACACACAGTCCCTTTTAAGAAACTACAGGTCCCATCGGCCAGCTTCCGCGTTGACCTGCGTCACGGCTGGGCGGGATCACCTACGTCACATCCTCCAGGAAGCCATAAGTAACCCGGCAACTCCCAGCTCGCTCTCTCTCTCTCTCGTCTTGGATTTCAAGCCGTCCAGACACAGAGATACCCTGCACCAGAAAACCCAAGAAAAGACGTCTTTCTCGCAAGATCCACGATTTAGCGCGATTTCTTTGTTTACCACTGGCCACGGTAAAAATCCAGAATCGCGCGATTTTAAACTCAGATCGAGTGCAACCGGTTTCATTTGTTCATTATAAGTATGTATGACTGCAGCCCAAAGCAGTTCATTTAAAATTAGAAGCGACCGGATTCCTTCTAATTAAAGTGCTGTGCACATTGTTTGATCAGAGACTTCTTTTCATCACGAACGACCACGCGTCGGACCAAGAAATCCTCTGCGCTTCACGGACGCCTCCACAACTGTGAAACTCCAAAAGTCTCGGAACATCATCTCATAATCTTGCGTAGAGGCGAGATACTGAAGTAAGATTGGCATTTGGGCAAAAAGACTAGTCTTAGGAATTAGTTTTATTAAGTAGTGTGAATTTAAACTCAGGAACGGTTTAATTGTTTACACTGTAGACACGCAGCGTGTTGAATTGATGATTGTTCTATTTTGTTTTGATCTCTCAATTGTTTGATAGGTTTTGCATGCTCTCTTTTCCTTTCTAACACTTTAATTTCATCATTACACATATTTTGACCTCATCAAGATTTCAGTGGATTTAGTAGTGTTATAAGCTAGTGGAGTTAGCTATCACGGCTAATTCTTTTGTCTCGTTAGCAAGCAAGGCTAACCCTCTGTTTAGGGGACACACACACACACACACACACACACACACACCTTTTGTTCTTAACCCCACGAGGTAGAATTCTTTGGCCTTAGCTAGCAACACAAGGCTAATCTTTGTCTCCACACGTGGCCACACACACACAAACATATCTTAGCTAGCAACCAAAGTTAACTCCTTTGTTCTCCTCAAATCCCACGTGGTGACCCCCACACCTCAGATAACACACACATACCTCAGATAAGATTCCAATCACTCGCACACATCACTCACTCTCTCTCTCACACACACACACACACACACACACACACACACACACACACACACACACACACACATACCTCAGATAAGATTCCAATCACTCGCACACATCACTCACTCTCTCTCTCACACACACACACACACACACACAACACACACACTGTTTATGCTTGCTTATATGTATATATCTGCTGACTTTATTGAATGTACATCGTTATAATAAATTCAATTATTCTGTTAAACTGTGTGTTGTACCGATATTTTTGAAGCCATCCAATCTCAAAAGAATTCCAAGGTGCATATGAGTTATGTAATACGGCAAGTGATCATAATAATTTGGAATATACCATAATTTAGCTGTTTGGTAACTTATTATTAAGCACCAAAATTAATGGTATTAATTAATGAGACTGATTCAATGAGACTGATTTAATGAGATTAAGTAATGAGACTGATTTAATGAGATTAAGTAATGAGACTGATTTAATGAGATTGATCACTTAATTACCAATTGCACCTACACCTGACAGCCCAAAACACAAATATATAAACAAAGGACTTTAGTGGTTGTAAAACAACTCCTATTATTAACCATTATTTAAGAAATTTGCTGCACACTCCATTAAATTCATTGCCCTGGATGTGTTTTTCAGGTACAAGGAGATTGCCGGATATCTGGAAAATGCCACTGTAGATGGATTAAAAGCAGCTCCAGGTTAGTCTCCAAGTGATCATACAGAGGAAAAAAAAATGCTTAATAAATGAAAAACAGAATGACTCTGAGGAAATCTGCTGAGTTTGTAATGTTATGCAAATAATACTGACTTTAAAATGGAATTAGTTTATGGGTGTGAGCATGTTATTATTTCTTGGTGGAGATTAAAATGTCCACAAGGATTGGAGTACTGCATTTTATTTAAAAAAAAAAAGCATAGTTTGAACAACAAAGAAGAGCTAAATGGTTTTCCTTTTGGAGGTTAAGGATAGGGTTAGATAAGATGTAGGCACAACATTTAATTAGCTGCATTAATAACTCTGTGTGTGTGTGTAGCGGGGAGCCACTACCGGCTACAAGTGACTGATGTGTTATGGAGCTGTGTATGCAGGTGTTGGGCAGAGCGTGTCTACCTGCCCCCTCTTGCTCATCGATTCTGGAAGCTAACGCTGCAGCTCCTCTCCCGTTATGCCACCTTTCTCACTGAGGTACAGCAGATAAAGCACTCAGCCTGTGCAGACATTTCCTCTTGTATCCTATTGTTTTTACAATAGCCAAATTTAAAGATATGACGGATCACCTCACCTTGTGGCGCTGTCGTCGTGTGTTCTATCATCTCTCTGCATTCCTCTAGGTCCTAACAAAAACCCCGCCTTCAGAAACCACCAAAGAAGCCACAAGGCCTCTTCCAAGCTCTGCCTCCTCCACGTCGAGCCGTACCTCTCAGGACGCAGACAGCGAGAGCGGTGGTCCTACAGTCCTGTCCACCAAACAGCTTGTTTTCATTGCTGCTGATGTGGATCAGTTACAGGAACAGGTACCGATGGGACAACACTGTATAGAGCAAAATGTTCTCGAAATGTTGTCTGGGTTTTTTTTTTTTTTAAATAAAAAGCTAGACGGACTTTTGATTTCATAAAATTGGTGAAATTTAGTTCCCTCTGAAATTTGTTCATTGTGATATATGTTTATTTCTGTAATATCTCGAAAGAAAACAGGCCACTCTGTGGCTGGGAAGTTATTTAATTTGAGGGGATTCCCGAGCAAATAATGCGTATGAAATTGCTCGCTTCGTTCAGTCGAGGAAGTCTGTGTGCACATACGCAGGTTTACCATTTTCTTCTACTTCCTTTTTCTTCTTTTGGGTTTTACAGCAGCTGGCATCCAGTGTTGCGTTACTGCCATCTACAGGTTTACCTTTGAGCGTGCACTGACAGTTCCATCATTCTGTCGCTAAACGAGCAGCTGATCACACCGAGGTGCTCGCTGACTGCCGATATTTATTAGTTTGGTCCTGCATTTCCTTTCCTTCGCAACATAACGTCTTTTTCTTCTCACATTCCATTACTGTAGTCGGTCTTTCGCGTTTCTTTCGCACACTCACGTCCTCTGTTTTTCTCTCCTGTTTCAAATTTGTATCCCACAATGCCTTGCACGGACAGGGAAAGCCCATCGCGTGATGCATGATGTTAGTATCTTGAACTGGGTCATGGTGAAGAAGCAGGAAAAAATACTGGAGAATTTAGGGCCATGTGGCTCTAAATTCATTAATTGTTCTGTTTAAAAAAAAAAAAAAAACTAATAAAATTGGAAGTCTGTGATTCAAATTCGGTAGCTTTCGGTCCACTGAACAAAAATAATTAGGTGTCGGGAAAATTCTTTTTTTTTTTTAAATGACCTAAACTTGAAAAATCTGAAAAGCAGTCTACCTTTAAAGCTTAGTTGCAGGGTGGAAGTTTTTTTTTTTTTTTTTTAAATTTATGATCAGGTTTTTATAGATATGGGCTTATTTCACTTGCTCACTTGGGTTTAATCCAAACCTCAATAACTCAGTGAGCCTGTAAATAATATCAGCTTAAACCTATGTGTTCTGTTGGTGGAAATGAAGTCAGTTCTAATAAATCGACTAAATATAATCCTCAACGTTTATATAATTTTCACAAAGTAAATTGATGCTAGGACGGTCTGTGGCAATTTATTTTACTGTTCCTGGCTACAAAAATTGAGAACCCCTGGTATAGAGAATATCATGTCTTGAATATGTTTAACCACTTATCCTAGGTGTTTATTAGTTTCTTACTTCTACTTCAGTAAGATGAGATGTAGAACTGTGCAGTCATTGAACTTCAAGATTAAACTAGGTAGCTTGCCTTAAAGTGCATATCACGGGTAAATTCAGGAGCAAGATCAATGTAATTCTCCTATTTTATATTAAACTTTGGTCAAATATCTGTAACATTCTGCATTCTCTGCAATTTTTTTTACCTTGTGCAATACCAGAAAAATTCAGTTGAAATCAAGCCATTTGAGGTGAATTGGTCCGCCTCTGAAAAAACTCGGCATTTGGATTTCCCAGGAAACATTGATTTTCGTGACGTCGCGTGCGGGACGCCTCCCTCTGAATCCTACGTCAGCGCTGGTTTGTTTATGAGAAAACGACCTGGTGGTTTTCTGCAAATGTCTTCAACGTTATCGCGTAATTATTAAAATGGTTAACAGATGTATCGTAGGAGGGTGTAGCAACACCAATCTTGATGGGATTAGTACTCATCGTTTCCCAAAAGACCGGACAATGAGAGAGAAATGGGAGCGCTTGGTCTACACAGGCTGTGCACTGAAACCGTGCAAAGCTCGCGTAGCCTGCTGGCGCTTCTGCAGGTAACGTCACGAATCTGGCTCCAGACTCCCTTGGGATTTTTCCAGACGAGTTTTATTTTATTTTTTTCTGCTGTAGACGGCCTTGTGCAAAATTACCCTTCTGGATGAGTGTGTAAAGGGATGTACTTTCATATTTTAAAAAAAAATGAAATTGGTCCAGAATATGCACTTTAATGCCACTAGATTGTACATGACAAAAATTGAGCCCACTCCTGTGTGAACATCTTGATATTGAATGAGTCTTTGTTGTTCATGTTATCATGGTTTCAGATTCCTGACATCTCCAATATGGTTAAGGAGAGATTGCTGGAAATTGGGTTCCAGAACCTTGCACTTGTATCAGGTATCTGTCAGTGTTGCATGTCGAGCGAGAGTTTATATCATATAAACGTACTCATGTGGAGCTTTTTTTTAAAAATACCATCTCTCTGCTTTTGAACCCCAGATGCCTTGGACGACTCTAAAGCAGCGTTGGCTGGGTGCGTCCCAACACTAAACAGCAGAATGACTCAGAATCTGACCGAGAGGAGCTTCCGCTTCCTGAAAAATGCATCAGAAGTTCCCCGACTTTACAGAAGGACCAATAAGGTCTGCTGGTGTGAACGGCACACAATAATGACTTTTTCGTACAGGGTTTCCTAACTCCAGATTGAGGAGATCAAGCAACCAGTATGGTTTGGTGATCTGTTTTTAGACACCTGATTTACCTGACCAGTTTGGTAGGTTGTGTTGGGGCCTGGTTCCACATCAATAATTAAGACTATACCTCTGCCTGAATTTAGTTCCAGTCTGGAGCAGTCACACCACAACTATAATCCCGACTATAATATCGGTTGGTGCTGCCACTCAGGTGAATAAATGCATGTAATTTAGGAATAGTCATGGAAGTTTTTTTTTCCAAGTAGTAGCACATTATTCTGGGTCATACTATACAGCTTGGACTTCGAAACAACCCATGCACATACTCCGGTGACTGACAAAATATGGATAGGTCACGGATTACAGAAATATAATAAAAAAAGGATATAAAATATGGAGTGGTTATGGATTTTAATACGGATGATATATCATGGATAAAAAAAGATATTAAGACGTCTAAAACAAATGTTTGGACTGCTGAAATTCATAATTAAAAGATCTTACCTGTATTTATGTTTATTAAAGGAGAACTGAAGGCAAATTTTTTTTAATCATCAAAATTCTATTTCTCTCATTTTATTAAATATAGGAATGCATCTTTGATAGCTATTTTGTCACTGCTATAGCACGTTCTGAGTGTTTGAAATGCGCTCTGTAATATATCAGTCCGTATGTCAAAGCAATGACCGTAAACGAGATTCGTTGAGACCTGTGCGAGGCATCGTAGGACGGAAGTAAAACGTACGGCGGGAATCAAAGTGACCAACATCTGCCAACGTTGTCAAAATGCACGCGCGCCCTCTTTTGAATGCTGACGTAATCAAGCCGGAAGTTTTGTTTGTTTTGATAGCAATCAGGAAAGTTTGAAAAAAGTAAGCAGTAATCGTCATTTAAACTCGTTTTTGTGCAATATTTCATTTGGAAAACAGTTTTCAAAATGGCGGCACTGACACCTGGCTGACACTTCACATTTCGAAGTCTCGCACAAGTCTCGTGAAGATCGCGCGGATAAGCGACGCCTGCCGTGAACTAAATTCAACATGACTAAAAACCGAATAGGCCGATAAGTATAATATTTAATTGCAATTAGTTGCCAATATGAGTCGTGATATAAGGTTACTAAAACTGAAAATGTAATTGAATAACCCATTAAGAAATGAAGCAAGTTTAAAAATGACTTCAGTTGTCCTTTAATTGACTATTGATATTTCATGGAAAATCATCTCATCTCATTATCTCTAGCCGCTTTATCCTTCTACAGGGTCGCAGGCAAGCTGGAGCCTATCCCAGCTGACTACGGGCGAAAGGCGGGGTACACCCTGGACAAGTCGCCAGGTCATCACAGGGCTGACACATAGACACAGACAACCATTCACACTCACATTCACACCTACGGTCAATTTAGAGTCACCAGTTAACCTAACCTGCATGTCTTTGGACTGTGGGGGAAACCGGAGCACCCGGAGGAAACCCACGCGGACACGGGGAGAACATGCAAACTCCACACAGAAAGACCCTCGCTGGCCCCAGGGCTCGAACCCAGGACCTTCTTGCTGTGAGGCGACAGCGCTAACCACTACACCACCGTGCCGTCCTCATGGAAAATCATATATCTGTGAATAAAAGATCCATGCTTTTGTATTATATTTTTTTATTTTTATTTTCCGTGAATCTGTATTCTGTGACTTCATGATGTACAAAGATGCCCAGGAAAAATAGCACGTGCTCAGACATCACATGCATGCAGTTACCTGATTGGTCAGATGTTTTATCGGATCAGATCCAGACCTGGGGGTGGAATCACTCCAGAAGAAATCTCACCGATACCGATAAACCCAGGCCTGGGCTATAGATGCTGTATTGTTATCTGTCTGGTATGAGCGCCAACCACACAAACTGTAGGGGGCAGATTTATTTATAGTTATCAGTATTGTGGGACCGGGCCTTTAGAGCAGAGAAATCCCCACTGCAGTCCTGCACTCCAAGGTCAGAGTTGAGGAACCCTAACGTAAATTTCATAAATGAATGACTGAGAGATACTGAGACAGCATTCAAATCTGCTATAAGTGGCAAGTGAAGTTATTTAAGCTGTAGTTGATCAAATGTTAACAAGTAAAATGTTTTCTTCTTTTCTGGATGAACATTTTCAGTTTGAAAGACGGTGCCCTCAATGTATTTGTTGAGATAATGTACTTTTTGTCATCCATAACAGGAGGTGCCCACCAGAGCTTCAGCTTATATGGATAACGCTCTGCAACCCCTACATCAGCTGCTCACTGACTCTACAGGAGTGGTGAAGGCCTCCATCATCCAGGAGTGGCTCCGTGTTGCACTTTCAGACTGCACTCACAGGTAAATGTATTCTTGTGCAAGTATCAAGTTGGTTCATGATGCGGTGTATTGATAATGTATCATAATACAGTATCTCAATATTATTTCAGATACTTTGAGACCATATCTGACGTGCTGAGCTCTGTGCGGAAGATGGAGGAGAGTCTGAAGAGGCTGAAACAGGCGAGAAAAACCGCCACAACAAGCACAGCTGGAGCCAACGCTGGGCCCTCAGACGACAGCAAGATCCGAGTGCAGTTGGCCCTGGATGTGGAGTACCTCGGAGAGCAGGTATCTTCAGATCAAAATACCACACACATGCTAGGGGTGTAACAGACTTGGATCGGGGCAATGATTGACCTGAATCGGGGTAACGTAATAATAAGAAAAAGATTTGTAAGTAGGTTAGCAAGGCGAATCTGCTTGTCGCTTTGATGCTTAAAATAATTTTTAACTTTGTTTGGCACTGACTTGTAGGTGAACTGAGTTCACAAAAGAAGGTGGGATTATAACCTGTTTGGTCAGTAAAAAATGGACATAGCCGTGGTTCCTTAAAAGGAGCCGTCACACCAGATTTTTGAGTTCCTGGCCTTTATCCTGTTCTACAGGGTCGCAGGCGAGCTGGAGCCTATCCCAGCTGACTACGGGCGAAAGGCGGGGTACACCCTGGACAAGTCGCCAGGTCATCACAGGGCTGACACACAGACACAGACAACCATTCACACTCACATTCACACCTACGCTCAATTTAGAGTCACCAGTTAACCTAACCTGCATGTCTTTGGACTGTGGGGGAAACCGGAGCACCCGGAGGAAACCCACGCGGACACGGGGAGAACATGCAAACTCCACACAGAAAGGCCCTCGCCGGCCCCGGGGCTCGAACCCAGGACCTTCTTGCTGTGAGGCGACAGCGCTAACCACTACACCACCGTGCCGCCATGGTGCCATCTCTTCTGGTATATTCTCTCCAGGATCACCCCCACTGTTTGTGTGCAACTTTACATTTTCACACAATCAGTTAATCTGTAAGCTACCGAAAATATCTGGGTAGATCTGTGTGTGTGTGTGTGTGTGTGTGTGTGTGTGCAGAAAACTGAATGCCCATGTTTTTGTTTTTTTTTTTAATCTTTTTTAATGTATTTATTAATTTATTTTTTTGCATTTTTGTATTCATAAAGGTTGTTGGGTATGGTGTGCATCATTATTATAATAAAAGCTCAGGGTATGGTGTGCATCACCTTTTATTATAATGGTGTTGCATAATAATAGTAATTTTCTTTCAGTATGTGGGCATCATATATATATATATATATATATATATATATATATATATATATATATATATATATATATATTTTTTTTTATGTTACATGGACATGAGTGTTTTACTGGGAAATACTCCACTCATATTTTTAATATGGGCTACATGGAGAAATAAAACCATGTCAGAAATCTGTCCCTCGTGAGGAAATGAATGAATTTTGATAAATTTGGGTACTTTTTTTGTTTGTGTCTACTGTATATAATAAAATCATAAGTTGGCTTGAAGATATGAAGTTTATCTTCTCGTGTTGGAAAAACTCGCATTTGTCATACAAAATACATCGCGGATCTGAGTGACACATTTTCCGACATTTCACGCCGATGACGTCACGCCCAGTATTTTCTCACTGACTCGACATGCGTGGTCAAAATGGCAAACCGGTTCAAAATGAAAATTCTTTTGATTAACTTGTGGGTGTTTTTTTTTTTTTTTTTTTTTGGGGGGGGGGGGGGGGGGGATATGTCTGTATAATATATAAGTAACATTACACAATGGTGCAAAGATATGAAGTTTATCTCCTCGTGTTGAAAATATTTTCACTCATTCACTTTGCTCACTTGATATAGGTTTCCCACTCAAAGACAAACTTCATATTTTCATGCAACCGTGTAATATCCCCCTCTCACACTCGTATTCATCTCTCTCATACACATTATATATATATATATATATATATGTGTGTGTGTGTGTGTGTGTATATATATATATATGTGTGTGTGTGTGTGTGTGTATATATATATATATATATATATATATATATACACACACACATATATATATATATATATATATATATATATATATATATATATATATATATATATAAAATGTATGTATATATGTGTGTGTGTGTGTGAGTGAGTGATATACTAGTGCATCTCAAAAAATTAGAATACCATGAAAAAGTTCCTTATTTTCATAATTTAATTCAAAAAGGTAAACTTTCATATATTCTATATTCATTACATGTAAAGTGAAATATTTAAAGCCTTTTTTTGTTTTAATTCTGATGATTATGGCTTATAGCTCATGAAAATCAGAAATCCAGTATCTCAAATTATTAGAATATTCCCTAAGATCAGTCAAAAAAAGGATTTACAATACAGAAATGTCCAACTTCTGAAAAGTATATTCATTTATACACTCAATACTTGGTTGGGGCTCCTTTACCATGAATTACTGCATCAATGCGGTGTGGCATGGAGGTGATCAGTCTGTGGCACTGCTGAGGTGTTATTGAAGCCCAGGTTGCTTTGATAGTGGCCTTCAGCGTATCTGTATTTTTGGGTCGGGTGTTTCTCATCTTCCTCTTGACAATACCCCATAGATTCTCTATGGGGTTCAGGTCAGGCAAGTTGGCTGGCCAATCAAGCACTGTAATATCATGGTCAGCAAACCATTTGGTAGTAGTTTTGGCACTGTGGGTAGGTGCTAAGTCCTGCTGAAAAAGGAAAATCAGCATCTCCAAAAAGCTCGTCAGCAGATGGAAGCATGAAGTGCTCTAAAATCTCCTGGGAGATGGCTGTGTTTTTGGACTTGATAAAATACAGTGGACCAACACCAGCAGATGACATGGCACCCCAAATCATCACAGACTGTGGAAACTTCACACTGGGCTTCAAACACCTTGGATTCTGTGCTTCTCCACTCTTCCTCCAGACTCTAGAACCGTGATTTCCAAATTAAATGCAAAATGTACTTTCATCTGAAAAGAGGACTTTGGACCACTGAGCAACAGTCCATTTCTTTCTCTCCTTAGCCCAGATAAGACACTTCTGACATTGTCTCTGGCTCAGGAGTAGCTTGATATTAGGAATGTGAAAGTTGTATCCCCTTTCTTGAAGATGTCTGTTCGTGATGGGTCTTGATACACTGACACCAGCCTCAGTCCACTCCTTGTGAAACTCTCCCAAGTTCTTGAATCAACTTTTCTTGACAATCCTCTCAAGACTGCGGCCATCCCTGTTGCTTGTGCACCTTTTCCAGCCACCCTTTTCAGCAATGACCTTTTGTGGCTTACCCTCCTTGTGGAGGGCATCAGTGATCATCTTCTGGACAACAGTCAAGTCAGCAGTCTTCCCCATGATTGTGGTTGTGTGTACTGAACTAGACCGAGAGATACACTGTGTTCATACTGTTTTACTCAAACTCGAAATGAAATATTCTAATATTTTGAGATGGGTTTTTTATGTTTTTGTATTGTATGCCATACTGATGAAAATAGAAAAATGCTTGAAACATTTTAGTTTGTGTAATGAGTCTATAATATAACATTTTCACTTTTTTAAATAACTGATGGAAAATATTGAACTTTCACAATATTCTAATTTTTTGAGATGCACTAGTGTAGATATAGTGGGGTTTTTCCTGTTTGGGAAGACAAGTTTGATTTTCTTTTCATGTTGGTGATGCATATGTCAGCCAGTTTTTATACTGTAATGATAATCAGATCTGTAAATATCTACAAATAAGTCAGTAAATGTTTTTCACTACAGTTGTTGACGGTTTATTATAATGTGAAGCACAATATGGACATGGGCTGGAAAGCAGAACAGACAAAAATAATTTAATTGTTTATCATTCATGGTGCTGAAACAGGAGGTGCACATTAAGCGTATAACGCATTTCATATCGCCTCAACTGCTGTTTCCTTTAACAGATTCAAAAGATGGGTCTCCAGCCATGTGACATCACCATGTTCTCCACTTTGCTGGACCTGGTGCGGGAGGCGCGGGATCTCGCCACAGCAGAGCAGGCTGGCTCTTAGGTTTCAACCTTCAGGTTGATGGGAATTTCCTGATCTGGAGCGCTTCAGCAGGCAGATGCTCACAGAGGTTATGGGGGAAAACAAAAAAGGCTTCCTCAATTATTCACAGCCATGTTGCTCTAAGGTAAAAATCGGAGCACTTTTTGACCTGTGAGCTCTGCCTGTGATAAAGAAGCACTCTACAAGAATGTGTCCATGTGGTCAGATGTTATTATTTATTGTTAAATCCTATTGGATGATTTGGGAATGATAAGGTTAAATAACAGTGGTTAAAGGGATTAATGATGATCTTCAATGTAAATTCTGAATACAATAAGGATTGTTCAGTGTACTGGCAAAGGCCTACGATGCCATTATGTCTTCTCAGCCATTCACAGTTACATAAATGATTGATATGAAAGCTTGTAACTTGGATACTGATGTTGTGAAAATAATGTCAGAAGATTAAACACTGTGTGTCAGAATTATCTAAATAAAATTTCTGCCATAGTTCCTCTTTTGAGGCAAGCTGCCAAGTTGAAGCGAGAATCTCTCAAGAATCTGACAGGATGCTTTTTGCATTTCTCTCTCTCTCTCACACACACGCACCATTTCAACAAGCTGTTCACGTGTTCTACTGGACAAGCTTGAGGTTACTGTAACTTTCCAACATATCCTTGACAATAAAAGGCTTGGAAAGTTATGGCCCATGTTGCTGCTTGTATTAAATATGATTTAAACTTCTTATTGATGAGAGGTCAGAGGAGAATGCCTAGACAGGTCTGAACTGACAGGAAGGTAATGGTAACTTTAACAACTCTTTACAACCGTGATGAGCAGAAAAGCATCTCGGAACACAACACTGGCCCACTGAAAGTAGACAGTTTAAAAATTGGAAAAAGACTAGGTGATGTCTGTCTCATCTTCAACATTCTATAGTTTTTGGTGAAGCTATGCTGACTGAAGCTTCAGATTCCTGTTCTTGGCTGACAGGATGTTTATTCTGAGATACTTTTCTGCTCAACACGGTTGTAAAACGTTATGAGTTGCCGTAGCGAACCAGTCTGTCAGTCAATGGAATTAAAAAAAAAAAATTAATCCCATGCTATTCTGTGAAACTCTTGAGACTGTTGTGCATGGAAATCAGTTTCTGGCATGAACGACAATGCCATGGTCAAAGTGACGTGTACCTGCATGATTTTGCATTGTCCTGCTGCTGCTACGTGATTGGCTGATTTTGGAGAATTGCATGAATGGGTAGGTGTTCAGATATTACTATTGAATAGTGGCTCATGTTGGTATGAATATTATCTCATCTCATTATCTCTAGCTGCTTTATCCTGTTCTACAGGGTCGCAGGCAAGCTGGAGCCTATCCCAGCTGACTACGGGCGAAAGGCGGGGTACACCCTGGACAAGTCGCCAGGTCATCACAGGGCTGACACATAGACACAGACAACCATTCACACTCACATTCACACCTACGGTCAATTTAGAGTCACCAGTTAACCTAACCTGCATGTCTTTGGACTGTGGGGGAAACCGGAGCACCCGGAGGAAACCCACGTGGACACGGGGAGAACATGCAAACTCCGCACAGAAAGGCCCTTGCCGGCCACGGGGCTCGAACCCGGACCTTCTTGCTGTGAGGCGACAGCGCTAACCACTACACCACCGTGCCGCCCGGTATGAATATTAGATTCTCCAAATTTTGCTTATTTGATTTATTTTTTTAAAAATCAATTAATACAAATGTTAATTAATTCCAGCACTAATAAACCATAAATATGTTAAATAATGTCACTTAACGGTACGTTGTTGAATGTCCAATGTTGCCACTTTATCAAGATAGAGAAGTAAAACTCTCAAGGACAATATTTGGAATAATTCTGTGTAGGTGTGGAAGGTAAGAAAAATGTATCTGTTGTCAATATGCCTGCCTTCTTTTTTGTTTTCTTGAAAAAGCCCATGCTTCTTTAAGAAAGTCAGCCCTGCTATGGGCCAGTTGTGAGGACAGTTATTAATTTAGCACACATTTAACTTCATACATAGTTACTTGATATAGAAAACATTTGCCATGTCTGTGTTTGTAATAAACTACATTGAGTTGAAAGAAGATGAAAGACAATATTACACATCATTTGGGATCATACAGTGATTTACAGGTTTGGGTTCAGTATCCTTCCCAGTATGAGTATAGCATTAGTGTTGCCTTCTACAACGGTAAAAAGGAAGGGTCTGTCCACGGTGACTCTCAGAGGAACTCGCTCATCCTGAGACTTGTTCGGAACCTCCTTCCCTTCCTCGGACATCTCAAAAAGGACTTTGTTGATCACCTGTCAGACATCAGGTCAAGAAGCTTAAATGAAATGGTTTAATTTTTTTTTAATTCTATTCCAAAGTAGTCTGAGTTCTTTACAATGACCGTACTATGACGGGATCTGGAATGTAGAATTCTGAAACCGGGTTCAGGTCCAACCACTGTAGCTTCCTTATGTCAAAGCAAATCTATGATTTCTAAATAAACTGAGCTAGCTTAACTGGGTTGGAATGACTTGGTCTGATGTGATACTTCATAGAAGATTTACCTTGTCGACGGTGAAATTGCTCTTGGTGCTGAGTCTCTGAAAGTTGGCATCAGAACCCAGCAGTTGCTTATCAAGCTTCAAATCGGATAACAATGATCTCAGGTCGGTCACAGCGGTCACTGAGAATTTCGGCAGGGACAATTCCAGGTATCTATAAACAGGGAAAAAGTGTATAATGTAATTACATGTCAATGTTTGTGGATTGGACACAGGGTCACACTATCATCTGAATTATTGATCTCTCAAGGCCGAGTCCTGTGCTGCAGGAATGAACCTTGGACTAGTGTTCAGCTCACGTTAGTTTGATTACTTTTGTCTGTTAAAATGTTTAACCCTGACTCTCCAACATACTGTTCAAAGAAGCTACTCACTGCTCCTTTAGATGCTTATGCCATGTAGATATGGTGTCTGGCTGTAGCTGATTTTCAATGTCTTGCACTTTGGTTCCCTCACTGGGCAGCACCAACAGCATGTAGGTCCGCTTGCTGAGGTCAAGTTTGACTACAGTGCACTTCTTGTCAGGATCATGGAGGTGCTTGTAGTCACCAGTGTGTGTCATCAGAGGTACTTTCACAGTGGACTTCTCGTTGATCCAGAAGTCTTGCACAGTTGTCTTTTCGGGCTGGAAAGCTGTTCTCCAGTTCCCTATAAACGATTGCACGATTCCTGAGTCAGTAAAGCCTCTATCTATCATCCAACAAAATATTTCTAGCACCAAATGACTAGGATGAGTAAGATTTAACTTTCAGTGGGAAAAAGTTTACATTTACAGCAATTAAGCAGTTGCCTTTATCCATCCATCCATTATCTGTAGCCACTTATCCTGTTCTACAGGGCCGCAGGCAAGCTGGAGCCTATCCCAGCTGACTATGGGCGAGAGGTGGGGTACACCCTGGACAAGTCGCCAGGTCATTGCAGGGGGACACACAGAGACAAACGACCATTCGCACTCACATTCACACCTACGGTCAATTTAGAGCCACCAGTTCTCCTAACCTGCATGTCTTTGGACTGTGTGGGAAACTGGAGCACCTGGAGGAAACCCATGCAGACACGGGGAGAACATGCAAACTCCACACAGAAAGGCCCTCGTTGGCTGCTCTGCTCAAACCCAGGGCCTTCTTGCTGTGAGGAGACAGTGCTAACCACTACACCACCGTGCCGCCTGCTTTTATCCAGAGAGACTTAATTTATCAAAAATGTACATCCTTGATGGGACACGCCTTCACACGCACATTCACATTTAGGGGCAATCTGTAGCTAATACAACTACCTGCATGTTTTTGGGAGGTGGAAGGAAACCAGAGAATGCAAATGGACACAGAAAGATTATGCACATAAAGTCTGCACAGGCTTAAGCTCAGGATCAAACTGGGGTCCCTGGAACTGTGACGCAATGATAATACCTGCTGCTCCACCATGCTAGCCCTTTTAGAAAGCCAAAGAACACTTGAAGGTCCCTTCCCCGACCCAAGAGTGTATGAAGGCATTAAATATTTTAAAGGTCTCAGTTTTAAGTTGATCTTCAGCTCTAATCAGAGCTGCCTGAAAAGAAATGACCTTAAACACCCACCTTTGAAATGTGCCGAGCTTGCAAACAGCAGGTTTGTTGACTGGCTGATATCTTTAAAAAGGTTTTCAACCTTGCTGTGGGATGTCTTTTGAATGAAAGTGTTGACTTGTGCCTCAGCTTCTTTGGGCTGGGAGAAGTTCACTGCTCGAATAAAAGAGGTGTCTGAAAACTCTTGAATGCCATGCACAAAGTCCTTGGACAAGTCGGCATCATTGCTTACAAAGGTCCAAACAAGGGTTCTGAGCTCATCTTGAGGTCCATCAATTAATGAGCCAATGGCTTTAAGTGCACGCAGTACCTTGTGTCCATTTACAACTTTTACACAACCAGGCTTCTCAGTATTCCAGAGGAGTCCCAGAAATTGCTGGTAGTCACTAGCAGTACTCTTGGCAGTTCCAAGGTATAAAGTTACCAGGGTACCGAAGGCAGTGTAAGGAGAGAAAAGTACATTGGTGTTCCCTTGCTTGCGGCTCAGTGCCTGATATAATCGCAGGATCTGAGAGTTCTGCAGTTCAGCCACCACAGTAGTCCATATGGTGAGGTTCTTTAGTTCTTCAGTTGCAGGACGGGGATCCGGCTCCGTGCCGTCTTGAATGGCAGTCAGAGAATGAATGATCTCTAAAGGCCCCTTGTCTTTACTATTGGTGACCTTGCACTCTACATCACCAGTGTCAAGGAGGGAGAAGGGATGGATATACACACGGTTGGCCATTCCCACTGCAAAGCAGGCGAGTATTAGAAGTAGTTGTTTCATCTTCCTTTATTACTTTGGCAGAAATCTCAGGAAGGACCTAAAAAACAGTCAGTTAACAAGTGTGAAAAAGTATGAAGATTATCTTAAATATAACTAGCAGTGGAAGTAGCTGCTAAAAATGATCACGGAGTTAAATTAGTGTGCTCAAGTATTTAAATGGAACAAGTGAATCATTTTAATTGAATTAGGACTTTTTCCAACATAAAGATTAGGGATAGCGGTGAGATTAGCAGTCATATCTGTTCTTATAATTTAATATATATGGAACTCTGATGACATCAACCTCATTTGTTTTAAACTGTAATTTTTTTTAAAGATAAATTAACATGATTTATGACGAACGATTGAGACCAGATAGTTTTTGTGTAACGGTGAGTCATACAAATTGGTATGAAGTTGACTGGATGTGAAGAAGTGCTTGGAACTGATGAACGTTCTTGAACTGGAATGTAATTTGACCATTTTCAAACATTTACATTTGCTTATCTGGTTGATGTGTTTATGCAATGTGACATACAACTGGGAATACAAACAAAATCCAACTCCAGTAAATGAACTAATCCTGAAATGTATTAACAAAGTACAATTGTATAATTGCTTCACCTCTGCATGTTTGCAGTGAGAAATATGTTTTGTCAGATCATTATTATGATTTTAAAATTTTATGCAAACTAGCATTTGACACTGATATTACTCTTCTTAACATATGAGTAAAGAACTTGAAGCTGTCATTTTTTTTCTTTTACCAGAGGATTTATTTAGAAGAGTAATTACACTTTTATTTGAGTGTTAAAAAAAGATCAGTACTTTTCCCACTTCTGTGTGCTCGTGAACCATGTTTGAGGTCAATGACCAAGCTGGCAGCAGAGCCTCAGACCCCACATCACTCAAAGTAAACAATATAATTCAGAAAATAACACAATGACTTAAATAAAAGTATTACTACTGTAATAATTAATTGACTTCACTAAAAGTAGTAACGAAGTGACGTACTTGAGTAAGAATAAATAAATTGTCTGGTGAAAACATACTCGTAGGTTTTGGAAATTATTTTTTCATATCTATAACTGACACAACTAATCTCTGAAAATATCCTGTGTCTAAGTAACGCATTTTTGCAATGCAACAATTATGTTGTCTAACCAAGTGAACCTATGCTGAAGTGAAGACCACTTCAAATTATCAAAAGTTTATAAAGAAACATAACATTAGCTGACAAGGAAACTTAGCTAAACGCTGTGGAGATTTTAGTAGCTTGCTAGGTTCCTTATAATATTTCATGCATGTTCAGCTATATAGTTAGATATCTAGCAAAAATGCCCTTTAGAAGTTCTACTGAGTGTTACCACTTGGGTATATTGTATTTATCTTAAAAGGAAATCTTTACTGAATATCGAAGTTACATTTAAAGTTTAAAGGGGAACAGAGGGCAATATATAGAGTAAATATAACAATAAAACACACATTAACGAACCTTATTCAAGACTTACAAAAGTTTTTTGTTCTAAGGTTGGAAAGTTATAGTGTTTTGAAAGTAGCTCGAGCAAACTATTTCCGCAGTTTGAACAGCCCGCCATGATATTAATTTTATCCAATCAGAATGCACGTTCATTTTCTCTGCATAACACTCATGATGTATGTATGTGCCCAGTTGTGTTGGCTCATTGAGGTTGGGACTAGCACGTGTGAATCGGAAAGTAGGATGAATTGTAAGTGATCGGCTACACAATGCCACAGTGTGTTGCTTTCGGGTGTAATAACAGGACCGATGGAAAGCATAACGATCCTCCAGACGTGTCTTTTCACTCGTTTCCGCTGAAAAACACCAAGCGAGTTCGAGCATGGCTACGTATGATCGGCAGAAGCGATTTCAAGCCATCACGCGCTTCAAGGCTATGTTCAAAACATTTCCTGCCCTCGGCATATGAGGAGGACTTATTTGCCAAATACGTTGGACTACAACCAGGGAAGAAGCCCAGGCAAATTCTGAAGGATGATGCCGTACCAACGGAATTTTGTCATAGGCCAAGTGCAAGTGAGACGGCGGCGAGCGAGTTCTCTGCACGTTCTGTGAGGTTGAAAAAGAGTCGAAAGGAAGCGAAAATGAAAGAGGTAGGACTCGTCTCGCATTGAAAAGTTCTAATATGCAAGAATAGGAATAGTATTGTAAGTGTTGTGTATTTGATTGATTTTGCAGATGAAAGAGATGCTTGTATCTGCTACTTCTACTTCACCTGGCTGTGCTCTGAATCAAATCAAATCAAATCAAGTTTATTTATATAGCGCTTTTAACAATAAACATTGTTGCAAAGCAGCTTTACAGAATTTGAACGACTTAAAACATGAGCTAATTTTATCCCTAATCTATCCCCAATGAGCAAGCCTGTGGCGACGGTGGCAAGGAAAAACTCCCTCAGATGACATGAGGAAGAAACCTCGAGAGGAACCAGACTCAAAAGGGAACCCATCCTCATTTGGGCAACAACAGACAGCCTGACTATAATATTAACAGTTTTAACAGGTATAACCCTCAACTGTCCTCATAGGGCCATCCTTCACAGGAGCGGTGTGATAAAACTCCGACCAGACACAGGGCACCAGGATGGATCAAGCAGGTCTGAGGGGCAGAAGAGGCCAATATCTCAATCCCAGGATCAACATGTAACTCAGAGGGACAGATTGGGGGGGGGGGAGAAAAAAACACAGGTTGTTAGGTATGCCCTAAAAATGACAAGTATTAAATCTGTGTGGTAGACTTGCAGAGACGAGAGTCTTTACATCAGGCATAACACACAACAATGGCATGTTAATATGGTAAAAAATATCATGACCTGCTCTGGCTGGATGCTTGATTGGGTGATGGGAGCACACTCCTCAGCAATGATGAGATGCAGATGGGACCCTTAGGGTTGGCCAAGACAATTCAGTTACATTTCACCGGGTCTGGGACATGCGACAGAATGTCTGACGGCCAATTCCCTGCAGGCTACGATAGCCAGTCGAGGTCTCCACCCTCTCCACCAAAAGATTTCCTGTTGACTCCATGTAACTCAGACGGACAGATTTGGGGTGGGGGGGAGGTAAAGAAAACACAGGTTGTTAGGTATGCCCAATGTCACCTGAATAAGTAGGAGCAGTATACATATTGCACCGAGTACAAGCAGGGACTCCGGCAACTAACTATGACAGCATAACTAAAAGGAGAGAGCCAGAAGGTAACACAGGCATGAGGGAGCCCCGGGACATAAAGCAGCCAGCCACTACACTGTCAACAAACTCGAGTGAGCAAGCGAGTGGGGACTGACAGCATCCGTACATCCCAGTTTACCAAAACACTCTATGTCTGAGGACCCTCCAGATCTACTCCTTTACCTCATAAACACCATTAACAAAAGGCTTGACTAAACAGATATGTTTTCAGCCTAGACTTAAATGCTGAGACTGTGTCTGATTCCCGAACACTACTTGGAAGGCTGTTCCATAACTGTGGGGCTTTGTAAGAAAAGGCTCTGCCCCCTGATGTAGCCTTCACTATACGAGGTACCAGCAGATAGCCTGCACCTTTTGATCTAAGTAGGCGTGGCGGGTCATAGAGGAGCAGAAGTTCGCTCAGGTACTGTGGTGCGAGACCATTTAGTGCTTTAAAGGTCAACAGTAGTATTTTATAATCAATACGAAATTTGATTGGGAGCCAATGCAGTGTGGATAAGACAGGCGTGATGTGGTCATATTTTCTAGTTCTAGTAAGGACTCTTGCTGCTGCATTTTGAACTAACTGGAGCTTGTTTATGCACTTATTGGAACATCCAGACAGTAAGGCATTACAATAATCCAACCTGGAGGTAACGAAAGCATGGACTAATTTTTCTGCATCATGCAATGACATTAAATTTCTTATCTTTGCAATATTTCTGAGATGAAAGAAAGCTATCCAGGTGATGTTATCAATGTGAGTTTCGAATGAAAGACTGGGGTCAATAATCACTCCGAGGTCTTTTACTGCTGCACGTGAAGAAACAGAAAGGCCATCCAGAGTCACTGTGTAATCAGAAAACTTACTTCTAGCTGTATGTGGTCCTAGCACAAGTACTTCAGTCTTGTCAGACTTAAGCAGAAGGAAATTAATAAGCATCCAGTGTCTAATGTCCTTAACACATTCCTCAATTCTATTAAGCTGGTGTCTCTCATCAGGTTTTGCAGAGACATACAATTGTGTGTCATCAGCATAACAGTGGAAACTAATACAATGTTTACGAATAATATCGCCCAGAGGTAACATATATAGAGAAAAAAGCAGTGGACCCAAGACAGAACCTTGTGGAACACCAAACTTTACCTCAGTACGTCTAGAAATATCACCATTTATATCAACATACTGATAACGATCAGTTAGATAAGACCTGAGCCAGGAGAGGGCCATTCCCTTAACTCCCACAACATTTTCTAGTCTATCCAGAAGAATGGAATGATCAATGGTATCAAATGCTGCACTAAGGTCAAGCAACACAAGTAGCGAGACACAGCCCTGATCAGACGCCAACAGTAGGTCGTTTACTACTTTAACCAGTGCTGTCTCTGTGCTATGATGAGGTCTAAATCCTGACTGATACATTTCATGGATGTTATTCCTATGTAAATATGAGCATAACTGCTGTGCTACAGCTTTTTCAAGGATCTTGGAGATAAAGGGGAGGTTTGATATTGGCCGATAATTGGACAGCTGACAGGGATCAAGATCAGGTTTTTTAATCAGGGGTTTGATAACTGCTAGTTTAAAGGATTTGGGTACATAGCCAATCATAAGAGAAGAATTTATTATTTTTAGAAGCGGTTCAATTACTCCAGGCATTATCTGTTTGAATAGATGTGTAGGTAAGGGATCTAGTACGCAAGTTGAGGCTTTTGATGTAGAGATTAATGAAAGTAATTCAGTTTCTTTTAGGGGAGTAAAACATTCTAACTGATGATCTGATACAGTTATATTGTTAACTACAAGGTCACTTTCATTGTCTAACCTCAAATTAGTAGCTTGAATTTTTTGTCGGCTATTCTCAATTTTGTCATTAAAAAAATTCATGAAGTCGTTGCTACTACATACTGCAGGTGTGCATGTGTCTATAGTGGACTTATTCCTGGTTAATTTTGCTACAGTATTAAATAGGAATCTAGGACTATTTTTGTTATCTTCTATTAGGGAGGAGAAATATGTTGATCTTGCAGCACTAAGAGCTTTTCTATACTTCAGGAAGCTCTCCTTCCAAGCTAATTTGAACACTACCAATTTTGTTTGACGCCAATTATGTTCCAATTTTCGAGTGGTCTGTTTTAATGTGCGAGTGTCATCATTATACCAGGGTGCTAACTCTGAAGAAGGTAAATATATGGTATTCTATGATTAATTCATCAGTTAGCAAATAAAGCTAACCAAAATAGAAACTTTACTTTCGCTTGTGTTTTGAGTTACAAAACATGATTACATGCTTCTCTCCTAGTGCAGTGGGTAGGGCTGACGTCACGGTCTTTTAAAAATGGCGACTCTTGTGCCGTTTAGTGTACCGACTATTATATTTACAATCACCAAGATATTTCGTTGTTTTCTAGTACAACCCCGATTCCAAAAAAGTTGGGACAAAGTACAAATTGTAAATAAAAACGGAATGCAATGATGTGGAAGTTTCAAAATTCCATATTTTATTCAGAATAGAACATAGATGGCATACCAAATGTTTAAACTGAGAAAATGTATAATTTAAAGAGAAAAATTAGGTGATTTTAAATTTCATGACAACAACACATCTCAAAAAAGTTGGGACAAGGTCATGTTTACCACTGTGAGACATCCCCTTTTCTCTTTACAACAGTCTGTAAACATCTGGGGACTGAGGAGACAAGTTGCTCAAGTTTAGGGATAGGAATGTTTACCCATTCTTGTCTAATGTAGGATTCTAGTTGCTCAACTGTCTTAGGTCTTTTTTGTCGTATCTTCCGTTTTATGATGCGCCAAATGTTTTCTATGGGTGAAAGATCTGGACTGCAGGCTGGCCAGTTCAGTACCCGGACCCTTCTTCTACGCAGCCATGATGCTGTAATTGATGCAGTATGTGGTTTGGCATTGTCATGTTGGAAAATGCAAGGTCTTCCCTGAAAGAGACGTCGTCTGGATGGGAGCATATGTTGCTCTAGAACCTGGATATACCTTTCAGCATTGATGGTGTCTTTCCAGATGTGTAAGCTGCCCATGCCACACGCACTAATGCAACCCCATACCATCAGAGATGCAGGCTTCTGAACTCAGTGCTGATAACAACTTGGGTCGTCCTTCTCCTCTTTAGTCCGAATGACACAGCGTCCCTGATTTCCATAAAGAACTTCAAATTTTGTTTCGTCTGACCACAGAACAGTTTTCCACTTTGCCACAGTCCATTTTAAATGAGCCTTGGCCCAGAGAAGACGTCTGCGCTTCTGGATCATGTTTAGATATGGCTGCTTCTTTGAACTATAGAGTTTTAGCTGGCAACTGCAGATGGCACGGTGAATTGTGTTCACAGACAATGTTCTCTGGAAATATGCCTGAGCCCATTTTGTGATTTCCAATACAGAAGCATGCCTGTATGTGATGCAGTGCCGTCTAAGGGCCCGAAGATCACGGGCACCCAGTATGGTTTTCCGGCCTTGACCCTTACGCACAGAGATTCTTCCAGATTCTCTGAATCTTTTGATGATATTATGCACTGTAGATGATGATATGTTCAAACTCTTTACAACTTTACACTGTCAAACTCCTTTCTGATATTGCTCCACTATTTGTTGGCGCAGAATTAGGGGGATTGGTGATCCTCTTCCCATCTTTACTTCTGAGAGCCACTGCCACTCCAAGATGCTCTTTTTATACCCAGTTATGTTAATGACCTATTGCCAATTGACCTGATGAGTTGTAATTTGGTCCTCCAGCTGTTCCTTTTTTGTACCTTTAACTTTTCCAGCCTCTTATTGCCCCGTCCCAACTTTTTTGAGATGTGTTGCTGTCATGAAATTTCAAATGAGCCAATATTTGGCATGAAATTTCAAAATGTCTCACTTTCGACATTTGATATGTTGTCTATGTTCTATTGTGAATACAATATCAGTTTTTGAGATTTGTAAATTATTGCATTCTGTTTTTATTTACAATTTGTACTTTGTCCCAACTTTTTTGGAATCGGGGTTGTATATAAATTTGATAGAATACTTAAGAATATGTTATTTTGTCACATCAGCAACTGTATATATTATATTTGGTACCCCTTTAAACGAGAAAAAGTGATCTGGCTAGCTAATCTTACTTACACAGCTAACTACTGACTAAGGCCAAGTTTACATTAGACCGTATCTGTCTCGTTTTCTTCGCGGATGCACTGTCCGTTTACATTAAACCGCCTGGAAACGCCGGGAAACGGGAATCCGCCAGCGTCCACGTATTCAATCCAGATCGTGTCTGATCCGGTGCTGTGTAAACATTGAGAATACGCGGATACGCTGTGCTGAGCTCTAGCTGGCGTCGTCATTGGACAACGTCACTGCGACATCCACCTTCCTGATTCGCTGGCGTTGGTCATGTGACGCGACTGCTGAAAAACGGCGCGGACTTCCGCCTTGTATCACCTTTCATTAAAGAGTATAAAAGTATGAAAATACTGCAAATACTGATGCAAATACTGCCCATTGTGTAGTTATGATTGTCTTTAGGCTTGCCATCCTTCCACTTGCAAGTGGTAAGTGACGCGCATACCCGATATGCACTGAGAGCACACACACAGCGGCTCAGTCCCAAATCACTGCTCGTGCACTCCACTCGCACGCTCTGTGAGCTGCGCAGGGCCGGAGTGCGCACCCTCCAGAGGGCACTCGCTGTTCAGGGCGGAGTGATTTGGAGCGCAGGATGCCTGCGGAGCCGAGCGTATCCGTGTATTGGTGTTGCTGTGTGCATGTTAATCGTTTTAAAAACGTTAATCTGATGATCCGCTGACACGGTCTAATGTAAACCCCACCTAAATGGTGCTGATATGGGTTTTGGCGGGCATAATTTGCAGATCATTATCACACTGTTTCCTCTGAAACATGTAAAGGGGCTGGCTCAGCCTTCCCAGAATCCAGTTTGCTCTTTTTGTTTTGAAATCGCATGACTGCTACTTTGCAAGCTTTCTGTGCAGCAAAACCTCCACAGATTCACTGTTTGTGATCACCTTGAAATCCATCTTGAACTTTTTCTTCATCTATGTGTTATACGTGGAGGTTTTGAATAGAATATGCCTGATATTTGCTTTCCTTCATGGCCACCTCTGAGACGGTCGAGACCGGTTCTAGCCCATTATGACAGATTAGCCATACAAAAACAGGATGGATCAGTTGGAAGAATTTAAAGTATAACTACTTTGACAAAATATCTCCAATTTCATGTTACAATTTATGATATATGCCTTAGGATGATTGTGGATTGTTTTTCAAACGGTGGAATATCCATGGATGTGAAAATGGTGACTCGCTACTTGGCTTCTGGGAAGGGTGAACTGTCCTTTCTAAAACAGAAAATATCTGATAAATTGCGCCAAAGACGCTCATCTGTCTCCTCTTTCTCAGACGCTGTTGCTGACTAAGCAAGTGTAGCCCTTGAGCAGGAAACTGGTTTATTTTGATTGGGTCTTCAGATTCAGATTTTTTAAATTATTATTATTTAGCACATGCTGTCTTTTAAGTGGCTTGGTCTTCTGGGGCACATGCTTTTTTTTATATTCAGTAACAGTGATCAAAAATTAAATCTAGCTAAGTTTAATATTTTATTTCAACAAAAAAAAAGAAAAGGAAAAACTCAAGTAAAATTACTATGATTTAATATCCTTAAATTAATACTGTTAGAGTAATACTCGTTCCTGACATCAATCCATTTAAGTCTTTCAAGTCATAATTTTTTGTGTGTTTTATGTGAATGTGGGGAGTGTGAATGGTTGTCTGTGTCTATGTGTCAGCCCTGTGATGACCTGGCGACTTGTCCAGGGTGTACCCCGTCTTTCGCCCGTAGTCAGCTGGGATAGGCTCCAGCTTGCCTGCGACCCTGTAGAACAGGATAAAGCGGCTAGAGATAATGAGATGAGATGAGATATAAAATGTATAATTAGTTCTTTCCTGAGGTAGGCCTAATGAGACCTAATAAAGAACTTTATGATAAAACTGATTCTGTAGTCTTTTAATATTCTGAAAAGAGACATTTGCAGATTTTAAATTGTTCAGTGTACGTTTGTCAAAAAATTAGCAGTTTTATTCAAATCTTTTAACGACCTTTTTCACATAATATGATAATCATTTAAATACAAGATAAAAGAGCTTTTCTTACCTTGATATGTGCTGCTGAAGCTCCAGCAGAAATGAGTTGCATTGAGTCTTCCTATCCGATTTTAAAACCTCTGAAATCACGGCTTGCCCCCAAAGTTACACATTAACTTATGGATTAGGACACAAATCTACTGGATGTCACGTTTCAAAATGTTTTTTGTACTGAGAGGTGGAAAGCAAACAGGTCAGTGAGGAGCACTTCTTTATCTGGTGCAGTTCAGTTACCCAAATCATGACGTTGGATGGACTGGTCAGGGATTTTCCACACAGGAATTTTACGTGTCTATCTTAACAATTTCATGATGCATTGGTCTCTTAAGGGGCAGCACATTAACACAGTGGGAAGCCTCACAGCTCCAAGGTCTCCGGTTCGATCCCGAGCTCCAATTACTGGAAACAGGATATGATATTTTGTCTGTTATTTCATGTGGGTTTCATTTGGGTTCTCCAATTCCTAGAACCTCTACAAACACACCATTTGGTGGATTGGCTTGTCTAAATTCTCTCTCTCTCTTGGATCGAGCTCCAGTTACTGTATAGAAGAATAACAACTTTATCACAATAACTTTATCACATGTACAAAACAAAATTATCCAGGATTTCTAGCTTTGCTGTGGGAAGCATGAAAATATATATTAACATCAGTGTAGTGAAACCTATTGCTTTAGTCATTGTATTGGTTTACTTATAAGAGATACAGCCTGTGGGAATTGGGAATAGAATTTTCAAGAATAGCTTTTATAGGCTTATTTATTTATTTTTAATTTTTTTTAAATAAATCTCAGTATGTCACCCTAATATAGTAGGCCATGTTATACATATAAAATTACAAACTGATGATTATCTGCTGCTGTACACAAGGTGCCACCCGAGTGCCAGCCCTGACCAGGAATTATTTGAGTGGCCCATCAGCACAGGACTGATTTTTAAATATCTAGCCAGTGATCCTTTCCCATTGATGGACCTTGTTCAAATGTATTGTGTACAATAACAGATGGGCTTTAGTTAATAATTGTATACATATAAAAGGATCCTCTATAGTAAGTTTACCTGATAAAAGGACCAAGAAGTGGAGATGAACAGTAGGTGCACACAATAAAGCACATTTTTAAATGAGTAGCATCAACATACTATATGCTTTTTACTTTACTATTTTGTCATTTGCATAAGTAAATGGTTACCAGATTACTGGAATAAAATTCTCTGAAGGGAATTTTCCTTGGCTTTGAAAATTCTCCTTTGTTTTGAGCCCATAAAGGATGCCTTAAACAAGGGAGTACATACAGAGACCATTGTTGCAGCATTGACTGCAAAACCTGGATATTTTATTAGAGATATGATATATTGAAATAACAATTAAATAACAATTAACAGGACATGTTAATGCTTGTGCAGCTTGTACAGCTGTATTAATCCTACCTCTCCGGTTACTCCTTCCAGGTAACCTGGTCTGATGCAGTATCACCACTACACCCACTGGTGTCCCCCAAGGTTCAGTCCTTGGTCCACTTCTCTTCTCCCTCTACACCCAGTCTCTTGGCCCGATTATCTCTACTCATGGTCGATCCTCCCACTGCTATGCTGATGACACTCAGTTTTTTCTCTCTTTTCCTCCTTCTGACACACAGGTCTCTGCCTACATCTCTGCTTGCCTGCATGACATCTAGAGCTGGATGGATAACCATCATCTGAAGCTTAACCCAGGGAAGACGGAGGTGATCTACATTCCCGCTCTATCCTCTCCACTCCTGGACATTGTCATCTCCCTGGGGACATCTCTAGGTCAGCTTCACCCAGTGTGAAGAACTTAGGGGTTGTGTTCAACGACAGACTCCTATTTGGTGAACATTGCTGCAGTGACCTAGACATGCAGATTTCTCCTTTACAACATCTGAAGGATCCACCCCTTCCTCTCCACCTACTCTACTCAGCTCCTGGTCCAGGCACTGATCTTCTCCTGCTTGGACTACTGCAACTCTTTCCTTGCAGTAAGGAAAGAGTTGCCCTCTGCTTGCTGCCCTTCACTAGCTGCCTGTTGCAGCTCGCATCAAATTTGAAGATGTTGGTGCTAGCTTACCAGGCAGTCAAGGGGTTAGGTCCAGCATACCTCCAGAGAATGATCCGACCCTACATGCCAGCCAGACCCTGAGACTTTGCTGATATTGGTCACCTGGCCCCTCCTCCTCTCTGCTCCTGCCCAGCCTGCTCAAGACTGCTGTCTGTCCTGGCTCCCCATTGGTGGAATGACCTTCCCATTGAGGTCAGAACTACCAACTCCCTGACCACCTTCAAGTTCAGAGTGAAGACTCACCTCTTCAGGCTGCACCTCTCTCCTGCTTCCCTGACCACTGTATAACTGCGTAGCAGTCTTGACCAATCCAGAGTGTGTACTGTTTAGCCTGGTCATGATGACTTGTGGTTTGCCGTTGGGGTTTTATTCACTGTTACTTCAACAGAATATTACACTAAGTGTTATTCTGTCACTTGTTCAGTTGGCACCAGTACTTTCTTGCCGAGAAGTTCAGCACTTCTTGTACCTGACTTTTGCACTCATTCTACATCAATTTGGATAAGAGCGTCTGCTAAATGCCACATAATGTAACATAATGTATTATCAATGCATGTAGTGCCATGGCTTTAAGACTGTAAACACGGGCTGTATAACTTGTCTCTGCCATTTGCTTTAACCTGTGTTTATTTTGCATAATGTTTACCTACAGAATTAACTTTTGTAGCAATTAGCTTGCCTCAGTTCAAAGAAAGAATCAAACAGCATCCAGTGTGGCAGAAGCATATATCTGATTCTAATTATCAGTCTCGGGCGGCACGGTGGTGTAGTGGTTAGCACTGTCACCTCACAGCAAGAAGGTCCGGGTTTGAGCCCCGTGGCCAGCGAGGGCCTTTCTGTGCGGAGTTTGCATGTTCTCCCCGTGTCCGCATGGGTTTCCTCTGGGTGCTCCGGTTTCCCCCACAGTCCAAAGACATGCAGGTTAGGTTAACTGGTGACTCTAAATTGACCGTAGGTGTGAATGTGAGTGTGAATGGTTGTCTGTGTCTATGTGCCAGCCCTGTGATGGCCTGGCGACTTGTCCATGTATCCCGCCTTTCGCCCATAGTCAGCTGGGATAGGCTCCAGCTTGCCTGCGACCCTGCAGAACAGGATAAAGCGGCTAGAGATGATGAGATGAGATAATTATCAGTCTCAGACCTAATTACAATGTTTCTTTCATATGCAGGGATTTTTAAGGTAGTGTCTATTAACACTACAGTTTATCCACCATTATTCAGTTGATTGTAAGCAGATTTAAAAAGGGAAGTTGGAGTTTTATAGTTTTTAGGCCTCAAATTAACAACAACAACAACAAAAAAACTACAGACAGCAAACATTTTTGTAGTATTTTTGGGCTATACATTTTAGGCTAGTAGGAATATTTAACAGTTATTCCACAAAATCGAGTCATACGTGAGCTGATAGCTGATGAGGTGTGTAGCACCGAGTTGGCTATAAACCATGTACGACGAGATTGAGTAGAATAACTGTTTTATACTATCCACATTCACTGGATTTTGAGAAACAAAGCTTTTTTTTTTTCAAATTCAATAAATAAAAATTTTGTACAAAATGTCCAACAAAATCATTTCTGCTAAGAATGTAAATAAATCGGCAAAATTACAGTAGTGATTTGTGAAAAATGCTATAATAATAATTCTTGGAAAAAATATATGTATGTATGTTCTTACCTTCAAATACTTTCATTCCATGTTTTGTTGTGCTTTTGTATTTTTTGGGGTTTTGTTTTCGAGTAGAGTTTTTATTTCATCCTCGGTTGGTTGAGCAACACGCTCTGCCATTTTGTTTTTCTCTACTCACGATATATGAACTGATAGCCTAGTAGTAGAGTAGCCAATCAGACCGCACGATTGCTCATATCCAGTGAATGTGGATAGAATAATCATGTATATACGTGTATTAGAAACTCTGATATTCATGTAAATGTTTCTAAGATTCTACTTTTCAGTCAAGTTGTTGCTGATGATATAATTTGTACTGCAAACCTGTGTGTCAAATTGAAAAGAATGCCAAACAAAAGCATTTTCACTTGTGGTGTCGGACTTTTGGACCCCACCGTATGTAAACCTTGCAACTAGCACTATTGTGAGGGTTATTGTTGTAGAAAATTAATCAACATCTCCTGACCAATCAGATTTAAGTCAATAGTGGTTGAACTGGTTTGAACACACACGTCCACTTTATTAGGAACACCTGTAGACCTGTTCATTTATGCAGTCACCTAATCACTCGTACATGTGGCAGCAACACAATGTATAAACTCATGCAGATACAGCTCAAGAGCTTCAGTTAATGTTCATATCAGAATGAAGAAAAAGTATGATCTCTGTTACTTTGATGATGGCATGGGTGTTCATACCAGAAGGGCTTGTTTTGAGTATTTCAGAAACTGCTGATGATCTAGGGTTTTCACACAGTCTCTGTTTACTACCACTCTTACACAGAATGGTGCGGAAAAAAACCCTATTGAGTGAGCAATAGTTCTGTGATTGGAAATGCCTTGTTGATGAGAGGAATCAGGGGAAAATGGCCAGATTGTTAAAGAGCTGCCAAGAAGTCTGTAGTAACTCATATAATCATATTCCTGAGTTGTTCGCGCCGAGTCCTTTTTTCCTGCGAGTGCCGGCGTTAATTACTAATCCTTTTTTAACTTTTTTTCTACAAATAAATTTCCAGTATCCTCTTCATTTTTATTGTACTGTTGCTTTCATTTTTGTACTTTTCACTTTCGCTTTCCTTTTTCCAGTTTTTTTTCCCCGGTTTTTTCTCTTTCTTTTTTCGGAAGAACGCCGAGACCGGAAGCTTTCTTTTCCTCTCCTCCTGTGTAAAGACCACAAGCGGAGGCCATCCACATCTGATCTGCTTTAATATCAACAGATCTTCATTTAAGGTACGTGAATCTTTTCATCATGGCACACCTTCAGCCTGTTCAGTGTGCTGAGTGCAGGATGTTTAGTCATTCTTCCTCCGTCACTAGCGATAGCTTTATTAGCTTTACTTGTGATAAGTGCAGATTAGTTAGCTCTCTGACGGAGTAGATTACAGTGCTAGAAGCGCGTGTCCAGGCTTTAGAGCAGGTTAGTGAGCGTGAGAACAGTGTAGTTTCTGTTAGGGAAAGTCTGGACGCCCTAGGTGGAGTTAGCAATCCCCCAACTCCGGCATTAGAGCCCTTACAGCGGGGCGAATGGGTGACGGCTCGGCGTAATAAGTGTAGAGCCAAAGCTACCGCTGAGGCTCGCCCACGGGAACACCACTCCTCTCCGCGTCACGTGTCGAACAGGTTTGCTCTCCTTAGTGATGCACCCACTGAGAAACCTGAAAGAGCTCTGGTTATAGGGGACTCTATCATATGGCACGTGAAATTAGCTCAGCCTTTAGGGGCACCAGCAGCTTTAGTCAGGTGTATACCGGGAGCCAGGGCGCCGGACATAGCAGGTAATCTTAGGGTCCTAGGCAAGCACAGGTTCTCAAAGATAGTTATCCATGCAGGAGCTAATGATATACGCCTTTGTCAGTCTGAGGTTACTAAGAGTAACTTTGTAGAGGTGTTTAAATTAGCGAAGGCGATGTCCGATGCTGTAGTATGCTCTGGCCCCATCCCAATGCGGCGTGGCGATGTAGCTTACAGCAGGTTATGGTCGCTGAACTGCTGGCTGTCCAGGTGGTGCTCTGAAAACAGTGTGGGCTTTATAGATAATTGGGCTAATTTTGAGGGCACTGCTGGCCTGTTAGGGCGGGACGGTATCCATCCCACTCGGGAAGGTGCTGCTCTCATTTCCTGCAGCATAGGTCATAGTCACAGAACAGGCCTAGTTAATTTCTGACAATCCAGAGCCAAGGCCAGGGAGCAGACAAACAGGCTAAACCGACTGTCTGCTAGCTGCACAGAGTCGTCACTCAGGGCCCACTACATCGAGACTGTGTCTGTTCCCCGAACTCAACAAAAAGGTAGAAATTTTCAGAGAGTTTGTTCCAGTAACCTAATCAATATAAAATTAGATCATACTGACTGTACAGCTGCTGCCAGCACCTTTGATCTAAAGGTGGGGCTATTAAATATTAGATCTCTTACATCTAAAGCGCTAATGGTTAATGAACTCATTACTGATCAGGAGTTTAATGTACTTTGTTTAACTGAAACATGGATTAAGCCAAATGAATATATAACATTAAATGAAGCGAGTCCTCCTGGATACAGTTATATACACCAGCCTCGTCTAACTGGCAGAGGAGGAGGCGTCGCGGTTATTTATAACGATTATCTAGGTGTAAAACAAAAACCTGGTTATAAATTTAATAC
The DNA here is from genome assembly GCF_027579695.1 of Neoarius graeffei. Lineage (NCBI taxonomy): Eukaryota > Metazoa > Chordata > Actinopteri > Siluriformes > Ariidae > Neoarius > Neoarius graeffei. Next base: position 71,243,310 of record NC_083575.1, on the reverse strand, counting down.
ATTTGAAGTTCTTCATACTCATATAATGTATGTAGCCTCGAAAAATAAGTCTACCCAGTTAATTCCATTGCTTATTATTTACAGGCCCCCGGGGCCATATTCTGAGTTTCTTTCTGAATTTGCAGATTTTATCTCAGATCTGGTTATTTCCTTAGACAAAGCTTTAGTTGTCGGAGATTTTAATATTCACTTCGATAACCCAGAAGACCCTTTAAAAACAGCTTTTTAACGTTTGTGTCCATCTTAGACTCAGTCGGGATTAAGCAGAATGACATAGGACCGACCCATAATGGTGGTCACACCCTTGATCTAATACTAACATTCAGATTAAACGTAGACAATATAGTCATACTTCCACAGTCTGAAGTTATCTCAGATCATTGTCTCATCTCATTCAAGATATGTCTGAGTAATAATATATGCACCTCACCACGCTACTGTATTAAACGTACTTTCACGTCAACTACTGCACAGAGCTTTATAAATGATCTCCCAGAGCTGTCAACTTTGATTGGGTCACTGTCAGCCCCTGCAGAACTTGATCAGGCAACTGAATGCTTAGAGTCAACATTCCGCCATACTTTAGATAATGTAGCTCCTCTAAAAAGGAAAATGGTCAGAGACAAAAAATTAGCACCCTGGTATAATGATGACACTCGCACATTAAAACAGACCACTCGAAAATTGGAACGTAAATGGCGTCAAACAAAATTGGTAGTGTTCAAATTAGCTTGGAAGGAGAGCTTCCTGAAGTATAGAAAAGCTCTTAGTGCTGCGAGATCAACATATTTCTCCTCCCTAATAGAAGATAACAAAAATAATCCTAGATTCCTATTTAATACTGTAGCAAAATTAACCAGGAATAAGTCCACTATAGACACATGCACACCTGCAGTATGTAGTAGCAACGACTTCATGAATTTTTTTAATGACAAAATTGAGAATATCCAACAAAAAATTCAAACTACTAATTTAAGGTTAGACAATGAAAGTGACCTTGTAGTTAACAATATAACTGTATCAGATCATCAGTTAGAATGTTTTACTCCCCTAAAAGAAACTGAATTACTTTCATTAATCTCTACATCAAAAGCCTCAACTTGCGTACTAGATCCCTTACCGACACATCTATTCAAACAGATAATGCCTGGAGTAATTGAACCGCTTCTAAAAATAATAAATTCTTCTCTTATGATTGGCTATGTACCCAAATCCTTTAAACTAGCAGTTATCAAACTCCTGATTAAAAAACCTGATCTTGATCCCTGTCAGCTGTCCAATTATCGGCCAATATCAAACCTCTCCTTTATCTCCAAGATCCTTGAAAAAGCTGTGGCATAGCAGTTATGCTCATATTTACATAGGAATAACATCCATGAAATGTATCAGTCAGGATTTAGACCTCATCATAGCACAGAGACAGCACTGGTTAAAGTAGTAAACGACCTACTGTTGGCGTCTGATCAGGGCTGTGTCTCGCTACTTGTGTTGCTTGACCTTAGTGCAGCATTTGATACCATTGATCATTCCATTCTTCTGGATAGACTAGAAAATGTTGTGGGAGTTAAGGGAATGGCCCTCTCCTGGCTCAGGTCTTATCTAACTGATCGTTATCAGTATGTTGATATAAATGGTGATATTTCTAGACATACCGAGGTAAAGTTTGGTGTTCCACAAGGTTCTGTCTTGGGTCCACTGCTTTTTTCTCTATATATGTTACCTCTGGGCGATATTATTCGTAAACATTGTATTAATTTCCACTGTTATGCTGATGACACACAGTTGTATGTCTCTGCAAAACCTGATGAGAGACACCAGCTTAATAGAATTGAGGAATGTGTTAAGGACATTAGACACTGGATGCTTATTAACTTCCTTCTGCTTAAGTCTGACAAGACTGAAGTACTTGTGCTAGGACCACATACAGCTAGAAGTAAGTTTTCTGATTACACAGTGACTCTGGATGGCCTTTCTGTTTCTTCACGTGCAGCAGTAAAAGACCTCGGAGTGATTATTGACCCCAGTCTTTCATTCGAAACTCACATTGATAACATCACCCGGATAGCTTTCTTTCATCTCAGAAATATTGCAAAGATGAGAAATTTAATGTCATTGCATGATGCAGAAAAACTAGTCCATGCTTTCGTTACCTCCAGGTTGGATTATTGTAATGCCTTACTGTCTGGATGTTCCAATAAGTGTGTAAACAAGCTCCAGTTAGTTCAAAATGCAGCAGCAAGAGTCCTTACTAGAACTAGAAAATATGACCACATCACACCTGTCTTATCCACACTGCATTGGCTCCCAATCAAATTTCGTATTGATTATAAAATACTACTATTGACCTTTAAAGCACTAAATGGTCTCGCACCACAGTACCTGAGTGAACTTCTGCTCCTCTATGACCCGCCATGCCTACTTAGATCAAAAGCTGCAGGCTATCTGCTGGTACCTCATATAGTGAAGGCTACATCAGGGGGCAGAGCCTTTTCTTACAAAGCCCCACAGTTATGGAACAGCCTTCCAAGTAATGTTCGGGAATTAGACACAGTCTCAGCATTTAAGTCTAGGCTGAAAACATATCTGTTTAGTCAAGCCTTTTGTTAATGGTGTTTATGAGGTAAAGGAGTAGATCTGGAGGGTCCTCAGACATAGTGTTTTGGTAAACTGGGATGTATGGATGCTGTCAGTCCCCACTCGCTTGCTCACTCGAGTTTGTTGACGGTGTAGTGGCTGGCTGCTTTATGTCCCGGGGCTCCCTCATGCCTGTGTTACCTTCTGGCTCTCTCCTTTTAGTTATGCTGTCATAGTTAGTTGCCGGAGTCCCTGCTTGTACTCGGTGCAATATGTATACTGCTCCTACTTATTCAGGTGACATTGGGCATACCTAACAACCTGTGTTTTCTTTCCCTCCCCCCCACCCCAAATCTGTCCCTCTGAGTTACATGGAGTCAACAGGAAATCTTTTGGTGGAGAGGGTGGAGACCTCGACTGGCTATCGTAGCCTGCTGGGAATTGGCCGTCAGACATTCTGTCGCATGTCCCAGACCCGGTGAAATGTAACTGAATTGTCTTGGCCAGCCCTAAGGGTCCCATCTGCATCTCATCATTGCTGAGGAGTGTGCTCCCATCACCCAATCAAGTATCCAGCCAGAGCAGGTCATGATATTTTTTACCATATTAACATGCCATTGTTGTGTGTTATGCCTGATGTAAAGACTCTCGTCTCTGCGAGCCTACCACACAGATTTAATACTTGTCATTTTTAGGGCATACCTAACAACCTGTGTTTTCTTTCTCTCCCCCCCCCCCCCCAATCTGTCCCTCTGAGTTACATGTTGATCCTGGGATTGAGATGCTGGCCACTTCTGCCCCTTGGACCTGCTTGATCCATCCTGATGCCCTGTGTCTGGTCGGAGTTTTATCGCACCGCTCCTGTGAAGGACGGCCCTATGAGGACAGTTGAGGGTTATACCTGTTAAAACTGTTAATGTTATAGTCATGCTGTCTGTTGTTGCCCAAATGAGGATGGGTTCCCTTTTGAGTCTGGTTCCTCTCGAGGTTTCTTCCTCATGTCGTCTGAGGGAGTTTTTCCTTGCCACCGTCGCCACAGGCTTGCTCATTGGGGATAGATTAGGGATAAAATTAGCTCATGTTTTAAGTCGTTCAAATTCTGTAACGCTGCTTTGCGACAATGTTTATTGTTAAAAGCGCTATACAAATAAACTTGATTTGATTTGATTTGATAATCACTCTTTACAACCATTGTGAGCAGAGAAGCATCTCAGCATGCACAAGACATCAAAGCTTGAGGTGGATTGGCTTCAGCAGTGGAAGACCATATCAGGTTCCACTCCTGTCAGCAAAGAACAGGAATCTGAGCCTATCCTGGGTACAGACTCACCCAAAGTGGGCAGCTGAAGATTAGAAAAACATCACCTGGTCTAACTACATAATTTTATGCACTGTTCTACTGCTGCTACAGCCCAAGAACATAATGACATTGATTTATTTCCTTTTTTTTGTCATCTTGGATATGAATGTCATGGCAATATTTGGGCTTTCAGTAATTTCTCTGAACTGTTCTTTTTCTATGGCAAAATGTACAGTCAAGTCAAGTTTATTTGTATAGCGCTTTTAACAATAAACATTGTCACAAAGCAGCTTTACAGAATTTGAACGACTTAAAACATGAGCTAATTTTGTCCCTAATCTATCCCCAATAAGCAAGCCTGTGGCAACGGTGGCAAGGAAAAACTCCCTCAGACGACATGAGGAAGAAACCTCGAGAGGAACCAGACTCAAAAGGGAACCCATCCTCATTTGGGCAACAACAGACAGCATGACTATAACATTAACAGTTTTAACATGAAGACAGTTTCGTTGATGTTATAAACTCTTCATTGATGGAAACTTGAGTGCAAAACTGTTCATGACAACTGCAGTCCTAAAGTTAGCAAGTCAACTGTAGTCATCAGCCATAAAAGCATGACTGTAAGAGTCCAGAGCGTCCTCCAGGTATAACCCTCAATTGTCCTCATGGGGCCGTCCTTCACAGGAGCGATGCGATAAAACTCCGACCAGACACAGGGCACCAGGATGGATCAAGCAGGTCCGAGGGGCAGAAGAGGCCAGCATCTCAATCCCAGAACCAACATGTAATTCAGAGGGACAGATGGGGGGGAGAAAACACATGTTGTTAGGTATGCCCTAAAAATGACACAAGTATTAAATCTGTGTGGTAGGCTCGCAGAGACGAGAGTCTTGATATCAGGCATAATACACAACAATGGCATGTCAATATGGTTAAAAAATATCATGACCTGCTCTGGCTGGATGCTTGATTGGGTGATGGGAGCACACTCCTCAGCAATGATGAGATGCAGATGGGACCCTTAGGGCTGGCCAAGACAATTCAGTTACATTTCACCGGGTCTGGGACATGCATACAGCATACATCTTTAAAAAAAAAAAAACACTAGAATTTGGTGCACAAGTTTTAATTTTCTTTGGTTTTTTTTAAATCAATACAGGGTCAAAATTATACATGTAGGCTCAAAAATATACATACAGCACACCTAATATTTGGGTAAAATGTCTCTTCTCAAGATTCACCTTGACCAAACATTTTTGGTTACCATGAACAAGCTTCTGGCAGAATTCTGGTTGGATATTTCACAACTCTTCATGGTAGAATTGGTAGAGTTCAATTAAATTTCTTTTTTTTTTTGCCATGGACTCGACTTATAAGCACGGTCCATATATTTTCAATAGGGTTGAAGTCAGGACTTGTTTTAAGCTTAATGTTAGCCTGCTTTATCTTCCACAACCAGCTCTGATGCGTGTTTGGGTTCATTGTCCTGTTGTAACTCCCAAGTCATGTTCAAGTTTCTGATGGTTTATGCTGAAGAATTCTGAAGTAGTCCTTCTTCATTATTCCATCCACTTTGTGCAATGAACCAGTTCCACTGGCAGCAAAACAGCCCCAGAGCATGATGATCCTACCACCACCACCAGCTGGTACAGTGTCCCTCTGTACATGGTGGTCATTGTGGCCAAATAACTCAATCTTTGTCTCATCTGACCATACAGCTATCCTCCAGAAGGCTTTTTCTTTGTCTGTGTGGTCAGCTTCAAACTTTATTTAAGCTTGAAGGTGTCAATTTTGGAGTAGGGGGTTATTTCTTGGATAGCAGCCTCTTAGTACATGGTGATCTGAACTATAGACAGTGATCCATCAGCTTCCAGTTCATGGCAGGGCTGTGCCATGGTGGTTCCCAGGTTGTTCCTGGCCATCCAAACCAATTTCCTTTCAGCTGAGGGTGACAGTTTGGGTTTTCTTGAAGCAAAGTGGCTTGGCAAAGTGACTACACCTCATATTTGTTTCACAAGTTATTGCAATAACTTGGATACAATTGTCTGAACTAATCTTGGAATTTGCAGTTGTTTAGAAATGGCTCCAAGAGACATTCTGGAGTTGTGTATATCTGAGATCTTCTCTCTCAGATCTGCACTGAGCTCCTTGGACTTTCCCATTTTACTGTGTGTTGGTCAATCCAATGACTGCTGTAAACAAACCCTTTTTATGAAGGCACAGAGAAGCTACCAGCTGTAGTCAGGCATGATCACTAACAGTCGGCCTTGGCAAGATAAGAGACATTATGGAAGTTTCAGCACCTCTGAATTAATAATCTAAGTGAGCGTATGTAAAAGTTTTGGCCCTGTATGTATAGTTTTGACTCTGTGTTGATTTCAGAAAACCCAAAGAAAATTAAAACTTGTGCACCAAATTCTAGGTTTTTTTTTTACATTAAAGACGTATGCTGCACATTCTGCCACAGAAAAAGAACAGTTCAAAGAAATTACTGAAAGCCCAAATATTGCCATGACATTCATATCCAAGTTGACATTCATGTCACTGTATGTAAACTTCTGACCACAACTGTACATGGTTTAATTTTATTTGGCATATTTTCACATTTTAAGTCTTGTATAATTGTTTGGTCTCGTAAATTGTTTTACATTATGCATTTTATAGTTTAGTGTTTTACATCTGTTACTTTTTCGTGTTAGGTTTTATGGTTTTTATGTTTTATAATTGTTGTCATCACTGTATTTGGACCCGCAGGGTCTGTAGATGATGAAAGAATAAATGAATAAATGAATAAAAAGAATCTTGGCTCAAGCACACACCAGGCTGTGATTAAGTCTTACCTTTATATAAATTACACACAGTGCACCATATAGAATCTTGTCTCTGTTTTCACTATACCTACTTCAAATAGATGTTGATATGAAATAAAAGATTGATTACTCTGTATTAGGGGTTTATAGGTTAAAGATTGCATATCGGGTATGTGCAAATGTTTTCTTTGTAGGTTGGGTTTTACAAAACCAACCTTTGGTGTAAAAAGTGCCTTGCAAAAGTATTCATACCCCTTGAACTTTTTCACATTTTTCCACCTTACAACCACGAACTTAAAAGTTTTTTATTGAGATTTTATGTGATAGACCAACACAGAGTAGCACATAATTGTGAAGTGAAACAAAAATGATAAATGGTTTTCAAAATTTTAAACAAATAAAAATCTGAAAAATGTGGTGTGCATTAGTATTCAGCCCCCATCCTCTGATACCTCTAAATATAATCCAGTGCAATCAATTGCCCTCAGAAGTCATCTAATTAGTTAATAGAGTCCTACTGTGTGTAATTTACTCTCAGCATAAATACACTTGTTCTGTGAAGGCCTCAGTGGTTTGTTAGAGAACACTGAAGAGCAAACAGCATCATAAAGAACAAAGAACTCACCAGACAGGTCAGGGATAAAGTTCTGGAGAAGTTTAAAGCAGGGTTATGTTATAAAAAAATATCCCAAGCTCTGAACATCTCAAGAAGCACTGTCCAATCCATCATTCAAAAATGGAAAAAAGTATGGCACAACTGCAAACCTACCAAGACATGGCCGTCCACCTAAACTGACAGAGCGAGCAAGGAGAGCACTGGTCAGAGAAGCAGCCAAGAGGCCCATGATCACTCTGGAGGAGCTGCAGAAATCCACAGCTCAGGTGGGAGAATCTGTGCACAGGACAACTATAAGTCGTACACTCCACAAATCTGGCCTTTTTGGAAGAGTGGCAAGAAGAAAGCCATTGTTGAAAGACAGGTATAAGAAGCCATGTAGGGGACACAGCAAACATGTGGAAGAAGGTGCTTTGGTCAGATGAGACCAAAGTTGAATTTTTTGGCCTAAATGCAAAGCGCTATGTGTGGTGGAAAACTAACACTGCTCATCACCCTGCACACACCATCCCCACTGTGAAACATGGTGGTGGCAGCATCATGCTATGAGGATGCTTTTGTTCAGCAGGGACAGGGAAGCTGGTCAGAGTTGATGGGAAGATGGATGGAGCTAAATACAGGGCAATCCTGGAAGAAAACCTGTTGGAGGCTGCAAAAGACTTGAGACTGGGAAGGAGATTCACCTTCCAGCAAGACAATGACCCTAAACATACAGCCAGAGCTACAAATGGAATGGTTTAGATCAAAGAATATTCATGTGTTAGAATGGCCCAGTCAAAGTCCAGACCTAAATCCCATTGAGCATCTGTGGCAAGACTTGAAAATTGCTGTTCACAGACGCTTTCCATCCAATCTGGCTGAGCTTGAGCTATTTTGCAAAGAAGAATGGGCAAAAATTTCAGTGTCTAGATGTTCAAAGCTGGTAGAGACATACCACAAAAGACTTGCAGCTGTAATTGCAGCAAAAGGTGGCTCTACAAAGTATTGACACAGGGGGGCTGAATACTAATGCACATCACATTTTTCAGATTTTTATTTGTTTAAAATTTTGAAGACCCTTTATCATTTTCGTTTCACTTCACAATTATGTGCTACTCTGTGTTGGTCTATCACATAAAATCTCAATAAAAAACTTTTAAGTTCGTAGTTGTAAGGTGGAAACGTGAAAAAGTTCAAGGGGTATGAATACTTTTGTAAGGCACTGTATATACACATACATTAGAGAGAGAGAGAGAGAGAGAGAGAGAGAAGGAAAGAGGCACATTGTTTTTGTACAAACCGGTAGTTGATGAAGTGGAGAAGTGAGACGTCACGTTAAGCTGTGGTAACAAGACAGGAAGGTGAAAGCTGTCCCTCATTCTGTGTTTTCTGTCGATGGGCATTGTTTTGTGGAGTTTTTAACTGCATCATGAATAGTGATGAGGACACCTTCCCCAGTCTGAGGAGCTTCTCGCCGGTGTGTACGGCACACAGATGGCGGTCTCACAGCGAGGCTTCTGCCTTCAGGTCCAGGATCCTGACCAGGCTACGATCTGCATGTTCAGGTACTTGTACTTTTCTGCTCTTATAGCTGCTGATTTTCAGATACACACTGCATTCAGCTGGTGTTTTCAATCACGTAGCTATAAGTAGCATTTAATTTAATACATTTTACATGCCAAAGGTTTCAAGTAGAGTCACTGGGTTACAACATTACTCTTCTCAGGAGTAAATATGGCTTCAAGTGTTTGTGGGTGATTCCATCCATTTGCTTGAAAAAAATAATAGTAGTCTCAGGTACAATGTGTGTGGTTTTATACAGAAATGAGCTGTAAGTTTTACTGAGCATCTTATAGAACCAGACACAGTTCTTTTGGACACTTTGTCACATTTGCTTCATATTTTTGCAGCAAAACCCAACAGCCTTCGTTATGTTTTTAGTCTGAAAAGTGTCTCTTATGTACGGTAATATACTGCTTTCTTTACTGACATACAAATATTTTTCTGTAATATTTAATTTTGTGCTGGAAAACGAATGTTTGAAAATTTAATTTTTTTTGTAGTGACTTGATAATGCAAAAATCATAAAATAAAAATCTATATTGAAGTTTGTACTAAAAAAAAAAAAACCAGGGCCTAAGACTTTTGCACAGTAACGTATTATGTAAAGTAAAGCTAAAATACATTTTAAGCACAGGTAAGGGATCTTTCATAACAAACTATCTGGAAATTAAAAGAAAAAAAAGATAGACAAAACAGCATATTGTCTGTCCCACTACAACTACACCTCAAAATATAAAAATCCTTCAAGCAGCTTAAAGGTTCTGACTGCAAAGTTGAATTCTGGGCAAAATGTTCTGTTTCTATTGCTGTTGGAGTTTCGAGATGTTTCGCGTCAAAATTGAGGAGTTGTGCTGCTACACACACTGTGTAACCTTTGTGTAAGTGTTTTGCTGAGATAAAATGCAGCCCGCATTTTACCATTCCGGAGCTTATTGAAGCGGACGAGCAATGATATCATGTGACCACCGTGGGGCGTTTACCTACTTTTAAACAAAAGTCGTCAGTATAGGCAAACATGGTGGGCTCTGCTCTCACACTAGCTAAAAGTCAACGGAAAAGAAAAGGAAAGCCTGCCTAGTGAGTGCAACTGCAAGATAGAACAAGGTTAGATGACGTCATTTTCCTGGGCAGATAACTAAATCATTCTAGCTAGCACTTAGCTATCTTAGCCTTAGAATGCACGAACTTGACTCCACGGTAGCGAGTATGGAGTTATACACCTAATATTTTTGATCTTACAGAGAAAGAAACGATAACGCAAAAGCAGTAACAGAGAAAAGGTATATTCATTTTTTGTTTCACAGATCTGTTCATGAATGTCAACCACAAATTACATCCCTACGACTCAAAACTCTTTGAGGTCGATACAGAGTCATGATGTTTTCCGCAAGTCACCATCTTAGTGTGACGCAGTTCCATAATTATGCTAATTAGTTAAAGCTCCTCTAGTTTGGCTGTTTCTGTTGAGCCATACTGTTTACCAGTGGCGGCTGCTGGTTTTTAAAACAGGGGAAGCCCATTTTACGCATTCATCTTAAAACCTGTAGGCCGGATATCAAAGCATAGAAAGGTGTGCCCCATTAGCATAGTGAACTAGACAACCCTACCTAGTGGCAGAAAGTATTTTTGCTTGTACATTTCATGTTATAGTCTGGCTTGCCAGGCTAGTGCCTCATATCCTTAATCAAAAATATCAAACATCCAAAAATCACTGGCTATTCAACGAAGAGCCTTGAACATCATACCCTGATATGCAACACAGAGTCTTTAACACAACACCCAGCTGTGCAACACATCCTTGAACATCTTCTGCAACACAGTCTGGAAATTCATAACCAGGTAGGCTATGCAACACACAGAACCTTGAATATTATACCCAGGTATAACCTATAACACAGAGCCCACCATTCTCTTAACATTACTGAACAATATACACACTTCAGATTCATGAACATGAACACTATTTATACACAAATTCTGCCCTCCGCTCCTTTTCCAGAAAATGGTCTGTGACCCTGTCATACCAGCTGGTTGTGCTTTCCAGAGACTTCACCAATTTCTGTTAGCAGCTAGCACTGCAGATCCCAATAAGGCTCAAGCTAGCCTACAACCAGATTGAACTACAAATGAAAAAAACGAGTGAATTCACGAATGATCAAACTGATAGAATGGATGAAAGTTAACAGAGCACAACGAGTAATATTTACATTTATTTACAGAGTAATGTACAGAGACATCAATGAGAAGAACCATTTATATGAAAAGAAATTCGGACAGCACTTTGGCACACGACTACACTTTCTCGACATCCGCTAGGGACTGACTGATCATACTTCCGTGTTCCTCGCCGAAGTACCGCCCTCCTCATGTCTTTCAAACACTACCTCCAATAATCCTTTATCAGCCCGGCTTCTTGTCCCTCCCACTGTCTCGTTTAGTCCCAGAGAAGCCCGGCTTCCCTGGAAGTGACGATTTTGTTGATTTTAACCAATAACAACTAGCCGAAATTGGCTGTTCAGAGCCGTCTCGTAGACTGCAACGGATACCCGGCTGCCAGTCAGTGTTGCCAGATACTGCTGACGTTTTCCATCCCAAAATATGTTCAAAACCCGCCAAAATGCACTTAAAACCGCCCAATCTGGCAACACTGCTGCCAGTCCATAGAGCCCATTGAAATAAGAAAGGTTACAGCCTGGCAGCAAAGGTGATTCTCGTAGCGAACTGCAAGTTCATCAGACATCACTCAAATAAGTTACAGGATAGTTATGAACATAAATACAATCTTGGGCATATATTATGTTATGCAAGTTATTGTTTTAATGAGAATTCAACGTCGTAGACGCCGCAGTTTGGGGAGAGAATTTTAGGGGAAGTTCGGCTTCCCTTGTTGTCTCTGAGAAATCGCCCCTGCTGTTTACCTCAAGAAGCAGGAAAACAGTCCCAAAATGGAGAAAAGCGACCCTCAGTACATCAAAATGATCACATCTCATTTGCATGATATTGTTCTTGCGAGACATAGGGAAATGTCATCTCATCTCATCTCATTATTTCTAGCCGCTTTATCCTGTTCTACAGGGTCGCAGGCAAGCTGGAGCCTATCCCAGCTGACTACGGGCGAAAGGCGGGGTACACCCTGGACAAGTCGCCAGGTCATCACAGGGCTGACACATAGACACAGACAACCATTCACACTCACATTCACACCTACGGTCAATTTAGATTCACCAGTTAACCTAACCTGCATGTCTTTGGACTGTGGGGGAAACCGGAGCACCCGGAGGAAACCCACGCAGACACGGGGAGAACATGCAAACTCCACACAGAAAGGCCCTCGCCGGCCACAGGGCTCGAACCCGGACCTTCTTGCTGTGAGGCAACAGCGCTAACCACTACACCACCGTGCTGCCCAGGAAATATCATGCACAATAAAAAAGTTTTAAATTTCAGATGACTTTGCAATCAGCACCGTTAATGCGTAAATCAATTAAAGGTTGTACATTTTAGTGTCCTACAACATTCACTCAATCCTAGAACACATACACCCCTGTGAAATATTTGGAATAGTCCAACTATTTCAAGTTACATGTTCACGCCGCATCGTCCAAATAGCCTGATGATCACAGGAAATGTATTTTTAGTGATACTGTGATACTCACTGATGGGGTCATATTGTAAAAAAAGAACCATGTTACCCAAATTATAGAATAATTATACAATAATAATTATTTTATGTTTATCATTAGAACCTCCTTCATGTCATCAGCTCATTAGCATGGATACTAGTTAACCACATTTTTGTGTATTTGCTGATTGTATGATAAAAATCTCAACCCTGCTGCTCATTTAAGAACAAAATGCAGTCATTATCAGTAAAGAAAATGTTAAAAAATATATATTGTTGCATAAGATGGCTTAACACATCTCTTGAATGGTTAAATGCATGCTTTCTTACATTCACTGTTGAAAACTGTAGATATTGATTCATCACTTGATGTGCGTAAGGTTAAATGACTGTGGGAAGTCTTGTGCAACAGCAGTATGTGTACGGTGTTGCAAAAAAACATCCGTTTACCCGAAATGTAAGTCAAGGTCAAGCACACAAGATGTCCACAAGCTGTTAACCTACTTTCACAGACAGTGATGTGGTTTTAGGCTTTAAGTTCTCATAGACTACTTGAGAGCTCATTCCTGTATACCACCCCAACCAAATACAAACATTTTAGAGAAGTGTATCAGTTACTGAATCAATAAATACAAATGAATTATTAATAAATAAGTAATTAAAAAAACTTCAGATCTAAAGGAATTGGGGATCATATAAACCCTTTAGCAAAGAACATTTTGCTCTACATGATGTTGGCTTAGTTCAGTTTTATTAGTATAGCACTATTATCAGTATGAGACAAGGATGATGGAGGAGAAAACTAGAAAATTGCTAGAGATGCTTGTTTTCATTTGAAGAGCAGTAACTATTGAGGCAAATATAGAAAATAAGAAAGATACTGAGATTAGTGAAGTCGAGTCAAGTCAGTCTATGTGTAGCGCTTTGAACAAAAGACGCTGTCACAAAGCAGCTTTACAGAAAATTAAAGATTTTAAACATATGAGATAATTTTATCCCTAATAAATTGATTTATCCCTGATGAGCAAGCCTGTGGCGACGGTGGCAAGGAAAAACTCCCTCAGACAACATGAGGAAGAAACCTCGAGAGGAACCTCAAATGTCAACCCATCCTCATCTGGGTGATAACAGATAGCGTGATTATAAATAACTAACTTCTATAACTGTGTCCTACAGAGTCACGAAGTTCAACTGTGTAACCAGGAAATTCATTATAGTTTTAGCATGAAATCTGTTTTGTTGAAGTTATCAACTGTTCATTGATGAAAACTTGAGTGCAAAACTGTTCATGACAACTGCAGTCCTAAAGTTATCATGCCAATTGGACAATAATTATTTAGGACAATAAAACATTGATTTTAGGTTATATGTTTGTCATAGCATAAGTTAAAATGGCTATATAAAGCTGTTACGTTTGTATATTACAGCTACTTTACAAACTAACATCTGGACGCATACAAATTAAATTACATACTTAGTTCTTTATATATATATACGTATGTATATATATATATATATTAGTATTGATAGGGAATAAGTTAGGGAAACTGCTTTGTTACACTTGCGAAAAATAGTGTGAAACACGACCATATGTGCAAGTGTCATGTGGAAATATTGAAATTGTTATTTACCTGTAGTTTATTTTTAGTTCATTTCAGTGGCTCGTTAAATAATACTTTTGTTTAATTTAACTAAAATACATCAATGCTCAACAAAACTATTTTTCTTGGTTTTGTGTGCACACCGTGGGTTCGTGATGTAGCCACCAGTCTAACCTTTAAAGATTGTGCATGTGAATGACACAACTTCCTGTCTGAAACCACCAGAAATGATGATTTACTCAGTGTGACCCTAGAACAAGAGCTATTCTCTTTCGAAATCCATTAACCGTCTGTCAACGCCAAAAAGTTTGATATCAATCTTATGTAATTGCTGAACTCACAAACTAATCTTATTTTCTGGCTAGCATGCTGTCTTATCAGTGCAACATTTCTGCATGCTTGACGGTTTAAAACCACTTCCTGACAGCAACCTTTTTAACCAGAAAGACATTAGCACACAAGTCAGCTCCATAGCCATAACTGATCCATACATCTACAGTACATGTTTCATCTAGTTTTGTGCAGTCTATATGATGTTTACATTGGAATGATGATTCCTTGATATGCAGGTTCAGTGGTTAATCGAAATTTATGATCAGTTACAGACTCTTTTGCTGACAGCATGGCTTGCTTTTCTTGTTTAAATGGTCTGATTTCATCCCAACATTTTAATGCTAATAATTATGACGTCACATCCAGGACTGAAGTGTGCTGCTATGTAGCTGTATTGTGTAGTGTTTAAGGTTTAGGTGTTGTACCCTCAGACAACCACCAGGGGGCGAACAAGGGCTTTGTATTTCCCCCCCAAACAACTGTTTTTAAGTCAACATTTCATTTATTTTTTATTTTTTATTTTATTTTTTTTGTGACACCCTAATAAAAGAAGCATTACTGCACATAAAAACACTATTAAATTGTTTATTGCTTTCCCCCCAATCTTACAGTGCAGAATTAAATGCTGGCACATTCTGTTCTCTATTACATTAATCTTTATGTATTATCTCAGGAGAGACATTTCTATATAGAAGCTACCATGCACAGAGAAGTCTCATCTGATCTTATTACGGTTTGACATTTTAATGCCGAAAGTTTTAATGCTAAGTAAATCAGTCCTGTCCTTCAAAGGACATACTAAACTTTTATAATGCCCAGCACTGAGCAGAGCTCCTGTAATACCTCACTGCTTCACAGCTGAATTTCCTCCTTTGTGCAACCAGAAGCATCACCCAAAAACATGACACAGGCCAGTGAAATAGCCTCGTAAGTGCGTAATAAACAGCAGTTAAGTGAACTGGGTGATTTCATGATTAAGGTGCCATTCAGCCCTTGTAACTCTTAACCACTTTATTTTCTATTCCTTTTTTTTTTTTTGTATTGGTCCATCTCAGGCTACAATATCTCATATCACAAATACCTTAAATGCACCCATGCTAATGGCATGATGACATTAAGGACATCTAATGACTGAATTAAAATAATTTGCAATTAATTACGTACTTTCAGTCGATAATTTGGATATCAGGGTAATCAGGGTTGTTTGTTGCAAGTGGCCTCATCAGTCAATATCACAGTATTATTGAAATACTATACATATATACAGTGCTGTGCAAAAATCTTAGGCACGTGTAAAGAAATGCTGTTGACCAAAAATGGCTTAAGAATAATGAAATGAAATGTTTCAACATTAAAAAATACTATAAAAATAATCAGTAAGCCATAATAAATGAAACAAAGTATTTGGTGTGAGACGACTCTTTGCTTTAAATAAAAAAAAATAGTCTCGGGTACAGTGAGTGCAGTTTGATAAGGAAATGAGCTGTAGGTTTTACTGAGCGTCTTACAGAACCAGCCACAGTTCTTTTGGACACTTTGACTGTCACACTCACTTCTTCATTTTGCACCAAAACCCAGTCGTCTTCATTATGTTTTCTTTTTTAATCTGAAAAGTGCTCTCTTATGTAATATTCTGCTCAGATACAAACTTTTTTTTTCTGTAACATTTAATTTTGTGCTGGAAAACGAACGTGTGGAACTCTAAAATGTTTTTGTACCGACTCGATAATGTACGTAGAAGTCATAAAATAGAAATCTATAACAAAGTTTGTTTGAAAAAAAAAAACATAGGGGGCCTAAGACTTTTGCACAGTACTATATATGATGCAGTTTCCTGTTGAATATGTGACTTGTGGAATATTCCAAATGTGTCATGGGGTGAATGTGTTCAGGTAAAAGGTTTGAGTGAATGTTGTGTGACTGAAATGTACATGTAACGGATGACTCATGGAAATGGACATTTCAAGTATGTGACATTACATGGAGTCACACTGTAATATTAAAATAACGAGAGTTATGAATAAGTATTTTGACGATTGTCATCATGAAGGTAAAGTGTAGTTATAGTGACCTGAGATGGGCAAAACATTTTGTTTACCTTAATGTTTATTAATGTCAATATAAAGTTATTTATCTGAAATATGCACATAGATGGGCAGCACAGTGGTGCAGTGGGTGCTCCAGTTTCCTCCCACAGTCCACAGACATGTGGATTAGGTCAACTGCCCATAGCTGTGAATGTGGATGTGAGTGTTATTGGTTGTTTGTCTCTGTGTTAGCCCTGGGATAGATTGCCGACCTGTCCAGGGTGTACCCCACCTCTCACTCAGTCAGCTGGGATTGCCTCCACCCATGACCTGTAATGGATAAGCGGTATAGAAAATGCAAATGTAATATCAGTGCGACATAAATGGCACCCTAGTCAAGGTGAACAAAGGTGAAGTATGAAGATAATAAGTGGGTTAGAAAGGCAGTGAAACACAATGCAATAATTACAGTATTTAGGACACTGTAATACAATAAGTTCCCTGGATGAAGCACTACACAGTATATCCTACCTATACATAGCTTTAGGAGCACTGTCCAGATAGAATTCGTATGAAAAGTTGAGAATAACTGTGTACAGATTTTATACAGAGTCTTAGACAGGAGTATCTGAATAGATAGTAGGACATTACAGGCATTTACAGTAGCAGACGCTCTTATCCAGAGCAATGTACAACATACCCAGAGCAGTCTGGGGGGTAGGGGCCTTGCTTAAGGGCACTTCAACCATTCCTGCTGGTTCAGGGAATCAAACCAGCAACCTTTTGATCCCAGAGCTGCTTCCCTAACCATTAGGCCATGACTTCACAGTGAAGAAGTTATGTGTTATATTTAACAATTATTTGCCGAAGGCTCAGTGAATGTCTGTGAATAATAACAGAGACGAAGTCAAGGTTATTATTCACTAATATTCACTGAGCCTGAGGCGGATAATTGTTTTAGTATAAATACACAGGTGATTATTTAATTAAAAAAAAAACGTATTTGAAAATCATTCATTTTAAACTTCAAAAGCGGCATGCAAATGTAATGTGCACAGACTTGTGTCACTTATCTATGCCGATTCACATAAAATACTTTCTTTTGAACTAGATAAAATAAATCACAATTTCTCCTTACCTTTGAATAGTTTTACACCAAACTTCGTAGTATCTTTAGTGCTTTTAGGAACAGCATTTTCTTTCATCATTTGTAATTCTTCCTCACTTACGGTGACGAAGCGATTGGCCGCCATTTTACCAAGTCGCTCGAGGTGATTGTCGAGAAATAATTTCTCGACCAATCAGCGTGCACCATTTTCTATAATCACATCCCTATTTATACTAAAGACTGTTTAATCAGCTGTTGTTCAGTTCAGTTGGGTTGTAGATGCGTTGTCTCTGCTAACTGCCTCAGGGTTGTAAGTGTTAATTCAACACCAATCCTTAAATATGAATAACACTGTAAAAATTCATTCATCAATGAAGACTGTAAGAGTGTTAAACATGTAAATGTGTCTTTCCGTGTGTCTGATTGTAGTCGTCAGCATTTTAAGAACAAAAGCAACTTTGTCTTCGGCGTGATTTCAGCAGCATTGTGGAAAAAGGCTCAGCAAGCCACTTTGTTTGGCTTAATTTGTAGGTTCGGCTTCCTTTGATGCTGATGTGAGGATGCACACAATTAGTCCCTTAATGATCGAGAAGCTGAAGGGAATGAGCTCTACTGAGGGGGGCTGCACACTTCTCACAGTGTGGAAGAGCTCACTGTACTGCACTCTGCACTACATCAATTAGAAGAATTTTAAATGGATGCTGATTACGGTCACTGCTCTGGTTAGACTTTTTGTGTGCATTATTGAATATTTCGTTTCCTATAAGACATTAGACATTTGTTTCTTAGACATCTTTATTAGACATTTAGACCATAAACAGGATGTACTGTTGATGCCTTGG
Source organism: Neoarius graeffei (assembly GCF_027579695.1). Lineage (NCBI taxonomy): Eukaryota > Metazoa > Chordata > Actinopteri > Siluriformes > Ariidae > Neoarius > Neoarius graeffei. The sequence goes on along the minus strand of NC_083575.1, from coordinate 71,224,935 downwards.
GTTGTGCTCGATGTTCTCGAGATAAGAGATAAGGCACGCTGATTTAATCAGAGATTTTTCCAAATTAAATTTGATGTTCCTGTCATCAAAATCAGTATTTCAAAGCTTTCTGTAACTGTCCCATAGTGTTATTGATGCCAATACAATAGTATATCTAGTATAAAAGGCAACATATTCTCGTTTCAGTTATTTTCTGTGAAAATGATGAAAGGGTTTTTTTGTGACAATTTATCCTGTTCTACTCTTCTAGAGATCCAATTAGATTATTTTAGAATGTCCACTATATGGACAAAAGTTTGTGGACACCTCACTACTACACTCATATGTACTTTTTGAACATTCCATTCCAGATTTAGAGTTCTTTGCTGTTATAATAACTTTCACACTTCTGAGAAGGCTTTCCACTAGATTTTTGAGTGTGGCTGTTGGGATTTATCCTTTCACCCACAAGAGCCTTGGTGATGTCAGGTGAGGAGGCCTGAGGTGTAGTTGTTCCAGTTCATCCAACACAAGTGTGTTTAGTGGGGTTCAGGTCAGAGCTCTGTGCAGGCCAGTCAAGTTCTTCCACTCCAACCTTGGCACGCCTTCATGGACCTTGCTTTTTGTACAGAGGCATCGTCATGGTCATCCTGGACCATGTTTGGGTCCCTTAATTTCAGGATGTTTAATGCCAGAATGTCTCACTCCCTCATACTGATTAAGAATGCAGTTGTGTCTTTATACACCATTAGAACCAGTATGTAATATTATTTTATCTACTATTCAGAAACATCTAATTCCTCTCCATCACCATCAGCACCACTGATGGTAGAGCTCGGATCCAACATCTCATCTCATCTCATCTCATTATCTCTAGCCGCTTTATCCTGTTCTACAGGGTCGCAGGCAAGCTGGAGCCTATCCCAGCTGACTATGGGCGAAAGGCGGGATACACCCTGGACAAGTCGCCAGGTCATCACAGGGCTGACACATAGACACAGACAACCATTAACACTCACATTCACACCTACGGTCAATTTAGAGTCACCAGTTAACCTAACCTGCATGTCTTTGGACTGTGGGGGAAACCGGAGCACCTGGAGGAAACCCACGCGGACACGGGGAGAACATGCAAACTCCGCACAGAAAGGCCCTCGCCGGCCACGGGGCTCGAACCCGGACCTTCTTGCTGTGAGGCGACAGCGCTAACCACTACACCACCGTGCCGCCCCGGATCCAACATGTATGGCCTAACTCTAAAAGCACTCAGCATCTAAGATGTCTCTTCTTCCTTTAGTGTTCTGCCTGATGATAGGTCTGCTCTGACAGCTTCAACCATCATAGTTTCTTGGGAAGAATTACAGTAGTGGTTAGTGGTTTCCTGTTGCCTTCTACTGGATTATTATAGAGGCTTTCTCCTCACAACCATTCACACCTATGGGCAATTTAGAATAGCCAGTTAACCTAACCAGAGCACACCCATGCAGACATAGTGAGAACATGCAAACTCCACACCGAAAGGTGTGGTGGTTATCCTGTACAGAGTCACAGGCAAGCTGGAGCCTATCCCAGCTGACTATGGGTGAGAGGTGGAGTACACCCTGGACAAGTTGCCAGGTCATCACAGGGCTGACACATAGAGAGAAACAATCATTCACACTCACATTCACGCCTGTGGTCAATTTAGAGTCACCAATGTCTTTGGACTGTGGGGGAAACCGGAGCACCCAGAGGAAACCCACGCAGACATGGGGAGAACATGCAAACTCCACACAGAAAGGCCTCCATTGGCCACTGGGCTCAAACCCAGAACCTTCTTGCTGTGAGGCAACAGTGCTAACCACCCTGCTGCCCTGAACTCATTCATCACTTACTAATATTTCTAATTAGAAATTCTTTCAAAAAAAAAAGTTACATCAAGCACTTTTAAGGTTTCTTCAGTTTGACCCAATAATAGAGTCTTAGACAGAGTCCCAAGTAGTTAACTATTTAAAGAATACACATATAGCCCTTTTTTCTAAAAGTGTATTGCTTTTGTTAGTGTAATCCCTCCGTAATTCCTTCCTCTGAGACTACTCACATCATGGCACACACAACTGATACTTATAATGTCTAGAACCAAAACACCTTGTGTTTACGTGCAGTTCTAAATAACATTTGTATTATATAACCATTCATCCATCCATCCATTATCCATAACCGCTTATCACGGGCAAGCTGGAGCCTATCCCAGCTGACTATGGGCGAGAGGCGGGGTACACCCTGGACAAGTTGCCAGATCATCGCAGGGCTGACGCACAGAGACAAACAACCATTCACACTCACTGTCAATTTAGAGCCACTAATTAACCTAACCTGCATGTCTTTGGACTGTGGGGGAAACTGGAGCACCCGGAGGAAACCCACACAGACACGGGGAGAACATGCAGACTCCAAACAGAAAGGCCCTCGCCGGCCGTTGGGCTCGAACCCAGACCTTCTTGCTGCGAGGTGACAGTGCTAACCACTACACCACCGTGCCATCTATTGTATAACCACACAGACAAATAAAAGATTTGTCTGTGTTCATTTCATCGCCTTCTCCTAGATAATATGCTGATGTCTGCAATAAGACAAAATGGTGTACTTAATGAATAAAGGATTCTGAAAGAAACTTGGGTTTAGTATAGAAACCTCACACGAGGCAAAATTTTTCAAAATCGGCTTCATGAAATGGAAAGGACACCTGCCTTGTGTTGACCTGCGGGGGTGGCAAGACACATCCCCGGAATATTTGAACCTCTTTATCTTTCTCTGAGCCAGAGTACTTCTTAAAGTGTGCTTTACTGAATGTATGAGGCATCAGTCGTGGGTGTTCTCGGATAAGGCTTAAAGGCTACATGTACCGGTAATAGCGGGGTGATCGTGCCTTTCAGCTGTGATGACTTCACCACAGCTCACCTTTCAAACAGAAAGAATGACATTTGATGTTGTGTTTGATATAAAAGAGATTATAAAGTAGGTGAAAAGAATTTTAAAATCTTATCTGAGTTTTTCTTCATGTCATATTTTATTTTATGCATGGAATGGAATGGCGATTTAGTGATTCTTTGGTACCTTGCTTTCATAGACAGGCTGATATTGCAAAGATTATACACTCACCAATCACTTTATTAAGAACTTGTTCTTGACTCTAAGATTCCTCTTCTTGGCTGGCAGGAGTGGAACCCAAAGTGTTCTTCTGCTGTTGCGTGCTGAGATGCTTTTCTGCTCATCACGGTTTTAAAGAGTTGCTATGAATTGCTATATCCTTCCTGGTGGCTAGAACCAATCTGGCCATTTTCCTCTGAACTCTTTTATCAATAAGGCGTTCCCACCCACAGAACTGTCACTCACTCAATGTTTTTTGTTTTTCGCACCATTCTGTGTAAACTCTACAGACTGTTGTGTGTGAAAACCCCAGGAGATCAGCAGTTTCTGAAATACTCAAACCAGTCCATCTGGCTCAAACCAACACCCATGCCACAGTGAAAGAAAGTCACACTTTGAGATCACAATTATTTCCCATTCTGATGTTTGAAGTGAACGTTAACTGAAGCTTTTGATTTGTATCTGCATCATTTTATGTGTTGTGCTGCAGTCAAGGGATCAGCTGATTAGATAACTACATAAAACAGCGGGTGGATGGGTGTTCCTAATAAAGTGGCTGGTGAGTGTACATTATTCATCTCATCTCATCTCATTATCTGTAGCCGCTTTATCCTTCTACAGGGTCGCAGGCAAGCTGGAGCCTATCCCAGCTGACTACGGGCGAAAGGCGGGGTACACCCTGGACAAGTCGCCAGGTCATCACAGGGCTGACACATAGACACAGACAACCATTCACACTCACATTCACACCTACGCTCAATTTAGAGTCACCAGTTAACCTAACCTGCATGTCTTTGGACTGTGGGGGAAACCGGAGCACCCGAAGGAAACCCACACGGACACGGGGAGAACATGCAAACTCTGCACAGAAAGGCCCTCGCCGGCCATGGGGCTCGAACCCGGACCTTCTTGCTGTGAGGCGACAGCGCTAACCACTACACCACTGTGCTGCCCCATGAATTAGATATAATATGTATTTTATATTCTGCGACCCTGTAGAACAGGATAAGCGGCTACAGATAATGGATGGATGGATGTATTTTATATTGCAAAATATATTCCCTCCGTCTTTCTAAGATAAAAATATATCAGTAGAGGGTTTCATTTTTCTCCTCTACATTACATTATTTACTTTTAACAATGTATTTTGCATAAAATATGTGGATACAAGCACAACAGTGCCACCAATGTTCATAAAAAAGACACAAAAATGGTGCAAAGGCGAGGCTGAGGCTGATTTCTTTCTAGCCCATACTGTAGATTCATGCAGCTTATACTGAAAACAAGAGAATTATGTGATCAGTCAGATATTAAAGAAAGTATTATGTATAGTGTCCATCTATCCATTTTGGCATATCACTACAGTTACATGGCTGCTCTGACGGCTTCAGCCATCAGAGTTTCTAGGGAACATTACAGTAGTGGTTTCCCGTTGCCTTCTACTGGATTATTATTATAGAGGTTTTCTCCTTTCAACCATTCACACCTACGGTCAATTTAGAGTCACCAGTTAACCTAACCTGCATGTCTTTGGACTGTGGGGGAAACCGGAGCACCCGGAGGAAACCCACGCGGACACGGGGAGAACATGCAAACTCCGCACAGAAAGGCCCTCGTCGACTGCTGGGCTCAAACCCAGAACCTTCTTGCTGTGGAGGCGACAGTGCTAACTACTACACCACTGTGCTGCCATGTATAGTGTACATAAAAATATTTTTCTCATCAAAATGTGATTCCATTCCTTATACTAAATTTAATTTGAACAAACATCTGTACTACTAGCTTGAGTCTGATCAATTCAGAAATTGTTAACATGATCCAGTTACATGACATGACAGGAAGAAATAACTATAATAATAAATGAAAATGATGTGAAGTCATGTGCCGCACAATAACGAAGTGGGGAACGTTGCTGTTCACAAGCACCAGGGTCCTGGGTTTGTGAATGTGTGGGATTTGATTTTATTCCAGGTTTGAATATACATGAATAAACAGCTCATGTTGGCTGTTTGAAAACAAATTGTATTAATACAACCGAAGTCTTGCCAACTGAAAAATCCCCTAGTTTTCGTGTGCTTTGGGGCTAATGTTGTATTTTTCAACCCACTTAACTGTCACTTCTGTAACATCAGCAGTGATTGAGAAAAGGGATGTGAAATACAGATGGCAGTTTAATCACAAAGTCACAAAGAAAGTGAAGTATTTACTTTATCAACCTTTTCCCCCCAAAAGGCCTTTGGAGGAGAAACTAAAAGTAGACAGACAAAATGTATACAAATGACACAAAAGGACAGATGACAGAAGTATTGTGTTTTTTAAATGAAATGTTTACAGTTGGCGGCATGGTGGTGTAGTGGTTAGCACTGTCACCTCACAGCAAGAAGGTCCGGGTTCGGGCTCCGTGGCTGACGAGAGCCTTTCTATGCGGAGTTCGCATGTTCTCCCCATGTCCGCGTGGGTTTCCTCTGGGTGCTCCGGTTTCCCCCACAGTCCAAAGACATGCAGGTTAGATTAACTGGTGACTCTAAATTGACCGTAGGTGTGAATGTGAGTGTGAATGGTTGTCTGTGTCTATGTGTCAGCCCTGTGATGACCTGGCGACTTGTCCAGGGTGTACCCCGCCTTTCGCCCGTAGTCAGCTGGGATAGGCTCCAGCTTGCCTGCGACCCTGTAGAACAGGATAAAGCGGCTAGAGATAATGAGATGAGATGAACACAGCTGCCTAATTGCCTTTAAGTGTGTGTGTGTGATATAATAGCTTGCCCCACATCATTCTTATTATGTCATCAATGAGACCTTTGTTCATAGGTTCATTGTCGAGCTATTGATAGATATTAGATTTCAGCTGTCCTGTCTAATATCAACACTAGCCATCACTTATCTTCAGTCCTTTAATATAATTATAATTATATTGTTTCTACATTAGATCAGAATTAGTCTTGCCTTATAATGCCTAATGAGCCAAATGAGCCTTGTGCTACTCTAATCACCTCGTTATAGTAGCAGGGAATGTGCATGGAGGAGTAACGTTACATATTTTCAGAATAACTCCACATTTCTTGCATTACTTTAGTTCTTGAATAGTGAGCTCTCGGCCAAATTTTCATTAGGTTTTCTGAAACAACACTGGTTGGTCTTTTGAGGCATTTTCACATGGAGGAAATTTTTGAATGCTCAAACATCCCACGACAAATCTGCATACATAATACATAAGTCCCGAAGCATCACATGTCTCTCCTGTTATGATGCTGCATATAGAGGTTTTGCTATATTACCATCTTTATTATTTGTCTCTATTTTTGTGTTGTGACCACAGACTTCTTAGCAAACAAGGTTAGCAATCTCGAGTTGAATCAAAGAAAAGGCTTTTATGTGGGACGCCTTGCAGCTAGCTTGGTGCGCTTGCAGGTTACAGTTTATAAGACTGGATGACTTACATTACAACCCCAAGTCCAAAAAAGTTGAGACACTGTAAAACATAAATAAAAACAAAATGTGAAGATTTGCAAATCATGGAAACCCTATATTTCATTGAAAATAGTACAAAGACAACATATCAAATGATGAAACTGAGAAATGTTATTGTTTTTGAAAAATATTTGCTCATTTTGAATTTGATGTCAGCAACACATTTCAGAAAAGTTGAGGCAGGGGCAACAAGACAGATAGATAGATTTCTATCTATCTATCTATCTATCTATCTATCTATCTATCTATCTATCTATCTATCTATCTATCTATCTATCTATCTATCTATCTATCTATCCATCCATCTATCTATCTATCTATCTATCTATCTACAGTGGTGCTTGAAATTTTGTGAACCCTTTAGAATTTTCTATATTTCTGCATAAATATGACCTAAAATATCATCAGATTTTCACACAAGTCCTAAAAGTAGATAAAGAGAACCCAGTTAACAAATGAGAAAAAAAATTATCCTTAGTCATTTATTTATTCAGGGAAATGATCCGATATTACATATCTGTGATTGGCAAAAGTATGTGAACTTTTGCTTTCAGTATCTGGTGTGACCCCCTTGTGCAGCAATAACTGCAACTAAACATTTCCGGTAACTGTTGATCAGTCCTGCACACCAGCTTGGAGGAATTTTAGCCCATTCCTCCGTACAGAACAGCTTCAACTCTGAGATGTTGGTGGGTTTCCTCAAATGAACTGCTTGCTTCAGGTCCTTCCACAACATTTCGATTGGATTAAGGTCAGGACTTTGACTTGGCCATTCCAAAACATTAAATTTATTCTTCTTTAACCATTCTTTGGTCAAACGACTTGTGTGCTTAGGGTCATTGTCTTGCTGCATGACCCACCTTCTTTTGAAATTCAGTTCATGGACAGATGTCCTGACATTTTCCTTTAGAATTGACTGGTATAATTCAGAATTCATTGTTCCATCAATGATGGCAAACCGTCCTGCACCAGATGCAGCCAAACAGGCCCAAACCATAATACTACCACCACCATGTTTCACAGATGGGATAAGGTTCTTATGCTGGAATGCAGTGTTTTCCTTTCTCCAAACATAACGCTTCTCATTTAAACCAAAAAGTTCTATTTTAGTCTCATCCATCCACAAAACATTTTTCCAATAGCCTTCTGGCTTGTCCACGTGATCTTTAGCAAACTGCAGACGAGCAGCAATGTTCTTTTTGGAGAGCAGTGGCTGTGGCAGTTCCTTCTGAGTGGGTGGAGCACAGAGGACGGCAGGACAGAGATCAGGTTTGTTCATAGGCTTTATTGCCACACTTTTCAGTCTAACAATATTTTTCCCAAAGTAGAGACACACACACACACACCAGCGTCTCGTCCGGGGATGAGCTCCCCTCTGCTCTCACTCTCCCTCCTTAAATAGGGCGCGGTTTACTGGGGAGAAGACACACAAAACATAGGTTAATCACACTCAGGTGAAGCGATTCTGCCACTTACCTTCCCCAACTCCGCCCCCCTGTCACAGACCGGCGCTTGACCACGCCCCCACTGCCACAGTGGCTTTCTCCTTGCAACCCTGCCATGCACACCATTGTTGTTTAGTGTTCTCCTGATGGTGGACCCATGAACATTAACATTTGCCAATGTTAGAGAGGCCTTCAGTTGCTTAGAAGTTACCCTGGGGTCCTTTGTGACCTCACCGACTATTACACACCTTGTTCTTGGAGTGATCTTTGTTGGCCGACCACTCCTGGGGAGGGTAACAATGATCTTGAATTTCCTCCATTTGTACACAATCTGTCTGACTGTGGATTGGTGGAGTCCAAACTCTTTAGAGATGGTTTTGTAACCTTTTCCAGCCTGATGAGCATCAACAACACTTTTTCTGAGGCCCTCAGAAATCTCCTTTGTTCGTACCATGATACACTTCCACAAACATGTGTTGTGAAGATCAGACTTTGATAGATCCCTGTTCTTTAAATAAAACAGGGTGCCCACTCACACCTGATTGTCATCCCATTGATTGAAAACACCTGACTCTAATTTCTTCAAATTAACTGCTAATCCTAGAGGTTCACATACTTTTGCCACTCACAGATATGTAATATTGGATAATTTTCCTCAATAAATAAATGACCAAGTATAATATTTTTGTCTCATTTGTTTAACTGGGTTCTCTTTATCTACTTTTAGGACTTGTGTGAAAATCTGATGATGTTTTAGACCATATTTATGCAGAAATATAGAAAATTCTAAAGGGTTCACAAACTTTCAAGCACCACTGTGTGTGTGTGTGTATATATATATATATATATATATATATATATATATATATATATATATATATATATATATATATATATATAATTTGGTTAATCAGTAACATGATTGGGTATAAAAAGCGTATCCCAGAAAGGCGGAGTCTCTCAGAAATAAAGATGGGGAGGGGTTCACTGCTCTGTGAAAGACTGCCAAACCCCCAAAAAATCCATTTTAATTCCGGCTTGTAATGCGACAAAACAGGACAAACACCAAGGGGGATGAATACTTTTGCAAGACACTGTATTTAAAATTAATTTAAAAACAAAAAGAAAAACAGAGGTTCCTCAAGAGTCTTTGGGTATTTACAGTATTATATAACAGCACTGTTTAATTCTCAATGATTGCTCAGAAGGTGTTGATTAATTTTCTGTAATAGCAGGACTGACAATAGTAGTTCTAATATGTTATTGTTTAAATAGTAGCAACTGAAACAGAGATTTATTTGGTGGACATTCCCCATAAATGGGTTAAAAACATGTGTAATTGTTTCTATGGAGACTCACAACACTATGTTCAGCATGTATAGAAGGAGTCTCCAGTGTCAGCCATTTGTAACAGACAGAAGTAAAGCTCGAATTTGACCTTTTCCAATACAGGACTGTCTTCAGAATGGCGGGTTTAGAGGTTCCTCATAATGTTCTGCATCAAGAGAGAGAAAATAGACTGGTGAGAGACCAGCTGTTTATAGCTGCTCTAACATATGTAATAACAGGAAATAACATATTTGGATGTTCCACAAAATTAAATGTAATTATAAATAAATTAAAAGTATGATGCATTATTCTTTAACGATTGAAAAAAAAATTTAATCATGGCAAATTGGGACAAAATAGTACAGGATATAAAATAATTTGGGATGTTCTGTTTTTAACTTTGGGTCATCAGTAATTCCCCTTCACACTGAACTGCATTACACCCCAATGTTGCTTATTTCCTAAAACAGCATGCCCATTGTTTTATTGCGTACTTAGATTGCTAAAGGGGTCCTATTTGGAAACCTCTCTGAAAAGAAAGCACTCTGTTTTAAGGGTTCCCTGGAGGAATAAATCATCTCTCCTCCAGAGAATTAACCAGAGGAGTAAATAATATCTAATATAGTTAGGTTTTTTCCAAGCAAGGTTTCAGAGGTGCCAATATTTGTAAGAATAATTTCTAGATGAGAAAAATGTAGATTACAAACTTTTATTTAAGGTTGAATATCTTCCAGGATTTAGTTTGATGACCTTTATCTCAAGTACTCATAATTTCAAGAGGTGACACTGACGGTGTTGGGTTTCATCCACCAGTCCATATTTTATACAACTTCTCATAAACTTTGTGTAAAGGTTCTAAATGGATATCTCATCTCATCTCATTATCTCTAGCTGCTTTATCCTTCTACAGGGTCGCAGGAAAGCTGGAGCCTATCCCAGCTGACTACGGGCGAAAGGCGGGGTACACCCTGGACAAGTCGCCAGGTCATCACAGGGCTGACACATACAGTAGACACAGACAACCATTCACACTCACATTCACACCTACGGTCAATTTAGAGTCACCAGTTAACCTAACCTGCATATCTTTGGACTGTGGGGGAAACCAGAGCACCCAGAGGAAACCCATGTGGACACGGGGAGAACATGCAAACTCTGCCCAGCAAGGCCCTCGCCAGCCACGGGGCTCGAACCCGGACCTTCTTGCTGTGAGGCGACAGTGCTAACCACTACACCACCGTGCCGCCCCTAAATGGATATATTATAAATAAAAATGAAAACGCATCAATATTGCTTTCAAAATGTTTTTCACTATTGGTTGATCAAATTAATGATGATGCTAATGTTTGTTCCAGTCTTACTCATGATCTTTACATGCGCAAAATACTCCAGTTTTTGCCCTTGTTCCAAAAAAGAAAATATCACTCGTAAGCAACAGGCAAGAGGCCGTGTGTCGCAATCTGCCGTAAAAACACCAATTGAGGCACATATTCCGAATGTGCTGTCCATATTAAATAAAACTGTTTTGGAAGAATCCAGCTTTTTCGGTAGCTTATGGAAAAGCACACAATTTGCAGGGTGATTTTTTTTTTTTGCCAATTTTAATAAATTTGCTTTCAAACTATCTACATTGATCCCTATTATCCATTTTAAAGACTTACTTTTTCCTACCCTAATCCTAATCTCACTCGAGTATCTTAATCTATCTCAGCACTTGTTGATGGAGTTAAAAGTAGCCTTACTTAGTTTAAAAAGTCTCAGTGTAAACCTGTAATATCTGGCAGAGTAACCCAAAAGATCATCAGGGTGTCAACAATCTTGTAACGGGATCTTAATGCTGTTTCAACAACACAAGGACACTTAATGAATTGCTCTCGGAAATGGACTTTGTACTTTGACATCAGTGTTTACAAAACTGTTAGTTCAGATGAAGTTTATGGAGCGGATTATTAGTCACAGGTGATGCATTAAAACCCTCAAGCACAGGACCAGTGAATTTTACACTGGTCTACAAACAGTCACCTGTTCTTAATGGCTTTACACTGAGCTTTTTGTGTGCTTGAGAATTTGAGTGGTGTAATGCTGCTTATTTCATTCCTGGCAAGATTTGCCTATAAAGAATCGTTTAGCTTCTAATCAAATCAGGTAAGAAATGCAACACACATACTAAGAAGAAGAGCCCAGTTTTCACTTTCACTTTCTTTCATTCTTTAGCCCTAAACTCAAGTATCAGGGTGATGGATAAGTTTGTTTGATGTGAAGGATGTAAATTGTTGTCATCTCGCAGCTCTAAGGTTTACGGTTCAATCCTGAGCTCAGGTTACTGGATATCTGATGTTTCACATGTTCTACCCATATCCACGTGAGTTTCCTCCAAGTTCTCCAGTTTCCTCCCACCTCCTGAAAACATGCCATTAGTGTACTGGCTGTAAGTGTGTGTGTGTGTGTGTGTGCATTGTGCACTGTGATGGACTGCGTTCCATTCAGGATGTAATCCCACATCACACCCAATGTTCCCAGGATAGACTTTGGAACCAGAATGCCTCTGATTAGGACAAAGTGGTTACTGGAGATGAATGAAAGAATGAATTTAGTAATGGATATATAAATATGAATAGAAGAAGCACATACGGTTGAACTTTGACAAATATTTGCACTGGATTGCCCCCACAAACCAGATACAGATCTTGCCTCAGCTTTACATTACTCACAAAACCAAATACTTGGCTTCTATGACTGCCAAGCCTCTAGGGATAATCTGTGAAAGCTCCCTTTTGCTTCCATCCAACCAGAGACGAATATCACCAGCGAAGATTTATGGGTTATTTTGGCCAGGGTTTGGCGTCACGTCCCACTGCTGAAAATAGACTGAAAATAGTGAGAGACTCACAAGTGCCCACGATGGGTGCTTAAATGAGGTGCTGCCTCAATCCGTTTAGCCAGGAAGTCCAAAACCTATTATGGCAGCACTGATTTTAAAGAAGAACGTCTGCAGTTATGTTGCATAACTGCTTTCTGACATGTGGAAAAGACAAACTCAGAATGTATGGACAAGAGAGTCCTGTCATTTAGCTGGATGCTGATGTTTTACCATACCCCCTTTACTCACCCACCCAGCCTGCTTCATGGCTCTGGGCTGAATCTGAAAGCCCCAGTGGATTGGGAAATCCCACTTGATGGGCTTGTCCTGGCTCAATCTGTTTGCTCTAATGGACGTAATGGCTGTTTGTCGTCCTCAGTGTTCTTCCTGCTGCGCTCTACTGCAGTGAGAGTGAGGAATGCTGTACGAAGGGTGCGGGAGGGGCTGACAGTGGTGAGGGGATGGGGATATATACAGGGAGAGAGAGAGAGAGAGAGAGAGAGAGAGAGAGAGAGAGAGAAGAAACAGAGCAGCCACTCACTGAAGCAATCGGTTTCTCTCCTTCCAGACATGGAGCAAGCCTGTGAGTACTTAATTTCATTCCCCAGCTGTGCATGTTTATACGTGTGTGCTTGCATGTGTGTGTGCATGTGTGAACATCCTGAGAGGTATAGTTCATAAAGTTTGCTACTCTTATGAGGTAAAATTAAGGTAAGGAACAAGACCAGGATCTTATCTGACATTACTCTGTGTTGAATCCTACAGTGGTCTGAGATTGTTTAATTGCATAATATTTAATTAATCATCGACTAAACACAGTAAGGAAAAACATCATTGATATTAGAGCCCAGCGATATTTGGTTATATGATGTGCTCAGAGCGGGTTGCTGTACTTCTTTTCATGTCACAAGCCTATTAGTTTGTCTTTCCTGTGTCAATAGCTTAGTCAAACTGCAGAATTACTGTGCAATTAGTGTGAGTGTTTGTTTTATGGCTGTGCGGATTGGTTTGTTCATTGGGCTTTACCATGAACATTTATCCTTCACTCCATGATGAACCTGTATGGACTGAGGAGGTGTGTTATCTGTCTGATGTACCGTATTTGCAACTCAAATTCAGTGAAATCCTAAAAAGTAGTATTTGCATTTGATGGTATTTGCATATCCATATCCTCTATACAGCATCCTGGTCAAGACGACCATAACAGATTTGCTTTTCAAAAGAAAGGCCACTGAAAGAGTCACAAAATTTAACGATCTGGGCATTATGCTAGGCGAAAATCTTACATGGAAGAAACATTCTGACTTTGTCTACAATAAAGTGGTTAAACGCTTGGGTCTTCTCTCACATGTTCAATACGGTCTCACTTTCAAAGCTGCAAAATGTATTTATCATAGTATAATCAAACCAGTTCTAAACTATGCTGACAGTGCATGGGGTAGTTTATCCATTGGAAGTTGCACGAACTTGCAGTGTCTTGCAAAAGTATTCATCCCCCTTGGTGTTTGTCCTGTTTTGTCGCATTACAAGCTGGAATTAAAATGGATTTTGGGGAGTTTAGCACCATTTGATTTACACAACATGCTGACAACTTTAAAGGTGAAAATTGTTGTTTTATTGTGACACAAACAATAATTAAGATGAAAAAAAAAACACCAACCCAGAAATCTGGAGTGTGCATAGGTATTCACCCCCCAAAGTCAATACTTTGTAGAGCCACCTTTTGCCGCAATTACAGCTGCAAGTCCCTTGGGGTATGTCTCTATTAACTTAGCACACCTAGCCACTGGGATTTTTGTCCATTCCTCAAGGCAAAACTGCTCCAACTCTTTCAAGTTAGATGGGTTGCGTTGGTGTACAGCAATCTTCAAGTTATGCCACAGATTCTCAATTGGATTGAGGGTCTGGGCTTTGACAAGGCCATTCCAAGATATTTAAATGTTTCCCTTTAAACCACTCCAGTGTAGATTTAGCAGCATGTTTAGAGTCATTGAACTGTTGGAACGTGAACCTTCGTCCCAGTCTCAAACCTCTGGTTGACTCAAACAGGTTTTCCTCCAGAATTGCCCTGTATTTAGTGCCATCCATCGTTCCTTCAGTCTTGACCAGCTTTTCTGTCCCTGCAGATGAAAAACATCCCCACAGCATGATGCTGCCACCACCATGCTTCACTGTAGGAATGGTGTTCTCAGGGTGTTGGGTGGCATTTCCCATGATGGCCAAAAAGATCAATTTTAGTCTCATTTGACCAGAGAATCTTCTTCCATGTGTTTGGGGAGTCTGCCACATGCTGTTGGGTAAACTTCAAATGTGTTTTCTTTAACCAATGGCTTTTTCCGGCCACTCTCCCATAAAGCCCCACTCTGTGGAGTGTATTGCTTAAAGTGGTCCGATGGACAGATACTCCCATCTCCACTGTGGATCTTTGCAGCTCCTTCAGTGTTATCTTTGGTGTCTTTGTTGCATCTCTGATTAATGCCCTCCTTGCCTGGTCTGTGAGTTTTGGCAGGTGGCCTTCTCTTGTCAGGTTTGCAGTGGTGCCATATTCTTTCCATTTTGCTATAATGGATTTAATGGCACTCCCTGGGATATTCAAAGTTTGGGATATTTTTTAAAACCCAACCCTGATCTATACTTCTCCACAACTTTGTCTCTGACCTGCTTGGAGGCTCCTTGGTTTTCATGTTGCTTGCTTAGTAGTGTAGCAGAGTCAGGGTCCTTCCAGAACAGGTTGATTTATACAGACATCATGTGACAGATCATGTGACACTTTGATTACACACAGGTGGATCTTAATCAACTAATTATGTGACTTATGAAGTGAATTGGTTGGACTTGAGTTCTTTCACTAGGAACTCAAGTATTCATAGTTACAACACTCAACGTAAATCTGATTTGTATTTAGGGGTTTCATACAAAAGGGGGTGAATACCTATGCGCACTCCAGATTTCTGTTTTTTTCATCTTAATTATTGTTTGTGTCAATCAAATGGTCAAATGTTGTGTAAATCAAATGGTGCTAATGCTCCAAAAATGCATTTTAATTCCATCTTGTAATGCAACAAAACAGGACAAACACCAAGGGGGATGAATACTTTTGTAAGATATTGTAGAGAGGCTCCAAAATTGAGCTGCTTGCATTATCACCAGATGAGACTCCTCTAAGGATGCTATAGAAGTTTTAAACTGGATTGATTTAGAGACAAACAGAAAAATTCATAAGTGTTTGCTAGTATTTAAATGCCTTCATAATTTAGTTCCTAAATATTTGAGCGATTCTTTCACTAGGAACTCAAGTATTCATAGTTACAACACTCGACATAAATCTGATTTGTATTTCCCAAAACTTAAGCTTATGCTAGGTAAACAAACTTTTAGATATTCAGGTTCAATGCTTTTTAATTCACTGCCAGCAAATATGAAATCAGCTATGTCTCTAAATCAATTTAAAAGGCTCATTAGGTCATATTTTTCATAGTCTGATTTATATTATATAATTATTATATTTTTGTTAGTTTCATATATATATTAATCATTTTCATTGCATTTTTTTCTTCTTCAGACCATAACGGTAGTTTTAGTTAACTTTTTAGATTAATCATCTCATCTCATCTCATTATCTCTAGCCGCTTTATCCTGTTCTACAGGGTCGCAGGCAAGCTGGAGCCTATCCCAGCTGACTACGGGCGAAAGGCGGGGTACACCCTGGACAAGTCGCCAGGTCATCACAGGGCTGACACATAGACACAGACAACCATTCACACTCACATTCACACCTACGGTCAATTTAGAGTCACCAGTTAACCTAACCTGCATGTCTTTGGACTGTGGGGGAAACCGGAGCACCCAGAGGAAACCCACGCGGACACGGGGAGAACATGCAAACTCCACACAGAAAGGCCCTCGCCGGCCACGGGGATCGAACCCGGACCTTCTTGCTGTGAGGCGACAGCGCTAACCACTACACCACCGTACTGCCCTAGATTAATCATATTAACGAGATTATTAAAGATTATTGTAATATATTTTTGAAATTGCAAATTAGTTATAGTTGTATATTGTCTCATCTCATCTCATTATCTCTAGCCGCTTTATCCTTCTACAGGGTCGCAGGCAAGCTGGAGCCTATCCCAGCTGACTACGGGCGAAAGGCGGGGTACACCCTGGACAAGTCGCCAGGTCATCACAGGGCTGACATATAGTCACAGACAACCATTCACACTCACATTCACACCTACGGTCAATTTAGAGTCACCAGTTAACCTAACCTGCATGTCTTTGGACTGTGGGGGAAACCGGAGCACCCGGAGGAAACCCATGCGGACACGGGGAGAACATGCAAACTCCGCACAGAAAGGCCCTTGCCGGCCCCGGGGCTCGAACCCAGGACCTTCTTGCTGTGAGGCGACAGCGCTAACCACTACACCACCGTGCCGCCCCGTTGTATATTGTATTTTTGAAATTATAAATTAATAGTTTTGCAGGGCTCCTATGGATACCAGCTGTGCTGAATGGGCCACCCTGTTGAAATAAAATCTGTCTGTCTGTCTGTCTGTCTGTCTGTCTTTTTTTCTAACCCACAACTGCTCCCTGGGTGCGTAGCATAGCTGCCCACTGCTCTGGGTATGTGTGTGTGCTCATTGCCCACTTGTGTGTGCATGTGTGTGTTCATTGCTTCAGATGAGTTAAATGCAGAGGTTAAATTTCACTGTGTGCTTAAGTCTGTGCTTGAGTGTATGTGTGACAAATAAAGGCTTCTTGGCTTCTTCTTGGCTTTTGGAGACCAATAAAGCACAATGAGGTCCATAATCCAATCAAGGACCTGTGATCAAAACTGAAAAGTGTGATGCAGAGGAATTCCTTAATATATAGCTAAAAAAAATCTTATAGCTTGAAAGAAAGAAAGCACAACTTTATTCATCACACACTTGTGAAATGTCCTCTCTGCATTTAACCCATCTGAAGTAGTGAACACACTCATACATGAGCAATGAGCACACACACACCCAGAGCAGTGGGCAGCCATGCTAACAGCGCCCAGGGAGCAGTCGGGAGTTAGGTGCCTCACTCAAGGCCACCTCAGCCCAAGGCCGTCCCATATTAATCTAACCTGCACGTCTTTGGATTGTGGGGGAAACCGGAGCAAACCCACACAGACACAGGGAGAACATGCAAACTCCACACAGAAAGGCCCTTGCCAGCCGCTGGGTTTGAACCCAGAACCTTCTTGCTGTGAGGCGACCATGCTAACCACTATACCACCGTGCCACCCAATGGTTGATGGATAGAAATGAAACTGACATTCAGATAAAGTTGAGACATGGTTTATTATGAATGTTAGTTCTTTTTACAGTGCATTCCAGGTCTTCTGCCTCCAGCTCGCACACATTTTTGCAGCCTTTAAAACACCTGGCTTTTATAATCATTGTGCTACAGCCTCTTATTATCTGACTCATTTGTGCTGGGAAGAGAATAAAGGTGTGAGCTGCTTCAGGTTCTCAAAGGCACAAATGCAATTCTCTGCTTTACTTGATGACCACTCTATTCTTTCCAATTTTACTTTGGACAAGCTTTGAGGGAATGGTTTAGGAATTATAGTATAGTTTTACATCCTATCATTTAAGTTCAGACAGCATTCTCGGAATGGGTGTGTTTCTGATACATATATTCAAAATACATATTTGAAATACAAAATATTATGGGCAGGATGGAATAAAAATGATGTGGTGACATTATGTAAATTGACACTTAGGAGACTGAAGTCCATATTAAAACAGACACTCACACCAAAACTCTCTTACAGCTCGAAATTCCCTCCAAAAGTTTTATCACCTTCTGTTTGGGAACAGTAATACCTCAGTTCATCAGGGATTGATATGAAAATAGCAATGATGCAAAAACCAAGACTTGTAACTATGTTACTGCGTTTCTATTAAAGGTACGGTAGGCGATTTTTTTTTTCAGAAGCATTTCTTGTTATACATATTTCTTGAAATTCATATTACATCCCAATAGCAATGAATAAATCAAATGCTCTGACAATAAAAAGAAAGAATACATCATCTCTGGCAGTCACAGGGCTGTGAAAAGCCTGTCCAATCATTTCTTTCAGTCCAAATGAAATGATTGGATGGCCTACCTGCTTGTGTATCTACCAACCTACATACCTGCATGCACTCTTCCCTGTGCACTCATTGCATGTGACCAGAGTCTTTCACAAGGCTAGGCAGATATATTGCTAAAGCTAGTGAGCTAGTCGCACAAGAATGGTTGAGGAAGGGCAGCCAAAATTTCCAGTTAAAGTTATACCTACAATAGCTTGCACTGCTAAACAAATCAGAAAAGGCTACAATGAAAGACAGGTTGGATAAATGCTGCCTTCATGTGCTATCAGAATTATGGTAATTACAAGTTCCGACTTGGAAGTTGCAAATTAACACCTCCTCAACTTGAAATTTGGAGTGGGAACTTCAGAAATAATTCGGATACCCGAGTTCCCAAGTTGGGATGACCTTCAACCTTTCAACATGGCACAGGACAGTTTCAGTAATGGATGGTAGGTAATTGTTTATTTTTACCAATACAACTGTCGTTAGCTGTTGCATGTGTACATAATCTTTTCTGTGTACACTTTACTTGATATATAACAGTGCTATTTAGCATGTGTGTTACACAATCAAAATTGGATTTCACCAAGCAACAAGCAAGAAGGAATCTTGCATCCACTATTTTTAATTTCGCTCCAACAACAAAGCACTTGAATATGACATACTCCTAAGTCTGACTTCACAAGTGGGAAGTAGGACCTTTCAACTAGCACATGAAGGCAGCCAAAGCAAAAGGTCAAACCACAGTGAATATCAATATGGCTTTTCAACGATGGCGTCAACTGAGATAGTTATCTTTGTTTTGTTTTTTGGGGAATTTTGTGAGTTGGATATGAAAATGATGTGCTATGGTCTTCTCCCCTACACTGTTTTGTAGTAGTCAGGCAATGTGTGTTCATGTGTTTTGGAAGAGCGGCTTTGGAGGGAGGGTTGTAGGGATAGAGTGGAAATTTTTAGTTGGATAATTTCAAAATCTAGCTTACTTTTCCTGTTTTTTCCAAAATCACCTATTCTGCCTTTAAGTGTATAAAGGATTTCACATGTGCATGCTTTTAATAAACAAATTGATGCTTAGAAATATGCAAATGAAGTCATGAGACAAGACATGGACAGTAACCCTGATACTAGACATTACATTAACCATTGCATAACTCAAGTTGTGTAATTGCCAGTGTTGTAGTCAAGTCACTAAACCTCAAATCTGAGTCCAGCCTTGAGTCCCCAGTGTTCAAGTCTGAGTCAAGTCCAAGTCATGAAAGAAAATTTCGAGTTGAGTCCGAGTCGAGTCTACTATTGAGCCGAGTCGAGTCTGATTTGAGTATGAGAACAAGACTCCAACTGCATCATTTGACGGTGGCTGTTGCTGCCTTTATGTGAAAGCGTCTCTGCTACTGTGTTGGACTAACGTTACTGCTTGACTACTCCATAGGCTACAGATAAAAAGCTTGTTAATCGCTCAGCAAGCCCTGCCCACTATCAACAGGGCAAATAACATGAGAGAGGGTTAACACTAGTTAGTTCATTGGTCAGCAAGCCCCACTATCAACAGAGCAATGAACATAGTGTGTCACTGGTATAGTCTTGCAAAATGGCAATTGAAGTTTGAGGTTGTCCTCGTCGTCTCCTCGATAGTTCTTCTACATGTGGAACACATAGCAGTGCATTTTTTTCCCACTACATGAGAAGTCTGTATAAGCAAAGCAGACAATCCTAGGGGCTTCTCTCTAGGCATTTTAGCGCCATAAACATTAGTTTGTTCCTGAACATGATGTATGAACAGGTGAATGTGCATTCTCTTGCACGAAATTAGTATAAAAATTAATTTAGATATACATATCTTGTGCCAAATTATTATGGCATGTTACAAAAAAAATAAAGAAAAAATCTGAATCCTCGTCTCCAATTTACAAGTCCGAATGTACTTAATGCACGAGTCCGAGTCATCAGTGCTCAAGTCCAAGTCAAGTCACGAGTCCTTAAAATTAGGGCATGAGTCGGACTCGAGTCCAAGTTCTGGACTCAAGTACTACAAGCCTGGTGATTGCTATGAATTTGGAAGTGTGAGACCATGTTAATCAATCAGCAATAGTTTTCACTAGCTGGTGTGTTAGATGCTAGCTATCAGGAAAAGCTTCTATGATCTTGTAGCTATGTAAACCTCTCACCTCTTGGCAGCAAGATAGCATGTGGGGTACAGCAATACTTACAAACCAAATATAAACCGAAGTACCAGTGTAGTGACCTTCTGCAGATTTAGTACATACCACTAGTGTGGGTATGAAAGATATCGTCCGTCAGAACATTTCACTTAGCCGAAGTGGCACTACTGATCTCATGTTCACTTCAAAGTGTATTTCTTGTATTTCAAAATACAAACTCCTGTGCTTTAATCTATTTGTTTGTTTGTATATGATCCCATTTTCGCCCATATTGACAGTGCCGTATTAAGCCAATGCGGTGCCCCTGGGCACTATACCTCAAGTGGCCCCCCCCACGCGCACGCGTTCAGTAACCTCCTGCACACACAAACCTTCCCTTTTGCTGTCAAAAATAGTAGCATATACATAAACAATAGTACACATAAACAAGGTCATTCTTCCTCATTGAAAATTTATTAAGTAGGCTACATCAGCCCATCAAATTCACTGAAAACAACCAACGATATGCATGTAGGCATATTGAAATGTCTTATTCAAAAATGAGCAGCATATATTTGTATGTCTCCCTCGGCTAACACTGGCTGTGGTTGTAGCATCTCCCCGGCTAGTGCTAGCAGGTCCATCTCCCTCACTAGCATCGCTGATTTCACTAGCTTCGGCTTCAGCGCTGGTAGTGACAGCAGTTGTCGATGTTTTTATAAAAAAAAAGATCTAACACTGGAACATTTTTAATTGTAGCTACACGCCTGGAGCCTCTCTTTTTTTTATTTTCTCTTCGCACAACCACTCAATTGATGTCTGTCCATTTTTCATTTCTACCGCGGTTTTAAAAAAATTGATACATTTCACCGTAGGTGGACTGGCTCAACTGACAGGTTGAGGAAAGGGGGGTTAATGAATTATATATGACTATTTAACAATGTCAAGTGTATAACCATTTTAAGTGTACAAACATTCACGAAAAATATTTTTAAATTTTCTGTCATGTGCTGCCCCCCCGGTGGTGTAGTGGTTAGCGCTGTCACCTCACAGCAAGAAGGTCCTGGGTTTGAGCCCTGGGGCCGGCAAGGGCCTTTCTGTGTGGAGTTTGCATGTTCTCCCCGTGTCTGCGTGGGTTTCCTCCGGGTGCTCCGGTTTCCCCCACAGTCCAAAGACATGCAGGTTAGGTTAACTGGTGACTCTAAATTGACCATGAATGTGAATGGTTGTCTGTGTCTATGTGTCAGCCCTGTGATGACCTGGCGACTTGTCCAGGGTGTACCCCGCCTTTCGCCCGTAGTCAGCTGGGATAGGCTCCAGCTTGCCTGCGACCCTGTAGAAGGATAAAGCGGCTAGAGATAATGAGATGAGATGAGATGAGAGATGGTGCTGCCCCCCCACTGGCTGTGAGTGGTTGGTGCCCCTGGGCACTGTGCCGCAGGCCCATATAGTTAATCCGGCCTTGCATATTGATCATTTGCCAATTTCCACCAAGTAGCAAGCTCATCACATGACAGCTACCAACCAAGGACTGTGAAGGCTACCACCTGCTTCCTCCAAGATATGTGAAGCCAGCCAAGACATAGTTTCAAATTGCTGCTCATGCTCCATCACAAGCTGGCTAAACATCCTCAGAGGAAGGTGCCAACTCCCCTTTTTGCATACATGAGCTCGCAGTCAGCCACAATTGGCTAATGTCATTGTAATTGACAGGGGAGTGACAGTATAACATCCCTCTCACCCAGAGAGCACAACCTTTTTCATAGAAAGCATCATTTTGCTCTCTAAGACTCTTAGCCACAAATGACTGTTGCATTGTTGGGATTTGAACTCGCGATCTTTTATTTTGCATTTATGTTACAATCCCAATTCCAAAAAAGTTGGGATGTTGTGTAAACTAAAAACAAAAACATAATGTGATAATTTGCAAATCTTGGAAACCATATATTTCATTGAAAATAGTACAAAGACAACATTTCAAATGTTGAAATTGAGAAATGTTTTTGTTTTTTGAAAAATATATGCTCATTTTGAATTTGATGTCAGCAACATGTTTCAAAAAAGTTGGGACAGGGGCAACAAAAGACTGAAAAATTTGTGTAATGCTAAAAAAACTAATTTTGTGAATTAGCAACAGGTCAGTAACATGATTGGGTATAAAAAGAGCATCCCAGAGAGGCGGAGTCTCTCAGAAGTAAAGATGGGGAGGGGTTCACTGCTCTGTGAAAGACTGCGTGGGCAAACAGTGCAACAATTTAAGAATAACGTTCTTCAACGTAAAATTGCAAAGAATTTGTGGATCACATCATAATATCATTAAAAGATTCAGAGAATCTGGAGAAATCTCTGTATGCAAGAGACAAGGCTGAAAACTGGCATTGGATGCTTGTGATCTTCAGGCACTCAGGAGACACTGCATTAAAAGCAGACACATGTCTGTAGTGGAAATCACTGTATGGGCTCAGGAACACTTCAGAATCGTTTGTGAAAACAGTTCATTACTGTTTCCACAAATGCAAGATAAAACCAGATATAAACAATATCCAGAAACACCGCCACCTTCTCTGGGCCCGAGCTCTTTTATGGTAGACTGAGGTGACGTGAAAAACTGTCCAGAGGTCTGATGAATCAAAAGTAGAAATTCTTTTGAGAAATCATGGACACCACGTCCTCCAGGCTAAAGAGGAGAAGAGACCATCCGGCTTGTCATCAGTGCACAGTTCAAAAGCCAGCATCTGTGATGGTATGAGGGTGTATTAGTGCACATGACATGGGTAGCTTGTACATCTGGGAAGGCAGCATTAATGCTGAATGATATATACATGTTTCAGAGCAATATGCTGCCATCCAGACAAAATCTTTTTCAGGGAAGGCCTTCCTTCTTTCAGCAAGACAATACCAAACGGCTTTCTGCACATATTAAAACTACATGGCTCCGTAGTAAATGAGTCAGGGTGCTAAACTGGCCTGCCTGTAGTCCAGACCTGTCTCCCATTTAAAACATTTCGTGCGTTATGAAGCGCAAAATACGACAAAGGAAATCCTGAACTGTTGAGCAACTGAAATTGTATATCAAGCAAGAATGGGACAACATTTCTCTTTCAAAACTACAGCAATTGGCCTCCTCAGTTCCCAAACGTTTACAGAGTGTTGTTAAAAGTAGAGGTAATGCAACACATTGGTAAACATGTCCCTGTCTCAACTTTTTTGAAACGTGTTGCTGACATCAAATTCAAAATGAGCATATATTTTTCAAAAAACAATACAATTTCTCAGTTTCAACACTTGATATGATGTCTTTGTACTATTTTCAATGAAATATAGGGTTTCCATGATTTGCAAATTATCACACTCTGTTTTTATTTTCAGTTTACACAGTGTCCCAACACTTTTGGAACTGGGGTTGTATATTAAATTAACAATCACAGCATGTGGTGAAGCCTTGCTGAAGGCCATTTCCTGAAGCGGCACTCCCATACCTGCTACCACTCCTCTCCCATCAGCCAGGGCTTTTTAAGAACTGTTTGGAGCTGCTCCATTTGCCAGACTGTCTCTTGTAGACTTTCTTCACCTCACTACAGCTCATTGGTATTGTGTCTTCTTGATTCCCCCTGCCTGAATTTCTCCTTGTTTTTTGTCAAGTTTTTCTGTCCAGTTTTTGTCCCTGTTTTTTGCCTGCCTGTTCTTTTGAATTGTGTCTTTTGCTACCTCTGCCTGGATTTCCCTTGTCCCTGTGTTCATCAGTTTTTGTGAAGATTTCTGTCTTTTTTTTGTCCCAGATCATGTCTACTGTGTTTTTGACCTCCTGGCCTGTTTTTTTGACTACCGATTTTTGCCTGAGCCCTACTGTACCTTTTGCCTTTCTGCCATCTACTTCATTAAAGAAGTTTTCTCTTTACACTGCCTGTTTTCTGAGTCTGCTCTTGGGTCCTCACTTCACCTCAACTCGCCACTCCTGACAGGTGAAGTTCATTCCACCGCTTTGTTGTAGGTACTGAGAATAGTCTTGTGGGATGGTTGGTCAAGTCATGCTTGGGGCTTGAAGGGAATGTGGTACAGTGCGGGTTTCATTAATGTCTTAAATCTGATGTAGGAAGCCATGGCCTAATGGTTAGAGAAGCAGCTTTGGGACCAAAAGGTCTCCGAGTTTGATTCCCTGGACCAGCAGGAATGGCTGAAGTGCCCTTGAGCAAGACACCTAACCCCCAAATGCTCTCCAGGCTGCTCTGAGTATGTTGTACATTGCTCTGGATAAGAGTGTCTGCTAAATGGCATTCATATAATGATGTGGGCACCTACAGGAGTGGGGTGGTGTTATAGACCATTTTTAGATTGAAACATGGAGCTGCATTCTGGACCAGTTGCCAGGGCTGGATGGCAGGCACAGGAAGCCACTTGCAGTAGCTCAATCTTGAGATGACAAGGGATTTACCAAATACCTGAGCATAATCTGTAGGAAGGAACAGCCAGATCCTGCTGATGCTGTAAACGAGAAACCTGCATCACAGAATCAGTATAGAAACACGAGTAGAAACTGATAGCTGATTGTCCTGAACAACACAAAAGGTCATGCATTACTAGAGTGTTCACAGCATTTCTAGGGAGATGACAGGATCTTGATGTTGGGATGTATCTTCTGGTATATGCAACAGTTCAGTGTTGCTGGAATTAACTTTAAATGATGAACTGCTGTCTGTAATGAGATGACTGCCAGACGTGCAGAGATTTGAGCTGAGACATGATTAGATTAGATAAAACTTTATTGATCCCTTTGGGTGGGTTCCCTCAGGGAAATTAAGAAATTATGAGTGTCTGAGAGAAGAAAAGGAAAAAAAAACAGTTATATGTTTTCCACCTAGTAGTGGCATGAGAAGATCAGAGGCTGTTACCTCACTGAAAGAGTGGATTTAGAGAAAGAGGACAAGCCAGTTTTAAACTAGCATCTATGGGTAGCAGATCATTCAGTGTTGCTGCTCCTAAACTTTGGAACTCATTACCACAATCGCTTCGTGACTGCTTCACTCTCTCTTCCTTCAAAGCTAACTTGAAAACTTTCCTCTTTACCTCACACTACTCTTCCTAGGGTGGCTTTTTTTTTTGGTAACTCCTGTGTAAAGCGTCCTTGGGTTTGTGAAAGGCGCTATATACATTGAACTTATTATAAACAACTAAGCCTTGTGGGACTCCATGGAGCATAATATTTTGTATTATTAAACATACAGGACACACTTTCAATGGAATAAAAACATGTATTCTATTCCCTTCTAGTGAGTTCCATTCATTTGGTTTGATAGCATGCAATATTGTTAGCATATTGCTTATCCTACATGTATTATGTCACTCTACCCAATGGAGACTGAGCATTGAATATGGTTGACGATATTACATGGTTGTCAAGACAACATGACATCACACGCTGGAGATGTAAAACTTCCATGCAAGCGAGCGACTGCACCAATTTGTAAACAAACATGGCTGTCAGGTTTGCTTCATTAAATACGGAAGATTTTGAGAGAATTTTGAAAGAGAAAGACGCGTTGAACACCCGAAAGGAATGTGCATGTATAATAATAATAATAGTATTGGCTAGCTTTTTTTTCATAGTATATCAGATATATTCCATTCAGCTAGCATGATATTGAACTCGTCTTTGACTCATTCAATATCATGCTAGCTGAATGGAATATATCTTATATACCACGAAAAAAAACAGCTAATATTTAATTTTATACAACCCCGATTCTAAAAAAGTTGGGACAAAGAACAAATTGTAAATAAAAACGGAATGCAATAATTTACAAATCTCAAAAACTGATATTGTATTCACAATAGAACATAGACAACATATCAAATGTCGAAAGTGAGACATTTTGAAATTTCATGCCAAATATTGGCTCATTTGAAATTTCATGACAGCAACACATCTCAAAAAAGTTGGGACAGGGGCAATAAGAGGCTGGAAAAGTTAAAGGTACAAAAAAGGAACAGCTGGAGGACCAAATTGCAACTCATTAGGTCAATTGGCAATAGGTCATTAACATGACTGGGTATAAAAAGAGCATCTTGGAGTGGCAGCGGCTCTCAGAAGTAAAGATGGGAAGAGGATCACCAATCCCCCTAATTCTGCGCTGACAAATAGTGGCGCAATATCAGAAAGGAGTTCGACAGTGTAAAATTGCAAAGAGTTTGAACATATCATCTACAGTGCATAATATCATCAAAAGATTCAGAGAATCTGGAAGAATCTCTGTGCGTAAGGGTCAAGGCCGGAAAACCATACTGGGTGCCCGTGATCTTCGGGCCCTTAGACGGCACTGCATCACATACAGGCATGCTTCTGTATTGGAAATCACAAAATGGGCTCAGGAATATTTCCAGAGAACATAATCTATGAACACAATTCACCGTGCCATCCGCCGTTGCCAGCTAAAACTCTATAGTTCAAAGAAGAAGCCGTATCTAAACATGATCCAGAAGCGCAGACGTCTTCTCTGGGCCAAGGCTCATTTAAAATGGACTGTGGCAAAGTGGAAAACTGTTCTGTGGTCAGACGAAACAAAATTTGAAGTTCTTTATGGAAATCAGGGACGCCGTGTCATTCGGACTAAAGAGGAGAAGGACGACCCAAGTTGTTATCAGCGCTCAGTTCAGAAGCCTGCATCTCTGATGGTATGGGGTTGCATTAGTACGTGTGGCATGGGCAGCTTACACATCTGGAAAGACACCATCAATGCTGAAAGGTATATCCAGGTTCTAGAGCAACGTATGCTCCCATCCAGACGACGTCTCTTTCAGGGAAGACCTTGCATTTTCCAACATGACAATGCCAAACCACATACTGCATCAATTACAGTATGGCTGCATAGAAGAAGGGTCCGGGTACTGAACTGGCCAGCCTGCAGTCCAGATCTTTCACCCATAGAAAACATTTGGCGCATCATAAAACGGAAGATACCTAAGACAGTTGAGCAACTAGAATCCTACATTAGACAAGAATGGGTTAACATTCCTATCCCTAAACTTGAGCAACTTGTCTCCTCAGTCCCCAGATGTTTACAGACTGTTGTAAAGAGAAAAGGGGATGTCTCACAGTGGTAAACATGGCCTTGTCCCAACTTTTTTGAGATGTGTTGTTGTCATGAAATTTAAAATCACCTAATTTTTCTCTTTAAATGATACATTTTCTCAGTTTAAACATTTGATATGTCATCTATGTTCTATTCTGAATAAAATATGGAATTTTGAAACTTCCACATCATTGCATTCCGTTTTTATTTACAATTTGTACTTTGTCCCAACTTTTTTGGAATCGGGGTTGTATATGTATATATTGCCTATTCCTGAATATTTAAATGAGCTTTGGATACAACTACTTTATTAAAGTGCCATTCCACCATTGGATGTATTCTTTGGCATAAAATACAATATATTTTATGACAACATGACTAGACAGAGAAATCTTTTAGCTTCAAAATGATATATCAAACATAATTTTTGACAACGACAAGTATATTAATTTTGCGACCAAAGTCCCCTACCCTTTTAATTTCTGCGCGGTAGTGAAACGTGATGTCATCGGCAGGTTCCCCTTCTTGTGTACCACGTCACGTGTGATGTGGCACAGATTATCAGCAATGGCGGACAGAATGCGATTTCCACTTGTCGATTGCTGTGCCGATATTCACCATCAACTGTCTCCTTTGGGCATCACTTGCTATTTTCCTACGCTTCTTTTCCGAAGCTGACAATCGCGTTCTATCCGCCATTGCTGATAATCTGTGCCACGTCACACGTGACGTGGTACACAAGAAGGGGAACCTGCCGATGACATCACGTTTCACTACCACGCGGAAATTAAAAGGGTAGGTGACTTTGGTCGCAAAATTAATATACTTGTCGTTGTCAAAAAATTATGTTTGATATATCATTTTGAAGCTAAAAGATTTCTCTGTCTAGTCATGTTGTCATAAAATATATTGTATTTTATGCCAAAAAAATACATCCAATGGTGGAATGGCACTTTAAGAACATTTGTACACCAGCACATTCACACATGTTTCCAATCAGCCAATCATGGGGCAACTGCCTTCTTCTGGCTGCTCCCATTAGCGGTCGCCACAGTGGGTCATCGTGATCCGCATATTTGATTTAGCATAGATTTTTTTTACACTGGATGCCCTTCCTGATGCAACCTTCCCCAATCTATCTGGGCTTGGGACTGGCACCAAGTATGCACTGGCTTGGACAAATTTAGTGGCTGGATATTTTACCTAATCTGCATGTCTTTGAACTAATCATGGAGCAACTGCACAATGCATAAAATAATAGAAGTCAAAGCTTCAGTTAATGTTAAAAGATTGCCTGTCATCAGTTGTGCATGTTGATTTATTACTTGGGCTAATTGACTGTCGATTTTTTGTAGGAAGAGGTCTGTTTGTTATATACTGTATAATGTGTGGTTTTGCAATTTAAAACTCATTAGGCGTGCATATTGGATGTCATTATTGCATTCCATATAGTGGTGCATTGCATGTATTAAAAAAAAAAAGCAGTGATCAAAAACTACTTAATGTTATGATGTAGTTGGGCTTGTCGTTCCTGGAAGTAATTTCTGCTCTTCCCAGGCAATAGCAATTAAACTCATCTTAGAAAGCCAGATTTGTTTCCTACAGTAAACTACACACACACACACACACACACACACACACACACACCACCACATCCACTACAATTTCAATTACAGGATCCAGAAACAATGGCAGAGAAGAGGATGTGGGATGTGATTGTGTGCTGTGACAGCTGAGACAGTAAAAAGTTGATACGTACATATTCTTGGCAGATAGAGTACACTCTGTCATTGGAAACTGCATTTCTGCAATGTGTTATGGGCAATGCAATGGTAGTTCACTAGTTAGGCTTCTGATCTAGTAAGTGAAAAGTTGCAAGTTCAACCCCTTGGAGCACCATACCTCTACTCAGCTGTATGCTTGGACTTTTATCCTTCCTCACTTGTCACATTGAATGAAACCATTTGAAAAACAAATGGAACATCAATGTCTTTATCATTGTCAGGGTTGTGGTGCATAAGGAGCCTATTCAGGGAACACAAGGTGTGAGGCTGGAATACACTCTGGATGGGGAAGCCAGTGCATCATGCACAGACACATTTATACCCAGGGACAGTTTATCTTCACTAATCCACCTGGGAATTGGGAGGAAACTGGAGAACCCAGAGGAAACCCATGCAGACATGGAGTGAACATGAGAAACTCCACACAGACAGTAACCTGAGCTCAGGACTGAACTATAATCACCACCATTCATGAATTCATTAATTATCAATAACCAGTTTATCATGAGTGAGGGTAAGGGGGAGCGGGAGTTGGACAGATGGATCAGGGCAGCGTTGGCAGTGATACGGACGCTAAACCGGTCTGTGGTGGTAAAGAGAGAGCCAAAAGGCAAAGCTCTCAATTTACTGGTCCATCTACATTCCCACTCTCACCTATGGTCACGAGCTATGGGTAGTGACCGAAAGAATGAGATCGCGGATACAAGCGGTAGAAATGAGTTTTCTCCGCAGAGTGGCTGGGCTCTCCCTTGGAGGCAGGGTGAGAAGCTTGGTCATTTGGGAGAGACTCAGAGTAGAACTGCTGCTCCTCCACATTGAAAGGAGTCAGTTGAGGTGGTTCGGGCACCTTGTTAGGATGCCCCCTGGATGCCTCCCAAGGGAGGTTTTCTGGGCATGCCCCACTGGGAGGAGACCCCGGGGCAGACCCAGGACACGCTGGAGAGATTACATCTCTCGGCTGGCCTGAGAACGCCTCGGTATTCCCCTGGAAGAGCTGGTGGAGGAGGCTGGGGAGAGGGAAGTCTGGGCTGCTCTGCTTAGGCTGCTACCCCCGCGACCCGGATCCAGATAAGCGGTAGAAGATGGATGGATGGATGGATGGATGGATGGATGGATGGATGGATGGACAGTTTATCATGGTCAGGATTGCGGTAGATTCAGAGCCTATCCTAGGGACACTGTGTGGCAGACGGGAGTATACCCTGGATGGGCAGTCCATTACAGTGCTAACACATGTACACTTCGACAATAGCTTAGCTTTTCCAATTCACCGACTGACAGGAGGAGGAGGACACTGGAGAATGCAAAGAAAAACCACATGGACATGGGAGAACATCCAAACCTTCACACAGACCTTCAAACCTTCAATCTGGGGATCCTGGAGCTGTGAAGCAGCAATGCTATCCACTGTGAACCAAGACTTTCTGACAAGCCTCAGATTACACAGTACAGTATTTCTATTCTCTCTACTCGTGGACTCAGTGATTCTAAAAGAGGATGCATCATGTTAGTTTCATTCTCACTGTGCAGGTGGTAAGATCTTTTTCTATCTCCATTGTGGGAAATCTCCTGCAAGTTATTGGCATCATTAGCCTCTGTTTCCCCGTACTCTGAAACCTAATGCTGTACACTCTCCCTGTGATGTGCTATTATTAAATGCCCCAGATTTTCAAATAAGAGCCATTCTAGTTGGGGAAAAATATCACTTACAGGAAGGATAGCAAGATGTCAAATATGGATTGACAGAATTTGCCACACCTTGTTGTGCCTCAGTCATGGGTAGGAAGCCCAAGATAAGGAAGGGCCATAACAAAATGTAAAATGGTTTACAAACTGACCAGTTTTCCTGCTCTGTCCTTGATCCAAAGCACAGAAGATGCACAAATGTAATTATTTTTGGGGTGAAATTTAATGCCATCGACGTATTTCATGTTTTTTTTTTTGTTCATCACTGTACACTGCATTTAAAAGGAACTATTAATGACTATGAGGCCCACTTTGTTGCCAAAGTAAATACAGCACAAAAGAGCACAATGATATATAAAATTCAGTACCATTAGTAGGTTTTATATCCTAGTAGGTGATAACTGCCTGAAGTGTGTGACTATAGATATCCCGTGGTGATGCAATACCAGGGAGAGAAAACACAATTTTTAAAAATATCCATATACATCTAGAAAGGACCTTAATGTATGCAGCTTACTGGGGCTTTAGTTGTCAACATTATGGTGCATATGCACTCGCTGTCCACTTTATTAGGTAAATCTAATATGCATTCAGGCATTTATCCAACCTGCCAATTTTGTGGAACCAGTGTAATGCATAAAATAATGCAGATACAGGTCTAGAGCTTCAATTAATGTTCACATTAAACAGAATGGGATAAAAATGTGATCTCAATGACTTTGACTGTGGCATGGATGTTGACGACAGATCAACATCCATGCCATGTTTGAGTATTTCAGTTTACAGGAAATTATGCGAAAAACAAAAAACTTCCAGTGAGCGGCAATTCTATGGGTGGTAATGTCTTGTTGATGAGAGACGTCAGGGGCCAGACTGGTTTGAGCTGACAGGAAGTTTATGGGAACTCAAATACCAAGTCTTTACAACTGTGGTGAGCAGAAAAGCATTTCAACATGTCGAACCTTGAGGAAGTGTGGCTACAACAACAGAAGACCACATCAGGTTCTGCTCTTGTCGCCTAATGACAGGAATCTGAGGCTACAATGGCCACAGGCTTACTGAAAATGGACAGTTTAAGATTGGAAAAATGTTGCCTCGTGATAAATCTCCATTTCTGTTGAAACATGCAGATGGTAGAGTCATAATTTGGTGTCAACAGCATGAATCCATGGACCCAACTTACCTTGTGTCAACGGATCAAGTTGGTGGTAGTAGTGGTGCAATGGTGTTGGGAATGTTTTCTTAGCACACTGTGGGCCCCTTAATACCACTCAAGTTTTATTTGAATGGCACAGCTGATCTGGGTATTGTTACTGACCATGTGTACTCCTTTATAGCCACAGTTTACCCATCTTATAATTCTAGCACGATAATATGCCGTGTCACAAAGCATCTCAAGCTGCTTCCATTAACATGATAATGAGTTCAGTATACTTCACCAGTCTCCCCAGTCACCATATGTGAATCTTGAAGAGCACCTTTTGGAATGTGGTAGAACAGGAGATTTGCAGCATGAGTGTGCATCTTACAAATCTGTAACAACTGTGTGTCAACAGAAACTAGAATTTCAATGGAATGTTTCTAACACCTTGTGGAATCCGTGCCATGAAAAATTGTTGTTCTTAGAGCAAAGGGGAGTTGTGGGATTGTGGGGTGGAGGGTCTGGAGGTTCTAGCAAGGTCCTGTCTACAATTATTTTCTATGAAAACAGAAAAAAATGCAGGACAAAATGGTGGAAAGGATAGTGCTGAAAAGCAGGCAATGAGAACCGGAAAACATTTTCTTGACTTTATTCAAGTGAGTAAGCCCTGCGATAACCTGGCAACTTGTCCAGGGTATATCCCACCTCTCGCCCATAGTCAGCTGGGATAGGCTCCAGCTTGCCTGTGACCCTGTAGAACAGGATAAGCAGCTACAGATAATGGATGGGATGGATGGATGGATATCAGTGGGCAGCAGTTAAGCATGTTATGTGGTATGCCAAGGGTTCTTATAGTGTTATACCACAGGTTCCAAATCCTGTTCCCTGAGTACAACCTGTCCTTCACATTTTAGTGTTTTTCTTGCTCCCTGGGTCAATTAATCAGCTAAATAACAACCATTTCTGGGTTGAAGTGAATGTGTTAGAGCAGAATGTGCAGGATGGGGTACTCCAGGACCATGATTGGAAACTTGTGAATTATTTACATCATGAGTAACCGGCCAGTTAAGAAGTCAAAGTCCTTCCTGTGCCAGCACCTGGTATTTCCAGGCAGTCTCCCATCCAAGTACTAACCAGGTTGAGGAGGTAGTGCCGAAGTCCATTTCTATAGCCCTCAGCCTCTCGCCTATTACATAGCTAGGGTTACAGTGGGGGGCTGGTCCTCTGGTAACCACAAGAGTGTGACCCCCTACTCACATCTGTATTGTAGAGTGCCTTGCCAGATGGCAGTAGGTACCATTTTTATGATGGTCTTTGGTATGACCTGACCGCAAGTAGAACTTATGATCTCCTGGTCGAGAAGCAGACACAATGACCACTAGGCCAACTTGCAGTAACTGGTCATTTAAAGTGGCCGATTATTAGGTTAAGGAAGCCATCCATATTGATGCAATCTCAATGTATCGTTAGTAGGCTTTCGCTGTATGATCATCCTTCTTCAAAGTAAGGCACCATCTACAAGTTTGAGACTTTTGCTTGTTTTGTGTAATTTTTGATTCATCTTGCTGCTGCCAAGTAAGGCAGTTTTATTGGCAGCAATACAGGCTCATGTCACTAGGTTTCACACATGCTCAATGCTTGGAAAATGCAGTCGATCTTGGATTTAAAATGAGTCCACGCATTATTCATTCCAATGTTATTTAAATCTTTATTTTGTTCCAAACATTTTTCTACTTGCCTTTTATGTAAAGAATAAAACACAATGGGCTTTGCTGTTACAGGAATCAATATCATGTCCTGAAGACTCTCAAGACTGATGTTACAAAGTGCTGACACCAGGGACTACATCTATTAATGTTAAATAAACATTTCTTTAAAAAATAAATAAATAAATATAGTATATTTTTCCTTGTTGTATAACAGCACTTTTTCTTAATCATTTATTATTAGTCTTAGATTATGTGGAACTTTTCCCATGACGTCTCCCCTGTGAATGCCTTGTTGCTATATAAACAACAATGTATTAGAATCTATATTTAATGTTAATATAATATAGAATCCACATCTTTTGATTCAATATTTCAATAGTGCTGTGGTATAAGTAACTTTTAACAAACAATAATGTGCACTTTCTCTTCCCCGCAGACTAACTTGCAGTTTGCATTGTATCCTAAACCACCTGAGGTCATGCTGGTGCATTTCTCTCCATATCTGTGACACATCTACTGTATGACTAAGTCTCTTGAAAATTCCTCATGCTTTTCAGTCATTTCCTAATATGTTCTGCAGTCTATCAGGTATTTTGTGTTTGATAAGTCATCCAATGTGTTTTAAAGAGGATCTTGAATCTTGAATCGACTAGTTATCTTTTGTCAAGTTCTCTTGTGCTTCAACTAATCAGTAACACACAGCAGGCCAAGAAACAACCAAGCAATCAACTGTTCAATACCTTTTAAATTAGGAGAGTATGTGTAAATGAAAGCGTGAGTCCTAAGCTGTTTGTGTTCATATCTCATATTTATGCAAATCCATTGCAATTTGGTACAAAAACACACAAATAGAAATCCTCCAATTACTCACAAAGTACACTTTATATTACAGTGAGGTCAGCATGGTGATGCGGTGGTTAGCACTGTCACCTTACAGTAAGAAGCTTCTGGGTTTGATCCTGGCAGCCAACTGGGGCCTTTCTGTATGGGGTCTGCATGTCCTCTCTGTGCCTGTGTGGGTTTCCTCTGGGTGCTCCGGTTTCCTCCCACAGTCCAAAAACATGCAGATTAAGTCAATTACTCTAAATTGTCCATATGTGTGGACAGGTTGTTTTTTTCTGTGTGACCTGCTCAGGGTGTACCCTGCCTATCACCCCAAATTAGTTGAGATTAGCTCCAGCTTCCCTCGTGACACTGAAGGATAAGAGATATAGATGTTCTTAATGGTGTAGTGGTTAGCACTGTCGCCTCACAGCAAGAAGGCCCTGGGTTTGAGCCCAGCGGCCAGCAAGGGTCTTTCTGTGTGGAGTTTGCATGTTCTCCCTGTGTCTGCGTGGGTTTCCTCTGGGTGCTCCGGTTTCCCCCACAGTCCAAAGACATGCAGGTTAGGTTAACTGGTGACTCTAAATTGACTGTAGGTGTGAATGTGAGTGTGAGTGGTTGTTTGTCTCTGTGTCAGCTCTGCGATGACCTGGTGATTTGTCCAGGGTGTACCCGGCCTCTCGCCCATAGTCAGCTGGGATAGGCATCAGCTTGCCTGCGACCCTGTAGAACAGGATAAGCAACTACAGATAATGGATGGATGGAGAGATGGAATACCATTTCTTTTTTCAGATTCTGGGTTCTGGTTCTGGGTTCAAGCCCAGTGGTCAACAGGGGCCTTTCTGTGTGGGGTTTGCATGTTCTCCCCGTGTCTGTGTGGGTTTCCTCTGGGTGCTCTGGTTTCTCCCACAGCCCAAAGACATGTGGTTAGGTTAACATGGGGCAGCCATGGGCTGAAGTGCCCTTGTGCAAGGCACATAACCCCAACTGCTCCCCAGGTGCTGTAGTATAGCTGCCCACTGCTCTGGATATGTGTGTGTGCTCATAGCTCACTTGTGTGTGTGTATGCGTGTGTTCACTGCTTCAGATGGGTTAAATGCAGAGGACCAATTTCACTGTGCTTGAGTGTGCATGTGACAAATAAAGGCTTCTTCTTCCTTTTCTTCTTTAAAAAGATTGAATGAGTATTTTATACTTGTTGCTACTGATAACCGTGAGCTGGCCTAGTGGTTAGCGTGCCCACCTCTCGACCAGGAGCTTGTGAGTTCTACTCGTGGTTGGGTCATGCCAAAGATCGTCATAAAAATGGTACCTACTGCCATCTGCCAAGACACGCTGCAATACAGATGTGAGTGGGAGAGTCAAACTCTCACGGTTACCAGAGAACTAGTGTAACAGTGAAGGTTGACTCCGCTTCTGTCTTTCTCTGTGTTGTGTGATTTACAGAAATGCCACAATCAGTCTGGGTCTGCTGTACTTTATTGCTCTGATATGTTAAAGAAAAGAAAACACAAAATCAGGCACGGAGCGAGCAAGCCGCATCACAGCTCCTCTGACGCTGGCCAGTAGCAAAAGAGCGCCAATATAGATAAAATGAGTAAAACACAATGAATAGTGTTGGGGAAGTTACTTCAAAACTGTTTTGCATTATTTATTACTTGTTACTGTCATTTTAAAGTAATTAGTTACATTACAATATTACTGTATTTAAAATGTAA
This sequence comes from Neoarius graeffei, assembly GCF_027579695.1. Classification (NCBI taxonomy): domain Eukaryota; kingdom Metazoa; phylum Chordata; class Actinopteri; order Siluriformes; family Ariidae; genus Neoarius; species Neoarius graeffei. Next base: position 71,188,553 of record NC_083575.1, on the reverse strand, counting down.
GGCATTACACTACTACTGCATTACTTTTAAGTTACTCTCACCAAAATAACTGGAAGTATGGATTTGGCAATCGAAATGTAGCTCAAGACGCTCAGTTAGCTCATCACACATCCAGTGGAAGGTGATGTGGTATCTGACTGAGCTAGGCTTATGGTTAAAAAGAATATAATAGCCACAATGATGGCTCATGGCACAATACAAGGAACAATCATTGCAAGAACAGACAAAAGGTGAAAGTCTGGCAAATTGTGATAGAAATACTGTAACTTTAGACCTACTCATATTAACATTAATTGAACTGTATTGTATTGTAATGTCGAAAGATATGACAGGATGCAAAATTAGCATTTCTATGCCTTTATTGTTTTCAAGTTTACAGCATTAAGCATAGTTTATGCTTCATAAAAAAAAAAAAAGATTAGCCCTAAGGGATATGACTCCATTTCAGAAATTTAACAAAAATGAACATATTATGGCAAATCGTAGCCTACAATAAAACTGGCCTGGAAAAAACCCACAAGCCTTTTAAATCACAGCTAGACAGTGACTATTAGCTGTATGAGGCTACCCAGTCACATTTCGAAAAACAGAATTAGAAATAACAAAATCAAAGTGCTTTTAATGATATTGAAGTGCTTAGGCATATTAGCCCTCGAAGGAAAGGCAGCTCAATCACTTTAGTCTGACTTCCGACCAGAAAAAAACTCAGTTATACAGGACAAAAATGTAAACAAACTGTCAGCATATCTTCAACAACATACTCCGCCACAAGTCTCCTAACCTCTTGAGGCTGAAGTAGCATCTCAGAGCGGCAGAACGTTAATTTTGGCTGCTTTGTGATTTTATCGCCACTCTCATTCTCCGGTTGCTTCCTTGCTAACTTCATGTTACTATGGCACCTCTGTAAATGCTTAGTTAAATTACTGGTGCTATTTCGGGAAGTGGACAGTTCTTTAGGTTTAGCACACAAAGTGCATTTGACTACGATGTTCTTCACATCCTTATTTTTCACAAACTTAAAGTAATGGGTGTATGCCCATCTGGAGAATGTGCTATCCGCCATTAGATCAGCTGCAGGTTCACTCATCTCTCTCTCCTGTCTGACTAGCCTAAAGGAAAAGGAAGTGAAACATTTTGCGCGGACGTTTCACCTCTGCTGATCTCGCGTGATTTTGGCGAATTTGTATGAAGGAAAAAAAAACCCACCACTTCATTCCAGGTTAAAAATGCATTGTAACGCGTGTTACTGACATTTGTACTGAGTAAAATATTACCAGATTTTTTTCTGTAATGCCTTACATTACCGCGTTACCGCAAAAAGCAATGCATTACAGTAATTCGTTACTTTTGTAACGCGTTACTCCCAACACTGACAATGAAACAGAATGGCATACCTGATAATCAGGCATGGAGTGAGCAAGCCGCATCACAGCTCCTGCCAAATAAAACAGGTAAACCACTTCATAATACCATAATACAGTTTTCTTGCTTCAAACAATATCAGTTTTGTTCAACATGAATTCAGTTAATGTACAGACAACCAACAGTGTATTGGTGATCTATGCTAACTACCATGTACCTACAGCTAGCATGCTACAGGTTGCAGTGTGGGATTACCAGTGTGCACAAATTAACTTTAATATACATCGATATCATTTAACAAAAACAAATGGCTCTTGCAGCATATGCATAATCCAAGATGACACTTAAAAATGCACAACACGACAACTGCAAGAGTGAGGATAAAAGAATGTGAATATAACACTGAGTAGGACACCACATACCTCTGATGCTGGCCAGTAGCAAAAGAGACAGAGCGGGGGGGGGTAATCGCACAATTTAAGGAGATCCACCGTGGGGGTGGACCTATGCCACACCCCCTGCCCCTAGTCTGTACACCAGAGGTGTGGGAAAGTTAAAAAAAAAAAAAACGCACACAGTTTTGGGGGAAGAACCCTCTTTAGTGGGGAAGTTTACGGAACCACAACCAACCTTGCTACACTAGCCCCCTCACTATAACCCTAGCTATATATAGAGGATGTGCAGTCACGTGACCCGTCCATATTTACTCTGCCTACTCCGCCATATTGGACGGCTTCAGGATTGTTTACCTTACGCGAGTGTAATGGATCCAGGGAGTAATCCCCAAGAAAATTCGGAAAATACCCCATCTACATCGCGCGATTACTTGTCTAAGTTTGTTCAGCATCTTGAAGGTGACGTGAGGCAGCGTTACGTGGAAAAGTGTTCCAGGTTGGGGATTGCAGATCCGTACAACTTGCCGCAATCCTTGTTCAGGGAAATTCGGAGCTGCGGTGCCGGCGATTTGCCCGATCTGGCCTACCACGACATTTACAATTTTCTCGTTAATCGTGAATCGTGTTACACTGGCAAAGCCCTCAAAGCTTACAAGAGCCTGGAAGCTTATAAATATTTTGTTGCGGGATGGATATCTCAACTATACCTCTGGAAGGTTCCGAAGAAGAATGTCTACTTGATAACCTCACGGGTAAGTGGCATTAAGACGTTTATCATAAAGAGACTATGCAGGACGTTTTATCGCTTATTTAGTAATTTTAATACAGAATTTACTCTGATGAAATTATTCAGACACTCCAACGCCTCCCCTAAAGAAAAAAATCGGATCTGCGCGATTCAGCCGTGAGAAAGGCGCATCCGCCGTTTGCATCCCTGTTTAAACTCATAGGTTAACCGACTTTAACCGGCTAATGAGGCTCGGTGGTCGGTCAAGATTTTTTTTTAGTTTTCGCCATCCCTACTATGGATTGGCCTTTCAAAAGCATATATGAGCCAAAAAGATAAAACATTGTCATAGACTAGGCCAGGGTAGTAGGGCTAGGCATAGCCATTTTAAACGTTAGAGACTGTCTAGTTTCTAAGTATGCAGTTATCATTCAATCCGAAAATCAACTTAACAGATGTACGAGGAGTATTGAATTAGAAGATTACACCTACCTGATATGAAGTGTTCACTACAAATTCGGCTGGTAGAACTGGGGTACCAGTTTTCTCTTCGCACAGCGGACACCCATTTTGCGTGTCTCTCCTCGTCTGCAGGGAATCTATAAAATGACAGGCCCTCCTTTTGGCCCTGTCTATTGGTACAACCAAATGCTGAACAAGATATAACCATTCTCGAAAGATCTACTCCCACACACTTGATAATTAGAACGGGTTCGTCTAAGTTCTATGCGCGACCTTGCCGTCCAAAATGGCGGATAAACAAATATCATGTGACCTCGTGACGTCACGTGCATGCTCTCTATAGGCGAGAGGCCGAGGGCTACCGAAATGGAGATCGGCACCGCACCCATGCGCCTTAAAGAGTTGGGTAGTACTGGGACAGGAGACGGCCTGGGAAGAGCAGATCCTGGCATGAGAGGGACTTTGACTTGACTTGCTACTGATACCGATACCAAAGAGAGTAACTTTGGAAGTATTAATCAATCAGGGACGTCATGGACATTTTTTTTCCATTTTGTTTACATTTACCTAGTAGCCATGGCACTTATGCTACTTGGCTCATTCTTTATCATGTTAGCTAGTTGTTTTTAAATTAAGTTTATTAGGTAGCTACATTGGATTAAATAGGGTTGCAGTGGAGAAGAGTGGGGTTTGTTTCATTTCAGAAAGAACTTCTGTACAACTGTAGATAAAATTATGTTTTACTGTTTTCATTGTGTTGGAATCCCTCATAGTTAAGGACTTATAGTGGTTGATCATCAAGAACAACCTACTTGGTACATAACCAGCGTTTGATGTAGCGTTGGTTGCTGTGTGCTGCTAGCCATGTACTGAAGCATGTACTGAAACATGCTAGTCATGTTTTATCAGGTATCAGATCTCTCTATTTCTATTCTCTGTTTATCCTGTAATGATCTCATCTCATCTCTCATCTCATTATCTCTAGCCGCTTTATCCTGTTCTACAGGGTCGCAGGGAAGCTGGAGCCTATCCCAGCTGATTACGGGCGAAAGGCGGGGTACACCCTGGACAAGTCGCCAGGTCATCACAGGGCTGACACATAGACACAGACAAGCATTCACACTCACATTCACACCTACGGTCAATTTAGAGTCACCAGTTAACCTAACCTGCATGTCTTTGGACTGTGGGGGAAACCGGAGCACCCGGAGGAAACCCACGCGGACACGGGGAGAACATGCAAACTCCGCACAGAAAGGCCCTCGCCGGCCACGGGGCTCGAACCCGGACCTTCTTGCTGTGAGGCGACAGCGCTAACCACTACACCACCGTGCCGCCCCCCTGTAATGATGCTTCTGGAATTTTAATTTCCCTGAGGGAACCCGCCCAAAGGGATCAATAAAGTTCTAATCTAATCTAATCTAATCTAATCTAATCTAATCTAATCTAATCTAATGTTTTTATCAGATATTTTCACAGAACACTGTCTGCTTTGGTTGATGGATCAATAGTCCTGAAATACATCCAGATCACACTCATTTTATGTTGGCTGCTCATTAGTGTGACAATGTATTTCATTACATAGTATCATATGCCGTCTGATGTTGGTATTTGTTTCCAGTATGAGTAAATGAGCATGGTTAGATCCCTAATAATACTATTAAAACTACTTGTTAGCAAAAAATTTTCCCCAGATTCCAAATGAATTCATGGCTACAAAAAAAAACAGCTGCTGCAGCAACAGTCACATGTATTACAGTATTGAAGGGATCATTCTTATTAGATGGTGTTTATGGTTATACTCGTTCTACCACCCTGCACTGATCTTTGTCCTGTGATGCTTTTAGGCCTTTCCTAGTCTTCTATTCTTGTGTTCAATGGTTAGACATTTGTGTGTACCAATTGGGGAGAAAAAATATTTTCCAACACTCGATAACTTTATCTCAGGACTTGTGGTTAATAAATAAATAATTTGGGAAGAGGAAAGAACTAAAGAGCACCACTTAAACAATAATTACCAGATATTTTGTGCTGAGATTGCCAGTTAATAATTGATGAACTCTACTGCCCTGGCCTGCGTCGATGCAGAGGCTATGCAACGGGCTGCCTCCCAACAAGCACTTTTAGTAGATTGGTGGTGCACTTCACCAACATCAGTGGTCATCATTTCGATTGGATCTGTCTCCTGAATGCGTCGGTGGCTGCTGTGAACAGTGTTTCCAGCACACTAATGCTACTCTCAAGCACTCTCCATCTGCAGTGAGAGCACCAGAGCGAGGGCTGGCCCTCATTATGGGAAGTAGCTTATCTAGAAGCGTTAGCATTTAGAAGGTTGCATTTGTGTTGATGGGAGACTACAGTGGAGTGGAACGGTATACTTTGGTGTGTGTATCAATGCTGGCTGCTCATATGCACTTAGGCTGTGCTCTAGAGCAAATGGATATATGTTTTCCTCCTCACTCAGTCAAGATTTCTTTCTCTCGGGATATTTGACTCCACAGGAATTTGGACTAAAGTCTTCAATCATCTGAACTCAGATGGAGGAAGAACATGGTATGTGGATAAATTATGCATGCAGTTAATTTAATTTCATGTGAAATAGATACAAATGAATAACAATTGGACCTGATGTGTAGTTTTGCCTGCAGAAAGTATACTGACTGGTCCAAATGTAAGAATAAATGTGTTGATGCTTAATCTGTGAGTGGATTGAGAGGTTAACCAACAGGCAGTTAACAGGTATAGAGCCAGCTCCAAAATTATTGGCACCTTTGGGAGGAAAATGGGTTTTAAAAATAGTTCTGAAAATCATCTTTGGCTAATTTGCTTAATCATATGCTGAAAATATGAAAGTACCCTAACCATTAACTGAAGCCAATTTATTCTAAGAAAGAAATTAATATTTAGCACTTTGCCTTTGCCAACATAATAGCAGTCTGTCGTAATGTTTGATGAGATCAGAGAATCCAGAGCAAGGATTCTGCAAGCACTTGTCAATTTGCATCTAAATTTTTAGCCTAGCTAGCAAATTTTTTCCATAAAAAATATTTAACTTGCTCTTTAATTTTCCTAAAACACATTACACAGTAAGGAAAAAAAAAGCATGGCTAATCTAACTACACTATAAAGGGGTTACTCAAGTACATTTTGGATTGTTAATGGTTCTATTTTTCTAAACAGAATCTAATGGAAGGTTATCCTTGAAGAAGGGTAATATAAGAAACATTGTAATCGCCTAAATACAGTAAAAAAGACAGCAAGAAATCTTCTTATAGTGTCTGAATTTTCTGAAGGTTATTGAGAAAAGACACCTTAATTAGATCACGTAACAGTATTCATCCAATGGAGATGGAAAAGGTTGGTGTCAGTTTCAGAACAGAATTCATCTCATCTCATCTCATTATCTCTAGCTGCTTTATCCTTCTACAGGGTCGCAGGCAAGCTGGAGCCTATTCCAGCTGACTATGGGCAAAAGGCGGGGTACACCCTGGACAAGTCGCCAGGTCATCACAGGGCTGACACATAGACACAGACAACCATTCACACTCACATTCACACCTACGGTCAATTTAGAGTCACCAGTTAACCTAACCTGCATGTCTTTGGACTGTGGGGGAAACCGGAGCACCCGGAGGAAACCCACGCGGACACGGGGAGAACATGCAAACTCCACACAGAAAGGCCCTCGCCGGCCACAGGGCTCGAACCCGGACCTTCTTGCTGTGAGGCGACAGTGCTAACCACTACAACAAATGATACACAATTTCTCATCATTATCTCTAGCCACTTTATCCTTCTACAGGGTCGCAGGCAAGCTGGAGCCTATCCCAGCTGACTACGGGCGAAAGGCGGGGTACACCCTGGACAAGTCGCCAGGTCATCACAGGGCTGACACATAGACACAGACAACCATTCACACTCACATTCACACCTACGGTCAATTTAGAGTCACCAGTTAACCTAACCTGCATGTCTTTGGACTGTGGGGGAAACCGGAGCACCCGGAGGAAACCCACGCGGACACGGGGAGAACATGCAAACTCCACACAGAAAGGCCCTCGCCGGCCCCGGGGCTCGAACCCAGGACCTTCTTGCTGTGAGGCGACAGCGCTAACCACTACACCACCGTGCCACCCAGAACAGAATTCAATTTTGTCTTTTTTATCCAGAAAATAGCATCCCTGTGCATGTCCCCTCAAATCAAACTCCCATTTGTAAAGTCTAGCAGATCATCATAAACTCCCTAACTACTAAGTTGAATCAGGTGTGTTTAGGCAGTGAAATCTCTCCTCTGCCTCAGGATTGTATCTGACTCCTAGTTCAAGGGCATGAAAAAGTAAATAGATAACCAAAAGATGGCAGTGTTTTCTAGAAACTTACTTGAAAGTCGTAGGAGACGCTTTGCAATTCGATGACTCACTAAAACGCCCACTGTAAATGATCTCGAACAAGAAAACATTACAGGACACTATGAGTCAGCATGCAAGCAGCGTTTATGCTGCTTTCTAAAGCATACATCACCGACCTGATTACTGATTCTGAAGACATTTTCCTGGAAATCGTCAACCGCTAATATAAAGAAACCCAACAGACTCAGATCAAGCAGTAATATATCCTAAAAACGGGAAAGTTATATCATTTCAAACATATATTTATTGTTTATGTGGTTATACGCCCTTAGTAACAAGTGTCTTGGATAATTCTTAGCTTCCTGAAGGGGTTCTACATGAAACTTGTCTGTTATGTGATTCTGTATAGAACCGTATATAGAAAGGTTCTCCAGAGTGAGATACCAAAGAAGCTTTAGTGTTCTAGATTTAACCTTTATCCTAACAGTACATAATGACAGTGTTATATTATTATATTATGAATCTTTCATGTGGGTGGCACAGCACTATCGCCACCTCACAGCTCCAGGGTCCTGCAGGATCCTGAGTTAATTACATTACAGGTATTTAGTTATCCTGAGCAACGTACAACAAAGATCTTGACATACCCAGCCCAGGGGAGCCCAGGGAAAGATTAGGTGCCTTTCTCAAGGGCACTTCAGGCATTCCTGCTGGTCCAGGGAATCAAACCAGCAACCTTTTGGTCCCAAAGCTGCTTCTCTAACCTTTAAGTCATGGCTTCCCAGTTTGGGTTACTATTCATGTTAGTGTCCTCTGTGTTCTCACATTTCCTCTCACTTACCAAGCACATGTTGGTAGGTGAATTGGTTACGTCAGATTGAGCCTAGGGACAGATTGCTGTGTTCATCCTACTGTTCAATGGACACTGGTATGATGTGAATGTGTATGTTTTCTTGTTGCCCTGACTCCCATCCAGGGCATATTCCCACTTCACACCCAGTGTTCCTGGGATCCACCTCCACCCTGTTCAGGATAAAGCAGTTCCTGAAGATAAATTAATGTAAAAGTCTTTGTGGTATAATGCTGTACAGTCTACACTTTTAGAATAATCTTTGGATGGTTAAGGCTTTTTTTTTTTTGCTTCCTCAGGGGGTTCTGCTTGGTTCCCACTCTGAAAAGTCAATATTGTAGGATAATATATAGATCTCCCAGGTAGGCAAGCAAAAAGAACCCTTAAATATGCCAGTTCACCCTTCCCAGAATCCTCTCCACCAAGTAGCAAATCGCCATTTTAGATGCTAGCAATATTCTAAAAACAATCCACAACAATTTGGCAACATTTTAGGCCATATATCTTAAATTATAACATGAAATTGGAGATATTTGGTCAAAGTATCTACATTTTAAATTCTTTCAAGTGATCCATTCTGTTTTCATATGGTTATTCCATTGTAATGGACCCGAACTGTCCTCGGCCGTCTCAGCCATTAAAAGCGAACTCAGATTTTGTTCAAAGCTTCCATGTATGACAAGTAGATGAAGAAAACGGTCGGTATGAGTTTCAAAGGGATCACTAACAGTAAATTTGTAGCTGTTTTGCTGCACAGAGAGATAGCAGGTAGCGGTCATGTGCTTTCAAAACAAAAACAATGACTTGGATTCAGGGAAGGGTGAGATGGCCCCTTTAAGAGTTCAAGTTGTAACCTTTTTTTAGTGCATATTATATAAAAATACTTATTTTTAAGTTAGAATGATATACGTTATTGATCCCAAATGGAGATGCAAGGGACTGAATGCTGGCTCTTCATTGTTTTGTGATTCGGGGTTTAAACAGCCTCATACTTGCAAAGTATGCACTCAAGCTCATCTCCTTATAGCAGTAGAACTATTATGTTATATAATTACTTGTCAAGGAAGAGTTTGATCTAGTGCAAGAAATAGCTTTCTTTCTTATGTGATAATGTAATTATTTGTACAGATAGTTAAGGACATATCAGGTACCTCAGACAGTGCATCAGTTTCCCTTGTGTACCACTGTATAGGTAATGTGTGTGTGTGTGTGTGTGTGTGTGTGTGTGTGTGTGTGTGTGTGAGAGAGAGAGAGAGAGAGAGAGAGAGAGAGAGAGAGACAAAAGGTACCCTGTCAAGTCTTGTCAGAGTGTGTGTTGATCAGAAGCAGGCAGAGCGTGCTATCGGTCTGACGTAAAGTTATGGTCGTCCTCTGGCCATTGAGGGCACCAGCTGCTGCAGTGAATGCTAATCAAGTTTAATACATGTAATAACATTCAGCACGGTCAAAGTATAATAAAGCCCATTTTGATGGCTTCTCACTGGCAGCCTAGGATGCAATATAAATAGTTGACCCAAATTTTGACATCCAGATCTCAAACTCACTCCGTTTCTAATGCTACCAAAGGTGGTTCATAAAGTCACTGCTCAACAGGAAGTCATTTTTCCTCTAAACCCTGACCAGCGTTTGTTTCAAAGGCCTTTGATGTGAGGTGATACAAATGCAGCTTTTAACCTATAAATATGGCTACTGCTATCAAGTGGTGTCGTGCACTGAGTCACGGATTTCACCCTCGTTTGTAGGATCAGTATTGTGATAACAAGCAGAGCACTCAGGAAGAGGGGAAGGGGTGGGGAGCCGCAGCTGGATGAGAACTTCAGCATACAGAACAATGCTTTCCATCTCTAGAGCAGGCTCGTTTCCCGAAGACTTCCTGTCCGGATCCCTCCCACACACAACTTTTCCGCTAAGCCAGAGACAAACTGGAAGGGGAGGGGGGAGGGGAGGGGGTAGAGGAGGGCAGTTGGGGGACTTTGGGCCTGTTTTTCAGGAGCCAAGCATAAACTAGATGCTAGTGCTAAAGCAGGTCTAGCATCGAACACTTGATTGCAGTGAAGCCTTCCAGGTTACAGTGCAGAATGGCAGGCATTAATCTTACTGATCTCAAAGGGCATATGAAGTAGATTGCATTATTTCCTGATGTTGAAGAAAACAATTCCCTTAGCAGGGCTCGACATTAGCACTTGCCCGATGGCCCGGCGGTGTTTTTTACGTCTTTCGGGCCAGTTCGGGCCACTAAATTTGGCCAAACAGTGGCCCAGGCGGGCCAGTACATTTTCGATACAAATTAACAAATTTTATTACTCATATTTTACCCAGAATTATGAAGAAATTGTTCGTAAAATGCACCTTTTCGATACAAGGTCCGCCATCTTTGTTTTCGTCACGCTCCACTCCGTGGCAGGAGTGTGTCGTCTTCGTGCATCTTCGGAGATGTTCGGCGCTGTTCGGAAGCATCATTTTGGCGGGAAAATAGCATCTTGTAGACGAAGACGGTTGCGGCAAGGAGACCATCAGAACGGTGAAATTCAAATAGAAATATGTTCAAGCTCCATGCTCCCCAACCTGGCCAAAGGCCAGGTAAACAGTTAAAATACGATCGTGCATAAATTAACTATCGGGTGTTAATGAACGGCTTCATTTTGAACTCGGCAGCCAATCAGAGCGCGCGACGTCACACTCGGTTTACAACTCGCCAAATCGTAAAACAGCATTTCAACACACGCGCTTTAGCTTCAGATGGTGTAAAATCATTCAGACTTTGTATATTAATATCAAAATTTCAGGATACACTGCCAAGAAATATGGCTACACGTGTATCAACTTTTAGTGATTAAAGAATGAAGTATAAATGTTGGTTGCTATGACTGAAATAGAAGAACAGATAAAATCATGTGGTAAATTAGATCTGATCCCATATATTATACTATTCAAATATCCAAAGATGATGAAATATATCAAAATAGCCAAACTAGGTCTACATTAGTTCATTACAACAAATAATAACTATTCTGACCCTCTCTGGTACAACCAGACCATGCTAAACCCAGTATACCCCCAGTTGCTTGGGTATCTGCTGTTGCCATGGCAACAGTTTATGCAAATGAGCTGAATTTGCAAAAATCTACTACTAGTTCCCCCAAGGACATATCCTGAAAATTTGGTGTTTATATCTTGTCTTATTAAAAAAATACAACATTTCACCTCTTTTTGGCTCACCTGAGCATACCTGTTAATTAGCTAATTAACAGGTAATTAGGGTTATAAATCACCCCCGAGCAGGTAAGACTTTGCAAAAATCTCACTAGACTATTCCCCAAAGTCCACCCTTTCAGGAAATGTATGGTTTGTCAATGATTCTCATGATATTTTATTAATTAAGAAACTTCTTCATGGGCAATAAAAATGCCCATTTAAATCCAGCATGATAAGGGTTAGTATGCCACCCTCACCTTTCATCCAGACTTGGGACTGGCCTGTGTGTGTCTTGTGGCTTTTATATAAAGGTGTATTTAAAAAGTTCATTGTACTTCTATTTCTATAAGAATATCTACAGTGGTGAGAATTCAATATCTACAATGTTGAGAATATATGAGCCAAAGTTGAAACCGGGCGGCACGGTGGTATAGTGGTTAGCGCTGTCGCCTCACAGCAAGAAGGTCCGGGTTCGAGCCCCATGGCCGGCGAGGGCCTTTCTGTGCAGAGTTTGCATGTTCTCCCCGTGTCCGCGTGGGTTTCCTCCGGGTGCTCCGGTTTCCCCCACAGTCCAAAGACATGCAGGTTAGACTAACTGGTGACTCTAAATTGACCGTAGGTGTGAATGTGAGTGTGAATGGTTGTCTGTGTCTATGTGTCAGCCCTGTGATGACCTGGCGACTTGTCCAGGGTGAACCCCGCCTTTCGCCCGTAGTCAGCTGGGATAGGCTCCAGCTTGCCTGCGACCCTGTAGAACAGGATAAAGCGGCTACAGATAATGAGATGAGATGAGAAGTTGAAACCATGACAAAAAAGGAAAATATGTCTACATCACACAGGGTGGGTTACAGGCAAAGCTTATTCTATAAACAAGTTAGTTGCATGGTGAGGCAAAACTTAGCTTATTCTAAAACTTATACAAACAACTGTTAATGTAAAACAGTAATCAACAGCATGTGTTAAACGAACAGAGAACAAGAACAAAGGAAATTTTTAAATGTAACTAAGAAATTGATAGAACAAGAAATGCAAACAATAAAATATCAATGTGAACAAACAATACAGATATAATAATCTTAACAAAATATGAATAATCTTATTTTCATTAATTTCACCTTAAAATGCACCAGAATGCACGAATATGAATTGAAAAGTCAAAATTTTCCGGGGGACGGTGCACCTGTGGTGCTTGCAGCGGCTGCCTGTGGCAGCCGTGGTTCGGGTACCGCGCGCATTCGGGCCACCACATTTTCCATTTGGGCCAGTAACTTTTCAATTCCACTGGCCCAATGGGCCACCAGTGGTAAATGCTTAATGTCTAGGCCTGACCTTGTACTTGCTAAAACATTGCACTAAAGAGAATTCTTCTTTCAGCTATACATTGCACAAATAAAATGCTTTAGACAATTATTATATATAGCACGCATATATATATATATATATATATATATATATATATATATATATATATATATATATATATATATATATATATAATTCATTATGATATATATAAAATGCTTGTTTCCTCTTTTATATTCCTCTCTTATTTGCTTAAGAGTTTTATAGCAAAATACTGGAGCTGAAATATTCTTTCAAGCAACTGTTGATTAATGGACAGATAAAAAGGCAAGCTTGTGGTGAATTATAACTGATATCAGCATGTATCAATTTCCTTTTGAGAATTACAATTAAAAAATAAAAGATACCAAACATTTGCTTTAAAGACACTGTGCAATGGAAATCATGATGCATTTTACATCTGTAATGTAATGCTTATTGAGTGAAACACGATATTCAGGCAAAAATTATTGACCATTTGATTGCATTGTGCAAAGTGGGTGTGACAAAACACACAAAGTCGGACCCAAACCGAAGGCTATAATCAGTCACAGAGGATTAGTCTGATCAATTTTTCTCCATGAGCAAAATCATAAGACATTTAGAAGCAAGCAAAGGTTGCATTTTACGTAATTTGTTTACACACACACACACACACACACACACACACACACACACACACACACACACACACACAAATAGAATTATAGTCAGTGATTTATACTGATGAATTATGTACAAAATCATCAAGGACATAAAGTAACAAGGTAAAGGTCAGTTTTAATATCACATTAGATTTAACTAGCAATTTTAATCATTGTGATGGAACTGAAAAAGAAATGTTGGAGAAAATAACAGTATAAAATTGGAATAAATTTTCCTTTATGCTTTTTACTTCATCCCAGTGTTGCATTTGCAATGTTGGAGAATCGGGCCACTTCAGAACCGCTGCCAGGGTTTAATCAGGGGTTGGGTACTGCTCTGTTTTATTAGCTACAAAACATTTTATTGGACAAATCATAAAGATTTCTCCATTTGTACAAATGAGTGCAAAGGTTTGTAAGTATCCAACAACAAGACAACAATCCAAAAGTCAAATCAACAGAAAAGAAGGAAAAGAATGAAGTTTTGCACCTCTTGGTTTCCAGATGTGAAATGAAGGCAGTGTAGGATTTCTGCTCGCCAGTTATAAAAACAAATGGTGATTAAATGAGTAGAGCAAGAGAATAAACAAACATTCTAGAGACCATTTAATGGGCTACTTGTACAAAAACGTACACATTACAACCAAAACACCATTTCTACTTCTGACTCACTTTAATAGCAATGGCACTATTTTATACCCGGTGTCTGCAGGATCTCCCAATAATGAACATCAGTGACATTCATGATATATTTAAGAACACTTGCAAAGCTTTTAAATCCTTTTAGTAATCTGGAGAAAGGTGTCAGACTGTATGCTTTGTTATACATAAACTACTATGAAGGTATGAAAATACAGTTGTACCTATTAATAAAAACAAACTCCCAAGTGAACGATTGCTAGATGTTGTTGTCTCACTGTACTGCTGAATGTAAACAGTGCTAAAGGACACGTGAGATTTCAAAACGGAAATACGTTATAGCCCTGAGTGCAAGTAACCCATTGCGCACTCACAAGACTAGTACAGAAATGAATCATCAAAAAGTATTAAACAGAAGTGATTAACTATAAAACTAAAATGAGAATATCTCCAAAATATTTTCCCCCAAATATTGCTGTCCATAACACTAAGGATGCAGGTACAATATTTACTGCTGATATTGCTGCTACATTATTTCTGCGTCACGTCTCATGAATTTACGGCTCATCGTTGCAACAGCTTTCCCACACACCACTGTTCTGTTGTCACTTCGCTGCTTATCTACTGTACTGTGTATTCACAGTTCTGTGTTTTTTCTTGGTTTTGCGCTGGTGAAGTTGCAGTTTATGCCGTCTTGTGTGCTGTACTACTGTACTGTATGGAAGCCCATTTCCACCACCATAATAATAAGGTTTCTCGTAATTATGATTTAAGCTCTCATAATAGCTACATGGGTGCAAGTATAAAATGTTCAAAAACCTCTGACAAAGTCAGACGTGCATGGCGCAGTCATGCAGGGGGGGGTTACAAAGGGGGGTGAGCCCCCCTTAGGGCTCGAAAAAAAATTTAAATTACAAGTTAAGATGGTTGTCTCTCATGCAATCTCATGCAAACATTTATAATATTAATAGTTATATGATTTGCATATTCACATCAAATGTTTAATACATTTCATCAATCCATCTAAAATAACAATATTTCAAGTACAAGGCTTGATATTTCAAAACATCTAGCAACTACTAATTTAAATGTTGAAACAACCATTTTTAATATGCTTTTGCTGTGATACTTTTTTTTTTTTTTTTACAATATATACACAGCTTGAGTTAAAATAAGGGGCCACATGTCTTGATGTCCTCAGAAACTCTTGGATTTTAGCAAATAACAAGATTCAGCTTTTTCCATACACAAAAATATCTATATTTTATAATCCATTACTGACTACAAATGAGTTTTCAACCTAACAACCACATTAGAAAAGATGATAAAAAAGCTAACAAACTTATTTCAAGACCTACCTTTCTTTTATTTAATAATTGAAAGGTAATCAAATGTAAAAAAAACCCCACATGTTTATAAAAGCAGATACTTGTGATGAATAATTTAAATTCTAGAAGAAAGCACATTGCATTTGCACGTCACACAATATCAGATGAGAATTTAAATCACCAATAAATGTTTTGAATTCACTTCTTACTACATAGCACAAAAATCAGAAAAGTGCACGGCCAATATCATTAATTTCAAAATTATTATTATTGTATTGGAGCCTTCCGATAAAAACTACATTTTGACATATCTTGATCAGCAACCAGAAGCAAAGCACGTGGATCTGTCGCAAGGGAGGGACGCGAAATAAGGCTTATTATAAAAGCTGAAGTTTCATTGGATGGCAGTTAACAGTGAGCCAATCAAAAGCACCGTTCTAACTTGCACCAAAAGAAACGGCGACTCATGGGAATAGCTGTGTTGATTTGGTCGAACAACGTGCTACGTGTGTGAAACATGATATCACACATGTATAACACCGTGAAACAACGTGCTAGTCAGGACCGCTCGTCGGTGAGCGGCGTATAAATTGAATGAGGTTTGTGGCGAAGACGAGATGAAAAGATTTGTCTCATGCAGAGACTGTACCGCAGTAACCCAGTAACACGCTGAGAGTGAGACAGTGAGAGGGCCACCCCCCCCCCCAAAAAAAAGTCTCAACGGATTTACACGATATGGAAAAATGACTTTTTCAGAACCGAAAAAAATGGAGCTTCCGGCACATGCCGGAAAACTTGCACCCATGTAGCTAAGAGGTCATTGTCTCATAATTATGACTTTCTATCTCATAATAATGACTTAGTATCTCATAATTATAACTTACATCATCATTTGCAGTCTGTCAGATCTACGATGACTATAGTTGGTTCCATTCTAACTTCTGATCAAAGCCCATAAGTATGGCTTTCTATCTCATAACGAGATCCCGTCTCAAAATGATAATTTAGTATCTCATAATTATAACTTACATTATTATAATAATGACTTAGTATCTCATAATTATGACTTTCTCTCTCATAACAAGATCCTGTCTCATAATAATGACTTAGTATCTCATAATTATAACTTACATCATCATCATCATAATTTACAGCCTGTCAAATCGACGATGACTATAGTTGGTTTCATTCTAACTTCTGATCAAAGCCCATAAGTATGGCTTTCTACCTCATATTGAGATCCTGTTTCAAAATGATAATTTACTATCTCATAATTATAACTTACATTATTATAATAATGACTTAGTATCTCATAATTATGACTTTCTCATAACAAGATCCTGTCTCATAATAATGACTTAGTATCTCATAATTATAACTTACATCATCATCATCATCATCATAATTTACAGTCTGTCAAATCGACGATGACTATAGTTGGTTCCATTCTAACTTCTGATCAAAGCCCATAAGTATGGCTTTCTATCTCATAACGAGATCCCGTCTCAAAATGATAATTTAGTATCTCATAATTATAACTTACATTATTATAATAATGACTTAGTATCTCATAATTATGACTTTCTCTCTCATAACAAGATCCTGTCTCATAATAATGACTTAGTATCTCATAATTATAACTTACATCATCATCATCATCATCATCATCATAATTTACAGTCTGTCAAATCGACGATGACTATAGTTGGTTTCATTCTAACTTCTGATCAAAGCCCATAAGTATGGCTTTCTACCTCATATTGAGATCCTGTCTCAAAATGATAATTTAGTATCTCATAATTATAACTTACATTATTATAATAATGACTTAGTATCTCATAATTATGACTTTCTCATAACAAGATCCTGTCTCATAATAATGACTTAGTATCTTATAATTATAACTTACATCATCATCATCATAATTTACAGTCTGTCAAATCTACGATGACTATAGTTGGTTTCATTCTAACTTCTGATCAAAGCCCATAAGTATGGCTTTCTATCTCATAACGAGATCCCATCTCAAAATGATAATTTAGTATCTCATAATTATAACTTACATTATTATAATAATGACTTAGTATCTCATAATTATGACTTTCTCATAACAAGATCCTGTCTCATAATAATGACTTAGTATCTTATAATTATAACTTACATCATCATCATCATTTGCAGTCTGTCAAATCAACGATGGCTGTTCTATATGGTTCCATTCTAACTGCTGATCAAAGCCCATAAGTATGGCTTTCTATCTCATAACGAGATCCTGTCTCATAATAATGACTATCTCATAATAATTAAATATGAGAAAATTTCCCATAATAATGACTTAGTATCTCATAACTAGGCTTTCTATCTCATAACGAGATCCATCCATCATCTGTAGCCGCTTATCCTGTTCCATAGGGTCACAGGCAACCTGGACCAGCTATCCCAGCTGACTATGGGCGAGAGGCGGGGTACACCGCCTCTCATTTGCAGTCTGTCAAATCGACGATGACTATAGTTGGTTCCATTCTAACTTCTGATCAAAGCCCATAAGTATGGCTTTCTATCTCATAACGAGATCCCGTCTCAAAATGATAATTTAGTATCTCATAATTATAACTTACATTATTATAATAATGACTTAGTATCTCATAATTATGACTTTCTCTCTCATAACAAGATCCTGTCTCATAATAATGACTTAGTATCTCATACTAAGTCATTATTATGAGACAGGATCTTGTTATGAGAGAGAAAGTCATAATTATGAGATATTAAGTCATTATTATAATACGATGGCTGTTCTATATGGTTCCATTCTAACTGCTTTGATCAGCAGTTAGAATGGAACCATATAGAACAGCCATCGTTGATTTGACGGACTGCAAATGATGATGATGATGTAAGTTATAATTATAACAAGTCGCCAGGTTATCGCAGGGCTGACAGAGACAAACAACCATTCACACTCATACCTACGGTCAATTTAGAGCCACTAATTAGCCTAACCTGCATGCCTTTGGGGGAAACCGGAGCATCCGGAGGAAACTGATGCAGACATGGGGAGAACATGCAAACTTCATACAGAAAGGCCCTCGCCAGCCGTTGGGCTCAAACCCAGGACCTTCTTGCTATGAGGCGACAGTGCTAACCACTACACCACCGTGCCACCCCCATAACGAGATCCAATCTCATAATAATGACTTAGTATCACATAATTATGACTGGCTATCTCATAATAATCAAATATGAAAACATTTCTCATAATCAGAACTAAGTATCTAATTTATGACTTATGTTCTCATAATAATGAGACATTAAGTCCTAATTCACAAGTAATAATTATAAGATAGTATGTCATAATAATGAGAACTTATGTGATTTTTTTTCCAAGCGGTGGAAAGGGGCTTCCATAGTATTGTTGTGTTCCACCATGGTCCTGGGGAAACAGCATTTCATTCCAGTTTAGACCAGCTATATAGAGGAATGGCAATAGAAGCTTGTTTTCACTTGAAACAATTTAATTCCCAGGTGAATTTTCCCCTTTAAACTTAACTAAATTGTTTTGTGTTTTGGGGTATTTTGTATTCTGGAGGTGTATGCAAACACTTGCTCGAAGGTGCATCTATAAGATGACTTTTGAAAGTAAGTACTAAGGTTATCAAAGATGTTATTTTTACAATATGGCAAGACAGATGGGATAGTTCTCAAACTGGTAGATTCTTCGACCAACTTGAACCAAATATTACAACATATATCACATATTCTGACAAAAACAGAAACAAAGGATAATTACAAGACTTAGATTTGGAAAATGTCTACTTATCCATCCATTATCTGTAGCCACTTCTCCTATACAGGGTCGCAGGCAAGCTGGAGCCTATCCCAGCTGACTATGGGCGAGAGGCGGGGTACACCCTGGACAAGCCACCAGGTCATTGCAGGGCTGACATGTAGACACAGACAACCATTCACACTCACGGTTAATTTAGAGCCACCAATTAACCTAACCTGCATGTCTTTGGACTGTGGGGGAAACCAGAGCACCCAGAAAAAAACCCCACGCAGACACGGGGAGAACATGCAAACTCCACACAGAAAGGCCCTCGCTGGCCACAGGGCTCGAACCCGGACCTTCTTGCTATGAGGCGACCGTGCTAACCACTACACCAAATGATACACAATTTCTTTTTTAAAAAATAACCTCCAGTCAGAAAGAAAGAAAGCACAACTTTATTCATCACACACTTGTGAAATTTCCTGTCTGCATTTAACCCATCTGAAGCAGTGAACACACACACATACCCAGAGCAGTGGGCAACCATGCAAACAGCGCCTGGGGAGCAGTTGGGAGTTAGGTACCTCGCTCAAGGGCACCTCAGCCCAAGGCTGTCCCATATTAACCTAACCGCATGTCTTTGGGGGAAACCGGAGCACCTGGAGGAAACCCACGCAGACACGGGGATAACATGCAAACTCCACACAGAAAGGCCCTCAGGAACCTTCGAACCCAGAACCTTCTTGCTGTGAGGCGACCGTGCTAACCACTACACCAAATGATACACAATTTCTTTTTAAAAAAATAACCTCCAGTCAGAAAGAAAGAAAGCACAACTTTATTCATCACACACTTGTGAAATTTCCTGTCTGCATTTAACCCATCTGAAGCAGTGAACACACACATGCACACACACATGAGCAATGAGCACACACACATACCCAGAGCAGTGGGCAGTCATACTAACAGCGCCCAGGGAGCAGTTGGGAGTTAGGTGCCTCGCTCAAGGCCGTCCCATATTAACCTAACCGCATGTCTTTGGACTGAGGGGGAAACCGGGGCACCCGAAGGAAACCCACGCAGACACGGGGAGAACATGCAAACTCCACACAGAAAGGCCCTCACCGGCCACAGGGCTCGAATCCAGGACCTTCTTGCTGTGAGGTGACAGTGCTAACCACTACAACAAATGATACACAATTTCTTTTTTAAAAAAATAACCTCCAATCAGAAAGAAAGAAAACACAACTTTCATCATCACACACTTGTGAAATTTCCTCTCTGCATTTAACCCATTTGAAGTAGTGAACACACACATACCCAGAGCAGTGGGCAGCCATGCTAACAGCACCCAGGGAGCAGTGGGGAGTTAGGTGCCTTGCTCAAGGCTGTCCCATATTAAACTAACTGCATGTCTTTGGGGGAAACCGGAGCAGACACAGGGAGAACGTGCAAACTCCCCACAGAAAGGCCCTCGTCAGCCACTGGGTTCAAACCCAGAACCTTCTTGCTGTGAGGTGACCGTGCTAACCACTTACACCACCAGTGTATGACTTGTGGTGTAAAAGAAAATGTCAAACACCTGCTTCTAGATTGTACCAAATATCCAAACTCATCTCATCTCATTATCTGTAGCCGCTTTATCCTGTTCTACAGGGTCGCAGGCAAGCTGGAGCCTATCCCAGCTGACTACGGGCGAAAGGCGGGGTACACCCTGGACAAGTCGCCAGGTCATCACAGGGCTGACACATAGACACAGACAACCATTCACACTCACATTCACACCTCATCTCATCTCATCATCTCTAGCCGCTTTATCCTGTTCTACAGGGTTGCAGGCAAGCTGGAGCCTATCCCAGCTGACTACGGGCGAAAGGCGGGGTACACCCTGGACAAGTCGCCAGGTCATCCCAGGGCTGACACATAGACACAGACAACCATTCACACTCACATTCACACCTACGGTCAATTTAGAGTCACCAGTTAACCTAACCTGCATGTCTTTGGACTGTGGGGGAAACCGGAGCACCCGGAGGAAACCCACGCGGACACGGGGAGAACATGCAAACTCCACACAGAAAGGCCCTCGCCGGCCACAGGGCTCGAACCCGGACCTTCTTGCTGTGAGGTGACAGCACTAACCACTACACCACCGTGCTGCCCCACAATTAGAAATTCATCTCATCTCATCTCATTATCTCTAGCCGCTTTATCCTGTTCTACAGGGTCGCAGGCAAGCTGGAGCCTATCCCAGCTGACTACGGGCGAAAGTCGGGGTGCACCCTGGACAAGTCGCCAGGTCATCACAGGGCTGACACATATGGCCCTTTTCCACTACCCTTTATCAGCTCGCTTCAGCTCACTTCAGCCCGACACGGCTCGCGTTTCGACTACCAAAGAACAGCATGACTCAGCTCGCTTCAGCCCTGCTTAGCCGCTAAAACTCACACGGTTTTGGAGTGGGGCTGAAGCAAGCCAAACTGAGCCGAGTGAGGCTGGGGGCGTGAGCAGACACTCCCCTGTGCACTGATTGGTGAGGAGGAGTGTCCTCACACGCCCACACACACCCCGCGAGCACGCTGGGATCTGTAAACACCGTAAACCCGGAAGAAGAAGAATTACGAATTACGAGAATTTCTGAAGCCTTATGCGCCTCGCCTCATCTATACGCTCTTGCCAGTATCTGTTGGCGTTGTCGGTGACAACAAGCCACAGAACCAAGACCAGCAACACTAACGACTCCATGTCCTCCATGTTTATTGTTTACTATTCGGGTCGTGAGACTACCGCTTAAAAGATCACTGATGTCACTGTTTGCGCTGCTTAACGACATCATATGACGTCCACCCACTTTTGCTAACTCCACCCAATGTGTCCACCCACTTCCAGCCAGCACGGTTCAGCGCGGTTGTAGTCGAAATGCAACTCCAACAGCCCCACTCAGCTCGACTCAGCCCAACTCAGCACCGCACGGCTCAGCCCGACTCAGCCGCGTTTGTAGTGGAAAAGCGGCAATAGACACAGACAACCATTCACACCTACGGTCAATTTAGAGTCACCAGTTAACCTAACCTGCATGTCTTTGGACTGTGGGGGAAACCGGAGCACCCGGAGGAAACCCATGCGGACATGGGGAGAACATGCGAACTCCGCACAGAAAGGCCCTCGCCGGCCACAGGGCTCGAACCTAGGACCTTCTTGCTGTGAGGAGACAGTGCTAACCACTACACCACCATGCCGCCCCACAATTAGAAATTCATCTCATCTCATCTCATTATCTCTAGCCGCTTTATCCTTCTACAGGGTCACAGGCAAGCTAGAGCCTATCCCAGCTGACTACGGGCGAAAGGCGGGGTACACCCTGGACAAGTTGCCAGGTCATCACAGGGCTGACACATAGACACAGACAACCATTCACACCTACGGTCAATTTAGAGTCACCAGTTAACCTAACCTGCATGTCTTTGGACTGTGGGGGAAACCGGAGCACCCGGAGGAAACCCATGCGGACATGGGGAGAACATGCGAACTCCGCACAGAAAGGCCCTCGCCGGCCACAGGGCTCGAACCTAGGACCTTCTTGCTGTGAGGAGACAGTGCTAACCACTACACCACCATGCCGCCCCACAATTAGAAATTCATCTCATCTCATCTCATTATCTCTAGCCGCTTTATCCTTCTACAGGGTCACAGGCAAGCTAGAGCCTATCCCAGCTGACTACGGGCGAAAGGCGGGGTACACCCTGGACAAGTTGCCAGGTCATCACAGGGCTGACACATAGACACAGACAACCATTCACACCTACGGTCAATTTAGAGTCACCAGTTAACCTAACCTGCATGTCTTTGGACTGTGGGGGAAACCGGAGCACCCGGAGGAAACCCATGCGGACATGGGGAGAACATGCGAACTCCGCACAGAAAGGCCCTCGCCGGCCACAGGGCTCGAACCTAGGACCTTCTTGCTGTGAGGAGACAGTGCTAACCACTACACCACCATGCCGCCCCACAATTAGAAATTCATCTCATCTCATCTCATTATCTCTAGCCGCTTTATCCTTCTACAGGGTCACAGGCAAGCTAGAGCCTATCCCAGCTGACTACGGGCGAAAGGCGGGGTACACCCTGGACAAGTTGCCAGGTCATCACAGGGCTGACACATAGACACAGACAACCATTCACACCTACGGTCAATTTAGAGTCACCAGTTAACCTAACCTGCATGTCTTTGGACTGTGGGGGAAACCGGAGCACCCGGAGGAAACCCATGCGGACATGGGGAGAACATGCGAACTCCGCACAGAAAGGCCCTCGCCGGCCACAGGGCTCGAACCTAGGACCTTCTTGCTGTGAGGAGACAGTGCTAACCACTACACCACCATGCCGCCCCACAATTAGAAATTCATCTCATCTCATCTCATTATCTCTAGCCGCTTTATCCTTCTACAGGGTCACAGGCAAGCTAGAGCCTATCCCAGCTGACTACGGGCGAAAGGCGGGGTACACCCTGGACAAGTTGCCAGGTCATCACAGGGCTGACACATAGACACAGACAACCATTCACACCTACGGTCAATTTAGAGTCACCAGTTAACCTAACCTGCATGTCTTTGGACTGTGGGGGAAAACGGAGCACCCGGAGGAAACCCACGCGGACATGGGGAGAACATGCAAACTCCGCACAGAAAGGCCCTCGCCGGCCACAGGGCTCGAACCTAGGACCTTCTTGCTGTGAGGAGACAGTGCTAACCACTACACCACCGTGCCGCCCCACAATTAGAAATTAATATTAAAAATTTACTTTTACATAAAGAATTATCATGACATGTGTAAGTTTATTATTGAAAAATAAATAAAAATAATTTTTTTTGGGGGGGACAACGAATGTGTAGTGCTTGTAGTTCCAAATCACTTGGAGTGGGAGGGAGCGGCCCTGACAGAAGCTGCAGCTCCTGCTGTGTGAGGGAAGAGGAACTCTGTGGTGTCTCTCGGCCGCCCCGAGTGCTGAGGGGCCTGAGAGAGGAGGAGTCAGCCCACTTCCTCTCTGTGAGCTCAGCTGCTGCGGGGCTGCATGCACAGTCCCTCTGAAGGAATGCTCGCTATTTCAGGCCACTGAGGTCGGTTTTCTGACGGCGCGCGTGCTGTGATGAAGAGTCGGTGAACCGGGACCCGGAGCTGGCCCTCAGTGATGATGAGTCGCGCGCTCAGTCGGCGGAGAGGAAGTTGTTCAGGGAGCGCGCGGTGTTTCTGCTCAGCGGCCCGTTAACGGCACACACGCACCGTCATGGGCCAAACGTCAGTGTCCAGCCTGTCTCACGGAACCGGCGGTGAGTGTGTTTGTAGTTTACAGACCCGGAGGAAGATTTTCCAAGTCACTAGAAAGTTTGGCTGCGTCCCAAACCCCACACTCGCTCACTAGCGGAGTAATCCTACACCCACCCAGCGCGGCTTATTTATCAAAACAAGTCGTTTGACATCCTCTTGCTGTGTACTGCGTAGGGTTTGTTTTCGATTCACGACTTTCTTGAAACTTTTTTTTTTCTCGCTTCACAAAGCAAGCAAAGTTGGAGTGTGTTTTAAAGTTTTACTCAACTTTTTAAATAAGTTGTGTTTGTGAGTCAGGAGTAAATTCCACATGAACAGCTTCTTATTCCTGTCACCAGGGAACCTAAATACTGACGCCTCACTGAGAATAATAATAATAATAATAATTAAAAAAAAAAAAAAAATAATAATAATATATAGGGCCAAATTACTCAACTCTGATTGGCCAATCAAGGAGGGTTTTTTTTCCCCTTTAACACGGGGCTGTATTTCTGAAATGCTATTGGCTAGTTTGTTGCTTGGTTACGATTACAAAAATTAGCAAATTTTGTCAACAAAATGGCGGACTCTGCTGACTCAGCAATGCTGCGTTTCGCTATATTTGACGAAGAAATGATAAACCAATTGAAAGCTCCAAGCAAAAAGGAAAATACCAAAAAAAAGTAAGAATTTTTGGCTTTCCGTGTTTAAGAAATGAGCCGCAGAAAGACAAATAAATGACTCTGTCACCTGGGAACCTAAATACTGACACCTCACTGAGAATAATAATAATAATAATATATAGGGCCAAATTACTCAATTCTGATTGGCCAATCAAGGAGGGCTTTTTTTTTTCTCCCTTAACACGGGGCTGTGTTTCTGAAATGCTATTGGCTAGTTCGTTGCTTGGTTACAGTAACAAAAATTAGCAAATTTTGTCAACAAAATGGCGGACTCTGCTGACTCAGCAATGCCGCGTTTCGCTATAATTGATGAAGAAATGATAAACCAATTGAAAGCTCCAAGCAAAAAGGAAAATACCAAAAAAAAGTAAGAATTTTTGGCTTTCCGTGTTTAAGAAATGAGCCGCAGAAAGACAAATAAACGACTCTGTCACCTGAGAACCTAAATACTGACACCTCACTGAGAATAATAATAATAATAATATATAGAGCCAAATTACTCAATTCTGATTGGTCAATCAAGGAGGGCCCCCCCCCCCTTAACACGGGGCTGTTTCTGAAATGCTATTGGCTAGTTCGTTGCTTGGTTACAGTTACAAAAATTAGCAAATTTTGTCAACAAAATGGCGGACTCTGCTGACTCAGCAATGCCGCGTTTCGCTATATTTGACAAAGAAATGATAAACCAATTGAAAGCTGCAAGCGAAAATGAAAATACCAAAAAAAGTACGAATTTTTGGCTTTCCGTGTTTAAGAAATGAGCCATAGAAAGACAAATAAACGACTCTCTAGTGGCATATGAATGCTGTGAGTTAGACAAGGTGCTATCGCAGTTTTATGCAGAAGTGAGGAAAGAAAATGGGGAAAACTACGAACCAGACTCTCTTAAAGTAATGCAGGCAGCATTGGATCGGCATCTGAGACGAGAGAAATATCCGGGATCAATCCTGAAAGATGTTACTTTTCAAGAATCACGAAAAGTCCTCGAGGGAAAAGCGAGAGATTTGCAAAAACAAGGAATGCTTTAGAAACTGATTCAAACGTGCAAGATAGTCTTGCGCCCTGATTGGTTCAGAAACCGTGAATGACAAATGTTGTGAACTTGAATGGCTTCCGAAGTATGAATTTGGCCCTATATATTATAAACAAGTAATCGTATGGTTCCTCATAAAATTAAGGATCAATTTGACTAGTGATTTCGAAGTTTTGAAAACTTCGAAATCACGAGTGAAATTAATCCTTAATTTTATATTACTCGGCCCCATACGATTACCTATACTACTACTAAATATTATTATTATTATTATTATTATTATTATTATTATTAATAATAATAATAATAATGTTGGTTTGTTTTTGTTTGTTTTAAAGAACAATGGTTTGTTAACCTGGTTGGTCTCCAATAAGCACAAAGAATGAATGTCTTTTCTGACATTAATGAGAAACTTACTTAATAATGAGTTTTTAATATCTTTTCAAGGGCATCTATAGTGTTTTGTCTTGATACACTTCATATTCAGTGTTTTTCATCATGATCATTTGCATGTCAAAATATAAATGGCAAATACTTACATATATGGGTAACAGAATTACATTCGCAGCAAAATGTGGTGACTTGTTTTAGTTGCAGTACTCAAGATAATGGTATTAAATAAAAAATTTTTCACACTGTATGAGGTATCTTTTGAGCCTTAAAAAAAGCATAGAAAAATCTTTAACTCTGAATGCAAAATCTTTTACAAGGAAAGAAAAGTCAGTAACGGAATTGCGTCAGAAAACCCCCCTGAGCTTTCATTTCTTAAAATTCAAACCAAGGTTTCTCTGAAGTGACATTGCTATAATTGGGGTGATTTTTAAATATGGTTTTCAGTACATTTTGCCTTGTTTTCCATACTTTAGCAATATCACTGAGCTGACAAGCTAAATCAGTCTTAATAATTTCAGAATTTAATTGCCCATAATCTTAATTTCATAAGAATTGCACATATGTAAAACTGATTTCTTATAGAAGGAATGTCACTGATGGTACCATTAATTATTTACATATTGACACAATAATACACTTTCTATCAGGAACACAGCAAAGCAGTGGTAGTGAGCAGGCAGGAAATTGATGCGATGGAAAATAATTATTGATGGAATAACTCACTTTTATTACATGCAAATGTATTCATGTAGGAAGTTTAATATAAAGAACAACGAAATGCTTGAGTGGGACAAACAGTGGTGCTCAGTGATGTGGCCGTTTCAGAACAACGGTGGTCGGTGGTGTGGACGTTTCAGAACAACGGTGGTCGGTGGTGTGGCCGTTTCAGAACAACGGTGGTCGGTGGTGTGGCCGTTTCAGAGCAACGGTGGTGTGGCCGTTTCAGAGCAACGGTGGTGTGGCCGTTTCAGAGCAACGGTGGTGTGGCCGTTTCAGAGCGTCGGTGGTGTGGCCGTTTCAGAGCGTCGGTGGTGTGGCCGTTTCAGAGCGTCGGTGGTGTGGCCGTTTCAGAGCGTCGGTGGTGTGGCCGTTTCAGAGCGTCGGTGGTGTGGCCGTTTCAGAGCGTCGGTGGTGTGGCCGTTTCAGAGCGTCGGTGGTGTGGCCGTTTCAGAGCGTCGGTGGTGTGGCCGTTTCAGAGCGTCGGTGGTGTGGCCGCTTCAGAGCGTCGGTGGTGTGGCCGCTTCAGAGCGTCGGTGGTGTGGCCGTTTCAGAGCGTCGGTGGTGTGGCCGTTTCAGAGCGTCGGTGGTGTGGCCGCTTCAGAGCGTCGGTGGTGTGGCCGTTTCAGAGCGTCGGTGGTGTGGCCGTTTCAGAGCGTCGGTGGTGTGGCCGTTTCAGAGCGTCGGTGGTGTGGCCGTTTCAGAGCGTCGGTGGTGTGGCCGCTTCAGAGCGTCGGTGGTGTGGCCGCTTCAGAGCGTCGGTGGTGTGGCCGCTTCAGAGCGTCGGTGGTGTGGCCGCTTCAGAGCGTCGGTGGTGTGGCCGCTTCAGAGCGTCGGTGGTGTGGCCGCTTCAGAGCGTCGGTGGTGTGGCCGCTTCAGAGCGTCGGTGGTGTGGCCGCTTCAGAGCGTCGGTGGTGTGGCCGCTTCAGAGCGTCGGTGGTGTGGCCGCTTCAGAGCGTCGGTGGTGTGGCCGCTTCAGAGCGTCGGTGGTGTGGCCGCTTCAGAGCGTCGGTGCAAGGGTCTCTATCAAATAATGACCTCAAACATGATACAAAGCTAAAAATGGTCAAATCAAAGTGGACCAAGACCAAGTAAAAATATTCAAATGATAATGTTCTTTTATTGACCAGTGTATGGTACTGCAATGGACATCCACTGATGTCAAATAGGGGCTTTTTTTTTTTAAGCAGCATTCAAGATTAGAGCAAAGGCTTATGATGTCCACAATGCAAAGACAGTTTTTCAAACTAGCTATGAGATTTTCTTTAGCAACTATTAAAAGGTTGGTGACATTTTTTTTCTTTTTTTTTTAAATACTCAAACTGGAGAATAAAGTGTTACAATTGAGCAACGTTAGTCCGTTTATCCAGCTCACTCACTTAGGGTCACTTGGTCTTTGTCATCTCTTCCTACTAAATATAGCCATATGAAAACACAGTTTACAAAGCTGCAGGTTTGTAAATGACCCTGAACATCTTCACCAGTGAAGCACAGAGCTGTCCCATCTCCTCTCCAGACACATCCGAGTCCTTGAATGTGGCATTTTGAATTGCCAATTGTAGCAACACAAACATCCGAATAGGGTTGGACTTTTGCTGCACTGCCACCACTGATTTCCCTTCTTCCTCCACCGCTCTGCTTTTTCCCAGGATGCTTTAGTCTTTCTTGCCTTTTGACAATCTGCTATAATTCTTTATGGTATATTGATACAGCTCTGGGACGTTTTTGAGATAGTCAAGCCTCTTGACTTTCTTGTGCACTGGCTTTTTTCCACAGTAAGATGTAAATAAATATAAACTGTGAATGAAAGCCGAGGTTACTGCTTACCTCAGCCATGTCGACTGGTTCTAGGCAATAGTGAAGAAGCAGGTTTTGGTTTTTGCTGGGGCTGCACTTGTGCACGTGAGTCACAGTGAGAAAAATGGAAATAACTGGAGGATACAAATTTAGAAAAATGAATGGTAGGGCAAAAATACATTTCAAAACTACCATAAATCAGGGGATGTCTTGATATCAGGCACCGTATTTATAAGTGTTTTTATTTTGTGTATAACATATATTTTGTATAGAAGCTTTGAAAGACTTTTAATACCAAATAGTTGTTGAAATCTGAAACATGAATGGTCAGTAGGCGTTGATTCATTTCTTGTAATGGCAGCCCTGACTTCTGAATTCCAGCTACAAGGCAAAACACAGGTTGTTAATAATGTGCTTATTGTAATGTTATCGTTTCTATCGTAACAGCTACTTTACAAGTGGACACGCCAGATAATTGAAGAATAATGATATGAAGTTTTATGTAAGTAAAAATAAATACATATGACACACACAGTCTTTGTAACCATCAGCCAGTTTTCCACCATAGGAAAGTCCTCGGGACAAATGACTTCTGATTTCTTGGTAACATGACTAGCACACAGGCTGAGGGAACAACTGTTTATACCTGCTTTAACATAAGTCATAAAAGGAACTAATTTTTGTGTAGTGGACTTTCCACAACATTAAAAATATCTATACATGGTTTGAAAGCATGATGTGCCATTCGTTATTAGATTCAAAATTGTAATCGATGGCAATTTGCTGTGGTATAAGAGGAATAAGTCATCTCAGGAGGTGGTGTTACTCGAAAATAATCAACTTTTGGCTGGTGAAGGTATCACAGCACCATGTTGTTGATTATTTTCCTATAATGGCACGCCCTGTTAGCTCATCTGGCCATAAAGCCGATGAGCTGTTGCCATAGCGTGGCATCCATCGTCCATCCGTCATCCACAATTCAGTTAAATCATATCTCTTCCGTCAGTTCTCCATGGATTTCCGTTCTGAGTATTTTGTTTGAAAGGACTCATCACTCTGTACAAAAGAAAAAAGAAAGAAAGCACAACTTTATTCATCACACACTTGTGAAATTCCTCTCTGCATTTAACCCATCTGAAGCAGTGAGCACACACACATACCCAGAGCAGTGGGCAGCCATGCTAACAGCGCCCGGGGAGCAGTTGGGAGTTAAGGCCTCTGCATGCTCTTGCGACAAGGCTTTCGCAGATAGCTTTTCGCAGACAGTTGTAATTTATCGTTGAGCGGGGAGTAATAGGCGTGCGCGATGTTATTCACCGCCACAACGCAAGGGGGCGCGAAGTCGCGAAATCGCTAGGAGTAGTTGGTGGGTGTGGTTAGTGGAGTGTTTATCCTCCGGTTACTTATAATGACTAGAACTGGAGTCGTATAGATGTACGTACTTCCTCACTTCCTCGATCAACCGCTCTTCGTGCTGCTCCATCTTCGCTCATGTTTTTAAAAATGGCGGTAGTGAAAACAAACCAAACCGGGAAAGTAGGGAAGCGGAAGTGCGTGTACAGCAGATGTAGAGTGGACCAATCAGAGCCCTCTTGTCTGCGACACTGTCTGCGAGGCTTCTGCGGTGGTCACAATTTTTGGGAGGTGCGCGCAGAGCGTCTGCGAAGGTGCGGGGGGCTACGCAGATGCTATCTGCGACGCCGTCTGCGAGGACTGGGTTGTCAGCATAAATTGGCCTTTAGGTGCCTTGCTCAAAGGCACCTCAGCCCAAGGCTGTCCCATATTAGCCTAACCGCATGTCTTTGAACTGTGGAGGAAACCCACGCAGACACGGGGAGAACATGCAAACTCCACACAGAAAGGCCCTCGCCGGCCGCTGGGCTTGAACCCAGAACCTTCTTGCTGTGAGGCGACTGTGCTAACCACTGCACCGCCATACCGCCCAAAACTTAATCGTTTTGTCACATTTTTTTGCTAACGAGTGAGGTGGTGCTATTGGAAAATAATCAACTTTTGGCTGGTGAAGGTATCACAACACCATGTTGTTGATTTTATTTTCCTGTAATGGCACACCCTGTTGTTAGTTCATCTGGCCATAAGGCCGATGAGTTATTGCCATGGTGTGATGTTCATCCGTCGTCCACAATTCAGTTGAATTGTATCTCCTCCATCAGTTCTCCATGGATGTCCGTTCTGAGTTTTGTTTGAAAGAACTTCGCACAAATCATAGTGATTGTTTTGTCAGATTTTTTGCGAATGAGTTAGTAATTAGGCCAAATGAACAAATTTTCCAAGCCTCTCACTAGAATGTTATCTTCTCTCTCATTTCTTATCTGATTCCAGTTCTCATTGATGTTTTGGGTAGATCTTCCCTTGAGGAACAAAACTTGCTCATTTGTTTGTTGATTTTCCTGTTGTAAACAAATTGTTTACAACTTTTTTTTTCGGTTAAATCGTGTCTCCTCCCTCAGTTCTCAATGGATTTCAGTTTGATTGTTTTATTTGAAAGGACTAGTCCTTCTGCGCAAAACTTGGTCGTTGTATTCGTAATTAGTAGGGCTGTAACGATATGCGTATCGAAATCGAAATTGCGATACGCAGAGCCACGATCCGTATCACGATACAAGAAGGCAGAATCGCGGTACACCCTTTCAAACTTCTCCTCAGCCCAAAAACAGAGGTGCTTCCAAACTTCAATTTATGAATACTTTCCTTTTTATTTAAATTGCATTTTAAACTTACTTAAATTACTTTTATTTTTTTATATCTATTAGTAAGTCGTTTTTTTGCCGACCTGCGACAATCTTCTGCGAGTCACGCAACGTCCACACTCGCCACTGGCAGAGCATTCATTTCTTTTAAGCGGTCGCCATTCTGGTTGTGACGCGGGGAGCGAATCTGTAAACAAGCAGCTCATTGGCTGGCTAGGTGTGCCACAAGCCAATCACAATCACTTGACCGGAAAGGCATGCAGTGTTGCCAGATTGGGCAGGTTTAGGTGCTTTTTGGCTGGTTTTGAACATATTTTGGGGTGGAAAACGTTTGCAATATCTGGCAACACTGAAGGCATGTCTGCTTGGGCGGAAGCCTTCTGCGGCAGTTACATTTTGAGACGTGAGCAATGTTTTACCATAAAAATTCCGTAATTTCCATCTGTTTTCCGCGATCACACAAAATCATTGGCCCTATGAGAGTGAGACAGTGAGAGAGGCCCCCCCCCCCCCCCAAAAAAAAAAAAATCTTAACGGATTTACACGATTTGGAAAAATGACTTTTTCAGAACCGAAAAAAACAGAGCTTCCGGCTCAACAGTATTATTTTGAGAAATAAAACAATCTTTGGATATACATTTGTTCATTTTTGCATACATATTACTCATTCTCTGCAGTGGTCTGAACTATTTGTTATTAAATAGTTAATGTAAGTAAGTAAATGTTAATAAGTCAAATTTACTACTTTAAAAAAACATTTTAAAAAAATCGTGGGCGTATCGAATCGTGGGTCAAAAATCGCGATACGAATCGAATCGTGAGTTGGGTGTATCGTTACAGCCCTAGTAATTAGTTCAACTTAACAAATTTTCTTCTGGCTAGACTTTGTATCTCCTCTCTCATTTATCATGCAAATTCATTTCTGATCGACGTTTTGGGTCGATCTTCCCTCAGGGAACAAAATTTAGTTCTTTGTTGATTTTTGCTTTTGTAAACAATTTGTCATAGAGGTTGGTCCTCTCTCACGTTGTCACGTTACAGTTCTGTTTGATGGCAGGCCAGATGAGTGACTACGTCCTCGACGTTCTGGTTTTATAACGTGCTAAACTGGTTTTGAAAAATTCTGATTCAGTAAGCATGGGTGTACATCTCGGCTAGTGAATTATGCATATGTATTATTTTAAATCAATAGAACCATTAACCTTATTGATATCCAGACCTCTTACTGTTTGCGCATCCTTTTTGTAAATTCGAACCCTCATAAACTTGTATTGAATGTTCATACCACTTCATATCAGATCAAAGTCACTGGGCTAAAGTGCATGACATTTTTATTAAGAAAAAAAACAAGCTAGTAGACAAAACCACATTTCATAAATTAGCCATGCTATCTTTAATGATATAGATTTGTCCTTATATCAAAATAAGTCTGTTGTCATGGTGTCGTTATCACTTTATTGGAGCGGTCATGAAGGACAATTACAGCTTCTTTCCGGTCCTTAATGGAACAAAGTGTTCACTGAAATAGCTCTCTTTCTTCCACTCTGTGTTTATTTATTAGGAACTGAAACAGTGAGATTGGAAGATGGAGGAGTAAAAAAAAAAACCCTTCCTTTCCTTCCTTGGCCTCGTAAAAGCCTCAAACAGCATGTTTCATTCATTCAGCAGAAGGATATATTATTATAACTGAACTGTAGAGCAAGATGAGTGTTTAGGGAAAGGTTGAGAACATTTTCATACATAGAAAAATTATTAATCTGTCTCGATTTTCAGAAGAGGAGTTGTCACTGATCATGGACAGTGTATATTGTGACAGCCAAGCTGTATCATTAGATTTGTGCTCAAATGACACTTAACCAAAAGAAATCACACCCACATCTCGCCTCTTCCAACAGCCTCTCTCCCTCTATATTTAGTCGGTGATGTAAGCCAATAGTATGACTAATCTAATAAGAAACAGGTTGCTATGAGAGCGCTGATATGAAAGACGTTGTAAAATACTTCAGCTGAGATCCCACAGTCTTGTCACGGATGAGGGGTCCATGTTTTTTGTTTGAATATTAAGGCCCTGTCCACACGGCAACGGATTCAGGTGACTCCGATACAATTGCTTATCGTTTAGGCCTGGCGTCCACACGGCACCGGCGTTTTTGGGTGCCCAAAACGCAATCTTTTTGAGAACGGGTTCCAGAGTGGAAAGATCTGGCAACGTTGCCATTGTGAAATCGTCTGGATGAGTAGAACGGATTTGTTTACGATGACGTCACAACCACATGACTGTGAGTGTTTCACACCGGGTAGAAGTGTAACGAACTCGATGCGAGTTGTCAACAAATCCTATAACTTGGTTCATGAAACGCGCTTACAAAATATTTTCACTGAATATTTATTGTGTAATGGTGCAAAGTGAGAGAGAGAGAGAGACTCTGCCCTTAGGGCAGAGTCAATCCCGCCAGCAAAAATAGGGAAAAAAAGGAGCGATCTCACCTCTTCATATGTTGGTTTAAGTCCTACAATACATTCCTCAAAAAGGGCGTAGAAGAGCAAATTAATCCATCAAAGTGTAGCATTCAATTTATTCCGGACCATTAAAGACGCCGCCTTCCGCGTAGAATCATATGTCATCCTTGCCGCCATATTGGATAGGTCAAAGCGGAGAATAAAGATTCATGTGCTGCGTTTAACTGTACCAACAGGTTTACCGTCCAAACGAGATCACATGGGATTACCTTTCACAGGTGAGAAACAACAAATTAATCCATCAACGTGTATCATTCAATTTATTCCGGACCATTAAAGACGCCGCCTTCCGCGTAGAATCATACGTCATCCTCGCCGCCATATTGGATAGGTCAAAGCGGAGAATAAAGATTAGCTGCATTTAACTGTACCAACAGGTTTGCCGTCCAAACGAGATCACATGGGATTACCTTTCACAGGTGAGACTGGACAAATACTTTTCATTGTATTTGGTCATTATAATGTAATTTTACGAACAGATTTTCCTGACTTTGTGGCTAATATGAAGTCTCGCGCATAATAGTTTATGCGCATGCGTCCTTACTACTTCTATTGTTCTGGTGTCTCCGAAGGGACCGTCTTACAGCGCCCCTAGAGGTGTGGCATGTGTATTGCATCGTTTTCAGCAAGCGTTGCGTTGCCATATGGACCTGATATTTTACTGATCGTTGCCTATTTGGACGCGATATATTTTTAAATAACATCTCGTTGCCGTTGTCGTGTGGATGTGGAGTAAGCTTCCATCATTCGTTTTTGCATGCAGTGATTTATGTCACATGAGAGGAAGGATATTAACTAAAGTTGTTAAACGTTTCGCAATAATGGATGTGAAATGACTTGCATAGGGCCTATGAATGGAGGTACTTGGCTTGTTTACATCTAGGTAAGATGTTGTCCTGTTCTTCTTTGTGCAGCTGAGATCTCCAGCTGTGCTCCAACATGACCTGAGAGATGCCTCCAGAGATCTTTAACAGATGCTATTAATGATCAGCCTTTCAGATGGAAACTACCAGTAGACGTGATGTCTGTGAAGGATTACGCTTGTCTTGTACTAAATCAAGCACACAGGACTCGTTTTAAAGTCCATTTGGCTTCACTTACTGCTACTAGACACTTGACACTAGTGAACTCGTGGGCCAGTGAGTCCATGATCATGCTGATATTTTGAAGTCTGTGCTAAGAAGGTTGTAGTGGTCATAGTGCCTGGCATGTTCCTGTAACACATGCTCACTAATGAACTCTGGCAGCGCAATGTAAAGGACTAGGCTTCTCAGAAATGCACTGGTAATAGTGCACTCATGATTGTGAAGAGGGGGTGGGGGTTGATGTAGAATTTTAGTGCACGAGGGAGCTTCAGGAAACCGTAAACAAGCAGAGATCTAGATGATCGGTCCACATGTCGTGACAAAATACCAGATTATGCAAATTTCTGTTTCGTCCTCTCAGGGCTGTTTTGTGCTTTTACCTCTTTACATGTTGAAAAAATTGAGAGTTGTCTCAGTAAAGGTTTTTTTTTTCTTTCCCCCCTCTGTGCCTTGCTAAGTCTTCAAGTCTGTGCCTAACCCCTTCGGAAAGGATTTTTCAGATTAATCTGGGCCTTTGTTATTAGATGAATAGCCTTTTACAGTTTAACTGATCAGTTTGCTTTAGGACTATAATTTTTACAGTGAAACAGTACACAAAAATTCTTTACAACAAAAGAGTTCCCAGCTCACAAGCCTAATTAATTATTAGCGTACATTTTAATTTTAATACTTCACTTAACACTTGGCAGATTATTTTTTTTTTTAAAGAAAATGTGGTTAAACAGTGGGGAACATTTTGGGAAGCCATGGCCTAATGGTTAGAGAAGCAGCTTTGGGACCAAAAGGTTGCTGGCTCAAGTCCCTGGACTAGCAGGAATGGCTGAAGTGCCTTTGAGCAAGGCACCCAACCCTGAACTGCTCCCCAAGCTGCTCTGGGTATGTTGTAGAGCCCTGGAGTCCCGCGGGACCCGACGCAAAGCAGTGCAGCGCGAGACAAATTTTGAAAGCTCATTGCGGGCGGGAGGGGGAGTGCACAATGCGGGAGCGGGCGGGAGAGGTGATAAGCTGCAGTCCCGCTAACTAAAAACGTGTTTAAAATAAAATTTATAAATTATTAATTTATGTCTATCATATATAATTTGTGCTGGATATTTTATTTGGCATTAATAAAAACATTTTAAGATGCCTAAATTTGCGGATGTGGTCTAATCTCGCGTACGTTTCCGATTCCTTTCCGCTCTTCCGTGTTTGAGATCTCTGATCATGGCACAAGAGCAGAGCTCCTGTAGTGAAGCTCACAATGGGTATCTCTGTAAAGCCTCAGCTGCGCATGCCGCCTGGCAACGCGCACCCTCGCTACGTGCGCTAGGTGAAGGATCGGTCAGTGGAGAGCTCAGCTAAGCTCAGCATGTTTAATTCCCCAAGCCAATGACAAGAACTTTCGTGAGAAATAACGCGAACGTCTGCATCATGCGGGATTTGCGGGCGGGAGCGGGACTGAAAAATCATAATTCTTTGCGGGAGCGGGCGGGAGCGGGACTGCACAATGCGGGAGCGGGCGGGAGCGGGACTGAAAATTCTGTCCCGCGCAGACCTCTAGTACGTTGTGTACGTTCTCTGGATAAGAGCATCTGCTAAATGCCTGTAATGTAATGTAATAAATGAAGATAATCATCACATCAGAGCCTAGACATGGATGTCACCATCTCCTGACTATATATTCATTCATCTTTATAGCCACTTTACCCTGGTCAGTGTCATGGAAAATCCAGAGTCTATCCATGGACCACTGGGCATGAGGCATGGATACACCCTGGCAGCAGTCCATCATACACATTCACACCTAGGGAGCATTTAGCATGGTTTATGGAGGTGAGGAGGAACCGGAGAACCTGGAGAAATCCCATGCAGGCACAGGGAGAACATGAACAGAATCTGTACACAGACAGTAGCCCGAGCTTAGGATCAAACCAGGGACCCTGGAGCTATGAGGTGGCACTGCTACCCTCTATACCTCTGGCTCTTTTTTTTTTCCCTCACTGTGTTTCAGTGATGATATTGCACTACTTTTGAGCTTGGTGGAATCACATTAAAGGAGTTCATACTAGTGTGCCACTTTGGGAATTGCAAGAACCTTTGGCAATACTTTTACGATTTAAAGAGGAGCATCTGTTAATGAAATTATTTCTCAGTTGATTGTGCAGGCTATTGTTTTAGGTGGGTTTGGTCAGCGTAGTGCATTACGTGGCACTACTAATATCCCCTTGGGTCGTATGAAAAACCCTAATTATTTCCTCTCCTGTCTGCCGAGTTATGCCTGGATGATTCAGATTTGGCAAAAAAAAAAAAAGACATGCCACTATGATGTATTAGCAAACATGGGATTCATATCAGGAGCAAATTGACATCTGCACCACTGTATGTCTGTTGCTGTCTATTGTCTTTATGTAGGCATACTTGGTTTTGCTTCATATAGGACTTTGTAGTGTATGAAATGAATATGCTGATGGTTGCTATATTTTGTGTACAACTGTTCATTTGTTTGTCTGATTAGTGATTAGTTTGTTGACATTTGCTGGGACATTTCCTTCTGTGAGTTACACTCGTTCACGTTCATACGCAACGTTACTGTGCTGAATGTCAGATATTTGCCCCCACTAATTTAATCCATTCATTATATGTGGATGTGGTTTCTTCACAGTGGAGGGACTGGAAAAATCTTCTCTGGCCAACTGTGATGTGGTAGTTGGAGGTTCCCAGTCCTCTCAATTGAAAGGGAAGGGGAAACTGTCCTCTCTAGGCAAAATCTTCAAACCTTGGAAGTGGCGGAAGAAAAGAACCAGTGATAAGTTCCAGGATCTCTCCAAAGGTAGACTATGCCATCCATCCATCCATCCATTTTTTTTTTTTGATGTGTTGCAATTCTGTCTTAATTCCTCGCAAAAAAAAAAGCCTACAAGTGCAAAAAAAAAAATTTAAAGGGGAACTGAAGGTAATTTTTTTTTTTTAAATCAAAATTCTATAGCTCATTTTATTAAATATAGGAATGCATTTTTGATAGCTATTTTGTCACTGCTATAGCAAGTTATGAGTGTTTTGAAATATGCTCTGTAATATATCAGTCCGTATGTCAAAGCAATGACCGTAAACGAGATTCGCTGAGACCTGTGCGAGACATCGTAGGACGGAAGTAAAACGTACAGCGGAAATCAAAGCGACCAACATCTGCCAACGTTGTCAAAAGACGCGTGCTCCCTCTTTCGAATGCTGATGTAACCAAGCTGGAAGTTTTGTTTGTTTTGATAGCAATCAGGAAAGTTTGAAAAAAGTAGGCAGTAATCATCATTTAAACTCGTTTTTGTGCAATATTTCGTTTGGAAAACCGTTTTCAAAATGGTGGCGCTGACACGTCACGTTTCAAAGTCTCGCACAAGTCTCGTGAAGATCGTGCGGATAAGCGACGCCTGCCGTGGACCAAACGAACTAAATTCAACATGGCTAAAAACCGAATAGGCCGATAAGTATAATATTTAATTGCAATTAGTTGCCAATACGAGTCACGATATAAGGTTACTAAAACCGAAAACGTAATTGAATAACACGTTAATTAAGAAGTAAAGCAAGTTTAAAAATGACTTCTGTTCCCCTTGAATCACAAAGTTTAATTTTGCTGATGTTCTGTCAACCTTTATACAGTTTCTAATTTAGTACTTACAGAAAAAAATAAAGTTTTGAGTTGACATGAGGGAAGATCAAGATAATTAGTAAATAAAAATGAATTACATTTTTGTGTACAGGATTTACACTACCCACGAATCATAGTCCGTTGACTCGAATTAAAATGAGCCGTGTGCGAGGACCTTATAAGTAGAGCTTTTGTGCTGTAACTAAAATTTCTCTCCCATCTGCCCTTTTAGTTTTAGAGAGGAAAATTTCCACCAGACAAACCCGTGAGGAACTCATCAGGAAAGGGGTTCTTATTCCAGACCAAGGTTGTATTTTCACTTAATCAAACATTCATGTGTGTGATATTTGCAATTCATGTGTTAAGGTTGTGTAATTGGATTACACGTGCTCCTTGTGTTGGAGGTTGTCCAGTGAACATCTCTCATTTCTCTGTAGAGCAGTGAATAGGGAACAAACTCGTGTGTCACAGAAACTCCAAATGAAACCATCAAAGATCCTTATTTAATTGAACGAGTAATAATTGTCCTACACTAATAATGAAAGCAAAACCATGCTTGGTGCTACTTAAAAGAAGTGATTTTGAGTATGTTTAATAAACACTTCCTTTATTTAGTTCGTTAGTTAGTGCATTTAAAAAAAAAAAGCGCTTCCCTTAGTTAGGGATATAAAGCCATTGGATTAATGATTTAGGGTTTATCTAAATGACTGTGTTTGTTTTTCTCAGAGGATGCAGTGAGCACAGGGACTCTAAATGGACATGCACTTCCCAGTGGAACTACAGAAGAGGTCAAAGTGGACATTGAGTCCCCAGAAACTCCAGCTGAGGAGAAGACTGTGATTACGCCAGAGGCTGATGGCACAGAAGGTGACACGTTTTTAGACTGTGTGCGTGCATTTGTGAGTGTGAAAGTTTGTCCTTGCTTTTGCGTCTGTGTGCACATGCACGTTTGCTATCCTACAGTACCTAGTCATCTGCAGTAGCAGTTCTCAAAGTGGGGTCTGAGGACCACCGGGGGTCTGTGAAGCATAGCCAGGATCTGTGGGGTTTTTTTCTTCCCCTTTTTTGTTCTTATAGACATTATTTCATAGTCAAATTATTTCAGTGGGTTTAATCCAAAGTTAAATGACTCAAAGCAAGCAGGCCTGGATCCACTTGGATGTTCACTTGGATCTGTCGCTGGAAAGTTCAGGAATAAAAAGAAAAACTTTACTGCTGTAATAAATAGACAAAATGTTACTATACATGTTTGGCCAAAAAAATTCACCTTTTGGATTTAAATAAGCAAATACTTAAGAGCCTTTAATTGAATAATTACTGCAGTGATTTAATGTGTTTCAGCTGGTATCAATTCTTTTAACCCTAACTGATGCAGTGAGTAGCTTCTCCTTTCTTAAACAACTATGTCAGAAGACGTATCCCGTGGTCGTGGAAAAGATGTTACTGTATTTCAGAAGGGTCAAATTATTGGCCTGGATCAAGCAAAGAAAACAACTAAGGAGATTGCTGAAATGACTAAAATTGGGTTAAGAACTGCATTATTAAAACCTGGAAGGATAGTGGTGAACCATCAACTTTGCAGAAGAAATGTGGTTGAAAAAAATCTTGACCCAACAGTGATCAGATATCACTTAAATGCTTTGTGAAGATGAATCATAAAAATTGACAGTAGAACTCATGGCTGTTTAATAGTGAAAGTAAGAGCATTTCCACACACGCATTGCAATGAGAACTCGCAGGATTGGGACTAAACAGTTGTGTGGCCATAAGAAAACCACTTGTTAGTGAGTCTAATAAGAAGAAAGGCTTCAGTTTGCTAGGGAGCATAAATATTGTACAACGGAACAAGGTCATGTGGTTTGATAAGTCCAGATTTTTCCTATTCCTGAGTGATGGGCGTGTCAGGGTAAGACGGGAAGCACATGAAGCGATGTATCGATCATGCATAGTGGCCACTGTACAAGCCTCTGGAGACAGGGTTATGATCTTGGGTTGCTTCAGTTGGTCAGGTCGAGGCTCGGCAACGTTATGTGGCAATAAAATGAAGTCAGCTGACGACCCGAATGTAATCAATGACCGGGTTATCACATCAATTGAGTTTTTCTTCCCTGATGGCACAGAAATAAAATTAGGGCTCAGATAGTGAAAGAGTGGTTCAGGAAGCTTGAGGAATCATTTTCACACATGAACTGGCCACCACAGCGTCCTGACCTTAACCCCATTGAAAGTCTTTGTGCTGGAGAAGCCTTTATGGAGTGGTTCAACTCTCCCATCGTCAAAACAAGATCTTGGTGAAAACTTAATGCTACTCTGGATTGAAATAAATGCTGTGACATTGTATAAGGTTGTTGAAACAAAGGCAAGACGGTCCAGTGAAAAATTACTGCCGATTGATTGATTGGCCCGGCAGTGTATGTTTTTAAGGTGTCCCTAGCTACAAAATAGTTTGAAAACCCTACAGAAATGTATAGATCTGGGAAGAAATCTACAGAAATAGTAAGCATACTTGTTTGGTTGTAGGCAAATGTTCTAGTCGTTTATTTGCATCTAGCAGCTGAACTATGTTTTGTTGTAGACACATTTATTAATAAGCATTTCTTTGAAATGTAAAATGGAGAAAATCTTCTGCTAGCATTACACATTATGCTTTTTATCATCGTACAGCACGTTGAGACAGGTGGACTTTGTGCATGAATTGGTTGTTGCATAATGTACAGTTGAGTGCAAAAGTTTACATACCCTTTGGACAAAATGAATAAAAGCCAATGAAGTTTATATTCACTGTTTATGCTGACGTTTGTGTTGGGTCTTATGTGATGATGAAGAAGCATCTATAAGTAGTCCCATAGTGTATATTGAGAATAAAATAATTTTCCTTAA
Organism: Neoarius graeffei; assembly: GCF_027579695.1. NCBI lineage: Eukaryota > Metazoa > Chordata > Actinopteri > Siluriformes > Ariidae > Neoarius > Neoarius graeffei. The sequence continues at coordinate 71,146,741 of NC_083575.1, read as the reverse complement.
TAACGGTCTCCATGGCGGCACGGTGGTGTAGTGGTTAGCGCTGTCGCCTCACAGCAAGAAGGTCCGGGTTCGAGCCCCGTGGCCAGCGAGGGCCTTTCTGTGTGGAGTTTGCATGTTCTCCCCGTGTCCGCGTGGGTTTCCTCCGGGTGCTCCGGTTTCCCCCACAGTCCAAAGACATGCAGGTTAGGTTAACTGGTGACTCTAAATTGACCGTAGGTGTGAATGTGAGTGTGAATGGTTGTCTGTGTCTATGGTGGTGTTTACATTAGACTGTATCAGCGGATCATCAGGTTAACGTTTTTAAAACGATTCGCGTGCACACAGCAACGCCAATACACGGATACGCTCGGCTCCGCAGGCATCCTGCGCTCCAAATCACTCCGCCCTGAACAGCGAGTGCCCTCTGGAGGGTGCGCACTCCGGCCCTGCGCAGCTCACAGAGCGCGCGAGTGAAGCGCACGAGCAGTGATTCGGGACAAATAGCAGGAAGTGAAAGTCCGCGCCGTTTTTCAGCAGTTGCGTCACATGACCAACGTGGCATGACCAACGCCAGTGAATCAGGAAGGTGGATGTCACAGTGACGTTGTCCAATGACGTTGTCCAATGACGACGTCAGCTAGAGCTCAGCACAGCGTATTCTCGTTTCTCAATGTTTACACAGCACTGGATCAGATACGTAATGGATTGAATACGTGGGCCCTGGCGGATTCAAGTTGTTCCGCCTGTGGAGTCGTTTCCCGGCGTTTTAATGTGAACGGACAGTGCATCCGCGACGAAAACGAGACGGATACGGTCTAATGTAAACACCACCTATGTGTCAGCCCTGTGATGACCTGGCGACTTGTCCAGGGTGTACCCCGCCTTTCGCCCGTAGTCAGCTGGGATAGGCTCCAGCTTGCCTGCGACCCTGTAGGACAGGATAAAGCGGCTAGAGATGATGAGATGAGATGAACTGTCTCCATCTCTGCTGTATCCTCAGAGCAGCTATTGAGATCCTGTCAGTTGTAATATGCTTCCAATTCTTCCAAATATTTTCGTTGTAATTGTGTCAGCAGTTACACATTGACAACCTGAAAGGGTCAGTAAAATCCTTCTTTTGGTTTTGTTCAAACCTCTCCTCCTTGTATTGCTGCCAGATTCACCCACATTTCATTCTTAACTTCCTGCAATTCATTTTTTCTTGGGGGGAGTAAAAGAGTGGAACATGTTAAATTTTTCCCTCCAAAATAATTAAAGGATGCAAACTGTTGCACTCCGTTATATCTGATCTGAAGTCCTGCAGTAGTGGGGGAATATGTAGGTGTCTCATGCACTCATTAAATAATTGGCATTTATTCACAGAGAGAAACTTTGAGCATTTTGTGCATCGTTTTTTGTCGATTTTGTCATGTTCTGATCAAGCAGTATGGCCCGAGCAGAGTACATTTGCCTGGCACTGCTACAGTAACAGCTGAAAGATTCATCAAGCCCATTTTCTATTCAGCATGTCCAGATTTGAGACCTTTCCTTTTCTTTATTTTCCAGCAGGATCGTCTGGGTTCAGAAAATTTCTTGTGTCATCTGAACCGTTGATTTATTTTCTTTTAGTTAAAATACACTATCATAAAATAAAGTATATTATTGTCCCTTTAGGGGTACAATGGCTCGTCACTGTGGCCCCACCCTCTAAGGTACTTATTTTGTACCTTTTTATATACTGCTTGGGAACATGTATGTATCTTTTTGACCCTGCAAAGATACACCTAGCTACCTTGAGGTCCAGTAATGATCCCTAGAGGGTACATTAGTGTTGATTGATTGTACCCTGGGGGACATAAATGGACTCCTACTGTACCCTTATTTCGGACAGTGTAGTGCTATTGGCAATCCACTGCTTTCATGATGAGTGACCTGTGAACATGATTTTGCATGCAGAGAAAGACTAGTATTCAGCATTTTGTTCATTTCAACTGTATTTCTTCTAGCTTGGCTTGTCTTAAGCACTTTGCACAGACAGATCACTTGTGATCAACTTTTTAATAGTTCTCTGAACTGAATTTACAGGAAAGTACTATGCTAATGAAAAATGACTTCCTTCCCTCTTGAGATTTAAAATGTCATTTGGTTTTTTCCACTATGGCTAATTGTATAATGTATACCATGCTTTACTTCTAACTGTACTGACTCGAATGTGAGTTGTAATTGGATAAAATCTACTGCTTTTCCCAAAGTTCTCTGTCTGTCTGTCTGTCTGTCTGTCTGTCTGTCTGTCTGTGGCTCTGCCGGTTTTCATTTCATTTTCATTTCTGACATGCCAGAGTGCTCTGGTCCCGTCTCTGCTCCTGTAAAAAAGAAAGAAAACACATGCAGCCCACAGGCCAACGCATCTGGAGTTCAGAGACCCGCTGTTAAAAAGCAACAGGCCACATCCAGCAAGGCCTTGAGTGGGGCGACATGTGCAGGGGTGAGGAAGGATGCCAAGACAGGGGTTAAAAAGGTACAGAAGGGCACAAGTAAACAATCTTCCGCTTCTCCATCCAAACAAAATTCACGAGCCACAGCTCATGGTGAGTATCCAGGCTTGAAGTGGTGACGGAGCATAGTGTTTGCATGTGCAGTGCATGGGGGAGCCCTGTTTGTTACGGAGCGTAATCCCTGACATGTTACTATTCCCTTTCATTCAAATCACAGGTTTATTTTAATGTGCTCACTGCAAAAAATGATATCTTAGCAAGTGAAAATATCTCGAATATAGTTGAAACGATCTAGCATTTCCTACTAGAAGAATACAAGACACCAATTCTGAGATTATTAAACTTTGGTTCTAGATTGCAACCAACTTATTCTAAGATGTCTTATCAAGTAAAAATATCTGTCCATGCAGCAAGATAATTTCACTAATATTAAGTAATTAATATTAAATGGGTTATTTAACTTAAATATAAAACATGCTTTCTGTAAGTAGACACTTCTTTAGTTTTTATGGAAGTAGACTTTGGTGTCAGCACTTTGTAACCGTTTTCTGCCATGGGAAAGTCTTACCAGGACTTTCCAGTTTCTTTGTGACATGACACATTTTTTTTTCTTTTAATAAATTCAAGAGGGACAAAAAAAAAAGAGACTGTTGAGGGGATGTTTATTTTTAGAAGCTGTAATGCCAGGAAATTGTTTGTAGAGGTTCCCCAACATTAAACATCACTATAAATTGATAAAATATACTGTATAACATGCCATTGTTTAATTGATAAAGGTAATTATTTTGCAAATTGTTGTGGTGTAAGAGTAATAAAACACGAAGGAACATGCTGTTTGTTATAGGTACAGAATCAGCTTATGGGTGGTAAGAGTAACTCGCACCACCCTGCTGTTGATTTAACACAACCCCAAGTGCTTAATTCCTTACACCTCACACGTGTGAAAATAATGAGACTTTTTAAAATTAATTTAAGAAATTTGGAACATCTGAATTAAAAAGAACCCCCGAACATGGAATTTTAAAACATTATTTTTAATGTTTGTAATAATTGAAATATTTAAAATAATACATGGCATAGGGACCTCTCAATTGCGTTATCGTAACTTAACATGACCGGATCTATGAATATAAAGGATAATAAAATTAGGAAACACCAGGAAATCATCCTGGCAATTCATATGGCTAGTAACACTGGGTGTAATTGATAGGGTCCAATGAGCCGTACAAAGGATGATCTTTTTTTGATGTCCACAGAATGTTCCCAGTGCTACTACTATAGAAATATTTTTATAATATGAAAACCCAACCTAATATGTAGCTTGATAGATGTTCTTTTAATGTTGCAATTATAACATTTTGCTTTAAGTTTCCAGAACGTTCCCCTAACATTTTCCTTGTAGCGTTATCCAGTCAACCAAAACTGGGCATAGAAATATCCTTTGTTAGCTAACATACACAATTTTGTTCACCAATAACACGAGCCAAGTCAACTAGCTGACTAGCTACCTTCTAGTAAACTAGCTTTTATTTATCACACAAACACAAGTGAGATTTTAATGTATGAGTGACTTTTTTTTAATTTTCATGTTCTCAATGTTTTAGTTAATAGTAGTCAAACCTGTCAAAACCGAAGATAATGATCAAAAACGTTTTATCCGTCATTAGCATTAGGTAAGTTATCTAATGAGCTAGCTTAGCATGCCGATTCTGTTATTTTTAGCTGCCACATTGTCCTCTAATGTAGTGGCATATCATGATGATGGGCTTAAGGTATAAAGCTTAGTTTGTGACTCGGTTACAAAAACACTGAGAGACTTTGCTTGAAATTTAGAAATGTAGCTTTTGCACTGTTTATAAATTTGACTTTAACACTAATCTGTGTCCAATAAATCATCTGAACAAAATGAAATCATCAAGAGGTACTTTAACAAAAACTAACTGTAGTTATGCCATTGGTTGAGTTATATCAACAGTCATTAAGTTGAAGCATTGTGGCTAAAAATGGAAATAAGGAAATGGATGCTGAGAATGCGAAATCACGTGACAGCTTCTTCATTTTCACTTTTGAGTTTGGCTTCATGCTTGATCACATTTGTGTGTGTTGTTTGAGGGTTTATTGAAGAACAGTTATGTTAACTCTTAAGGCTCCTTCTTGCGATGCTGGTGTGAGTGCATGAGAAGCTTTGTGTTTGATGAACAGCATCATTGCCTGCGTTTCTGTCCCTTCTCTACCTAACGGGAAGTGTACCGTTGGAGAATGACGGAGTTGCCTTGTTTTGCATGTTTGTTTCACGCATGTTGGTTGCATGCATCCTGTGCACAGAAAAACAGGAATGCCCTCTGTAGTCTCTGCTGCTATATAGAGCTGGTCGTGTGTGACGTCTTCAGCATCTGTTATTCTTTAGGAATTTTCTTATCTTTATGAACATGATAGTGTGGGATTGGTTTCCCTTCAGGCTTTTAATGTTTCACTTTGCGTTCATTCCTGTAAATTTGTATGGGTCAGAATCTAGAACTAGAGTCTCTGATAAATATTAGTTTCATGACGATTTTTTGAAATTTTAGAATCTATTTGATGTGATCAAATTATTTATGCATTATTTTTTTCCAAGAAGTATTATTTATGGCTCCGTTGCCAGACAGCTGAAAAAAAAAAATCAATCTTGCTACGCTAAATATAGTAGACCTAAACTATGAGATGTGTCTTTTCAATTCACTTTTCAGTCAACACCATGTCCATGAGACGCAACTCTTATCCATCCATTATCCGTAACCGCTTATCCTGTGCAGGGTCATGGGCAAGCTAGGGCCTACCCCAGCTGACTATGGGTGAGAGGCAGGGTACACCCTGGACAAGTCGCCAGATCATCACAGGGCTGACACATAGGCCAAGTTTACATTAGACTGTATCTGTCTCGTTTTCTTCGCGGATGCACTGTCCGTTTACATTAAACTGCCTGGAAACGCCGGGAAACGGGAATCCGCCAGGGTCCACGTATTCAATCCAGATCGTGTCAGCTCCGGTGCTGTGTAAACATTGAGATACGCTGTGCTGAGCTCTAGCTGGCGTCTCATTGGACAACGTCACTGTGACATCCACCTTCCTGAGTTGCTGGCGTTGGTCATGTGACGCGACTGCTGAAAAACGGCGCGGACTTCCGCCTTGTATCACCTTTCATTAAAGAGTATAAAAGTATGAAAATACTGCAAATACTGATGCAAATACTGCCCATTGTGTAGTTATGATTGTCTTTAGGCTTGCCATCCTTCCACTTGCAAGTGGTAAGTGATATGCGCTGGGATCTCACACACAGCGGCTCAGTCCCGAATCACAGCTTGTGCACTTCACTCGCGCGCTCTGTGAGCTGCGCAGGGCCGGAGTGCGCACCCTCCAGAGGGCACTCGCTGTTCAGGGCGGAGTGATTTGGAGCGCAGGATGCCTGTGGAGCCGAGCGTATCCGTGTATTGGTGTTGCTGTGTGCACGCAAATCGTGTATTGGTGTTGCTGTGTGCACACTAATCGTTTTAAAAACGTTAATCTGATGATCCGCTGATACGGTCTAATGTAAACATGGGCATAGACACAGACAACCATTCACACTCTCATTCACACCTACGGTCAATTTAGAGCCACCAATTAGCCTAACCTGCATGTCTTTGGGGGAAAACGGAGCACCCGGAGGAAACCCACACAGACATGGGGAGAACATGTAAACTACACAGAAAGGCTCTCGTCGGCCGCTGGGCTCGAACCCCGAACCTTCTTGCTGTGAGGCGGCAGTGCTAACCACTACACCACTGTGCCATCACTCGTATCCATCAAAACAACCCAATTCAACCTGTTCTGCTTTTTACTTTTCGTCTTTTTTTGTCATGTTTTCACCATCACCCATGAGTGAAAACAGTGTAAATTGAGTTATTTTAATAGAAACTTCGAAGTTTAGTTAGAAATTTAAATTATATTATGAGCTAAATTTCAAATTATGAAATCAAAACATGCATGTCCTACTGTCCCAGATCACATTTTTAAATGAACGGTGTTGTAATTACAGCTGCATAGGTGCAAACATCTTCAGTTTAGCGTTTAGAATTTTTGACCCCTTGCTACAGTGACGCAGAACAAACCTGAAAACTAAGGTTTCTGCTATTTCAGTTAAAGCAGCAGTCAGACTAAATACACATTAAATTCACTCTGGAAAAAGCGATTGACTGAAGGGCAAAGGACATGTTACGTGAAAGATACTTATTTGCATCTGGTAGTGGATACTTTCGCCTCATGCCAACCTCATTTTGGTGATCTTTGACCTCTGAATTGACAACTCGAGCTTATAAGCCAATAGAAAACAATAAAGCAGGACTGTGACGTTTGTTCAGTGCTGCTAATTAGTGGTCACACTGAACTTTTTGCTTCCTTTTGCCATTTCCTTCTTGTTGCTTCATGCACATCTGAGGAAAACGAGACATCCTGCCTACTAACGTAAACTAGGATTTTCTTGTTGGCACTTCTGCAGCTGGACCAGCACCACTATTCACTGCAAATATTCCATTCACTGCAAAAAGTGATATCTTGTTCGAGAAAATATCTTTTAATATGGGTGAATTTTAACTAATTTCTTATTAGATTATTAGAACTCAAATATAAGATTTAGCTTACTTTTTAGATGCTTTTAATCATTTCACGCTTTACCATTTATTCCACGAAATCAAGTCGTACATGAGGTGATGGCTGATGAAGCATGTACGACGAGATTGAGTGGAATAACTGTTTTATTCTATCCACATTCACTGGATTTTGATAAACGGAGCTTTTTTATTTTTTGCCGATTCAATAAACAAAAACTTTATCCAAAATGTCTGACAAAATAATTTCCGCTTAGAATGTAAACAAACTGGCGAAATGACAGTAGCAATTTGTGAAAAATACTATAATAATAATAATTCTTGAAAAATAAAAAAAGATGCGTTTTATTCCTTTTTTTGTATTTTTTGGGGTTTTGTTTTCAAGTACAGTTTTTATTTCGTCTTCGGTTGGTTCAGCAACACACTCCGCCATTTTGTTTTTCTCTACTCACGGTATATGAGCTGATAGCCTAGTAGTAGAGTAGCCAGTCGAAAAAATGCAATTGCTTTTATCCAGTGAATGCGGATGGAATAAATCTTCTTATTCTATTGGCAGATAATTTTGCTAATTTTAAGCGTTTAATTTTAGAAAGAAGCAAAAGCATCTGCCAATAGAATAAATGTAAAGCTTGAAATGAGTAAAAGTAAACTAAATATTTTATTTGAATTCTAATAATCTTTTAATAAGAAATATTAGATAATTAACCTATATTAAAGATATTTTTTCTGAACAGGATATCATTTTTTGCAGTGTTGACATTTTTATATGTCAACTTATGTCCTATGTCCGGTGTAAATTGTTGGTTATTTTCTTTATGCAAATTTCAATTAACCCAGAAATAACTCTTGTTGTGCTATGTTTCTTTTTCACTCATTTCTAAAATCCTCACTGCGACTGTCAGTGTTTTTATTACATAGGACTAATTTAGTTTCAGAAATTCTCAGGAGCTAAGCTTTGTTCTCACTCCGTGCCATTTCCTGACAGCTAAATCCACCACTCCTAAGAAAACTGCTGGCTCGTCTAAGAGTTCCTCTCCGGCTTCTTCAACAACAAGTGTGAAGAACCTCAAAGATGGCGCCTCTGAATTGACTCCAGCAGAGAGTAAGACTGGAAAGAAAGCCAGATCACCTCAGCCCCGTCCCAAAGTCTCGGCTGGGTCTGAAAACCCAGCTGAAGGCAACTCTTCCACTAAAGACCAAAGACATAGCCACCTGGCCTCCGGTGCTGATGGGAAGTCTGTTAAGGAGACGTCTCAGGTTGGTGAAGGTGCTAAGAAACAGCCAGAATCGTCGGTGCCGGACAGAAGTCATCCGCATGTAAACAAAACTACAGAAGAGACGTCATTTACAGAAAGCACCGCTTCCTCAGACACACCAGGAGAGAATCAGAGCACAGAGAAAACAACCGAGGACCCGAGGACTGGAGCAGATGGAGACCAACAGTGAGTAAAATATAACTGTTTACTCAATTCAGTGGTTCCTGTTTAATAGGTGCATAAGCAAACTATTATAAATTCTCTCCTAGGTGTTACTTCACACCGGCTTGTATGGTATAAATGCAGTATGTGCACAGTTCTGTTTATTTTTATAGACTTTCACAGCTGATTCATTATATTCTTTTTGTTTTTAAGTTAATTTTTACTGTTGAAGGTTGATTAGCCATTTTGTGTATATAAAATGACAATTGGATATGAGAATAAAACAATGCTTATACCACAGCATTGCTTTATTTTCATATCTAATGAGCCAGCCTTTTTTTTTTTTTTATATAAACAGCAGATCTGACAGTTTCCACTGTAATTCAGATCCCAGGTTTCTATTAACGCTCTCTGTTTAATATATTCTCGTTTCTATAGTAACAGTTCTTTCACAGGGACGTATATAATAGATGCTCCATAATCTAAGACTAATAATAACCAGAAACAAAGTGTGGTTATTTAGCAAAGAAAAGCATAGTACAGTCTAATGCAGGGGTTTTCAAAGTGTGGGAGAGTCAGCCCCCTCAGAGAGCAAATAAACAACAGCCCCCCCCCCCCCCCCACACACACACACACACAATTTTTATTGTTGCTATACTTAATGTTCCATTCGTATTTAAAAAAAAAAGGTTGTTGTACACATTTTATTTTAAACATATGAGCTTTTTTAAAACCTCTTTTATTACACATTTTAAACATCTGTGCTTTTTTAAAACCTCTTTTTTACACATTTTAAACATCTGTGCTTTTTTAAAACCTCTTTTTTTACACATTTTAAACATCTGTGCTTTTTTAAAACCTCTTTTTTACACATTTTAAACATCTGTGCTTTTTTAAAACCTCTTTTTTTTTTTACACATTTTAAACATCTGTGCTTTTTAAAACCTCTTTTTTACACATTTTAAACATCTGTGCTTTTTTAAAACCTCTTTTTTACACATTTTAAACATCTGTGCTTTTTAAAACCTCTTTTTTTACACATTTTAAACATCTGTGCTTTTTAAAACCTCTTTTTTTTTTTTACACATTTTAAACATCTGTGCTTTTTAAAACCTCTTTTTTTTTTTACACATTTTAAGCATCTGTGCTTTTTAAAACCTCTTTTTTTTTACACATTTTAAACATCTGTGCTTTTTAAAACCTCTTTTTTACACATTTTAAACATCTGTGCTTTTTAAAACCTCTTTTTTTTTACACATTTTAAACATCTGTGCTTTTTAAAACCTCTTTTTTTTTTACACATTTTAAACATCTGTGCTTTTTAAAACCTCTTTTTTTTTTACACATTTTAAACATCTGTGCTTTTTAAAACCTCTTTTTTTTACACATTTTAAACATCTGTGCTTTTTAAAACCTCTTTTTTTTTACACATTTTAAACATCTGTGCTTTTTAAAACCTCTTTTTTACACATTTTAAACATCTGTGCTTTTTTAAAACCTCTTTTTTACACATTTTAAACATCTGTGCTTTTTTAAAACCTCTTTTTTTACACATTTTAAACATCTGTGCTTTTTTAAAACCTCTTTTTTACACATTTTAAACATCTGTGCTTTTTTAAAACCTCTTTTTTTTTTTTACACATTTTAAACATCTGTGCTTTTTAAAACCTCTTTTTTACACATTTTAAACATCTGTGCTTTTTTAAAACCTCTTTTTTACACATTTTAAACATCTGTGCTTTTTAAAACCTCTTTTTTTACACATTTTAAACATCTGTGCTTTTTAAAACCTCTTTTTTACACATTTTAAACATCTGTGCTTTTTAAAACCTCTTTTTTTTTACACATTTTAAACATCTGTGCTTTTTAAAACCTCTTTTTTTTTACACATTTTAAGCATCTGTGCTTTTTAAAACCTCTTTTTTTTTTACACATTTTAAACATCTGTGCTTTTTAAAACCTCTTTTTTTTTACACATTTTAAACATCTGTGCTTTTTAAAACCTCTTTTTTTTTACACATTTTAAACATCTGTGCTTTTTAAAACCTCTTTTTTTTACACATTTTAAACATCTGTGCTTTTTAAAACCTCTTTTTTTTTTACACATTTTAAACATCTGTGCTTTTTAAAACCTCTTTTTTTTACACATTTTAAACATCTGTGCTTTTTAAAACCTCTTTTTTTTTACACATTTTAAACATCTGTGCTTTTTAAAACCTCTTTTTTACACATTTTAAACATCTGTGCTTTTTTAAAACCTCTTTTTTACACATTTTAAACATCTGTGCTTTTTAAAACCTCTTTTTTTACACATTTTAAACATCTGTGCTTTTTAAAACCTCTTTTTTACACATTTTAAACATCTGTGCTTTTTAAAACCTCTTTTTTTTTTACACATTTTAAACATCTGTGCTTTTTAAAACCTCTTTTTTTTACACATTTTAAACATCTGTGCTTTTTAAAACCTCTTTTTTTTACACATTTTAAACATCTGTGCTTTTTAAAACCTCTTTTTTTTTTTTACACATTTTAAACATCTGTGCTTTTTAAAACATCTTTTTTTTTTTTTTTTTTACACATTTTAAACATCTCCTAGCATCGTTAGCTAGCACCTCTTGGCAGACAACACACTGTGGCAGTGGAGCATCTTCAGATCCAGTCCATGAAAATCCAAACTTTAAATAATCGTGCTCATACTTCCTTCTTTTTTTTGCTTGGCCCAGACTCTGTCTCCTCACTCACTGTAGCTTTAGGTACTAAAAATCGATCCATTTTGTTTCTGGTAAAGGCTATCTGAAGTTCGCTAAATGTCCGCAATAGTAACTTATTCTGGTTTATTTTTCCTCACGTTGCGCCCTCCCTGAAGAACTCTGGCGCCCCCTAGGGGAGGCGCGCCCCACACTTTGAAAAGCCCTGGTCTAATGGGTTAAATGGTGAAGCTTTCTGTACGGGGATGTTTGTTTATGCCTCTGTCTCCAGTGTCGGTGCTTTTGTTACAAGAGTGCGTTTTCTGCTGCTGGAGAGTCTTCAGGACAGCCGACTTTAGTCTTCTAGTTTTTGTCAAGTTCTTTTAGTTTAGTTCATTATAACATGACAAGTTAACATGAGGGATTTTTTTTTTTGTGTGTGTGTGTGTGTGAGAGAAAGAGAAGAGAGAAGGCTGGTGAGGAAACAACTGTTTATAGCTGTTATAATGTAAGCGATAACAGGAAGTAACTTGCCCCCTGTTTTTCCACGACACATACGGTTAAGTCCATATATATTTGGACACTGACACAAATTTTGGTTTTTTACCTGTTTACTGAAACATATTCAAGTTATAGTTATATAATGGACATAAAGTCCAGACTTTCAGCTTTCATTTGAGGGTATCCACATTAAAATTGGATGAAGGGTTTAGGAGTTTCAGCTCCTTAACATGTGCCACCCTGTTTTTAAAGGGACCAAAAGTAATTGGACAATTTGACTCAAAGGCTATTTCATGGGCAGGTGTGGGCAATTCCTTCGTTATGTCATTCTCAATTAAGCAGATAAAAGGCCTGGAGTTGATTTGAGGTGTGGTGCTTGCATTTGGAAGATTTTGCTGTGAAGAAAACGTGCGGTCAAAGGAGCTCTTCATGCAGGTGAAACAAGCCATCCTTAAGCTGCAAAAACAGAAAAAACCCATCCGAGAAATTGCTACAATATTAGGAGTGGCAAAATCTACAGTTTGGTACATCCTGAGAAAGAAAGAAAGAAAGCAAGCACTGGTGAACTCATCAATACAAAAAGACCTGGACGCCCACAGAAGACAACAGTGGTGGATGATCGCAGAATAATTTCCATGGTGAAGAGAAACCCCTTCACAACAGCCAACCAAGTGAACAACACTCTCCAGGAGGTAGGCGTATCAATATCCAAATCTACCATAAAGAGAAGACTGCATGAAGGTAAATACAGAGGGTTCACTGCATGGTGCAAGCCACTCATAAGCCTCAAGAATAAAAAGGCTAGATTGGACTTTGCTAAAAAACATCTAAAAAAGCCAGCACAGTTCTGCAAGAACATTCTTTGGACAGATGAAACCAAGATCAACCTCTACCAGAATGATGGAAAGAAAAAAGTATGGTGAAGGCGTGGTACAGCTCATGATCCAAAGCATACTACATCATCTGTAAAACACGGCGGAGGCAGTGTGATGGCTTGGGCATGCATGGCTGCCAGTGGCACTGGGTCACTAGTGTTTATTGATGATGTGACACAGGACAGAAGCAGCCGGATGAATTCTGAGGTATTCAGAGACCTACTGTGTGCTCAAATGCAGCCAAACTGATTGGTCGGCGTTTCATAATACAGATGGGCAATGACCCAAAACATAAAGCCAAAGCAACCCAGGAGTTTATTAAAGCAAAGAAGTGGAATATTCTTGAATGGCCAAGTCAGTCACCTGATCTCAACCCAATTGAGCATGCATTTCACTTATTAAAGACTAAACTTCAGACAGAAAGGCCCACAAACAAACAGCAACTGAAAACCGCTGCAGTAAAGGCCTGGCAGAGCATTAAAAAGGAGGAAACACAGCGTCTGGTGATGTCCAGACTTCAGGCAGTCATTGCCAACAAAGGGTTTTCAACCAAGTATTAGAAATGAACATTTTATTTACAATTATTTAATTTGTCCAATTACTTTTGAGCCCCTGAAATGAAGGGATTGTGTTTAAAAAATGCTTTAGTTCCTCACATTTTTATGCAATCATTTTGTTCAACCCACTGAATTAAAGCTGAAAGTCTGAACTTCAACTGCATCTGAATTGTTTTGTTCAAAATCCATTGTGGTAATGTACAGAACCAAAATTAGAAAAATGTTGTCTCTGTCCAAATATTTATGGACCTAACTGTAACTATGAAGTGTTAAATATATATATATATATATATGGTGTGTCATTCTTTAATTTAAAAAGTATGTCATGGGGCGTCGTGGCTCAGGTGGATAAGGCTCCATACCATAAAATCCGGGGACCCAGGTTCGATTCCAACCTGAGGTCATTTCCTGATCCCTCCCCGTCTCTCTCTCCCGCTCATTTCCTGTCTCTACACTGTCCTATCCAATAAAGGTGAAAAAAGCCCAAAAAAAATCTTTAAAAAAATAAAATAAAATGCTTCAGGATGTGCAGTTATTTACCTGTAGCAGCATACTTGCGTGTGTTTTATTTCTTGTGTATCTGCTTGGTACTGTGAGTAGGTTCTTATTGCATTACTCACATTTACCATCTGACCAACATCTGTGACCTGATTTCCTAAGGTGTAACTTTTTTTTTTTTGGGAAAAAACATCCATCCATCCATCCATCCATCCATCCATCCATCATCTAGCTGCTTATCCTGTTCTACAGGGTCGCAGGCAAGCTGGAGCCTATCCCAGCTGACTATGGGTTAGAGGTGGGGTACACCCTGGACAAGTCGCCAGGTTATCGCAGGGCTGACACAGAGACAATCAACCATTCACATTCACACCTACAGTCAATTTAGAGTCACCAGTTAGCCTAACCTGCATGTCTTTGGACTGTGGGGGAAACCGGAGCACCCGGAGGAAACCCACGCAGACACGGGGAGAACATGCAAACTCCACACAGAAAGGCCCTCACCGGCCGCTGGGCTCAAACCCAGGACCTTCTTGCTGTGAGGCAACAGTGCTAACCACTACACCACCGTGCCACCTGGGGGGGAAAAACAATATTTGAAAAACACTTTACATGCCATGATGAACATGGTCAAGTTGACCCTGAAACAGTTTCCCAAGGTAGCCGTTGAACACATTACATTTTGTGTTACATATTGCGAAATGTAAAATTAGAATAGAAGGATTGTAAGCACATGGTTGACTTTTATTTATTTTAAAAAAAAATCTGGTTACGGATGTAATTGTGGTATTGAGGCAGTGTCGATTTCATGACTGACTGACTTTTTTTTTTTTTAAATTACATTTTTTTTTTACAGATCTGAGGGAAGCAGGAAACCACAGGGTGTCAATGTGGAAAGTCCAGAAGTGAGCATTATCCCTAATGCTGTTAGAGAGACAGCAGCTAGTGACTCAGACTCGGACGGGCCCATACTCTATAAAGATGAAGAAGAGGAGGATGAAGACGATGAGTACACCTCCAGTATGTGTTTTCACTTGTGGTGTAGTAGTACAGAATTTATTTTCTGAATGTGGTGATCACAATAAAATCTGATTAGCATAATCTTTGTATAGATTAAATAAAAACAGAAGTCTTTGTGTAAAAAAATATATATATCTTTCAACATGCCAAAATTATTCCAAAAATGGATCCCATGTGACGAGTATCGACAAGGGCACACAATGAAACCGCACTCCTATAGGGCTCCCTGAGTTGTCGTCCCCCCAATTGTTTTATTTGGCTATTTTCCTATGGATATTTTCTGTCTTTAATCAGAGCATAATCAAAAATGTGACCCTGACATCTTGAATGTTTCTGATATCAATAAAGAATCAGTGGAATTGAGTACAGCTTTTATTTGCATGAGAAATGTCTGGCCTTTTCCCTCATACTCATGCAATTGTTCTTCCATAAAGAATACAAAGAATGTTCTTTATTCACAAACATGAGTGAGGTACAAGGCATGAGGTGATCATCTTAAATAGGAAACCCTCCCTGGGACGTCCTTTCAAATTTAATTAATTTAGTTTCTCTCAGTTCTGCTTGCCTGCATCTTAACTTACGGGAGGGTTCTATTAATGATGAATAATTTTTTTTTAATCATAAGTCAAACTGCTGGCAAAATAGTACTGCCATGTTCAAAGATCTGAGGTGGGTTTTTTTTTTTTTTTTAAATCCTATAAAAAATAAACAATTGAACATAGAATATAAAGTGAAATTAAATATCCATCCTTTATCAGTAACTGCTTATCCTGTGCAAGGTCGTGGGCAAGCTGGAGCCTATCCCAGTTGACTAATGGGTGAGAGGCGGGGTACACCCTGGACAAGTTGCCAGGTCCTTGCAGGGCTGACACATAGACACAGACAACCATTCACACTCACATTCACACCTACGGTCAATTTAGAGTCACCAGTTAACCTAACCTGCATGTCTTTGGACTGTGGGGGAAACCGGAGCACCCGGAGGAAACCCACGGAGACACAGGGAGAACATGCAAACTCCACACAGAAAGGTCCCCGTTGGTCTCTGGGCTCGAACCCAGAACCTTCTTGATGTGAGGCGACAGTGCTAACCGTTACACCACTGTGCCGGCCTGGAAATGAAATATGACAATGTTATATAGCACTGTTCTATTCACCATATGCAGAAAAGTGCATTGTAATTTGTCACAGTATCAATATTATATGGTCATGACGTTTTCTTGCCGATTTTATAAATCAATTATCTGCTTGTATAACCTAAATGTTCATGTAGTCTGACGGAGAAGCTCAGCAAAATGCAATTTCTTTTGTATTATTAGCCCTCTTCTATACCAAAATGTTTGCTTACTAACAATATACTCAGAAAATGTTACTGTCAGACCCTGGGAGCATGTTCAGAAGATTTATTTTGTTGGCTTAAGCCCTTTGGCATGCCCTGTTACTTATTCAAACAAAGAATTACATTCAGTTACATTGCCAAGACCTGAGTTTTACACCTTAATCCACCAGGCCTTTGTCAGGCAGGGAAATAATGTACAGTGTGTCTTTACTGCTATTGTTTTTGCTGTGTATTACTGTATAACCCAACTTGAGCAACCTAACTTTTACGAGTCACCCCTGTCTTCCTACTTCTTTCTCTCTCTCCCTTCCTCATTCTCTTTTTTTTTTTTTGTCTTTCTAATTTTACCTCCACCCTCATTTTGTGGCATTTTAATGGTGGCAGGACCCAAGTGCCTGAGAGAGATTAGAGTGAATATTTGTTTCCGTAGGCTCCCTTGCCAGTAAAATCCGCCGCAGAGACACGCTTGCCGTCAAACTCGGCAACAGGCCCAGCAAGAAAGAGCTGGAAGAGAAGAATATCCTTCCGAGGACGTCAGAGATGGAGAGACAGGAACTGCGGCAGCAGATAGGCTGTAAACTAGTGAGGTAATGCTCTCAAAGCACCTGCAGAGCACTCTGTTTTTAGTGTAACTGAGTACCAAACTGTCAAACATCTGCACCCTCCAGCTAAAGATGGAAAGCAAGATGTGTTTTGAAAGCCACTATCAGCAATTGATGACTTACCTGAGACAGCAGGTTGTTACACTTACTCAGTTTGGTTAGTCTTGATTAGGACTTGCTGTCTCTCTCAGATTAAATTGAGTAGCAGAACAATTTTTTTTTATCTCTCCATATTTAATCTACATATTTGTCATTAGCATAGTGATGAACGTGTGGTTTTCTCCCACTGCAGGCGACTCAGCCAGAGGCCCACCACTGAAGAGCTGGAGCAGAGGAACATCCTGAAACGTGAGTAAACCCTTGTTTTCCAGGGCATGTCCATGAGAACATGATCATAATGACATGAGTCTCTGTTTTCAGTAGAAGAGTTTTAACAGGTGTTTAACAATCGATTTTATACCGTACTGGGTTAAAGAAAGAGTTTTAAATCTTAGGCTAGTTGCTGTTTTTGTAAGATTATTGATTTAGTGTGATGTAGGGCTTTTGAGTTAGTATTAATCATTGTTAGCCAGGGAAACATGGACAACAGTGCCAGACTGTGCTATTTTGTTCATTTTGAGTTGCATAGGTCTGGAAAGTCTAGAAATCTGAAATTTAAAGACGCTTATTTGCAGACCCTTTTGGCTGAGATGGTAAAAGGTAATCGGTGTACTTTGACAGCAGGACGCCGACCAATTTGAAGGCTAACGTATATAAGACTGTGGTATGCCCAGTAGCACTATATGGCTGCGAATGTTGGCCAGTCACTGTAAAACATGAGCAAAGTCTATATGCCATGGAGATGAAAATGCCACGCTGGTCTCAAGGACTCTCTCTATTAGACCATGTGGAAAATACGGAAGTCCATAGGAAAATGCAGGTGGTTCCAATCACTGCAAAGATGAGAGAGTGGTGCCTCCGATAGCATGGCCATATCATGCGAAGCTCAGCTGGAGCAGTGGCTAAATCTGCAACAGCACTGGACATTCCAGGCAAGCGGCCATGTGGAAGACCCAAAAAGAGAGATGGGCTGACTCAATAAAGGAGGACCTAAAGTCCACAAAAGCAAAACCAGAGGATGTCTTTGATAAGAGTAAGTGGAGACAGCTGAGCCAAGCTGCAGACCCTGCACCCATGCAGGACTAATGCAAGGAAGAGGATTTGCAGACCTAGAAAAGTAGGGAAGTTCAGGAAAATGTTTTGAAAGAAAGAACACGTGCTTAGTGAGGGGTTTCAAAATACAGTGGGGCAAAAAAGTATTTAGTCAGTCACCAATTGTGCAAGTTCTCCCACTTAAAAAGATGAGAGAGGCCTGTAATTTTCATCAGAGGTACACTTCAACTATGAGAGACAAAATGAGAAAAAAAAATCCAGAAAATCACATTGTCTGATTTTTAAAGAATTTATTTGCAAATTATGGTGGAAAATAAGTATTTGGTCAATAGCAAAAGTTCATCTCAATACTTTGTCATATACCCTTTGTTGGCAATGACAGAGGTCAAACGTTTTCTGTAAGCCTTCACAAGGTTTTCACACACTGTTGCTGGTATTTTGGCCCATTCCTCCATGCAGATCTCCTCTAGAGCAGTGATGTTTTGGGGCTGTCGCTGGGCAACACGGACTTTCAACTCCCTCCAAAGATTTTCTATGGGGTTGAGATCTGGAGACTGGCTAGGCCACTCCAGGACCTTGAAATGCTTCTTACAAAGCCGCTTCTTACGAAGCCACTCCTTCGTTGCCCGGGCGGTGTGTTTGGGATCATTGTCATGCTGAAAGACCCAGCCACGTTTCATCTTCAATGCCCTTGCTGATGGAAGGAGGTTTTCACTCAAAATCTCACGATGCATGGCCCCATTCATTCTTTCCTTTACACGGATCAGTCGTCCTGGTCCCTTTGCAGAAAAACAGCCCCAAAGCATGATGTTTCCACCCCCATGCTTCACAGTAGGTATGGTGTTCTTTGGATGCAACTCAGCATTCTTTCTCCTCCAAACATGACAAGTTGAGTTTTTACCAAAAAGTTCTATTTTGGTTTCATCTGACCATATGACATTCTCCCAATCCTCTTCTGGATCATCCAAATGCTCTCTAGCAAACTTCAGACGGGCCTGGACATGTACTGGCTTAAGTAGGGGGACACGTCTGGCACTGCAGGATTTGAGTCCCTGGTGGCGTAGTGCGTTACTGATGGTAGCCTTTGTTACTTTGGTCCCAGCTCTCTGCAGGTCATTCACTAGGTCCCACTGTGTGGTTCTGGGATTTTTGCTCACTGTTCTTGTGATCATTTTGACCCCACGGGGTGAGATCTTGCGTGGAGCCCCAGATCGAGGGAGATCATCAGTGGTCTTGTATGTCTTCCATTTTCTAATAACTGCTCCCACAGTTGATTTCTTCACACCAAGCTGCTTACCTATTGCAGATTCAGTCTTCCCAGCCTGGTGCAGGTCTACAATTTTGTTTCTGGTGTCCTTTGACAGCTCTTTGGTCTTGGCCATAGTGGAGTTTGGAGTGTGACTGTTTGAGGTTGTGGACAGGTGTCTTTTATACTGATAACGAGTTCAAACAGGTGCCATTAATACAGGTAACGAGTGGAGGACAGAGGAGCCTCTTAAAGAAGTTGTTACAGGTCTGTGAGAGCCAGAATTCTTGCTTATTTGTAGGTGACCAAATACTTATTTTACCGAGGAATTTACCAATTAATTCATTAAAAATCCTACAATGTGATTTCCTGGATTCTTTCCTCCCATTCTGTCTCTCATAGTTGAAGTGTACCTATGATGGAAATTACAGACCTCTCTCGTCTTTTTAAGTGGGAGAACTTGCACAATTGGTGGCTGACTAAATACTTTTTTGCCCCACTGTATAATGGCAATAATTTTAATTTATAATGCCTTTCACCAGTCCAATGATGCTTATATAGCCGCATTAAGCTCCTTTCTAGCCTTTATTTCCCCCAAATGATGTTATATAGCATGCAAGTAAATAGAAACTACAAATTATTTCATCTTGGCAGGCAAGCCTTTCACTAACTGTGGGGGGGGGGGAAGAAAAAACAAAACCCAAAAAAACAAACCACCCAACATGAAAAAACCTACGAAAGTAACAGCCTAAGGAGAGTCAACAGATTATAGTGGTCAGTTAACTTTTCCTTAACGTTAACAATAGACATGTCAGAATGTTACATCACATAACAGCATGAATTTAAGATAAGGGATTGATTGATTGTTTGAACTGAGAGGGCATCTTCTAATAGGACATACATATATGGCTTCAGACATCGACTTAAGTCCTAGACATGCATTTATTCCTTCATTCATCTTCAGTAAGTGGTTTATCCTGATCAGTGTCATGGTGGATTTGGAGTCTATCCCAGGAGCACTGAACATAAGATGGGAATATCTGAGTCACTGGCAGTATTAAAGCAAAAACTAATGACCTACCTCTTCACCAAGCATTTTAAATTAGCACTTTTTCATACTCTGTTAACCTCCCTAACAGGGTTTTTGGGCTGATGGTACTCCCTGACCTAGCAAACTCACATGAGGATGCGTTTTGATTAGAAAATATAAAGCATGGCTCTAGGTCTCTCTGTATGAGCGGATCTGTTAGGTGCCAGAAATGTAAATGGACACCAGTCCATTGCAGGCAGGCTTGTAGTACTCAAGTCCAGGACTTGGACTCGAGTCCAACTCGTGCCCTAATTTTAAGGACTTGTGACTTGACTTGGACTTGAGCACTGATGACTTAGCCCATGTTTACATTAGACCGTATCAGCAGATCATCAGATTAACATTTTTAAAACGATTAGTGTGCACACAGCAACACCAATACACGATTCGCGTCACACAGCAACACCAATACACGGATACGCTCGGCTCCGCAGGCATCCTGCGCTCCAAATCACTCCGCCCTGAACAACGAGTGCCCTCTGGAGGGTGCGCACTCCGGCCCTGCGCAGCTCACAGAGCACGCGAGTGAAGTGCACAAGCTGTGATTCGGGACTGAGCCGCTGTGTGTGTGATCCCAGCGCATATCACATACCACTTGCAAGTGGAAGGATGGCAAGCCTAAAGACAATCATAACTACACAATGGGCAGTATTTGCATCAGTATTTTCATACTTTTATACTCTTTAATGAAAGGTGATACAAGGCGGAAGTCCGCGCCGTTTTTCAGCAGTCGCGTCACATGACCAACGCCAGCGAATCAGGAAGGTGGATGTCACAGTGACGTTGTCCAATGACGACGCCAGCTAGAGCTCAGCACAGCGTATCCGCGTATCTCAATGTTTACACAGCACCAGAGCTGACACGATCTGGATTGAATATGTGGACCCTGGCGGATTCCCGTTTCCCGGCGTTTCCAGGCGGTTTAATGTAAACGGACAGTGCATCCGCGAAGAAAATGAGACAGATACGGTCTAATGTAAACTTGGCCTTAGACTCATAATCATGCATTAACTGCATTCGGACTCGTAAATTGGAGATGAGGACTCTGCTTTTTTCTTTATTTTTTTGTAACATGCCATAATTTGGCATAAGATACCTGCATTAATTTCATGTAAGAGTGTCACACCTGCGTGCCTTGGCGCATGCATCAGATCAACTCTCGGGCGTGCTCCGGACAGCGCATGCCAAGAGGACTCTCGCTCGCTTGCGCGCGCGCACACAGTAAATGACTTGCACCTGCACAGGATTAAGGCGCAATCAGTGCATCTGTATAAAAACTGTGAAAACACACTTTGCAAAGTATTGAGTTGCATTACTGACATGTTACTGAGCCTTATTTCCTTGTTTGGTTTCCTGATCCCTGATTTCCTGTTTCTCGTCTTTGATTCTGCCGAGTCTATGATAGCCTGTTTGTGCCTCACTCGACCTATTGCCTGTTTCACTGTTTTACGATTTTGCCTGCCGTTCTGGGTTGTTTACCTGTCTTCACTCGTATTAATAAACACACCTTCTGCACTACACATCCCAACCATCTCTGACAGAATACTTCACACTCCCTGACAAAGAGAAGCGCATTCACCTGTTCATACGCCATGTTCAGGAACAAACTAATGTTGATGGCGCTAAAACAGCCACCGTCAAACGGTGCGGTTGGAGTGTTGGACTCGATTCGGATCAATAGTGGACTTAACTAGGACTTGAAATTTTTTTTTTAATGACTTGGACTTGAACACTGGGGACTTGAGACTGGACTCAGACTCGAGGTTTGTGACTCGACTACAACACTGATTGCAGGACACCATTCGCACACTCATTCACACCTTGGGGTAATGTAAAGTTGCCAGTCTGTCAGCCAGCCTGTTTCTGGGAGGTCTGAGGAAACCAACAGACATACCGGTAATATGTGAATCTCCACACAGACAGTAACCCAAGCTCAGGATCAAGTGAGAACTGTGAGATGTTAATGTTACACAATGTTCTGCCTTGTTGTGTTTTCTGTTGTCAAAATAATACAGACTTAAAATGCTGAGATTCGTCCATTATTCTTTGGATTAAAACCGTGACAATTGTTATATGATCCAGTTCATGACTTTTTAAAGGAACAGTCCACCGTACTTCCATAATGAAATATATGCTCTTATCTGAATTGAGACGAGCTGCTCCGTACCTCTCCGAGCTTTGCGCGACCTCCCAGTCAGTCAGACGCAGTCAGACGCGCTGTCACTCCTGTTAGCAATGTAGCTAGGCTCAGCATGGCTAATGGTATTTTTTGGGGCTGTAGTTAGATGCGACCAAACTCTTCCGCGTTTTTCCTGTTTACATAGGTTTATATGACCAGTGACATAAAACAAGTTCAGTTACACAAATTGAAACATAGCGATTTTCTATGCTATGGAAAGTCCGCACTATAATGACAGGCGTACTAACACCTTCTGCGCGCTTCGGCAGCGCATTGATATCTGAGCTCCGTATCAATGCGCTGCCGAAGCGCGCAGAAGGTGTTAGTACGCCTGTCATTATAGTGCGGACTTTCCATAGCATAGAAAATCGCTACGTTTCAATTTGTGTAACTGAACTTGTTTTATGTCACTGGTCATATAAACCTATGTAAACAGGAAAAACATGGAAGAGTTTGGTCGCATCTAACTACAGCCCCAAAAAATACCATTAGCCATGCTGAGCCTAGCTACATTTGCTAACAGGAGTGACAGCGCGTCTGACTGACTGGGAGGTCGCGCAAAGCTCGGAGAGGTACGGAGCAGCTCGTCTCAATTCAGATAAGAGCATATTTCATTATGGAAGTACGGTGGACTGTTCCTTTAAAAAAGTACCAAAAAACCTAAAATGAGCAAAGTCTTAAAACTGTATAGAAAGAGAAGAGTAAGAACCCTCTTCCTCCTAGATGGTTTCAGCTCTGTTGTAGAGTTCTTTTCATCAAGGGCCCTCAAAACTACATATGAAACCTGTAAATTACCTTGGTAGGACTGAATAATCCACGATCAGGTGCTTATTTTTCTTGGAGAAGAAAAGTAATTACTAGCCTGTGTTACACAAAACCCAAGCATCGACAGTTCTACACTAACCAGGATAAAAGAGCATCCAAGGTGGTCTGAATCACCCCAATTTCACACATTTTATACTGGGAGAAGCAAGAATAATAAAACCCAGAATGAACTACAAGCATTGTCAAAATGTCATTTTGTTCTAAGCGCTGGTGTTAAGATGGAAAAGAATTGAAAGCTAGTGGACGGTTAATGCAGTGTGACTGATGGGGAAAGAAGCAGCGTGTCCGTTTGCTCTCAACCACTGAAGTGCACTCAGGCTGGATGTTCAGGCCGGAGGCTGAGACTAAGACTCACATTTACCATGGAAATATACCATCAAGTCTGTCTCAGGCACTCACATTTTCATTTGCCATTATCAACAGTTCTGTTCTCTCAAACTTGTTGGCTTTTAAACAGGAATCAGGGTTTAAAATGTTACAAACTGCCAATTTATTAAAATGATCCACTATGAAGCTCTCAGATTTGTGCTCATCTTCGTCAGTTTGTAGCAGTATATTGTAGGCATGTCACAGTGACGGTATAATCGCAATATACTCTTTATATCCGTGTCACACCTTTACAAATATCAGCTATTTGACTTCTTGAATTTGAATTTTGCTGGTTAATGCTATAAGTCTGCATTATCATAGATAGCATTAATGAGTGTAATATAAGAGTGACACTTTTTAAATGCACATATTGTTTTTTTGTTCCATCACTGTAGAGAAGAATGAGGAAGAGGAGCACGAAGCCAAGCAAGAAATTAAAAGACGGCTTTCTCGGAAGGTATCCTACATTTCAACGTTTTCTCTCTTTATCAAACACAACTTGCATTTAAAAGCTCATAATCCTTTAGGAGTCCTTAATCCTTTGCTGTGTAAGTTCAGTAGTTAAATGTTTGTATTAGCCTTTTTATGAATTCTGAATTTACTGGGGCGGCACGGTGGTGTAGTGGTTAGCGCTGTCGCCTCACAGCAAGAAGGTCCTGGGTTCGAGCCCCGTGGCCGGCGAGGGCCTTTCTGTGTGGAGTTTGCATGTTCTCCCCGTGTCCGTGTGGGTTTCCTCCGGGTGCTCCGGTTTCCCCCACAGTCCAAAGACATGCAGGTTAGGTTAACTGGTGACTCTAAATTGACCGTAGGTGTGAATGTGAGTGTGAATGGTTGTCTGTGTCTATGTGTCAGCCCTGTGATGACCTGGCGACTTGTCCAGGGTGTACCCCGCCTTTCGCCCGTAGTCAGCTGGGATAGGCTCCAGCTTGCCTGCGACCCTGTAGAAGGATAAAGCGGCTAGAGATAATGAGATGAAATGAGATGAATTTACTGGCAAAGCATGCACACTGTCCTCAGTTTAGAGCAGTGTATTTGTAGCTCACTGCGCCATCTGGTGGATGTGAAGTGTACAACCTGTAAAGTGTAAGGTTTAATTCCCATGGGGGGAATCAGTATTGAATCACATGTACGTTTTGAGTGTAGCTGCCTGACTGAATGATGTGTGTGTATGGAGCTGAAGTTGTGAGTTTGTATGCTGTCTGAGTAATAGAACAATGATTTGTTGATGAACTGGAGCAAAAAGGTTCCTTTTCATCTCTGAAGTAATGAAGCTTTATCATTTTGTCTACCCTGATGCTGTACGTTTTAAAAGTGAACCTAAAGAAGTTTGTTGTGTACAGGATTCAGGTTTTAGGTTAACTACATTTTCATCGATACACTAGTTACTGTTCACTGCAGAACATTTCAGTTTGTTGGTTTTTTTTTTTTTGGTTTGTCTGTAGCTGAGTGTCCGGCCCACAGTTGCGGAGTTAGTAGCACGGAGGATCTTGCGGTTTAATGAGTATGTAGAGGTGACCGAGGCAAAAGACTATGATCGGCGTGCTGACAAGCCCTGGACCCGGCTGACACCTGCGGACAAAGTGAGACTTTCACCAGTTCCTCTTATTATACATATCTGGTTGTTTACAATGTAACCATCAAGTCAATGGTATAAATGGATGGCAGAGAATCTGGCATTAAACTCAAAGGATCCAAATGAAGGAGAAGAAAACTCAAACACAGGCAGCTCCCCCATAAACATAACCAAATTTTATTTAGGGGTGACTCCTCAAAGTTAATTTGTTCTTCCACGAGTTGTTTTACTGCGTTTTAGAGAAACATGTACAGTATCTTATGCTTGTACTGCCACCTACTGGCCATTGCACTTAAGTGTTGAGGTAAAATGTTTTGGATAAAAATAAAGGAACTTTGACGTTGCTACTCAAAATGGATTGTATAAATTGTTAAAGTTATAACTTGCATACAGAAATTTTACACCAGATATTATACTGGATAAGGATGTGTGCCTTTTAGTAAATTTAGAGGGGGGGAAACCCCTGCAGGTTATGACCTTGTGATATTGATATTTAGCAAAAGTAGAAAGCTCAAATTGTTAAGGATGTTAAGTTTTGCGATGGGAGTGACAAGGTTGGACAGGATAAGGAACGAGCACATCAGAGGGACAGCACATGTGGAGAGCTTGGGAATGAAGCTAAGAGAGATGAGACTGAGATGGTATAGAGATCTTGCAGTCACGTGACCGGAAAGTACACAACCGCCATCTTGTCGGTAAAAAACACAGCTGAATACTGCTGCACTCGTGTACAGAATGGATCAATTTCAACCGACGGACTACACGGCTCATTTTTCTAATGAACAGATAACTAGATATATGTCTAAAATAAACGAGCTACAGATTTGTGACCCTTATGGCTTACCGGACGGAGTTTTCATGACCGGATTTTGAACTGCCAGCGGAATACCCGGACGTGTATGATTACCTCATCAACTTTCCCTCGCTGTTCAGTGGTGAAGCACTGCATGTTTATAAATCTCTGGACAGTTATCTCTACAGAAATTCAGGATTTGTCAGCGACTCAGATGTGGCATCTTGTAAACAAGAATCCTCATTGGATGGGTAAGTCACTTAAGTATTGAGTATAGCACTGACCAGCCGATTATAGAATAGAATAAGGTAATTCCAAATCGTCCGTCTTGTTTACATGGATCTGGCGTTGGAGAGGTAGAGGCTTGGCAGTGGAGATTTGAGTGGCTGTTTTCTGAGCTTAGTCAACAGGCCGGCTCTGCAGCCTCGCTTTTGCTTCCGCTCCCGGCGCCGCCTCCTTCGCTTTGCTTCCGATAACAATCCACGGAGACCCCACTGGTCTCGCTATCTCGTCCGGAATGTGTTTTTTTTTTTTTTTTTTTTTCTCGTCCGGAATGTTGTGCATGCGATGGAAATCGCTACAAACTGTCATTTTCTGCTGGAAACCAATGTCCAGTAAGTCCATACGGTTGTAGTGGATATTGAAGTCCGGTACAGACGAACAACACGCAAAAATACACACAAAAAACATAAACGTGCACAGGTAGGGAGAGCTTGTAGCCGCAGCCGTTGTAGTAGAATTGTATATAGTAGGGTTTTCCAGAAGAAAAGGTAGAAGTAAAAGCAGAAGTAGAACCAGAAGTAGAAGGCGGAATATGGCGTTTGACCGACAAGATGGCGTCTGTCACAATCTGGATCGGCTGTGACGTCACATGCAAGTGCTCCATGGGCACATCCTGAGAAGAGATGCAGAGCATGTTGGAAGGAGAATGTTGAGGATGGAGCTGCCAGGCACACGAAAACGAGGAAGGCCAAAGAGGAGATACATGGATGTGGTGAGAGAGGACATGAAAGTGGCAGGTGTGGTAGAGAAGGATGCAGAAGACAGGGAGCAATAGAGATGAAAGATCCGCTGTGGTGACCCCTAATCGGGAGCAGCCAAAAGAAGAAGGCTCAAATTGTCATTCCTCAACATGCAATTATTAACTAATTTTTAATTTTGGTTACATGCTGCTTCTGGATGAATTGTGTGTTTTGCTTTTTATTTTATTTATTTATTTATTTTTGGCAGGCTGCTATACGCAAGGAACTTAACGAGTTTAAAAGCAAAGAAATGGAGGTTCATGAAGAGAGTAAACAATTTACCAGGTGAGTTAGTGTACTGTGTGTGTGTGTGTGTGTGTGTGTGTGTGTGTGTGTAATATAAAAAAACTCAAAATGAGTTATTTTTCATTTTGTGAGTATGATGTAGCCAGAACCTAAATGCATTTAAATAATTTATATTGTTTGCACCCAACTTTTATTTAATTTTCCTTTTTTTTTTTTTTTGGGAGATCTTAATTTGCTGCCTTCGGTTGTATTAAATAATGCACATGCTTTGCAGAATATCTGTGTATCCTTTCAAGAAAATCTGCAAACATTTTAACAAATAATCTGACTATGCGAATTATAGCTCAGTTCAAGCAGGTGCAGTATATACATGAATATTTGGAATTATTTATTTATTTTTGCCAAATGTGTTATTTTAGCTGTCCCAGTGTATTGGGGTTGAAATTAAAGAATAAATATGAAAACTGAAGGCAGAATGCTCCAAGAATAAGCAGGACGTGGAGACCGCTGCAGTAAAGGCCTGCCAGAGCATCACCAAGGAAGAAACCCAGAATTTGGTGATCTTTGTGGGCTCGCTGAGAACATTTTCATTTAATTTTAACTCGAGTACACTGGGATAGACAGTGGAAATAGCAGTAACTTTGTCCAGATATTTATGGACCTGACTTTATATTTTCTTGTATGCTAAATATGTCATGTCTAGACTAGGCACTGTAATTCCAAATAGTTATTGTATGTTAAAATTCATAAATGTGCCCTTACCAGCCAGTTTAATAGGAACAACTGTGCACATGTTCATTCTGGCAATTACTCAATGAACCAGTTTTGTGACAGTGGTGCAGTGCACTGTAACTGGGAAGCTGATTTTTGAAAACATACCAGTTGACACCCCCCCCCCCCCCCCCCCCCCCCCCCATCTTCAATTGTTCGGTTTAGTTGAGTTTGTGTCCATTGTAACCTCAGAATCCTGTCTGGCTGACAGAAGTGGAACCTGATGTGGTCTTATGTAGGGCTGAACTGTCAATTGACTTTTTTTCTTTTTTCAATTATTAATTTGGCTTCCAGCAATTGTGAGAGTGAGAGAATTGAGAAAATTAATATTATGTTCTTGTTTTGGCTTTGTCATAAATCCAGCGCACCCCTTTTCTTTACAGCCATGCGCTTTCACTCCCCCATAAAAACCCAAATTTGCATATTTTGGTTCAGCTCAAGTCAGGTGCAGGACGATTAGTGGTACTTCAGTTTAGCTCCAAACCAATCAATAATAAGCCTCATACGTGGTCACTGCTGATTTTTACTCTGCACAGGACAGAGCAGTAAATCCTCAGGCGTCATTTACCTGCATGCGGTATTAAAATGATGCTAAGCTGTGCTACACTGAGCTAGTATGCTGAACTAGCAAGTCATTGATTTTTAATTCAGTTTTAGAAATTTCACATCCTTTTTTTTTCTATTAAACACCATTATATTTAACTACATTATTGTTAAAATAATTGTCTTTAAAATGTCAGACATGAATATTAAGTGAATAATCATGTTACTTCATTGTATAATCTCAGTATTCACCAAAATAATCATGATTATGATTTTTGCTATAATTGAGCAGCCCTAGTCTTCTGCTATTGTAGCCAGCCACCTCAACATTTGGCTTGTTGTTCATTTTTGAGATGCTGTTCTCCTCAGCACAGTTTGTTAAAGCGTGGTTATTTGAGTTACTATAACCTTCCAGTTAGCTTGAACCAGTCTTCCCATTCTTCTGATCTCTGTCATCAACAAGTCGCTTCTGCTCGCTGGCTGTTTTCTGTTTTTCATACCATTTTGTATAAACTGGAGACATGACAATCCCAGGATATCAACGGTTTCTGAAATATTCAAACCAGCCTGTCAAGCACAAACGCAGTGAGAGAGATGATTTTGACATTTTTCCCTGTTCTGATGTTTGAAAATTAGCTGAAGCTCTTGACCTGTACCAGCATGATTTTATAATTGGCTGATTGGAAAACTTCATAGATGAGCAGACGTGTAGGTGTTCCTATTAAAGTGGTTGAATAGTGTTAAGCTCTAATGTTGCGAAATGTCACATGTGTTGTGTATATAAAACATTTCTGAATATACAGTATCGTCAATTTCAGTATGGGGAAGTATTATGGAAGCATTTTGAGAACCTTTAAGCCTTTTCATGATATTTTGAGTAAGAGGATATTCCCTCATTATTACAGCCACATTCACTGGATATGAGCAATCGCGTGCTCTGATTTGGCTACTCTACTACTAGGATATCAGCTCGTATACCATGAGTAGAGGAAAACGAAATGGCAAAGCGTGTTGCTGAACCAATTGAGGACAAAATAAAAACTCTACTCGAAAACAAATCCCCCAAAAATACAAAAAAGCAACAAAATATGGAATAAAAGTATTTCATGGTAAGAATGTTCCCCCCCCCCCCCCAAAAAAAAAAAGTATTACTGCATCTTTCACAAGTTGCTACCATCATTTTGCTACCTCATCGGCTATCAGCTCATGTACGACTCGATTTCATGGAATAACTGTTAATTATGAACTCTTAACAAGTCTGTTAAAAGGTGACAGGCTTTACCATCATAAATACGTTTTTTTTTTTTTAAATTGCTTTTAAATCAGTTCCAAGGCAACAGGGAATTGTATAGATTCAGATGTATAGACTACAGAATATTTAAAGAAGGGCTTTTGTGTTGTCTGAACTGTTGTTGCTGAGCTTAATACAGTTCTTAATATTAAAATAAGTGAAACTTTTGAATCTTTAAAGTATCTGATTTAGTAATTTAAAGAACTATACTAAATACAGGCAGCAAGTTTTCACTAGGGCGGCACGGTGGTGTAGTGGTTAGCGCTGTCACCTCACAGCAAGAAGGTCCTGGGTTCGAGCCCCGTGGCCGGCGAGGGCCTTTCTGTGTGGAGTTTGCATGTTCTCCCCGTGTCCGCGTGGGTTTCCTCCGGGTGCTCCGGTTTCCCCCACAGTCCAAAGACATGCAGGTTAGGTTAACTGGTGACTCTAAATTGACCGTAGGTGTGAATGGTTGTCTGTGTCTATGTGTCAGCCCTGTGATGACCTGGCGACTTGTCCAGGGTGTACCCCGCCTTTCGCCCGTAGTCAGCTGGGATAGGCTTCAGCTTGCCTGCGACCCTGTAGAACAGGATAAAGCGGCTAGAGATAATGAGATGAGATGAGAAGTTTTCACTATTCATTGTTTGTCAATTTTGGCATCCAGATTAAAAAAATACTAGCTTCTATTTTTTTTTCTGGCAGAAATATACAATCAAGTAAAACACTTGCTGTATAATGTTGTGACTGAGTGAACACATTTTCCAATTTCTCTGTAAAGAAGTGGGGTATTAAATCATCACTATTTATTTCCATTTCACTGTTTCCATTATGTCCTACTCTGATTTATATTTGAATCAAATTATCTTACTTCCTAGTCATATAAACCCCAATTTGCTTGGACAGATTTTCCATCAAACCATTGTGACCTCAATGTAGAAGTATCTCATGATCACATTTAAACAAAATTTTTATATATTGGATGGATGGATATTATTTGAGCTGATTTTTTTTTTTTTCTTTCATAAAATATATTTCCTCACTAAATCTAATTAAGTGGAGCTTATTGGCTTCCTTCTCGGAAAGCTGCCTTGTTTTCCAATAAATTTTGGCTTGATCTTTTTTCCTCAGTCTCCCCACTGTGATTTGTGTTTAAAATAGCATCCGCTCCCTCTGTGCCTTGGCAGGTTCCATCGTCCCTGAGAGGCTGGAATGGCGCCCGCACCTCCACCTCACCCTTCCACCCCCTCTCTTCCGGTTCCTTCACTTCATTTTCCACTGTGGGGCCAAAAGACAAGCTCCATGTCACACATTGAGACATTCTGCTCATTGTGTTTCTAATCATCATCTAATACTTGGTTGAAATACAGGACAGCTGAAATGCCAGTGAGAGAGACGTCTGTGCAAGAACAAACATGAACAGGTGCCTTGCTGTCTCCCTGGCTTTGTTTGCACACACTAAGGACAAGAAGGGTTATTTTTTTTTGGAATATGAAGGATTCCCAGTATGCCTCAGGACATACGTACAGTGACACATGCAGTAATTTATCAACACATCATTCTGTAAGTCTTTGTGCTGAGGACATGGCTTTTTTTTTTTTAAACATATGACTGATTTTATAACAGTGTTACACCATGAACTCCAATATTACTTGTGAATATTCATGCATGTGAAAAAAGCATTTTAAGAATTATAGTCACCCATTGAACTTGTTGAATTCCAAATGTTAATTCATGTTGTTATGATGATGGTGATTAGCAGCTGGAAAGGAAATTAGATTTGCTTTGTGCCTTTATCAGTTCCATCCAATAAGCTGTTTCGAGTATTGGCTCCATTCGAGCATACGTGGTGCAGACGGTCTTTTAGTTTTCATAGCTTTACGGTCTTGTAGTTGTTATCTGCATTGATTTGGCCTTTGGGAAAAATGACGTTATAAATGCTGTATTGCCTAGAACAAGGGCTGCATCATCACACCATTATACCATTTTGGATTATGGGTAATCCTTAACCATTCAAGATGCTGGTTTTACACAGATGATCACGTTTTTGCATATGTATTTGATTTTTAGTGTTCTATTTGGGTTTTCTCCACAAATGCAGCCTCATCTCATTTCACTTCTGCACCATTGCATCCAAATGGGTGAAAAACTCCAGATCTGTTTTGCTGCTGCAAGTGGAGCCATACTGCATTACAGTCTGATATGCTGTGGGATCAAACTTTTTACGTTACTTTTACAGGGTGATATTACCACAAATGTACATCTGTGAGAGGCTGGGAGTATTATTTTGTCATTGGAAACAGATATCATGGAGAAATTATTTAAATTATTTTTAATCAGTCGTTGTACAGAATGTGCATATAATACATATGAATACATCCAATATGCTGTAAAGTGCACTGATTGTTGGGGTTACTAGTACACTGCATTTATTTTTTATTTATTTTTCTTAAGAAAACAAAGCACTCATCTTTTTCAACATAAGTGGCTTTGGGTTTAGATCCTGACCTTCCTCAACTCCTCACTCAATGCAGAGCCTTTGTTGATGAATCTTTAGATATAATGTATATAATTTTGTGGCTACAAAAAGGTCATTTTTAGAACTGCAGGAATTCTGCTGACCTTTTATAAGTTGTACTTCATTGTATCTTCAGTCACATATTCTCCTTGTGCATGTTTGGGTTCACTCTGGGTTCTCCGGTTTCCTCCCGCCTCACAGAAACGTGATGGTGGGTGCACTGGCTATACTAAATGGCCCCTAGGTGTGTGTGCGCGCACTACAATAGTGGCATCCCATTATTAGTGTATTTCCATCTCTTGCTCAGTGTTCCAGGGATAGACACTGCGACTCTGACCACTCCACTCGGGTACACACAGTCTGACTGCGCTGTATAGCTTGATTTTAGAGCTGATTTGGGTTTGTGAAGCTCGAACTAAACCAGACCAGAAGGCCTTACTAATTTACACCATTGACACTGAGGGCTAATTTTTTTTCAGTGGTACTGAGCAAAAATCAGTTGTATTAATTTCACATTAAGTCTTGCTAATGTTCCACAAATCATTTTAGTGGTTAATACAGCAGCTCAGAGCCGGATACACCGAGCAGATGGTAAGACAAATGGTAAAAAATGTGATGCAAGTTGCTTCCATGGAACAGGGATGAAACTGCAAATGCAGTAAAATGGTATTGTAAACTCTCAGCAGGTCCTTTTTTTAAAAAATATAAATAGTACAGTTTATAGGAGACCCATGCATCCTTCTGGGGGGTGGAAATATCTTTTGTTTTTATTAAGTTCTCAGTCCTGTTCCTGGACTATCCTGTCCTGCACATTTTAGTGCTTTCCTTGCTTCCAACAGACCAGATTGACGAATTAACAACCTTCCCCATATAATGCCAAGATCAGACTACACAAATTCAGCCTGATTTTTGTCATGGCCAACAAATTTCCATTGTCCAGCACGGTGGTGTAGTGGTTAGCACTGTCGCCTCATGGCAAGAAGGTTCTGGGTTTGAGCCCAGTGGCTGACTGGGGCCTTTCTGTGTCTGCGTGGGTTTCCTGTGGGTGCTCTGGTTCTCCCCACAGTCCAAAGACATGCAGGTTAGGTGAACATGCTGCTGCTACTTCCTCCTCCTAAATATGAACATTGGTAATGACGAAAGGGTCTTGTAGTGTGACAATTAAAGAACAGCAATGTAGTGTCTGGGCCATCCCACAATGCCCTGATGAAATGTCAAGCATGTCAGAAAACCTAGTTTGACAATTCCAATGATGTTTTCCTTGATATTCCTTCTGTAGCCATGATTTGACAATTTCTTGACCCTCCTCCCCGATGATATGCAAGGATGTGAATGATGATTGGTTGGGCTCAAACTTTTAGTGTTGCCAGTCTCCTAGCCAAGACTCAGCAAGAATATATGGCCCTAATCTTGCATGGAGAACATCATAAACGACAAGTACCATGTAGCCTGATCTTAGGATAACAGTAGGGAAAATATGAAAGTGTGCAGGACAGGGGTATTCCAGGACCAGGTTTGGAAATGTGTGTGTGAGGGGGAATCATTCATTAATGTGAATTTTTGTACATGGTTGTATCTGAGAATATCATCCATTTTTGCACTTCTGAAGGAATCAAAGTAATACAAGAAACATGAAAGCTCCCTCAGTGAACATGTAACGTGAACAATCTATCGAGAATAAGCAGCCCATCTCTCAGATTTTGTGGATGTGTTTGCCACTGTCATCCTCTAGTAATGTACCTAATAAGCAGAGCAGTTTGTCACTACAGATTTTAATGGGACAGGAGGACATTAATAATGACGGTCTCAAATAAATTTAAGACGAGAGGCTATCACACTTGACAGGCTACTATCTATTAGAGTAATTCTATAATTATGAGCATCAACAACGTACACTCATCCATTTTGTACATATCTTTGTTCAACTGTGTTTGGCACAGCAGGCATGTTTCCTGTGTCTGACATACAGTAGAGCTAATATCATTCACCAGCTTTCAACTGTTATCTAAAAATCCATACAATAGATTTGAAACTAACCTAAAAGATTCAGCAATGGAAAAGGGAGAGCTATTGTTTGCATGGGAAACAAGGTCACCATGGTGCATGTGCATTTCTGATCCTGACATCATCCAGCCCATAAACCCTCTTTCCCTTTCCCAATCTTTGCAAAATATCTTACAGTAGAAATGGTTCTGTAC
This sequence comes from Neoarius graeffei, assembly GCF_027579695.1. Lineage (NCBI taxonomy): Eukaryota > Metazoa > Chordata > Actinopteri > Siluriformes > Ariidae > Neoarius > Neoarius graeffei. The sequence goes on along the minus strand of NC_083575.1, from coordinate 71,112,377 downwards.
ATCACGGACAAATCAGCTGCATTTTATTAGATTTAATTCTAATTTAATTCTTGGCAGCTGTGGAGTATTTTTAAACTAGTCTGATCTGCTAACTCCATTAACTGTTCTGTCCTCTGCTCCTCCCCCAAGTATGGTGAGGTGACATGATTCCAGCCCCAGTGGACCTCCATTAGTGCTTGTTGCAGTTACCATTTTTGACCACAATATGCAAAAATGACTATAAGGAAGCATGATCTTGAAAGGCAGTGGAACACTAGCTTATATCTCTAAAATAACATCATTATTTATCACTGGTTCCTCCTAGAGGTCATTAGTATCTGGGGACAACTGTACAAAGTAATGGTGAGTGCGGAAGAGAAGTGAAGAAGAGAGTGTGAGCAGGTTGGAATGGATGGAGGAGAGTGTCAGGAGTGATTTATGATAGAAGATTGCCAGCAAGAGTAAAAGGGACCGTGGACAAGACAGTAGAAAGAGCAGCGATGTTGTATGGTTTGGAGACAGTCAAGTCAAAGTCCCTCTCACGCCAGAAGCTGGTCTTCCCAGGCAGTCTCCTGTCCCAGTACTAACCTACTCTTTAAGGCGTATGGGTGCGGCACTGATCTCCTTTTCGATAGCCCTCGGCCTCTTGCCTATACAGCTAGGGTTACAGTGGGGGGCTAGTCCTCTGGTAACTTTGAGAGTTTGACTTCTCCACTCGCATCTGTATTGCAGTGTGCCTTGCCAGATGGTAGTAGGTACCATTTTTATGATGGTCTTTGGTATGACCCGACTGCAAGTAGAACTTATGATCTCCCGGTTGAGAAGCAGACACGCTAACTGCTAGGCCAACTCGCGGTTTTGGAGACACTGGCACTGATGACAAGGAGGCTGAGCTGGAGGTAGAGGCATTGAAGATGCTGAGATTTTCATTAGGAGAAACAAAATTGGACAGGATTAGAAATGTGTATAAGAGGGACAGCACATGTAGGTCAGCTTGGAGACAAGGTGAGAGAGGTGAGATCGAGATGGTTTGGACACATACAAAGGAGAGATCCATTATGTTTACATTACATTACTGACATTTAGCAGATGCTCTTAGCCAGAGCAACATACAACATTCCCAGAGCAGCCTGGGGTGAGGTACCTTGCTCAAGGGCACTTCAGCCATTCCTGCTGGTCCAAGGAATCAAACCAGTGACCTTTTGGCCTCAAGGCTGGTTCTCTAACCATTAGGCCATGAGATCCAGGGTATATTGGGAAACTAATGCTGGAGATGGAGTTGCCAGGTAGAAGGAAAAGAGAAAGACCAAAGATGAGATTTATGGATGTGGTGAAGGAGGACATGAGGATGGTTGGTGCTACAGAAAAAGATACGGTGGACAGGAAGAGTTGGCGCGACATTATCTGCTGCGGCGACCCCTAACAAGAACAGCCGAAAGAAGAAGAAAGAGGTCATTAGTATGTTAATGGAATTTAAAATGTATAGTTGTAAAAGAGTTTATGAAGATTAATATTTGTTGAACAGCTGATGTAAATAGAAAATATTAAAAATCAACCATTACATTGCTGATATTTTACATTTCTTATCTTATTTATTCTTTGTATGTTTGATATCTTAAATACAAATGCGCCATTTGAGTGATGCAACTGTAATTATGTTATACTTGCACAATGACAGTAAAGTTCTTGAATGAATGGTGGGGCTCGACTTCACCTTCCCCTACTGAAGAGCTGCCACTGTTAATTACAAAGTGATCAGATGAAGCTAATTTAATTCGTAAACTGAGCATACTGTATATGCAGTGTTTCCTAGCACATTTTTTTATGTGGAAGTACAGAAAAAAAGTATCTCTCTTCAATGAATTTTTTTTTTTCACGGTCTTGGCAAATTTGAAACAAATGTAATTGGAGTCATCTACAGAGAGTATTTGATGAATCATAGTCATATATTTGTAAATCATATATTAAGCTACAAAAAATTTCCTATACCCTTTGTGGAAAGCACCCCAGGACATCTAAGCCTCACTCATCATTTTTAAAGTTCAGCTATTTATAGCTTAATGAACACTGAGCTGTTTGGAACTGGCAGATGGCCGACTCTATGAGCCCATCATTACTCTCACCACCTCCTTCTCCTCCAGTTCTTGGAAGTTTACTGGTGATAAAGTGCGGGCAATCCAAACACTGGACTGTGTTTGTGAAAGCTGCTTGGGCGCTGGAGAGGAAAGCGATGTATCAGGATGTCCGGCTGGCTGCCCTCCAATGAGAAGTCTACCATAAAGCCATGAAGGAGACCAACAAAGACACAAGTGCTCAGCCTTAATTGTGCTCTCTGCTTTACAGATGGTGTGTGTCGGGCTCTTTGTTTGTTTTTGAAAGGCAGGTTTCAGGTCAACTTTCGCTGTGCTCAAGTACTGTTTACACACACATACCATCTGAAATAATTACTGTAGGACCTCGGTGTCCTTGAATGCCTGCTGAAACGACTCTGTCTGTGGCTCAGACATGATATTTCATATGATGTTTCATATCCAGCAAATGATTTATGAGTATGACAGGCTGGGTAGTGCTGAGGAAAATGTACTACTATCACCATCAAGAAAAAAAAAAAGTTCAAGTAGCACAGGAATAGATATTCATTTTTAATATAGATTTTAGCCGTTGTGTTTTATTTGCACACACTCAGCAACTGTAGGGGAGCCCAGGAGCAGAAAATACTAATTCTCATGTAATGGGGCATTACACGCATTACCTTCAGTTAATAGTCACTTTGGATAAAAGCATCTACCAAATAAATCATAAAACAATATAGGTGTTACATTTTAACTGAAATGTATAATTACTCTATTACTGTATATACATTATGTATGCACTGTACATATGAGTGACAAAGGAAAAACTGTGGCTCTGTAATGTTGTTGGAGTTTTATTTTGTTGTCATGGTTTGTGTTTACCAGTCTCCATACAGAGCACTCTAAGTCAACCACCACCATCAAAACACCAACTGAGTGAATATCTTTTAGAAGACTACCCTTATGCCATGCACATGTAGAAAATAAGGTTCACCGTAAGAGCTTGGGATAGTTTTAGGGTTCTTAGCTTTCTAAAAGGAACCATCTCTGAAAGAAGAACTCTCTGTTGTAGGGTATTCAATAGCTCCTTTAAGTGATTCCCATGTGGGACAAATGGAAGGATTCCTGCAGGTGGTAAATGGGAGCCCTTTTGACTTAAAGCTCTAAAATATCCTGATTAAGCCAACATGGTTGTGCAGCAGGTAGTGCTACTGCTTTACTTCTTGCCACTAGGGTCCATGTTTCAATCCTGAGCTTGGGTTACTATCGGTGTGGTGTGAAACCAGTGGCGGCTGGTAGTCTTTCAAACAGGGGAGGCTGGTCGGTTACGATATTTCCAGATTTTAAAAGAAAAAACATCAATTTTACCCATACTCTTGCCTCTGATCTGGCTGATTGTTGGCAGCGTCACAAACTGTGAAATAACAGGTTCTTTTGGCCCATTAGCCTACTGTCCAATATACATGATGGTGGTGTTGGGGGGGTATATTTTAACATTTTATATTTTAAAATTGTGGCATGTTGTTTAAAAATTGATCATTATTGAAAGCAGCTCTTTGTCAGGAACCTCAGCAGTAGAGCTGGGTGCCACACATTTCATTCAATGACACTTTCCCTATATTTTACTTATTTTGACTGAGAAATGTTTTATTGACAATTTTGATAACCCTTCACTTTTAATCCAGGTCTGTAGTGTGAAATGTTCTCGGCTGTGTTTTTGTTTAAAAATGTTTTCCAAATTGTAGCTGTGTTTAATTTATATCCAGAAAAATATATATTCCAATATAATATACTCAGCATAAACATTTTAAATAGATTCTATATTTTTGGTCCATCCATGACATATTACTAAAGTAGCCTATTTACTGTTGTTGATGTGGGTCACTTGCTGTTAGCCAATTCACTTTCTCGTACCAGGAGAGCTGAAAGGAACGAGTATTATTCCCTACCTTTTTCACCAAGTCAATTTGAGGCATTGGTCTACCCTGCTCTTTAATTTTAATTTTTTCCTCGAAAGGAAGACTGGCAAATGGCTTCGCCAAAATTAAATCAGCAATGCTTGGCATCCGTGCGCAGCTTTCTTGCTAACTGACTAGCCCCCTCAAGTTCAAGTTCAGTCACTCAAATAAACGAAATTTCTGGAACTAAGATAGCAAACTTGACAACACTATATTTACACTTTATTTACAATGAAAATATATACAAACTAAAAAAGCTGGTAGAAACCGTATGTAATGAATGAAATCGAAACGTAAGCTGATCTCTTACAATACACCACAGCACTAGCGAATCCGCATGGGACTGAACTGAAATTCACCGCTGCCTGTCTATAGTTGAAACGAGCTGTCAATCAAAGAAAATATCCGGCCGCTTTCACCAATCACCAGTCTCCTCGCGGAAACTGCCATGTCCCTCCCATGTGAGGCTCGGAGTCCGTGGGCGGGCGTTTTCACAGTATTTGTCCAATAACCGTCTTGCATTTTGAGATTGAAAAGCGCATCGCTCCCAAATGCCGTTGAAGTCCACTGAGGCTGGGAGTCCGTAGGCGGGCATTTTCGCAGTATTTGTCCAATAATCGTCTTGCATTTTGAGATTGAAAAGCGCAGAGCCCCCAAATGCCATTGAAGTCCACTGAGGCTGCGCTGCATCGCGCTGTCACGAGGGGGAGAAACTCATGCGCACATTAAAGCTATAAGGGCATTTTTAGAGGAGGCTGAGCCTCCCTCGTTGTCTTAGAGCAATCGCCCGTGTGTGAAACATATTCTTCTTGTGTCTGCATAAGTTTCCTCTACGGTAGGTTCTCTGGTTTCTTCCTGACTACCAAAAACATGTGGTTTGGCAAGATGAAATTTATTCCAGGTGTGAATGTGTGTTCATGGAGCCCTGAGATGGACTGGCGTCCCATCCAGGGTGTATCCCGCCTCAAGTCTGTCCGTCCATCCTTACATCCATCCATCCTAGGTCCAAAGTTCCTGGGGTTGTCTGGCTCCACTGAGATCCTGACCAGGACAAAATGATTGATTGTTAAAAATGAATGAAAGAATAAATGAATATCCAGAGTACGTGACATTTTCCTGCTTACAAAAAAAAAAATCTTCTAGGGAATTGGGATTATGGTTCCTCGTTATGAATCAGAATTCACTTCATTGGCCTAGTACACATACAGTACATGTAATTTGTCTTAGTAGCAGAATGGTGTGAAAAACAAAAAACAAACTTTGAGCGACAGTTTTGCGGATGGAATCACCTTGTTGATGATAGAGGTCAGAGGAAAATGGCCAGATTGAGTCGAGCTGCCAGGAAGGATATAGCAACTCTTTACATCCGTGGTGAGCAGAAAGGCATCTCGGCATGCAACAGCAGAAGCACATTAGGTTCCACTCCTGCCAGCCAAGAACAGGGATCTTAGAATCAAGAACAAGTTCTTAATAAAGTGGCCAGTGAATGTGGACATTTTCACACTCCGATTTAACCTGCTCTTTTACAGGTTTGCTCTTCGCAGGCCAATGTTGCATGAGGACAAGCAAAATGACATTGCTCTCACAGGAATTTGCTTTCCAAGGTGGAAACTGTGTTCTCAAGATCAAGTTTATCTCACTTGCAAACCTTTTTTTTTTTGCTCTCAGATTCAATTCCACTTGCTTTACAAATTTCTGTGAAAAAATAATTGTAAAACAAAAAAAAAAGGGGTCAGTCAGTATTGGTTGAATGTGTTACAGGTTTTGACCAATAAAATTATTATTAAAATTATTCTACATTCTGACTGAAAAACCATTCTCATTCAGTAACTGGGGCAGCATGGTGGTGTAGTGGTTAGCACTGTCACCTCACAGCAAGAAGGTTCTGGGTTCGAGCCTAGTGGCCGACAGGGGCCTTTCTGTGTGGACTTTGCATGTTCTCCCCGTGTCTGCGTGGGTTTCCTGTGGGTGCTCTGGTTTCCCCCACAGTCCAAAGACATGCAGGTTAGGCTAATTCCATCAATCCATTATCTTTAACTGCTTATCCTGTGCAGGGTCACGGGCAAACTGGAGCCTATCCCCAGCTGACTATGGGCAAGAGGCAGGTTACACCCTGGACAAGTCGCCAAATCATCGCAGGGCGAGGTTAGGCTAATTGGTGGCTCTAAATTGACCATAGGTGTGAATAGGAGTGTGAATGGTTGTTTGTCTCTATGTGTCAGCCCTGTGATGATTTGGCGACTTGTCCAGGGTGTAACCTGCCTCTTGCCCATAGTCAGCTGGGATAGGCTCCAGCTTGCCCGCGACCCTGCACAGGATAAGCGGTTACAGATAATGGATGGATGGGATGGATTAAGTAACCAAAGTTAAGTAGTTGTTGTATGCGTTACTTGCATCATTTCTATTTTGCTGATAGAAAAGAGTTTTGAACATAAACCAATTTATTTAAGTATTTACTGTAACAAAGCTGTGATTTTGCTCACTTGTCATAGGTATTTTATTGTAGTTGTACTAATATTTGACCTTGTAATATGATTAAAAGGCTTGCAGGGTACTTTGCAAGCCTTATTGATCAATTAATTAAGGAATAACATATGGCAGTGCATGATCATTTTCCTAGAACACAATGTCCCAAAGTGTTTTATTACTCTTACACTACAGCAAGTTGCCATCAATTAGGGGAGAAAGCGGTCATATAAAACAGGGTGGTAATATGAAACAGGCCTGAGTTCAGCTGAAAACAGCTGTTATCTATTGGTAACTGAAATAAACATAACTAGTAGTTCCACCACAGGCCACCTGAATGTTCTAGCATCGGTCACCTGATGTGTGCAATATGGAGAAGAGATTGATTGATTGATTGTTTTCTTCCCAATAAAACTCTTTGTAAGGTAAGATTCAAAAATTGTTTTCAACCACTTCATGTTGGGGTCCTCGGGGTTTATTTTGCAATAATGACCAGCTCGCTGTCCATTACATTATCTCATTCTCATCTCTTTATCTCTAGCTGCTTTATCCTGTTCGACAGGGTCGCAGGCAAGCTGGAGCCTATCCCAGCTGACTATGGGTGAAAGGCGGGGTACACCCTGGACAAGTTGCCAGGTCATTGCAGGGCTGACACATAGACACAGACAACCATTCACACCTACGGTCAATTTAGAGTCACCAGTTAACCTAACCTGCATGTCTTTGGACTGTGGGGGAAACTGGAGCACCCGGAGGAAACCCACGCGGACACGGGGAGAACATGCAAACTCCACACAGAAAGGCCCACGCCGGCCGCTGGGCTCAAACCCAGACCTTCTTGCCGTGAGGCGACAGCGCTAACCACTACACCACTGTGCCGTCCACCCTGTTCCATATTACCACCATTTTGTTCCATATTGGGGGCATAAAGGATTACTGGAGGACATTGTCACTGTTGGTTCGTCTTTCTCCATACTATGCTTTTCCCTTCCAGTGTTGTATTACTGCCATCTACAGAACGCCAAGACTATAAGCTTTCTTTTTTCTCCTCCTACATAAAGACCACAAGTGGAAGCCATCCACATTGGATCTACTTTAATATCAACAGATCTTTGATTAAGGTACGTGAATCTTTTCATCACGGCACACCTTCAGCTTGTTCAGTGTGCTGAGTGCAGGATGTTTAGTCATTCTTCCTCCGTCGCTAGTGACAGCTTTATTTGTGATAAATGCAGGTTAGTTAGCTCTCTGACAGAGAAGATTGCAGTTTTAGAAGTGCATATCCAGGCTTTAGAGAAGGACAGTGAGAATGAGAACAGTGTAGTTTCTGTAGGGGAAAGTCTGGATGTCCTAGGCGGAGTTAGTAATCACCCAACTCCAGCATTAGAGCCCTTACAGTGGGGCAAATGGGTGATGACTCGGCGGCATACAGTGGTGCTTGAAAGTTTGTGAACCCTTTAGAATTTTCTATATTTCTGCATAAATATGACCTAAAACATCATCAGATTTTCACACAAGTCCTAAAAGTAGATAAAGAGAACCCAGTTAAACAAATAAGACAAAAATATTATACTTGGTCATTTATTTATTGAGGAAAATGATCCAATATTACATATCTGTGAGTGGCAAAAGTATGTGAACCTCTAGGATTAGCAGTTAATTTGAAGGTGAAACTAGAGTCAGGTGTTTTCAATCAATGGGATGACAATCAGGTGTGAGTGGGCACCCTGTTTTATTTAAAGAACAGGGATCTATCAAAGTCTGATCTCACAACACATGTTTGTGGAAGTGTATCATGGCACGAACAAAGGAGATTTCTGAGAACCTCAGAAAAAGCGTTGTTGATGCTCATCAGGCTGGAAGAGGTTACAAATCCATCTCTAAAGAGTTTGGACTCCACCAATCCGCAGTCAGACAGATTGTGTACAAATGGAGGAAATTCAAGACCATTGTTACCCTCCCCAGGAGTGGTCGACCAACAAAGATCACTCCAAGAGCAAGGCGTGTGATAGTCGGCAAGGTCACAAAGGATCCCAGGGTAACTTCTAAGCAACTGAAGGCCTCTCTCACATTGGCTAATGTTAATGTTCATGAGTCCACCATCAGGAGAACACTGAACAACAATGGTGTGCATGGCAGGGTTGCAAGGAGAAAGCCACTGCTCTCCAAAAAGAACATTGCTGCTCATCTGCAGTTTGCTAAAGATCACATGGACAAGCCAGAAGGCTATTGGAAAAATGTTTTGTGGATGGATGAGACCAAAATAGAACTTTTTGGTTGAAATGAGAAGCGTTATGTTTGGAGAAAGGAAAACACTGCATTCCAGCATAAGAACCTTATCCCATCTGTGAAACATGGTGGCGGTAGTATCATGGTCTGGGACTGTTTTGTTGCACCTGAGCCAGGACGGCTTGCCATCATTGATGGAACAATGAATTCTGAATTATATCAGCAAATTCTAAAGGAAAATGTCAGGACATCTGTCCATGAACTGAATCTCAAGAGAAGGTGGGTCATGCAGCAAGACAACGACCCTAAGCACACAAGTCATTCTACCAAATAATGGTTAAAGAAGAATAAAGTTAATGTTTTGGAATGGCCAAGTCAAAGTCCTGACCTTAATCCAATCGAAATGTTGTGGAAGGACCTGAAGCGAGCAGTTCATGTGAGGAAACCCACCAACATCCCAGAGTTGAAGCTGTTCTGTACGGAGAAATGAGCTAAAATTCCTCCAAGCCGGTGTGCAGGACTGATCAACAGTTACCGGAAACGTTTAATTGCAGTTATTGCTGCACAAGGGGATCACACCAGATACTGAAAGCAAAGGTTCACATACTTTTGCCACTCATAGATATGTAATATTGGATCCTTTTCCTAAATAAATAAATGACCAAGTATAATATTTTTGTCTCATTTGTTTAACTGGGTTCTCTTTATCTACTTTTAAGACTTGTGTGAAAATCTGATGATGTTTTAGGTCATATTTATGCAGAAATATAGAAAATTCTAAAGGGTTCACAAACTTTCAAGCACCACTGTAAGTGTAGAGCCAAAGCTACCGCTGACGCTCGCCCATGGGAGCACCATTCCTCTCCGCTTCACGTGTTCATGGGCATCGCCACCATTGAATGTGAAGGGGACGTGTCCCCTTTACATTTCATAATTCTTCGTTTGGACCCCCCACATTTAACATAAAATATTAGTTCACCCAGCGCTGTTTCTATTGCTTCGTGAAAGAATCCATTTCACTTGATCGATAAGAGAATATACAGACCACTGAAAATCCACTCCGGGTTTTCTCGGCATTCCCTTCAACAACTCACCACGAGTGAAGTGAATCTCAGTGCAAGCAGAGAAATTTTGGTCCAGCTGCTTGAAAGTGAAGGAGGTAACGTCAGCCCCATTGCCACCTCACAATGTCTAGCTTTTGCTAAAACCTTATTCTTTTGTTATATGTCCTCAAAATTAACCCTAGGCCACGTTAAATTAATGTTCAACTAAACAGTGAAATAAGCTTAGCCTAATGGGGTATTCTTGGTTGATGATGAATTGTTTGCAGTATTTGCTCCTCCCCAGACACAATGGACATAAGGGCATTCTTTACAAAGAAGCGGAAAGTAAGTCAAAGCTTCCCCACAGGACAGGGTTTTTTTTTGTCCCAATGGAAATGTTAGTGCAGTTAGCTGGCTAGTCAATGTTAGGAGATGTATCAGCTAGCTTAACGTTAGCTATCATTTAATTCAAACCCAGTAGGCCTGCCTTATTGTAATACCAAGAATCAAGTCTGCTCTGATGATATTTATTGATTCCCTGTTGTGATTTGAAGAACTTTTGTCTGGTCTTTGGCAGTTTTCTGGAAAGTAACATGGGAAATCAGTGTATGGGGAAGGAATAGTAGAAAGGAAAGCAATGGAGAGAGATGGATGTTATTCCAGGTGGATTGTGAAGGAGAGGGGGATAAAAGTTATGAAGTGGTAGAAACTGTGGTGGCACTAATGTAAGAAGGAGTTATATCTATAAATCTATTTGTTATACTAATCTGTAAATGCTACTGTAGTACCACCATTGCATGTAGGCTGACAAAACTGCACCTGTTCATTGTGTGAAGTTATTTTTTATGTCGTTGCTTGACACAGTGTAATTTTGTGTTATGAAGACTGCATGATGCAATGCCATGTCATGGCTGTTCATTGTGTGAAATTATGAATATTCTTATTTTTAAACATACAGTTGAGTGTCACTATTGCTTGGCACAGTGGCATGTTGTGTTACATCTAAAACTAAATAAAAAAGGAAACACAAAATAAAAAGTAAAATGCACCCATAAAGTCATTGTTGGTGATAAATTGTGTCACATTCATCTCATTATCTTAAGCATAGCAGTGGGTTTAAAAACAGGCTGATGAATATATGGACTAGTTGAATGAGGACTTATTGTTGAGTCTCTAAAATAGTCATTGAATTAACCCTTGTAGGGTCTTCGTTTTTGTGTTACACAGGGGTAGCTGCTGGGTCGGGTTGACCCATGGCATTTTTGGGTCCTTAATTCAACCTATTGAAACCTTTTTTTGTTAAAATACTCAGCAGATGTTTACTTCATCCCATTTTCAAGTAATATAAACAAAACTTGTTACATTTGTTCCCTTCACCTGTGTTAAATCATATGATTATGAATAGAAATGCTACTCGTTTTTGTTTATTTTTTTATTAAAATGTAAAAACATAAGGAATTGCATCATAAAACAGCCACAACTGACAATTATCAACAAATTGACAAATTAAGCAAGTTTGCCCAGAACTATTTCATCAGAAATTTAACCTTATCAGGTCAGTTTACACTATATCTGCCTGAACAACATTTAACACTAGAAGTCCCAGAGAGGGGCCATTTGGCCTTTTTACCTAGAAAACCCACAAGAGGGCCAATTGGCCCCAAGTCCTCCCTGTAGACATTCATTTTGTTTTGGAAATGTGGCTGTTAGTTACCTTACAGCTTAGAAATGAAATCTTACAATGCCTGTTGAATGTTGAATCTCTGCATCTTCGTTCCTTGGAGAGGAGCTTCTTTCACCACAAAATTCTTGAGGGAACTGAAGCGATAGTCCATGTGCACTGAGGTATTTATCCATCAAACAATTGTCTGGTTGCAGTAACATGAGTCGTTATGGTCACATGGGACATTCACATGTTCACATTTTAGAATAGAATGCGTTTTTATTCCTCATTCTCACATTCACACAGAAGTAGCCAACATGACTTCACCACTGAAGTGTGAAGTGTGTGATATGTGACCCCCTCACCCCACACACTGCCACTAACAGCCTCATTACCATAACAAAATGAGTGATTAGTCTATTGGGGAAAAGCGGTCGGGCCAAATGGCCCCTATGTGGGTCTTCTAGGTAGACAGAAAAATGCTGGGACTGCTAGGCCCTTTGAACACGGCCATTTTCATGCCAGGCTATACCACACATGAGGAGCAGAGTTTCACTGTGTGCATATTTTGACATCCATATGTTGTCATTTTCAAGCTGCTGACAGTCTGATCCTATGCCTGGCTGCTCAGTGGCTGATCTTGTGACTTCCTGCTGGCGGGCTGGTCCTGAAGTTCTCTTTCGTTTTGATGCAGGCTGACGGGCTGGTCCTACGGCTGGCTCCACACAGGCTGGTCCTGGCGCCAACTGTTCAGAGGCTTGTCCTCGCCGCTCATATCGTCCAGGCTGCTGAAGGTCTGGTCCTGAGGCTATTTTACTTTTTGGACCTGGCTGATGCTCATCCTCTTCTTCAAACTCAGTGTCAGACTCTGAATTTTCAGAAATATGATCCTCATTTTCTGAAACTTCTTCCTCTGCATCATCTTCAAATCCTTCTGTCTCTTCCAGTATCAATTCCAAAGCAGTTTGAACTGAAAATCGCTTTGCCATCTTGTGTGGTATGGAACCACACTGACCGAGATATTTATACTGTCTCCCCAAGATTCTTTCCTGCAGGGCAGAGGGTGAAATGTTGCAAGAAATGTTGCAACCTAGTGTGGGAACAGCACTGGTGGCTCACACTAAGCTCATCATTCACCTGCTTTACTCTCTCCCTCCCCCTCTCTCACACACACACTCTCCCTCCCCCTCTCTCACACACACTCTCTCACACACACACACACACACACAGAAAGGAGGTAGGGGAAATGAGGGTACACAGGACCTATGATTTCCACACTTTAACTAGCCCTGGGTCCAGTGGACCCGAAGACCCTGTATGTAATACAAATGTGTAGGGGGGGATGTGGGGGGGGGTCAATTATTTTTTTTCCTGATTTATGTTCCTCACAGAAAATGAGCCAAGGCCAATGAATCTCAGTTTGAAAAAATATTTATTTGTATCATTTTCTTAAGATGAAAACTGAAAACGGGTCAACACCGACCCGAAGACCTTACAAGGGTTAAGTGACTTTTGTAGGTAAAATTAGGTGTTTAACAACCTGTTAAAATACACCAGAATGCAGGAAATGGCATCTAATTAATTAAAAATTTTCTGGGGGAGGACCCCCCCCACCGGGCGGCACGATGGTGTAATGGTTAGCGCTGTCGCCTCACAGCAAGAAGGTCCTGGGTTCGAGCCCCGGGGCCGGCGAGGGCCTTTCTGTGTGGAGTTTGCATGTTCTCCCCGTGTCCGCGTGGGTTTCCTCCGGGTACTCCGGTTTCCCCCACAGTCCAAAGACATGCAGGTTAGGTTAACTGGTGACTCTAAATTGACCGTAGGTGTGAATGTGAGTGTGAATGGTTGTCTGTGTCTGTGTCAGCCCTGTGATGACCTGGCGACTTGTCCAGGGTGTACCCTGCCTTTCGCCCGTAGTCAGCTGGGATAGGCTCCAGCTTGCCTGCGACCCTGTAGAAGGATAAAGCGGCTAGAGATAATGAGATGAGATGAGATGAGGACCCCCCCACCAGTGTGTCCCCCCCACATTAAAAATTCTTCTGACACCCCTGCACGTGTTGAACAGGTTTGCTCTCCTTAGTGATGCACCCACTGAGAAAACTGAAAGAGCTCTGGTTTTAGGGGACTCTATCATATGGCACATGAAATTAGCTCAGCCTTTAGGGGCACTAGCAACTTTAGTCAGGTGTATACCGGGAGCCAGAGTGCCGGACACAGCAGGTAATCTTAGGGTCCTAGGCAAGCACAGGTTCTCAAAGATAGTTATTCATGCAGGAGCTAATGATATATGCCTTCGTCAGTCTGAGGTTACTAAGAGTAACTTTGTAGAGGTGTTTAAATTAGCGAAGGCGATGTCCGATGTGGCGGCACGGTGGTTAGCGCTGTCGCCTCACAGCAAGAAGATCCGAGTTCGAGCCCTGTGGCCGGCGAGGGCCTTTCTGTGCAGAGTTTGCATGTTCTCCCCGTGTCCGTGTGGGTTTCCTCCGGGTGCTCCGGTTTCCCCCACAGTCCAAAGACATGCAGGTTAGGTTAACTGGTGACTCTAAATTGACCGTAGGTGTGAATGTGAGTGTGAATGGTTGTCTGTGTCTATGTGTCAGCCCTGTGATGACCTGGTGACTTGTCCAGGGTGTACCCTGCCTTTCGCCTGTAGTCAGCTGGGATAGGCTCCAGCTTGCCTGCGACCCTGTAGAACAGGATAAAGCAGCTAGAGATAATGAGATGAGATGAGATGAGATGTCCGATGCTGTAGTATGCTCTGGCCCCATCCCAATATGGCGTGGCGATGTAGCTTACAGCAGGTTATGGTCGCTGAACTGCTGGTTGTCTAGGTGGTGCTCTGAAAACAGTGTGGGCTTTATAGATAATTGGGCTAATTTTGAGGGCACTGCTGGCCTGTTAGGGCGGGACAGTATCCATCCCACACGGGAAGGTGTTGCTCTCATTTCCTGCAGCATAGGTCATAGTCTCAGAACAGGTCTAGTTAATTTCTGACAATCCAGAGCCAAGGCCAGGGAGCAGATGAACAGGCTACACCGACTGTCTGCTAGCTGCACAGAGTCGTCACTCAGGGTCCACCACATCGAGACTGTGTCTGTTCCCCGAGCTAAACAAAAAAGTCAAAATACTCAGAGAGTTTGCTCCAGTAACCTAATCAATATAAAATTAGATCATACTGACTGTACAGCTGCTGCCAGCACCTTTGATCTAAAGTTGGGGCTATTAAATATTAGATCTCTTACATCTAAAGCGCTAATGGTTAATGAACTTATTGCTGATCAGGAGTTTAATGTACTGTGTTTGACTGAAACATGGATTAAGCCAAATTAATATATAGCATTAAATGAAGCTAGTCCTCCTGGATACAGTTATATACACCAGCCTCTTCTAACTGGCAGAGGAGGAGGCGTCATAATTATTTATAATGATTATCTAGGTGTAACACACAAACCTGGTTATAAATTTAATACATTTGAAGTTCTTCATACTAATATAATGTATGTAGCCTCAAAAAATAAGTCTACCCATTTAATTCCGTTACTTATTATTTACAGGCCCCCGGGGCCATATTCTGAGTTTCTTTCTGAATTTGCAGATTTTATCTCAGACCTGGTTATTTCCTGAGACAAAGCTTTAGTTGTCAGAGATTTTAATATTCACTTCAATAACCCAAAAGACCCTTTGAAAACAGCGTTTGTGTCCATTTTAGATTCAGTAGGGGTTAATCAGAATGCCATAGGACCGACCCATAATGGTGGTCACACCCTCGATCTAATACTAACATTCGGGTTAAACATAGAAAATGTAGTCATACTTCCACAGTCTGAAGTTAATATCAGATCATTATCTCATCTCATTCAGCTTGGAAGGAGAGCTTCCTGAAGTATAGAAAAGCTCTTAGTGCTGCTAGATCAACATATCTCTCCTCCCTAATAGAAAAAATAATCCTAGATTCCTATTTAATACTCTAGCAAAATTAACCAGGAATAAGTCCACTATAGACGCATGCACACCTGCAGTATGTAGTAGCAACGACTTCATGAATTTTTTTTTCATGACAAAATCGAAAATATCCGACAAAAAATTCAAACTACTAATTTAAGGTCAGACAATGTAATGGGCCTTTTCCACTACCCTTTTTCAGCTCACTTCAGCCCAACATGGCTCGCGTTTCGACTACCTCAGAGCAGCACGACTGAGCTCACTTCAGCCTTACTCAGCACCCAAAACTCGCACGGTTTTGGAGTGGGGCTGAAGTGAGCCCAACCGAGCCGAGTGGGGCTAGGGGCGTGAGGAGACACTCCCCTGTGCACTGATTGGTGAGGAGGAGTGTCCTCACATGCCCACACACGCCCCGCGAGCACGCTGGGATCTGTAAACACCGTAAACCCGGAAGAAGAAGAATTACGACAAAGAAGAAGATCAGAAAACTAGAAGATGGAAGACAACAAGCCACAGCACCAAGACCAGCAACACTAACGACTCCATGTCCTCCATGTTTATTGTTTACTATCCGGGTCGTGAGACTACCGCTTAAAAGGTCACTGATGTCACTGTTTGCGCTGCCTAACGACATCACGTGACGTCCACCCACTTTCGCTAACTCCACCCAATGTGTCCACCCACTTCCAGCCAGCATGGTTCAGCGTGGTTGTAGTCGAAATGCAACCCCAACAGCCCCACTCAGCTCGACTCAGCCCAACTCAGCACCGCACGGCTCAGTCCAACTCAGCCGCGTTGGTAGTGGAAAAGCCCCATAAGTGACCCTGTAGTTAATAATATAACTGTATCAGATCAGCAATTAGAATGTTTTACTCCCCTTAGAAAAATTGAATTACTTTCATTAATATCTGCATCAAAAGCCTCAACTTGTGTACTAGATCCCTTACCTACACGTCTATTCAAAACAGATAATACCTGAAGTAATTGAACCGCTTCCAAAAATAATAAATTCTTCTCTTAGGATTGGGTATGTACCCAAATCCTTTAAACTAGCAGTTATCAAACCCCTGATTAAAAAACCTGACCCTGATCCCTGTCAGCTGTCCAATTGTTGGCCAATATCAAACCTCCCCTTTATCTCCAAGATCCTTGAAAAAGCTGTGGCACAGCAGTTATGCTCATATTTACATAGGAATAACATCTATGAAATGTATCAGTCAGGATTTAGACCTCATCATAGCACAGAGACAGCTCTGGTTAAAGTAGTAAACGGCCTACTGTTGGTGTCTGATCCGGGCTGTGTCTCGCTGTTTGTGTTGCTTGACCTTAGTGCAGCATTTGATATCATTGATCATTCCATTCTTCTGGATAGACTAGAACATGTTGTGGGAGTTAAGGGAATGGCTCTCTTCTGGCTCAGGTCTTATTTAACTGATCGCTATCAGTATGTTGATGTAAATGGTGATTTTTCTCGACATACTGAGGTAAAGTTTGGTGTTCCACAAGGTTCTGTCTTGGGTCCACTGCTTTTTCTCTTTATATATGTTACCTCTGGGTGATATTATTTGTAAACATTGTATTAGTTTCCACTGTTATGCTGATGACACATAGTTGTATGTTTCTGCAAAACCAGATGAGAGATACCAGCTTAGTAGAACTGAGGAATGTGTAAAGGACATTAGACACTGGATGCTTATTAACTTCCTTCTGCTTAACTCTGACAAGACTGAAGTACTTGTACTAGGACCACATGCAGCTAGAAGTAGGTTTTCTGATTACACAGTAACTCTGGATGGCCTTTCTGTTTCTTCATGTGCAGCAGTAAAAGACCTCGGGGTGATTATTGACCCCAGTCTTTCATTCGAAACTCACATTGATAACATTACCCGGATAGCTTTCTTTCATCTCAGAAATATTGCTAAGATAAGAAATATTGATGTCACTACATGACACAGAAAAACTAGTTAATGCTTTCGTTACCTCCAGGTTGGATTACTGTAATGCCTTCCTGTCTGGATGTTCCAATAAGTGCATAAACAAGCTCCAGTGAGTTCAAAATGCAGCAGCAAGAGTCCTTACTAGAATGAGAAAATATGACCACATCACCCCCGTCTTATCCACACTGCATTGGCTCCCAATCAAATTTCGTATTGATTATAAAATATTACTGTTGACCTTTAAAGCACTAAATGGTCTCGCACCACAGTACCTGAGCGAACTTCTGGTCCTTTATGACCCGCCACGCCTACTTGGATCAAAAGGTGCAGGCTATCTGCTGGTACCTTGTATAGTGAAGGCTACATCAGGGGGCAGAGCCTTTTCTTATAAAGCCCCACAGTTATGGAACAGCCTTCCAAGTAGTGTTCAGGAATCAGACACAGTCTCAGCGTTTAAGTCTAGGCTGAAAACATATCTGTTCAGTCAAGCCTTTTGTTTATGGTGTTTGAGGTAAAGGAGTAGATCCGGAGGGTCCCCAGACATAGAGTGTTTTGGTAAACTGGGATGTACGGATGCTGTCAGTACCCCACTTGCTTGTTCACTTGAGTTTGTTGATGGTGTAGTGGCTGACTGCCTTATGTCCTGGGGCTCCCTCATGCCTGTGTTACCTTCTGGCTCTCCCCTTTTAGTTATGCTGTCATAGTTCGTTTTGCCGGAGCCCCTGCTTGTACTCAGCACAAAATACATATTGTTCCTACTTATTCAGGTGACATTAACCTCTCTCCCCCCAATCTGTCCCTCTGAGTTACATGTCAATCCTGAGATCGAGATGCTGACCTCTTCTGCTCCTCGGACCTGTCTGATCCATCTTGATGCCCTACTGGAGTCTCATCGCATCGCTCCTGTGGAGGATGGCCCCATATGGACAGTTGAAAGTCACACTTGGAAGATGTTCTAGACCTTGGGTGGCCAACCCGCGGCTCGCGAGCCGCATGCAGCTCTTTGCCCGGTGTCATGCGGCTCTTACGTTCATATCGAAGTTTGTGTTTGTTTGTTTTTATGTGCGTGTGCGCTTTGCTTGAGTTCAGTATGGTATTTTCGTCAAATACATCTTCGCTTTGCTTGGGTATATTACGGTATTTTCAGGTCATGTCAAATGCGCATGTGCTTGAGATAATCGCTAAGTTTTTGGGCAAGGTGTATCTTGTGTCAAGTAGCCTCTCAAAATGGCAATGAAAAAATGCACAGCAAAACGAAAATATGAAGACGAACATAGGACATTTTTAACAGAGTGGGAGAGTTTATACTTTTTTGTTGAAAGTAATGGCAAGCCATTCTGCCTTATATGTCAGTCATCATTAGTTCATTTCAAAGCTTCCCGCCTCCCTGAATAAGGAAGGAGCCAGATATGCAACACTAATTGAAAACCTGCACGAAAGCTTTGTAACCCGGTTCCGTGATATACAACTGAAAAGGCCACAGATTACGTTCCTTGTCGACCCATTCAATGCGGAGATGGACTGTTTGAAAGCCCCGCTTGTCACAGATGAGGCTGCGGCTGAGTTGGAGATGATCGATCTTCGTGCGGAAGACCAACTGAAACCTGTTTTGAGGGAAGGCACCACTGAGTTTTGGAAAAGTGTGCCATTGGAAAAATACCCGAATGTGAAACAGGCTGTGCTTAAGATACTGTCAATGTTTGGGTCAACATACGTCTGCGAGTCTGTGTTCTCTACCATGAAACACGTGAAGTCAAAGCATCGTTCTGTTCTGACTGAAACCCATGTGAAAGAACTGCTTCGAGTGGCAACGACGGAATACAAGCCAGATTTGAAGAGGATTGTTCAAGGCAAGGAATGTCAGAAGTCCCCCTAAGCAACATGCATAGTAAGTGCACACAATATTGATTGCTGTAAATGACTGGCCTGTGGTATTAGTACTGACTGAAGGAGTAAATTTCTCTCATGTTGGAGTGTGACATTTACTATTAATCTGGCTGAGCAGAGGTGCGTGCTTGAGCTTGTGTGTCTGTGAGGGAGAGAGAGAGCGAGGGGGGTCACATGTATGGTACACATGTGTGGTCATGTGTATGGTGTGGCTTGTTTTTTGGTAATGCCATGAGTCCCACTAAGCAGCATGCATAGTAAGTGCACACAATGTTCATTGTTAAAAATGACTGGCCTCAGCCTGTGGTCTTAGTACTATAGGAGTAAATATGTTGGTGTGTGACATTTACTATTAATCTGGCTGAGCAGAGGTGTGTGTGTGTGTGTGTGTGAGAGAGAGAGAGGAAGAGATGGGTGATGTTCGTGTGCCCATGTGTATGATGTGGTTCTTTGTGGTAATACAGTAAAAAATGTGGCTCTTGGTCTCCAACTGGTTGGCCACCCCTGCTCTAGACTCTTACAGTAATGCTTTTATGGCTGAGGACTACAGTTGACTTGCTACCTTTAGGACTGCAGTTGTCATGAACAGTTTTGCACTCAAGTTTCCATCAATGAAGAGTTATAACATCAATGAAACTGACTTCATGTTAATACTGTTAATGTTATAGTCATGTTGTCTGTTGTTGCCCAAATGAGGATGGGTTCCTTTTTGAGTCTGGTTCCTGGTTATCAGTTTCACCTATCTCGGTCATACTATATCATATGAGGAAGGCCATTCAGCATTCATGGTCCAGTGCATTGCTTCAGCTCATAAAAAGTGGAATGAGTTAAAAACTGTACTCCTAGACCATCAGATAAAGTTGTCCATGCATGTAAAGTTTCTAACCGCTTGCGTTCGTAGTCGCCTCACCTACAGTACCCAGGCATGTTATCTTAATGCCTTGCAGCTGGCAAAGTTGGAATTCACATGGATGAGTTTTCTCAGAAAACTTGTCCGCAATGGCTTTGAGCGCGTCAATCCCCCCCAAAAAAAAAGACTAAGAGGTAGCGGTAGAATCCCAGCTGGAGAGGAGGACGATGTTGACTGGCACTACAAATACACCAGCAACGATATACTCTTCCTCACCTGCTCCTCGTCAATCCGTATTTTCTACCTTATGATAGGATAAGTCGTCATTGTCACTTTTTCAAAGGTACAATGAAATTGAAGGTGCTGTTGACTCATGAGTTATAGAAAAAAAATAAAGTATAAAAATAAATAGTAAAGTATACAGAATTGCACTGGTAAAATAGTGTAAACAGAATTGTATTGTATTGGTTCTATATGGGACGGCACGGTGGTGTAGTGGTTAGCGCTGTCGCCTCACAGCAAGAAGGTCCAGGTTCGAGCCCCGTGGCCGGCAAGGGCCTTTCTGTGCGGAGTTTGCATGTTCTCCCTGTGACCGCGTGGGTTTCCTCCGGGTGCTCCGGTTTCCCCCACAGTCCAAAGACATGCAGGTTAGGTTAACTGGTGACTCTAAATTGACCGTAGGTGTGAATGGTTGTCTGTGTCTATGTGTCAGCCCTGTTATGACCTGGCGACTTGTCCAGGGTGTACCCCGCCTTTCGCCCGTAGTCAGCTGGGATAGGCTCCAGCTTGCCTGCGACCCTGTAGAACAGGATAAAGTGGCTAGAGATAATGAGATGAGATGGTTCTATATGTACACAGATTGCACTGATAAAATAGTATAAACAGAATATAAACAGAATTGTATTGGTTCTGTATGCACACAGATTGCACTGATAAGAAAAAATATACATATACAGTACAACTCCGATTCCAAAAAAGTTGGGACAAAGTACAAATTGTAAATAAAAACGGAATGCAATAATTTACAAATCTCAAGAACTGATATTCTATTCACAATAGAACATAGACAACATATCAAATGTTGAAAGTGAGACATTTTGAAGTTTCATGCCAAATATTGGCTCATTTGAAATTTCATGACTGCAACACATCTCAAAAAAGTTGGGACGGGCAATAAGAGGCTGGAAAAATTAAAGGTACAAAAAAGGAACAGCTGGAGGACCAAATTGCAACTCATTAGGTCAATTGGCAATAGGTCATTAACATGACTGGGTATAAAAAGAGCATCTTGGAGTGGCAGCGGCTCTCAGAAGTAAAGATGGGAAGAGGATCACCAATCCCCCTAATTCTGCGCCGACAAATAGTGGCGCAATATCAGAAAGGAGTTCGACAGTGTAAAATTGCAAAGAGTTTGAACATCATCATCTACAGTGCATAATATCATCAAAAGATTCAGAGAATCTGGAAGAATCTCTGTGCGTAAGGGTCAAGCCCGGAAAACCATACTGGGTGCCCGTGATCTTCGGGCCCTTAGACGGCACTGCATCACATACAGGCACGCTTCTGTATTGGAAATCACAAAATGGGCTCAGGAACATTTCCAGAGAACATTATCTGTGAACACAATTCACCGTGCCATCCACCGTTGCCAGCTAAAACTCTATAGTTCAAAGAAGAAGCCGTATCTAAACATGATCCAGAAGCGCAGACGTCTTCTCTGGGCCAAGGCTCATTTAAAATGGACTGTGGCAAAGTGGAAAACTGTTCTGTGGTCAGACGAATCAAAATTTGAAGTTCTTTATGGAAATCAGGGACGCCGTGTCATTCGGACTAAAGAGGAGAAGGACAACCCAAGTTGTTATCAGCACTCAGTTCAGAAGCCTGCATCTCTGATGGTATGGGGTTGCATTAGTGCGTGTGGCATGGGCAGCTTACACACCTGGAAAGACACCATCAATGCTGAAAGGTATATCCAGGTTCTAGAGCAACATATGCTCCCATCCAGACGACGTCTCTTTCAGGGAAGACCTTGCATTTTCCAACATGACAATGCCAAACCACATACTGCATCAATTACAGCATCATGGCTGCATAGAAGAAGGGTCCGGGTACTGAACTGGCCAGCCTGCAGTCCAGATCTTTCACCCATAGAAAGCATTTGGCGCATCATAAAACAGAAGATATGACAAAAAAGACCTAAGACAGTTGAGCAACTAGAATCCTACATTAGACAAGAATGGGTTAACATTCCTATCCCTAAACTTGAGCAACTTGTCTCCTCAGTCCCCAGGCGTTTACAGACTGTTGTAAAGAGAAAAGGGGATGTCTCACAGTGGTAAACATGGCCTTGTCTCAACTTTTTTGAGATGTGGTGTTGTCATGAAATTTAAAATCACCTAATTTTTCTCTTTAAATTATACATTTTCTCAGTTTAAACATTTGATATGTCATCTATGTTCTATTCTGAATAAAATATGGAATTTTGAAACGTCCACATCATTGCATTCCGTTTTTATTTACAATTTGTACTTTGTCCCAACTTTTTTTGGAATCGGGGTTGTACGTACATACATATATACACACACAAATTGCACATTGGCCAAGAATAGTTCTATTGCACATTTGAGTTTAAAGCCATGATTGCTTTGGGATAGAAACTGTTTTTTAGGCAGTTTATCCTGGTTTTCATTGCTCTGTATCTCTTGCCTGATGGCAAAAGCTGGAAGAGACAATGACTGGGGTGTGAAGAGACTTTTGAAATGTTCATTGCTTTCCTGTGGCATCTGGAGGTGTAAATCTGTTCCAGGGTGGGGAGGGGGCAGCCGTTTTCTCTGCTGCCCTAACGACCCTGTGGAGTGCCTTCTTCTCTGAGGATGTGCAGCTGCTGTACCATACACACAGTCTGTATGTGAGCACACTCTCTATGGAGCAGTGATAGAAGGCCTGGAGCAGATTTTGGGGGAGACAGTTCTTTCTGAAGGCCAATTTATGCTGACAACCCAGTCCTCGCAGATAGCGTCGCAGACAGTGTCTGCGTAGCCCTCCCACCTTCGCAGACGCTCTGCGTGCACCTCCCAAAAATTGTGACCACCGCAGAAGCCTCGCAGACAGCGTCGCAGACAAGAGGGCTCTGATTGGTCCACTCTACATCCGCTGTATCAAATCAAATCAAATCAAGTTTATTTGTACAGCGCTTTTAACAATAAACATTGTCGCAAAGCAGCTTTACAGAATTTGAACGACTTAAAACATGAGCTAATTTTATCCCTAATCTATCTATCCCCAATGAGCAAGCCTGTGGCGACGGTGGCAAGGAAAAACTCCCTCAGACGACATGAGGAAGAAACCTCGAGAGGAACCAGACTCAAAAGGGAACCCATCCTCATTTGGGCAACAACAGACAGCCTGACTATAATATTAACAGTTTTAACAGGTATAACCCTCAACTGTCCTCATGGGGCCGTCCTTCACAGGAGTGGGGCGATAAAACTCCGACCAGACACAGGGCACCAGGATGGATCAAGCAGGTCCGAGGGGCAGAAGAGGCCAGCATCTCAATCCCAGGATCAACATGTAACTCAGAGGGACAGATGGGGGGGGAGAGAAAGAAAACACGTTGTTAGGTATGCCCTAAAAATGACAAGTATTAAATCTGTGTGATAGGCTCACAGAGACGAGAGTCTTTACATCAGGCATGACGCACAATGGCATGTTAATATGGTAAAAAATATATCATGACCTGCTCTGGCTGGATGCTTGATTGGGTGATGGGAGCACACTCCTCAGCAATGATGAGATGCAGATGGGACCCTTAGGCCTGGCCAAGACAATTCAGTTACATTTCACCGGGTCTGGGACATGCGACAGAACGTCTGACGGCCGATTCCCTGCAGGCTACGATAGCCAGTCGAGGTCCCCACCGTCTCCACCAAAAGATTTCCTGTTGACTCCATGTAACTCAGAGGGACAGATTTGGGGTGGGGGGGGGGGGGGGGAAAGAGAAAGAAAACACAGGTGGTTAGGTATGCCCAATGTCACCTGAATAAGTAGGAACAGTATACATATTGCACCGAGTACAAGCAGGGACTCCGGCAACTAACTATGACAGCATAACTAAAAGGAGAGAGCCAGAAGGTAACACAGGCATGAGGGAGCCCCGGGACATAAAGCAGCCAGCCACTGCACCGTCAACAAACTCGAGTGAGCAAGCGAGTGGGGACTGACAGCATCCATACATCCCAGTTTACCAAAACACTCTATGTCTGAGGACCCTCCAGATCTACTCCTTTACCTCATAAACACCATTAACAAAAGGCTTGACTAAACAGATATGTTTTCAGCCTAGACTTAAATGCTGAGACTGTGTCTGATTCCCGAACATTACTTGGAAGGCTGTTCCATAACTGTGGGGCTTTGTAAGAAAAGGCTCTGCCCCCTGATGTAGCCTTCACTATACGAGGTACCAGCAGATAGCCTGCACCTTTTGATCTAAGTAGGCGTGGCGGGTCATAGAGGAGCAGAAGTTCACTCAGGTACTGTGGTGCGAGACCATTTAGTGCTTTAAAGGTCAATAGTAGTATTTTATAATCAATACGAAATTTGATTGGGAGCCAATGCAGTGTGGATAAGACAGGCGTGATGTGGTCATATTTTCTAGTTCTAGTAAGGACTCTTGCTGCGGCATTTTGAACTAACTGGAGCTTGTTTATGCACTTATTGGAACATCCAGACAGTAAGGCATTACAATAATCCAACCTGGAGGTAACGAAAGCATGGACTAGTTTTTCTGCATCATGCAATGACATTAAATTTCTTATCTTTGCAATATTTCTGAGATGAAAGAAAGCTATCCGGGTGATGTTATCAATGTGAGTTTCGAATGAAAGACTGGGGTCAATAATCACTCCGAGGTCTTTTACTGCTGCACGTGAAGAAACAGAAAGGCCATCCAGAGTTACTGTGTAATCAGAAAACTTACTTCTAGCTTTATGTGGTCCTAGCACAAGTACTTCAGTCTTGTCAGAGTTAAGCAGAAGGAAATTTATAAGCATCCAGTGTCTAATGTCCTTAACACATTCCTCAATTTTATTAAGCTGGTGTCTCTCATCAGGTTTTGCAGAGACATACAACTGTGTGTCATCAGCATAACAGTGGAAACTAATACAATTTTTACGAATAATATCGCCCAAAGGTAACATATATAGAGAAAAAAGCAGTGGACCCAAGACAGAACCTTGTGGAACACCAAACTTTACCTCGGTACGTCTAGAAATATCACCATTTATATCGACATACTGATAACGATCAGTTAGATAAGACCTGAGCCAGGAGAGGGCCATTCCCTTAACTCCCACAACATTTTCTAGTCTATCCAGAAGAATGGAATGATCAATGGTATCAAATGCTGCACTAAGGTCAAGCAACACAAGTAGCGAGACACAGCCCTGATCAGACGCCAGCAGTAGGTCGTTTACTACTTTAACCAGAGCTGTCTCTGTGCTATGATGAGGTCTAAATCCTGACTGATACATTTCATGGATGTTATTCCTATGTAAATATGAGCATAACTGCTGTGCCACAGCTTTTTCAAGGATCTTGGAGATAAAGGGGAGGTTTGATATTGGCCGATAATTGGACAGCTGACAGGGATCAAGGTCAGGTTTTTTAATCAGGGGTTTGATAACTGCTAGTTTAAAGGATTTGGGTACATAGCCAATCATAAGAGAAGAATTTATTATTTTTAGAAGCGGTTCAATTACTCCAGGCATTATCTGTTTGAATAGATGTGTCGGTAAGGGATCTAGTACGCAAGTTGAGGCTTTTGATGTAGAGATTAATGAGAGTAATTCAGTTTCTTTTAGGGGAGTAAAACATTCTAACTGATGATCTGATACAGTTATATTGTTAACTACAAGGTCGCTTTCATTGTCTAACCTTAAATTAGTAGTTTGAATTTTTTGTCGGATATTCTCAATTTTGTCATTAAAAAAATTCATGAAGTCGTTGCTACTACATACTGCAGGTGTGCATGTGTTGATAGTGGACTTATTCCTGGTTAATTTTGCTACAGTATTAAATAGGAATCTAGGATTATTTTTGTTATCTTCTATTAGGGAGGAGAGATATGTTGATCTCGCAGCACTAAGAGCTTTTTTATACTTCAGGAAGCTCTCCTTCCACGCCAGTTTGAACACTACCAATTTTGTTTGACGCCATTTACGTTCCAATTTTCGAGTGGTCTGTTTTAATGTGCGAGTGTCATCATTATACCAGGGTGCTAATTTTTTGTCTCTGACCATTTTCCTTTTTAGAGGAGCTACATTATCTAAAGTATGGCGGAATGTTGACTCTAAGCATTCAGTTGCCTGATCGAGTTCTGCAGGGGCTGACAATGACCCAATCAAAGTTGATAACTCTGGGAGATCATTTATAAAGCTCTGTGCAGTAGTTGACGTGAAAGTACGTTTAATACAGTAGCGTGGTGAGGTGCATATATTATTACTCAGACATATTTTGAATGAGATGAGACAATGATCTGAGATAACTTCAGACTGTGGAAGTATGACTATATTGTCTACGTTTAATCTGAATGTTAGTATTAGATCAAGGGTGTGACCACCATTATGGGTCGGTCCTATGACATTCTGCTTAATCCCGACTGAATCTAAGATGGACACAAACGCTGTTTTTAAAAGGTCTTCTGGGTTATCAAAGTGAATATTAAAATCTCCGACAACTAAAGCTTTGTCTAAGGAAATAACCAAATCTGAGATAAAATCTGCAAATTCAGAAAGAAACTCAGAATATGGCCCCGGGGGCCTGTAAATAATAAGCAATGGAATTAACTGGGTAGACTTATTTTTCGAGGCTACATACATTATATGAGTATGAAGAACTTCAAATGTATTAAATTTATAACCAGGTTTGTGTGTTACACCTAGATAATCGTTATAAATAACCGCGACGCCTCCTCCTCTGCCAGTTAGACGAGGCTGGTGTATATAACTGTATCCAGGAGGACTCGCTTCATTTAATGCTATATATTCATTTGGCTTAATCCATGTTTCTGTTAAACACAGTACATTAAACTCCTGATCAGTAATGAGTTCATTAACCATTAGCGCTTTAGATGTAAGAGATCTAATATTTAATAGCCCCACTTTTAGATCAAAGGTGCTGGCAGCAGCTGTACAGTCAGTCTGATCTAATTTTATATTGATTAGGTTACTGGAACAAACTCTCTGAAAATTTCTACCTTTTTGTTGAGCTCGGGGAACAGACACAGTCTCGATGTAGTGGGCCCTGAGTGACGACTCTGTGCAGCTAGCAGACAGTCGGTTTAGCCTGTTCGTCTGCTCCCTGGCCTTGGCTCTGGATTGTCAGAAATTAACTAGGCCTGTTCTGAGACTATGACCTATGCTGCAGGAAATGAGAGCAGCACCTTCCCGAGTGGGATGGATACCGTCCCGCCCTAACAGGCCAGCAGTGCCCTCAAAATTAGCCCAATTATCTATAAAGCCCACACTGTTTTCAGAGCACCACCTGGACAGCCAGCAGTTCAGCGACCATAACCTGCTGTAAGCTACATCGCCACGCCGCATTGGGATGGGGCCAGAGCATACTACAGCATCGGACATCGCCTTCGCTAATTTAAACACCTCTACAAAGTTACTCTTAGTAACCTCAGACTGACGAAGGCGTATATCATTAGCTCCTGCATGGATAACTATCTTTGAGAACCTGTGCTTGCCTAGGACCCTAAGATTACCTGCTATGTCCGGCGCCCTGGCTCCCGGTATACACCTGACTAAAGCTGCTGGTGCCCCTAAAGGCTGAGCTAATTTCACGTGCCGTATGATAGAGTCCCCTATAACCAGAGCTCTTTCAGGTTTCTCAGTGGGTGCATCACTAAGGAGAGCAAACCTGTTCGACACGTGACGCGGAGAGGAGTGGTGCTCCCGTGGGCGAGCCTCAGCGGTAGCTTTGGCTCTACGCTTATGCCGCCGAGCCGTCACCCATTCGCCCCGCTGTAAGGGCTCTAATGCCGGAGTTGGGGGATTGCTAACTCCACCTAGGGCGTCCAGACTTTCCCTAACAGAAACTACACTGTTCTCACGCTCACTAACCTGCTCTAAAGCCTGGACACGCGCTTCTAGCACTGAAATCTTCTCCGTCAGACAGCTAACTAATCTGCACTTATCACAAGTAAAGCTAATAGAGCTATCGCTAGTGACGGAGGAAGAATGACTAAACATCCTGCACTCAGCACACTGAACAGGCTGAAGGTGTGCCATGATGAAAAGATTCACGTACCTTAAATGAAGATCTGTTGATATTAAAGCAGATCAGATGGCCTCCGCTTGTGGAGGAGAAAAAAAGAAAGCTTCCGGTCTCGGGGTTCTTCCGAAAAAAGAAAGAGAAAAAACCGGAAAAAAAAAAAAACCGGAAAAAGGAAAGCGAAAGTGAAAAGTACAAAAATGAAAGCGACAGTATAATAAAAATGAAGACGATACTGGAAATTTATTTATAGAAAAAAAGTTAAAAAAGGATTAGTAATTAACGCCGGCACTCGCGGGAAAAAAGATTCGGCGCGAACAACTCAGGAAACAGGAAGTGCGTCACAGGAAGAACAGAACCGATGACAAAGGGCAGCCCTGCCGGAGTCCAACATGCACTGGGAACAGGTCTGACTTACTGCCGGCAATGCGAACCAGACTCCTGCTCCTGTACACGCACTTCCGCTTCCCTACTTTCCCGGTTTGTTTTGTTTTCACGACCGCCATTTTTAAAAACATGAGTGAAGATGGAGCAGCATGAAGAGCGGTTGATCGAGGAAGTGAGGAAGTACGTACATCTATACGACTCCAGTTCTAGTCATTATAAAAAAAAAAAGTTCTAGTCATTATAAGTAACCGGAGGATAAACACTCCACTAACCACACCCACCAACTACTCCTAGCGACTTCGCGCCCCCTTGCGTTGTGCCAGTGAATAACATCGCGCACGCCTATACTCCCCGCTCAACGATAAATTACAACTGTCTGCGAAAAGCTGTCTGCGAAAGCCTTGTCGCAAGAGCATGCAGAGGCCTTGAGGATTCTCAGAAAGTACAGTCTCTGCTGCGCCTTCTTCAGCAGCTCCTTGGTGTTGGCACTCCAGGTTAGGTCATTCTCCAGCTCAATGTCGAGAAACCTGAACACCGGGACCCTCTCAGGGTTTCCCATACATAGACCATTGTGTGGCGCAGCGCCACACAATCAGACTCGCGATTTTGAAAAAAAAAATTCCGTTGCGTATCGTTCCGTTCATTCATAGTGCTCTTTCTTCTCGTTCATGCGCATGCGTGCACACAGAGAGAGAGAGACGGAGGGGCGTGTCCACAGGCCTGCCGGTGCGCATATACCCGAACTGCAAGTCGGCCTGTTAGGCTAATTAAAAATAACACAGCCTTCCCGATTCGCCTTCCGACCCCTTATTTTAAAAGGTAGCCTACGTCGTGCTCGTGATGAGCTTTATCATAGCCTTCTTGGCTTACAGGAAACGGACATCCCTGAGTCAGGCTATAAACCAATTTTGATGCAGACAGTAGCAGCTTGACGCGAGGAACCAGCCTTATTGCATTATCCCGTTTATCCCGCTTCAGCAATAACTTCCCTTACGACAGGGCACTGGAGTTTTTTTTTCAGGAAGCCACGCAGAATTAAATGTTCTGATAGGGCATGCAGGCTTTGCACCAATTAGGGTAATGCTTTTTCATTATTGTTAGTTGCCTTGGTGTTACCTTAAGTAGTTTCTTACATCCAATTATGATATTTTATTTTATTATTATTTTGTTGTTACATTATACTATTTATTTAATTTTAGTATTGGTTGAGGTAAGTGTTGAGTTCAATATTTAAAATAAAAACCTCCAGCTTGTTTTTTGCAATTTATTCCTTGAATGTCAACTAAAGAATGACTGAAAGATTGCCACCAAAAAGGCAAAAAACTAAGGCCCACTTTACACGGGGACGGTCTGAAACAAAAACGCAAAAGTCCGTTTTCGTTCTCACTTTTTTCCGCGTCTACATGACCGTTTTCAAGGAGGAAATCTGCGTCTATACGGTGACGCATAAATGTATGGAATTCAATTGGATGTGCATGCCAGGCGGCTTAGTGGTGCTGTGAAAGACCTCCGCTATGTCTGCACGCATGCGCAACGTCTTCTGTCTTGTCTGATCTGCACATCTGCGCCGCGAAAACTTTGACTACTCTGCCTATGGCTACTCGTGAGGTTGCCAGAGCAGCTTGAAGGTCCGTTGGATCGATGTAATCAGACATGCTGTAGCCATTCTATATGAGTGGGTGGAGCACAGAGGACGGCAGGACAGAGATCAGGTTTACAAATAGGCTTTATTGCCACACTTTTCAGTCTAACAATATTTTTAAACCAACAGACACACACGCAACCGGCGTCTAGCTTGGGGATGAGCTTCTCTGCTCTCCCTCTTTAAATAGGGTGCGGTCACTGGGAACACGGGCGCAGATAGAGGGGGGGACGGGGGGATTCGTCCCACCCAGATTTAAATTCACCTCGTTCGGTCCCCCCCACTTATAGGGAGGAAAAAACGTCTATGCTGTCTTTCTTTGCATAAGGCAAACCTCACGGAAAAATCAAAAAAGACTAATTACCATTCGGTTTATTGAGGTGCACAGCAGTACAGACATAGTTGCAACTGCGCAGACTGCACGGGTTGTGAGCTCGAGCTTGGTTGCTATGGTTACCCACAACAAGTTTGACAGGCATATTGGGGACAGCACCTCCTAGTTCAGGACCCCAACACGGCATGATGAAGGGTGCCAAAAGGCAGAAAACGATTGCATCGTTTTTTCAAAAAAAAAAAAGGTTGTAAGTAAACTGTGCCTTACTTTATCATATCACCTTGCAATTTTTTGATAGTCTGTTCAAAGTAATGTCGTAGTGAAAGTAAAATCGTACGGAGTAGAGATGCCTTTCTGGTAGCCTCCTTCTTTCGGTGGCAGCCTGTAGATACAGTGCTCAGAAGGCAGTTTTAATGTTTAATCTGGCGTTCCCTGCCATAATTTCAGCGAGCATATTGTTTCATACGGAAACTTTGCGAAGAGTTGTTGACTGACTGCCGCTCACGCAACACACAGGCATAGTTAGAAAGTCAGGATGCACTGGTTTACACTTTACACACACACGCGTAGCCCAGCCTCTCGCTATGTTTAACAGTTGGAACTTAGCGGTTTTAAAACTAGTTTTGCAGTTTTGCAATTTCTGTGCATGATGATAATGTGTAAACTTTGGATTTCCATAGGCTATGTTAAAATGTTATCACTGTCCTGGCCTGCAGGTAGTTCCTGGTGATGGCAGTGAGGGAGGTGAAATAACATGTATACACACTACCGTTCAAAAGTTTGGGGTCACCCAGACAATTTTGTGTTTTCCATGAAAAGTCACACTTTTATTTACCACCATAAGTTGTAAAATGAATAGAAAATATAATCAAGACATTTTTCTGGCCATTTTAAGCATTTAATCGACCCCACAAATGCGATGCTCCAGAAACTCAATCTGCTCAAAGGAAGGTCAGTTTTATAGCTTCTCTAAAGAGCTCAACTGTTTTCAGCTGTGCTAACATGATTGTACAAGGGTTTTCTAATCATCCATTAGCCTTCTGAGGCAATGAGCAAACACATTGTACCATTAGAACACTGGAGTGATAGTTGCTGGAAATGGGCCTCTATACACCTATGGAGATATTGCAACAAAAACCAGACATTTGCAGCTAGAATAGTCATTTACCACATTAGCAATGTATAGAGTGTATTTCTGATTAGTTTAAAGTGATCTTCATTGAAAAGAACAGTGCTTTTCTTTCAAAAATAAGGACATTTCAAAGGGACCCCAAACTTTTGAACGGTAGTGTGTGTGTGTGTGTGTGTGTGTGTGTGTATATATATATATATATATATATATATATATATATATATATATATATATATATATACACACACACACACACACACACACACGCACACAAAATGGAATCATTTGCTGACAGCTCAGTCCCCCCCAGTTCAAAAATCCTATCTGCGCCCCTGACTGGGAAGACACACAAACACAGGTTAATTGACATCAGGTGTAGTGATTCTGCCACTTACCTTCCCTGACTCCACCCTCCTGTCACAGACCGGCGCTTGACCACGCCCCCGCTGCCACACATGCTCTTACTATGACGTAAACGCGTACCCGACGTGAGCAGATCCAAGCAGAGTTTTGCGTATTGGGTAGTTTAGACGGATATGCAATGGGGGCTGTTTTTAACTTATCCACTCTGGAAGGCGTTTTCAATTTTTTCCGTTTTTCAGCCTCGAAAACTCCATCCCCGTGTAGACGAAAGGCACTTCCGATAAAATATTTAGTCGTTTTTACCCGACAGCGTCCTCGTGTAAATGGGCCCTAAGGTCAAAACCAGAGATGCACCGATTGACCGGCTGCCGATCGGAATCGGCCGATTTTCATGTGATTGGCCATGACCGGCGACCGGCTGGTCAAAATTAAAATATGCCGATTTTCTGCCGATCAAAACTTGTATATCACATAGAAATGAAAGTGGAAATACTCGTAATTCGCAACTAAAAAGACTGCAGCTACACTGGCACCTTGAACATGCTTTCTAGTGTGATTGTGTTGCGCTTGCGCAGAACAGTGTCAGTCCTGCGCGCCTAACGAGCTCCGGCGCGCGCGCTGTTAACAAAAAAAAAAAAAATTCACTATATTTGGATATCCAAATATAGTGAATTTTTTTTTTGTGCCAGATATTGGATGTGAAAAGAAGAAAATATTTGTGGTTGTGTGAATTTCCCATTACAGGAAATAATATGTTAGCCTATTACCAAACATCTGGTTAGATTTGTACAAAGAGAGAAAGAAAAATGTCTTTTTGTTTGTTTTATGACCTTGGTTGCACTTGATTCCATTGGAAATTACAAATACACATTTGACAAAGATGATAGAATGGCTATGGTATAAGTATGACTGGAAATTATTTTTGTATTTTGATACTGAATGAAGAAATGGGTTGTTCTATAAGGCATAAGTTTTCAGATCTAAATAGGCTTATGAAAGTGTGTTCCATAGCAATAGGCAAATAATATATGAGGGGGAAGTTGTTTTTGTGCCAGATATTGGATGGGAAAAGAAAAAATGTTTGTGTGAATTTCCTATTTCAGGAATTAATATGTTAATACCAAACATGAAGAAAGATTTTACAAAGACCAATGTCTTTTTGTTTGTTTTCAACCTTTGAGGTGTTGAAAATTTATTACTGAAAATCTGGCAGAATGTTATATTAAAGAAAAGATAAAAAGAAAATAGTCTTTGTGTGTGCTGTGAAGTGGTTTGAAAAAATGAAATCGGAATCGGCCAAAATTGGTATCGGCAGGTCACACTCCATTGGAAATCGGAATCGGCCCAAAAAATTGCAATCGGTGCATCTCAAGTAAAAACTAAACTTTAACTTCAATTTTGGTGAGTAATTTTCATAAATTTAAAAGACAGGTTTTCCTCCAACATCAAGCCCAGCAAACTAATGGCCTGCCCTGTAATGTAAAGTTGGGTTGAGGAATGAAACCAGGCAGGGTTCTGGTAAAAATTGTTTTAGCTGTCTTCTCTTAATGAACTTAAAAGAATTTAGATTGAACTGAATAATCTCAAATGCTTCTTGTAGCTTTAAAATAGTCCCAGCAGGTGACTCTGAAGAAAAATACTGTGTGTTTGAACACCGCTCACTGTAAACACTTTGCATACACCCCAATGACCGACTCCACCGACTGCCACGACACCACCGCGCACGATTCCCTCATCGGCACAGTGGAGCACCACAAATTGCTACCTGGTCTGTGGGAAACACTGCCTCTCCACACAGGCCCCGCCGATTGATGAGTGGCTGGATGTCAGTTTTGTTTTTCCTAAAGTCAATAACCAGCTCCTTTGTTTTGGTGGTGTTGAGGAGCAGATTGTTGACTTTGCACCACTCTGACAGCCGCTCCACCTCATGCCTGTATGCTAGCTCACCCTCCTCGCCCGAGATGAGTCCGACCATGGTCGTGTCATCTGCGAATTTTACAATCTTGTTGCTGAGGTGGGTGGAGACAGTCATACGTGTAGAGGGTGTAAAGGAGTGGGCCAAGTACACAACCCTGTGGCGAGCCAGTGTTCAGGCTGAGAGCAGTGGAGGTGTGGGAACCCAGCCTGACCCTCTGGGAGCAGCCTGACAGAAAGTCCAATATCCAGCTGCAGGTGAGTGGTGGAAGCCCAAGGTCCGCCAGCTTGGACACCAATCATTGTGGGAGGATGGTGTTAAATGCCGAGCTGAAGTCCACAAAGAGCATTCTGACATAGCTCCCCTGCTGCTCCAAGTGGGTCAGTGCAGCGTGAAGTGCTGTGGATACAGCATCCTCCGTGGATCTCTTTGCTTTGTAAGCAAATTGAAGAGGGTCCAGCTCAGCAGGCAGACAAGGATATGACTCCGTACCAGTTTCTCAAAGCACTTCATGATGACGGGTGTAAGTGCCACTGGGTGGTAGTCATTCAGGGTGTTGATGTTAGGTTTACAATCATCTTTACTAGAAGATTGTAAACCTAACTTACTTACTCAACACCTGAAGTATATTGCTCATGTAACAAGACTTTCTAATTCTGTGCTGCAAAAATAAATACTGTTCCATTCTAACAAGAAGCCGTATACTCGTAACATTTGGACAATCTATGAAAAATTAACTGGACTTGCCCCAGTCCAACTACAGAGGGAGATGCAGAACAAACAGAGGTTCCTGCCCTTATTGGATGAGATCCTGGGCACCCAACCTGCTGTAGCAGTAGATGGGGAACATTGATGATGATGATTACATCAGCAGATCTAACTACAGCTCCAGGTTTTATCTTCCTGTTCATTTCTCCAGTTCCACTGTTAAAAAAAGGGGTGTCAAATAAAGGTCAAAAAGCTCTTACAGCAACTCTCTTGAGTTTTCTGTCCACACAAGGAGGCTTTAAAACATGACAAGAGAAGAGCAAATGGATCAAATCAGAAGGAGAAGAAAGCACCTGCTCAAAAAGCAGCATCCAATGATAAAAGGCAGAAGAAAGATTTATCAGGGACCAGCTCAGGTTCAGACACAGAAGAAAAAGGGTGAAGAGATGAGGGTGAAAATTCTAGTAAAGAAGAAGAGGGATTTTGTGTGTCTTATGGAAGCTCAAACTGGCTAGAAGAAAGTGTGGGAGAAGTTGCTCTTGGAATTTGTTCATGGTGTAAAGTGTCTTTTCATCATCATGCTTTATTAAACCAGGTTAAAAAAATAAACAAACAACTTAATTGAGATTAAAATCTCTTTTCCAAGAGTGACCTGGCCAAGAAAGCAGCAACCACTGACAGCAACCGTTTTGTTTGGAGAAATTCACCAAGTCCAAACCTGGAGAACTTTGGGTTCAACAAGTAGCGTGTCAGGGATGGACTCATGTCTGTCAGGGATGGGTTCATGTCTTATGTCATGGCTGTGAAACCGATATTTTCTTTTGTCCTTAGACATACAGTACTTTTTTACTTTAAAATGATTATTTCTGTATTCACAATAAAAACACAAGTTGTTTTTGTAATTATTTTCATTCTTCTTTCATATTGCCACCCCATTTTACAATACCTACTTTTTTACATGTTTGGGAATCAGACAGTCTCTGCGTTTAATTCTAGGCTGAAAACATATCTGTTTAGTCAAGCCTTTTGTTAATGGTGTTTATGAGGTAAAGGTGTAGATCTGGAGGGTCCTCAGACATAGAGTGTTTTGGTAAACTGGGATGTATGGATGCTGTCAGTCCCCCACTCATTTGCTCACTTGAGTTTGTTGACGGTGTAGTGGCTGGCTGCTTTATGTCCCGGGGCGCCCTCATGACTGTTACCTTCTGGCTCTCCCCTTTTAGTTATGCTGTCATAGTTAGTTTTGCCAGAGTCCCTGTTTGCACTCAGCACAAAATGTATACTGTTTCTACTCATCAGGTGATATTGGGCATACCTAACAACCCCCCTACTCTGTCTGTCCTTCTGAGTTACATGTCAATCCTGAGATTGAGATGCTGACCTCTTCTGCTCCTCAGACCTGCCTGATCCATCTTGATGCCCTATGTCTGGCTGGAGTCTCATCACATCACTCCTGTGGAGGACAGCCCCATATGGACAGCTGAAAGTTACACTTGGAAGATGCTCTGGACTCTTACAGTAATGCTTTTATGGCTGAGGACTACAGTCGACTTGCTAACTTTAGGACTGCAGTTGTCATGAACAGTTTTGCACTCAAGTTTCCATCAATGAAGAGTTATACCCATGCATCTGTAGTTACTTATCCCGTTCTACAGGGTCGCAGGCAAGCTGGAGCCTATCCCAGCTGACTACGGGCGAGAGGCGGGGTACATCGCAGGGCTGATATAGAGAAAAACAACCATTCACACTCACATGCACACCTACAGTCAATTTAGAGCCACCAATTAACCTAACCTGCATGTCTTTGGACTGTGGGGGAAACCGGAGCACCTGGAAGAAACCTACACAGACATGGGGAGAACATGCAAACTCCACACAGAAAGGCCCTCGCTAGCCACTGGGCTCGAACATAGGACCTTCTTGCTATGAGGCAACAGTGCTAACCACTACACCACCGTGCCGCCCCTCAATAATCTGTTATAAGATGAATAACTGGATGAATATTTAGGCACTGCCTAAAAGCAGAGCTCCCAATGAGTGTAAAATGAGTTTGGAAGTGGTGGCCAGAGCTGTCACTCATTATTCATGTTATGGGCAGAGCTGTCAGCCCAGGAAGCTGTATTTGTTTTGCTACAGATGCTCTCTGCTGTGTTAATATTCACCATGTGTCTACGTCAGAGGTTTATGTTATAAAGGATGTATGGTATAAAGCTTTGCTGTCTGTCATCCTGATATGTCATTCATGCACAATGTAAAGTTTGTGTGTTCTGTTTATTGAGTGTGTTTTGTTTGTATTCGGTGCACTGTTGAACTTTGTTTTAGTCAAGTTTATTTTTATAGCGCTTTTAACAGTAGACATTCTTGCAAAGCAGCTTTACAGAATTTTAATGACTTTAAACATGAGCTAATTTTATCCCTAATCTATCCCAGTGAGCAAGCCTATGGTGAAAGTGGCAAGGAAAAACTCCCTCAGATGACATAAGGAAGAAACCTCGAGAGGAACCAGACTCAAAAGGGAACCCATCCTCATTTGGGTGATAACAGATAGCATGATCATAACATTAACAGTTTTAACATGAAGTCTGTTTCGTTGATGTTATAAACTCTTCATTGATGGAAACTTGAGTGCAAAACTGTTCATGACAACTGCAGTCCTAAAGTTAGCAAGTCAACTGTAGTCCTCAGCCATAAAAGCATCACTGTAAGTGCCCAGAGTGTCTTCCAAGTGTGACTTTCAACGGTCCATATGGGGCCGTCCTCCACAGGAGCGATGTGATGAGACTCAAGCCAGACATAGGGCACCAGATTGGATCAGGCAGGTCCGAGGAGCAGAAGAGATCAGCATCTCGATCTCAGGATTGACATGTAACTCAGAAGGACAGACAGAGTTGGGGGGGAGGGGAGAAAAGAGAGAGAGTGAGAAAACACAGGTTGTTAGGTATGCCCAATGTCACCTGATGAGTAGGAACAGTATACATATTGTGCTGAGTGCAAGCAGGGACTCCGGCAAAACTAACTATGACAGCATAGTTTATCACGTGCTATGTTTAGCATGAGGCTTTGAGCGCAGAGGCTAACGGTGTACGTTTGGATAACTTGTAGAGGTTTGCACTCTTGGTTGAGTGGAGCAAGGTGTATAACATTCAGAGCATAGTCTGTAAACATTACTCTGTAAAATTGTGTATTTGTTTACAACCATCCATTATCCATAACTGCTTATCCTATGCAGGGTTGCAGGCAAGCTGGAGCCTATCCCAGCTGACTATGGGTGAGAGGCGGGGTACACCCTGGACAAGTTGCCAAATCATCACAGGGCTGACACATAGGTGGGGTTTACATTAGACCGTATCAGCGGATCATCAGATTAACGTTTTTAAAATGATTAGTGTGCACACAGCAACACCAATACACGATTTGCGTGCACACAGCAACACCAATACACGGATACGCTCGGCTCCGCAGGCATCCTGCGCTCCAAATCACTCCACCCTGAACAGCGAGTGCCCTCTGGAGTGTGCGCACTCCGGCCCTGCGCAGCTCACAGAGCGCGCGAGTGTAGTGCATAAGCAGTGATTCGGGACTGAGCCGCTGTGTGTGTGATCCCAGCGCATATCACTTACCACTTGCAAGTGGAAGGATGGCAAGCCTAAAGACAATCATAACTACACAATGGGCAGTATTTGCATCAGTATTTGCAGTATTTTCATACTTTTATACTCTTTAATGAAAGGTGATACAAGGCGGAAGTCCGCGCCGTTTTTCAGCAGTCGCGTCACATGACCAACGCCAGCGAATCAGGAAGGTGGATGTCACAGTGACGTTGTCCAATGACGACGCCAGCTAGAGCTCAGCACAGCGTATCCGCGTATTCTCAATGTTTACACAGCACCGGAGCTGACACGATCTGGATTGAATACGTGGACCCTGGCGGATTCCCGTTTCCTGGCGGTTTAATGTAAACGGACAGTGCATCCGCGAAGAAAACGAGACAGATATGGTCTAATGTAAACTTGGCCATAGAGACAAACGACCATTCACACACACCTATGGTCAATTTAGAGCCACCAATTAGCCTAACCTGCATGTCTTTGGACTGTGGGGGAAACCGGAGCACCTGGATGCAACCCATGTAGACATGGGGAGAACATGCAAACTCCACATAGAAAAGCCCTTGTTGGCCACTGGGTTTGAACCCAGAACCCTCTTGCTGTGAGGTGACAATGCTAACCACTACACCACCATGCTGCCCATTTACAACCATGTTACGTTAATTATTTTTGTTTTGTTTTCTTTAGTTTTCACAGTGCTCGGTGTATGGTGATTGATGTCTGGTGTCTGATGCTATACTCGTGTTCAAAAGGAATAAAATGCATATGAACCAGTCAGAGACTTTCTGCTGTTGTGCTTAATGCCAATGGCTGCTACAGTGTTACTAAATAAATCACACGTTATTTTTTAAAAAGCAAATTAAAAATTAACGCTGAATAAAACCCCATCTATCTTATGTAAATAAAGTTGTCCGGTAGTCAAGTGTTTGAGATATGTTGCCTTGCAGTTATGGTCAAGTTCTCTATGGTGGTACATGTACATCTTTTGTATGTATGTCTTACGGTCGCAAAAGCCATCAAAAATCAGGTCGATGCATTAACGTATTCTCTTAAGAAGTATGGAGCTCCATTATAAGCTAGGATCTATAGGGGTTAAACATATTGTACTGTATATTTTCTCCACACGTCCACCATTCAAACTTTTCCCTCTTTATTATATGCAGTTTCATTCCATATGAGTGTTTAGACCACATTAGGTTGTGAAATAGCCTGTGAAGAGAGAACAGTTATGACTATTAAGCACCTCTAACATGCTTAGTCAACACCACTGTGTAATTAATGCAGGCTTTTAACTGTTGCTAGTGTGTGACCTTTCTTTTCAGATTGCAGTTACATTAAAACATAATCCAGATAAAATATTAGATAAGCACTTTTATCTAATTGGGCTTGAAATACACCATGCCTTTGAGAACAAACTGTCAGAGAAGCCATTCCATCTGTCCTTCTTCTCACTTCTTAATTAGTCATAGAAGCTAAAACATAAGGTTTTACTTTCAGGGCCAAGGAAGCTAAGTAATTAAACATGTGCAATAGCTCGCAGCAGACTTCCATTACAGCACTTCTGTTAAAATCAGAACAACCTCCATATTTAATCGAGAATAGCAGGATTCAATTAACTCCTACAGCAATATTAAAAAAAAAAATCATTAATATTCAACCCAAATCTGTTTGAAGGCTATGTAACTCCTGGAGCCCAGATGAGTGAAATGGAAAAAAAAAAGTTTCTCTCATTAAATAACTAAGATGTTTGGTAACGGATTAATTAAATCACATCTTTCCTGCAAATTAAACATTCATCATAGAACAGCAGGATAAAAAACATTTAAAACTTTTTTCAGATAAAAAGTTAGAACATTAATAAAACATCGTTTTCCGTGATTCCGTGAAATGTACATTTCAGTCCCACAACATTCGCTCAACTGTTAACTGAACACATTCGCCACTACGAAATCTCATCTCATCTCATTATCTGTAGCCGCTTTATCCTGTTCTACAGGGTCACAGGCAAGCTGGAGCCTATCCCAGCTGACTATGAGCGAAAGGCGGGGTACACCCTGGACAAGTCGCCAGGTCATCACAGGGCTGACACATAGACACAGACAACCATTCACACTCACATTCACACCTACAGTCAATTTAGGCTACATCCACACGACAACGGCAACGAGATGTTATTTAAAAATATATCGCATCCAAATGGGCAACAATCAGTAAAATATCAGGTCCATATGGCAACGCAACGCTTGCTGAAAACGATGTAATACACATGCCACACCTCTAGGGGCGCTGTAAGACGGTCCCTTCAGAGACACCAGAACAATAGAAGTAGTAAGAACGCATGCGCATAAACTATTATGCGCGAGACTTCATATTAGCCACAAAGTCAGGAAAATCTGTTTGTAAAATTACATTATAATGACCAAATACAATGAAAAGTATTTTTCCAGTCTCACCTGTGAAAGGTAATCCCATGTGATCTCGTTTGTACGGCAAACCTGTTGGTACAGTTAAACGCAGCTAATCTTTATTCTCCGCTTTGACCTATCCAATATGGCGGCGAGGATGACGTATGATTCTACGCGGAAGGCGGCGTCTTTAATGGTCCGGAATAAATTGAATGATACACGTTGATGGATTAATTTGTTGTTTCTCACCTGTGAAAGGTAATCCCATGTGATCTCGTTTGGACGGTAAACCTGTTGGTACAGTTAAACGCAGCACATGAATCTTTATTCTCCGCTTTGACCTATCCAATATGGCGGCGAGGATGACGTATGATTCTACGCGGAAGGCGGCGTCTTTAATGGTCCGGAATAAACTGAATGATACACGTTGATGGATTAATTTGCTCTTCTACGCCCTTTTTGAGGAATGTATTGTAGGACTTAAACCCACATCTGAAGAGGTGAGATCGCTCCTTTTTTTCCCTATTTTTGCTGGTGGGATTGACTCTGCCCTAAGGGCAGAGTCTCTCTCTCTATCTCTCTCTCTCACTTTGCACCATTACACAATAAATATTCACAGTGAAAATATTTTGTAAGCGCGTTTCATGAACCAAAAGTTATAGGATTTGTTGACAACTCGCATCAAGTTCGTTACACTTCTACCCGGCGTGAAGCACTCACAGTCATGTGGTTGTGACGTCATCGTAAACAAATCCGTTCTACTCATCCAGACGACTTCACAACGGCAACGTTGCCAGATCTTTCCACTCTGGAACCCGTTCTCAAAAAGATTGCGTTTTGGGCACCCAAAACGCCGGTGCCGTGTGGACGCCAGGCCTAAACGATAAGCAATTGTATCGGAGTCACCTGAATCCGTTGCCGTGTGGACAGGGCCTTAGAGTCACCAGTTAACCTAACCTGCATGTCTTTGGACTGTGGGGGAAACCGGAGCACCCGAAGGAAACCCATGCGGACACGGGGAGAACATGCAAACTCCGCACAGAAAGGCCCTCGCCGGCCACGGGGCTCGAACCCGGACCTTCTTGCTGTGAGGCGACAGCGCTAACCACTACACCACCGTGCCGCCCGCCACTATGAAATATTTGGAATATTCCACAACAGGAAGTTGCATCATCCGAATTTCCTGAACATTGTGGGGAGAAGAAAAGTTCTCATTCAGGTTATTTTTCTCTTTATGTTTAATAAGATTGCAATATTGACTGAAGAGATCACTTTGAAAATACAAGATTATGACCCACATTATAAATTCAATTATTTCTTAAATGAATACAACCATAAGAACATACTTAATATCCTCATGCCTATAGCATGGATGCTAATTTACCTCATTTTATGTATTTGCTAATTCTATGCTAATGAAAATCCAACCCTGTTACTCATTTAAGAGCAAACTGCAGTCACTATCAGCAATGAAACCTCATGAAAAGGAGACATTATTGCCTGAGATGGGTTAACACACTTTTAGGCCCTGTCCACATGGCAACGGAGTCAGGTGAATCTGATAAAATTGTTTATCGTTTCGGCCTGGCGTCCACACGGCACCGGCGTTTTGGGTGCCCCAAAATGAAATCTTTTGAGAACGGGTTCCAGAGTGGAAAAATCTGGCAATGGAGCCGTAGCGAAGTCGTCTGGATGAGTAGAACGGATTTGTTTACAAT
The DNA here is from genome assembly GCF_027579695.1 of Neoarius graeffei. NCBI lineage: Eukaryota > Metazoa > Chordata > Actinopteri > Siluriformes > Ariidae > Neoarius > Neoarius graeffei. The sequence goes on along the minus strand of NC_083575.1, from coordinate 71,069,865 downwards.
GACGTCACAACCACATGACTGTGAGTGCTTCACGCCGGGTAGAAGTGTAACAAACTCGATGCGAGTTGTCAACAAATCCTATAACTTGGTTCATGAAACGTGCTTACAAAATATTTTCACTGTGAATATTTATTGTGTAATGGTGCAAAGTGAGAGAGAGAGAGAGAGAGAGAGAGAGAGAGAGAGAGAGAGAATAGCCCTTAGGGCAGAGTCTTTAGTCCAAACACTGCGGAAGCAGTATAACCAAAACCGCGCACCGCCCGTGCACTTTCCAAAAACAAAAACAATCCCGCCAGCAAAAATAGGGAAAAAAAAGGAGCGATCTCACCTCTTCAGATGTTGGTTTAAGTCCGACAATACATTCCTCAAAAAGGGCGTAGAAGAACAAAGTAATCCATCAACGTGTAGCATTCAATTTATTCCGGACCATTAAAGAATTCTGGAGGATATCAGAATGTTGGTGTACCGGCTTCCATCTACCCCCGTTCATTCCTCTTTCCGCGTCTCCATTCAAAAAACGAGCACGTGATTTAAAGGGACTATATCCATAGGATAGGGAGTGAGAAGGTGTGTGCGTGTGACAGTGATAGGGAAGAACCTAGGCTCATGCTTGCCCTGAATTTCTCTTAAAGTGAAGGCAGAAGAACGTTCAGCGCCTGGCCAGGCTTTCTATGTATTAATTTACATAGACGTTTTAATATGAAATGTAAATGTCTTAGACAATAGATACTATTTTACGCTACTGATTAATAATCAAAACTTTATGTGGCTGATGCTACAGGAGAAGGGGTTTATGCGCATGCGTCCTACTTCTTCTATTGTTCTGGTGTCTCCGATGGGACCGTCTTACAGTGCACGTAGAGGTGTGGCATGTGTATTGCATCGTTTTCAGCAAGCGTTGCGTTGCCATATGTACCTGATATTTTACTGATCCGTTGCCCATGTGGACGCGATATTTAAAAAAAATAAAAAATCTCGTTGCCGTTGTCGTGTGGATGTAGCCTTAAATGGTTAAATGCATGCTTTCTAAGATTCATTTTGAAGAATTATGATGACTTACAAGGCTAGCCGTCTGATCTCACAGCCTCCTTACAACTTCCAAACTGTTTCATTCTTCTTCTGGCACATGATCTCTTCATCTTTACTTCATGAATTGCTGGCAGCTTCTCTATGCTTGTAGAATAGGAGAAAAACCTATGATAGTAAGGTTACTGTTCATGATTTACTTTTTTTGCCATAAACCTGAAAGAGAAACAAGAGGTGGACTGTCCCTTAGATTTATTAGAATAAATTTAGAGACCTGAAAAAAGGCTTGTGAAATTCTTACCTTGACACCCCCCGTAGTGGTTAGCGCTGTCGCCTCACAGCAAGAAGGTCCGGGTTTGAGCCCCGTGCCCGGCGAGGGCCTTTCTGTGCAGAGTTTGCATGTTCTCTCCGTGTCCGTGTGGGTTTCCTCCGGTTTCCCCCACAGTCCAAAGACATGCAGGTTAGGTTAACTGGTGACTCTAAATTGACCGTAGGTGTGAATGTGAGTGTGAATGGTTGTCTGTGTCTATGTGTCAGCCCTGTGATGACCTGGTGACTTGTCCAGGGTGTACCCCGCCTTTCGCCCATAGTCAGCTGGGATAGGCTCCAGCTTGCCTGCGACCCTGTAGAACAGGATAAAGCGGCTAGAGATAATGAGATGAGATGAGACCCCCCCCCCCCAAAAAAAAATGCACTTCAGACCTGATAAGAAATCATCTTCAAAATCTTATCAGCCTTAATGCTGATACAAATAATGTGCAATTTTAAAAATAATCACGAAAGGTTGCATCACATAGTGTGCACTGTGATTAAATGACTATCAGTATTCAGACTGATGTAAAAATCACATTATTCTATCCACATTCACTGGATATGAGCAATCGCGCACTGTGATTGGCTACTCCGCTACTAGGATATCAGCTCATATACCGCGAGTAGACGAAAACAAAATGACGTTGCGTGTTGCTGAACCAACCGAAGATGAAATAAAAACTCTACTCAAAAACAAAACCCCAAAAATTGAAGAAGCCTTTATTTGTCACATGTACACTCAAGCACACACACATACCCAGAGCAGTGGCCAGCTATACTACAGCACCCAGGGAGCAGTCAGGGGTTAGGTGCCTTGCTCAAGGGCATTTCAGCCCAACGCTGCCCCATGTTAACCTAACCACGTCTTTGGACTGTGGGAGAAACAGGAGCAGCCAGAGGAAACCCACACAGACACGGGGAGAACATGCAAACTCCACACAGAAAGGCCCCTGTCAGACACTGGGCTCAAACCCAGAACCTTCTTGCTGTGGGACGACAGTGCTAACCACTACACCACCATGCCACCCAATGCACCAAAAATCCCTAAAGAAGACGAAAATAAACCCAAAATACAAAAAAACCCCAACAAAATATGGAATAAAAATATTTGACGGCAAGAATGTATCTTTTTTCTAATTTTTCAAGAATTGTTATTATAGCATTTTTCACAAATTGCTACTGTAATTTCGCATGTTTTTTTACATTCTAAGCAGAAATTATTTTGTCAAAAGTTTGGTATAAATTTGTATTTATTGAATTTGCAAAAATAAAAATGCTCTGTTTCTCAAAATCCAGTGAATATGGCTAGAATAAAACAGTTATTCCACTCAATCTCGTCGTACATGGCTTATAGCCAACTCAGTGCTACGTGACTTGTTGGCCATCAGCTCATGTACGACGAGATTGATTGGAATAACTTAATTAAACTAAGGGGGAAGACAGTGTATTTGTGATATATTTTCAATGCACCATGTAAGTGTGAAGGTAGTTTGAAATACCAAACAGAGATGTAAATATCCATATAATAATGCTGACAGTCTGCAATTTAAGCTCATAGTAACTGTTTTAGAATGTTTCAGAAGTGTTGCTATATTTACTATCCTTCATGCTTCTTCTTGACAGATAGTGCTGTAATGTCTCATGTATATGTCCTAGGGGTGTAACACAATATGATGGTGTAATCTGCATCTGTTTAGTGCTCAAAATATGTCTGTCTGTATTCAGATGTGAACTAGGAATGGGCATGGTCTGTTTTGTGAGCTCAGACCAGATGGGCTAGCCTTCACTCTCCATGAGCACCAATGAGCCTTGGGTGCCCATGACCCTATTACTAGTTGTCCTTCCTTGGACCACTTTTGGTAGGTACGAACCACTGCATACCGGGAACCAGTGGCGGCTGGTAGGCTTTCAAACAGGGGAGGCTGGTCGGTTATGATATTTCCAGATTTTAAAAGAAAAAACACATCAATTTTGCCCATACTCTTGCCTCTGATCTGGCTGATTGTTGGCAGCGTCACAAACTGTGAAATAACAGGTTCTTTTGGCCCATTAGCCTACTGTCCAATATACATGATGGTGGTGTTGGGGGGAGGGGGGTATATTTTCACATTTTATATTTTAAAATTGTGGCATGTTGTTTAAAAATTGATCATTATTGAAAGCAGCTCTTTGTCAGGAACCTCAGCAGTAGAGCTGGGTGCCACACATTTCATTCAATGACATTTTCCCTATATTTTACTTATTTTGACTGAGAAATGTTTTATTGACAATTTTGATAACCCTTCACTTTTAATCCAGGTCTGTAGTGTGAAATGTTCTCGGCTGTGTTTTTGTTTAAAAATGTTTTCCAAATTGTAGCTGTGTTTAATTCATATCCAGAAAAATATATATTCCAATATAATATACTCAGCATAAACATTTTAAAAATAGATTCTATATTTTTGGTCCATCCATGACATATTACTAAAGTAGCCTATTTACTGTTGTTGATGTAGGTCACTTGCTGTTAGCCAATTCACTTTCTCGTATCAGGAGAGCTGAAAGGAACGAGTATTATTCCCTACCTTTTTCACCAAGTCAGTTTGAGGCGTTGGTCTACCCTGCTCTTTAATTTTAATTTTTCCTCGAAAGGAAGACTGGCAAATGGCTTTGCCAAAATTAAATCAGCAATGCTTGGCCTCCATGCGCGGCTTTCTTGCTAGCTGACTAGCCCCCTCAAGTTCAAGTTCAGTCACTCAAATAAACGAAATTTCTGGAACTAAGATAGCAAACTTGACAACACTATATTTACACTTTATTTACAATGAAAATATATACAAACTAAAAAAGCTGGTAGAAACCGTATGTAATGAATGAAATCGAAATGTAAGCTGATCTCTTACAATACAGCACTTGCGAATCCGCATGGGACTGAACTGATGTTGCCAGATACTGCTGACGTTATCCAGCCCAAAATATGTTCAAAACCCGCCAATATGCACTTAAAACCGCTCAATTGAGCGGGAAACCCCCAATCTGGCAACACTGTACCGCTGCCTGTCTATAGTTGAAATGAGCTGTCAATCAAAGAAAATATCCGGCCGCTTTCACCAATCACCAGTCTCCTTGTGGAAACTGCCATGTCCCTCCCATGTGAGGCTCGGAGTCCGTGGGCGGGCGTTTTCGCAGTATTTGTCCAATAACCGTCTTGCATTTTGAGATTGAAAAGCGCATAGCTCCCAAATGCCATTGAAGTCCACTGAGGCTGGGAGTCCGTGGGAGTCCGTAGGCAGGCATTTTCGCAGTATTTGTCCAATAATCGTCTTGCATTTTGAGATTGAAAGCGCAGAGCTCCCAATGCCATTGAAGCCCACTGAGGCTGCGCTGCATCGCGCTGTCACGAGGGGGAGAAACTCACGCACACATTAAAGTTATAAGGGCATTTTTAGAGGAGGCTGAGCCTCCCTCGTTGTCTTTGAGCAATCGCCCGTGCAGGGAACACCTCACAAGATGTACCATTTTGGAGATGTTCAGACCCAGTCATCTAGCCATCACAATTTGGTCCTTGTCAAAGTCACTCAGATCCTTACTCTTGCCCATTTTTCCTGCTTCCAACACATCAACTTTGAGAACTGACTGTTCATTTGCTGCCAAATACATCTCACCCCTTTAGAGGTGCCACTGAAATGAGATTATCAATGTTATTCACAGAGCCTCAAAGTGGTTTTATGGCTGATCAGTGTAATATCTAGAAAGACTTTCTTTTAATAAATGATGGATAATTAGGAAACCCCTGCAAAGAGATACTGTGATGTACACAGTACATGGTATGCGCGGTTTATATAAAGTGGCTTTATGGAATTTTGGCCCAATTTGTATAGAAATATTGTAGAATTGTAGTTTTATTTTCGAGCTCAGTAATGGTAGTGTTTAGGTTGGGCCAATGGAGCAAACCACTGACAATAGAAAAAAACAATAATGCACTTAATATTCATATTTGTATACTTGCTCACTTTCCTCACATGGAGTATGCAGCTAATCTGATTGAAGGAAACACTCAGTTTAATGCATTCAGCTTATAAAGCCATCTGAGTTATGGTTTATGAAATGCTCATCTAATTATGTTGTAATCATCAAATGGCTTCAGAATTAGGCAACATGGACCACAAACTAAATATGAATCACTTTCTGGTTCAGGAATTAAAGGAGTTAGATGAAAAATTTTGAAAGGAGGTTTACGGTACATTAATTAATGGCCATAATGGTCATTAGACCAAGTAGATCATGAAACGTAAGGAAGCACAAGTTCTATTAACTAAGCAAACATTTCCTGTGAAAATGGAATAAAAAGAAGAAAAGAAACACACACACACACGTGTGGAGTAAACGAACCTTTATAAGATGAAGTATAAAGGCTTTTACGGCTTACTAAATGAGCCGTGCTTCCTCATCGTGTCCTAATAGGCATGTCATTCAGGTTACTGCCACTGAGGCGTGTTAAAACTGCACTCAGCACTCTATCACCAAATGGCCTCAATCTGAGAAAAGGTGGTTATAATGAAAAAGTATTTCTAATGCAGTTAGCTTGGCAACTCCAACCAAAATGACATACAGCCAATTGCGCTGTTTATTGCACTCAGGAATGTGAATATTAAGAAACCTGTCATAAACCACCTGTCTATTCTACATATCATTAACCCTGACTGCAGTCTGATCATAAGGATGCTTAAAGGAGTTCATCATGATAAAATACATTCAGTATGTTTAAATCGAAATATTGACGTGATTCGTAATGCTGGTGTTAATGGGTGCTGTATTTTTCAACTCAAAGGCTGCTGTGTGCTTGAACAAGCACACTAATAATACAAGAGCTAAGACAGGCACGATGAGTGTGAAGAGGTAGAGATGTAAGAATAAAAGTGCTCGTACACAGTTCAAGTGACTGTGTGCACTTGTGTGTTAAAGTGACTGCAGTGTTTCCCCTACCATTATATTGGGAGGGGGTGTCCCCCCACACACACACATGCTTTAACCCTTTGGTGACTGACCCCTTGAAAATGGTTCCTCCAGGAACGATGACGTTTCAGTTGTCAAGACAACGGAAAAACTAAAATACAAGAGCATTTTGTGTTGTGCACAAGAGCATTGTGACGTATCTTTCTGTTTTTGTATTTTAGTTTTTCCGTTGTCTTGACAACTGAAAAGTCATCGTTCCTGGAGGAGCCATTTTCAAGGGGTCAGTCACCAAAGGGTTTTAAGGTCTGAAAAAACCAGGAGTGCAGTTCTACTGTAAGTTTCCAAATCTGTCATTGCTTAACTGTTGAATAGTTTTCTATCGTGAATACCATCATTAAAAAGCTTATAATCTCTGCTTTCCAAAGAAATGTATCTCATTAAGATCTGTTCAGTACTTTAGGAGTAACGGCAGGTTGAAGTTGGTACAACAGAGTTCACTCTCTGCTCACATGATGTTGGGGAAACTGCCAGTGCTTTTTGAGTCACGGGACAGCGGTCAGGTTCTCGCTCTCTTTCTTCTAACCGGTTTCTGACTGAATTACTCATGAATATCAATCAGATAATTCCTATAGGGATGGTCTGTAGCTCTCACTGTTTGATGAAGTATTCAGTAAAATTTTCCGTCTGCTAGTTTTCACGTTATGCTTCATGGGAGACTTTGAAGTGAGTTTTCATAGCTTAACCTACTTATTTTTTTCAAATAAAACTGATTCATGTAAATAAAAACTATTTTAGAATATAACTGTAGTTGTTTTCATGAAAAATATTGAGATCTTATTGGTTGGAATGGGATTTTTAAAAACCAGAAGTCAGAAACGCGAGTGTCGATTTCAATTCAATTCATTGTAAATGTTTACTGGATGTGGCTCACACAGTTTTTTCTAGGTTAGCCTTGAAAGATGTGAATATTATCAATTATATTCTTTCATATAAACACTAGTAGGCCCTGCTTTTGAGAAATAGAAAGCCCTTCAGAGCACAAAGAAGGTAAGAAATAATCATTTATTACTTTTTTGAGTGTACTGATTTAACTTTTTCCTAATTAGCACAATTAATCCTTTTTTTTCAAAATTTTGTATTCAGTATAAAACCATCAATGTGCCTGCCAATTTCCATGTAAATATCTTGAAAAATATAAAAAGCTATTAAGAAAAAACCTTTTGATCTCATTCATTATGAGGCCCATTTTGGACCATGTGATCCTAATATAGAATATTACGGCAGTTTTCTAAAAATTTCTTCAATCTTTGATTTGTAATATCTCAAGAACAGATACACATTTTAATTCTGTAAAAAGCATGTTGTTCAGCATTCAACTTCAATGAGAGCCGTTTCAAGCAATTTGGACTGAATTTAAATTTTCACCTGATATGCCTAATAAATGTGAAGACTTAAATACGACTCTAACTGTTTGTTCAGATAATAGGTAATGCTCTGTAATAGGAGCCATGGAGAGGGGTTCTGCAGGTGACCATCCTCATCCAACACCCCCTCAAACCAGTAAGCTTGGGGAAACACTAGACTGTGTGCACGTAATTTGAAATTTTTGTTACTCCTGCTAGAGGTTAGTGGTTGAGTGGCATCCTGACGTCACAGGGGGTCCTTGTTAGAGCAGTTCAAATGGTGAACAAATAGCAATGATCTCCAAGAGCATGTTTCACTAGCCGTGTTTCTGTTAACCTGCTTAATGTGCAATTTTAAACGGCAAACTAAAAAGCAAGTAATGAAAACGTGAATTAAAAAAAAAGTGTTTACGCTTGCGTGAGGTGGTTTTTAAGATGATTCAATAAAGCAATATTTCCCAAAAATTGAATGGAAATGCTACCTTTCTGAAATAAGAGTGATCTAAAAAGAGCTATTGAGGGAGGAAAAAACCCAGGTTTAATCGCATAACATCACTCAGTGGAGAAACAGACCATTTGCCATTGTGTTTTGTTGACATTTTGAAAATATTGATTCTATTTTGCACAAAACTGCAATGGAAACCTGGCTACTAACAGATCTTAAAACCTAAAGAAAAGGAGCTTCTTTTCTCACTCACCATTTTCCAGCACAGACATCGTGGAGACATCCAACACTGGACTCAACGTTTCACAATACAAAGCAGCGATATGAAGGAGTTGCACTGACTTACAGTCGTTCTCAACAATGGCTGCATCTACAAGATGATGAGTATGATGGTGTTGCTGAACAACAGTGGAACTGTGGTATTAGCGTGAAAGTTGATGCCTGATAAGAGAGGTAAGAGAGCTGGTAATGGAGTAAAGAACTAAAATGCTCCTCCCACTGGGACAGCTGTAAGAAATTGTTCAAAAAGAGACCAGCAATTTCAGTGAAAGAAGGTTTTTTTTTTTTTTAAGTCAACTTCATTTAAATTTAATCATAAAATCAGTCTTTACCTCTGAAGATGACAAGTTGATTATAGATATTATTACGCAAGACCTTCAGGGTGGATATTTCCTTTCACACAGTTGTGTAGGACGGCTATAGTAATAATCCTCTTCAAAAAAGCTTATTTGGTTTTTCAAAACACTGACATTAACGCAGGCCAGAAAAACAAAATGGGTTCCTCAGCAGGAGTGTGAAAATGGAGAAAAGGCAGATCAGCTTGCGGCAGTATGCTATGTCTGACACAGCAGAATTGTGTGATCACCACCTCGACTCAAACTGTGGGGACAGCTGGTGAGGGCTTACCCAGGAAAGACATGCACACAAACACACACAGTTTCTCTGTAACATGTCAAGCTGCATACTTTTATCTAATTAACTTCATAAAAGTGAAAGATACCCCGTTCCCACTCACACTGGAAACCATATATTTTTCACTATTATGTTGTAATGGGGGGGGGCGTGGTGAATGTGAATGGTTGTCTATGTGTCAGCCCTGTGATGACCTGGCGACTTGTCCAGGGTGTACCCCGCCTTTCGCCCGTAGTCAGCTGGGATAGGCTCCAGCTTGCCTGCAACCCTGTAGAACAGGATAAAGCGGTTAGAGATAATGAGATGAGATGAGTATAAATGGCTATGGTATAAAAACACTTCAGTGTGTGCTGCTGTAGCAAAACTATAAATCTCTAAGTCAGGGGTTCTTAACCTGGGGTCCATGGGCTTCAGGGAGTCTGTGAGGATCAGAAGTGCTTCAGCAGGACGGAAGTGAAAGCAACAATGCCCTGTCAGCTTCTCTGCAGGCATTTGGATACTCTGCAGAACTCTTTGGCTCAGGTAACCTTAAAGTTGAAACATGGATACGTAATCCTTTCCTAGCCAACATAGACTGTATCAGTGATGAAGACCTTGCCAAAGATGACCTCACTGACCTGAGGACAAAGGAGATGTTACGAAATTAATTCAACTCGAAGAGTCTTGGAGAATTCTGGTGTGGATTGACCCAAGCCTACCCTCGTCTGGTAAAGCAAGCTATGAGTGCTCTGATTCCCTTTGCTACCACATACCTTTGTGAATCACGGTTTTCAGCACTTGTTTCTAACAAAACAAAAAGTCGAAATAGATTGAATGTCAAAGATGACATGCATGTCACCTTGTCAAAGACCACTCCATAGTATTCAAGGCAAACAACAACAACCTTCTCATTGAAATAAAGTTGATAACGAGAGAGTAGATGTAGTAGTAGTACTAATACTTTGTATATATGTTATATGTATGAGACAACAAAATCTCGATAAATAAAGTACATTATACATATTGCATGCAAAGTTGTGTTTATGTGAATATTTCTGGGGAAGGGGGTCCATAGCTTTCATCAGATTCTTAAAGGGGTCCGTGACTCAAAAAAGGTTAAGAACCACTGCTCTAAGTGCTCATGGTAATTCCACTTCACGTCAAGCTGCATCCAACCATCCTTCGCTGATTATTTTTCTATAACAGAACAGCCACTGTGCTTATTCATTATTTATATAGCGGCAGGAATGGAAAATAAAAATGCATTAGGATAAATAAAGTAGAAATCAGCTTATTATGGAAAAAAAGGGTTTTGCATGCCTCAGCCTTTGAGTTGAGTGGTGCGAGTTTTCTCCCAGATGCACAGAATGACGAAGCAAAAGGGGGGAAAAGTGAAAGGTCAGTCTGAGAATGGGGTATAAGTATATATTTATGCAAAACACGATTTTATAAAACACTTCAATACATTCTTCAGTTTAATTTACATTTGTAAATTAAACTTGAAGCCTGCATAATTATCCCTACAGGGACACAACTACTTCAGAAGGAACAATTTGTGTTCAGGTATTATCAAGGGTCTCATTGTGCAATGGCAGCAGAAACCTCAGGTGCCCTTGACTGTTTGGTTATTTGAACCAATTTGTGTGTGTGTATATATACACACACACACACACACACACACGAGTGTTTAGTCTACGTCTAGTTCATATCTAGAGTGTTTATACTGTTTATATTGTTTGTTTTTTTCAATTATTCTATTTTTATTTATTGCATTGCCTGTTTGCACTGTGGGTCAGAGAGGACTGATATTTCATCTGTGCTGTATGTCGAGCATGTATAGCATATTTGACAATAAAGTTGACTTGACTTGACACCTTCAGGACAGTACAAGTAACTGGAATTATGTTTTCCTGTAGTGTGATGGACCGGCATCCCATCTGGAGAGTGTTCCTGCCTTGTGCCCAGTATTCCTGGGATAACATCACCCAGGTCTGGATAAGGTGTACGGTGTTACCCTAATAACAAGCCATGGGTAACACAGGAAGTCAAAGCTGTCCTCAATAGGAAGAAGGCCACCTTCAGGAGCAGGGATAGGGAGGCAATGAAAGCAGCACAGCAGGAGGTGAAACGCTGCGTGAGGGAAGCTAAGGACAGCTACAGGAGAAAGGTGGAGCAGAAGCTGAAGGAGAACAGCATGAGGGAGGTCTGGGAAGGTGTGAAAACCATCATAGGCCACAATACAAAGCCCAGAGTCATTGAGGGGACAGTGGAGAGGGCAAACGAGTTGAATGACTTCTTCAATCGGTTCAACCAGCCCATGTCCCCCCCACCCTCTCCCTCACTGCAGCCATCTCTCCTTCTTCCCTCAACACACCTCCCCCCAGTCATCACAGCAGCCCCCTCCTCCCCCACCTCAACACAGACTCATCTATGCATTACTGCAGACCAGGTCAGAGGTCAACTGAGGAAGCTTCATCCCAGGAAAGCAGCAGGCCCGGACAAGGTGTGTCCACGACTACTGAAGACCTGCGCTGCTGAACTGGGTGAACCACTCCAACGCATCTTCAACCTCAGCCTGCAGCTGGGGAGAGTGCCAACCCTCTGGAAGACATCATGTATCGTTCCAGTTCCCAAAAAGAATCGGCCCAGAGAGCTGAATGACTTCCAACCGGTGGCACTCACTTCACATCTGATGAAGACATTGGAGCAGCTTTTCCTCAGCCTCCTCAGACCCCAGGTACAACATGCCCAGGACTGTCTGCAGTTTGTGTACCGGGCAGGTGTTGGTGTGGAAGACACCATCCTCTACCTGCTACACCGAGCCCACTCGCATCTGGATAAGGGAAATGGCACAGTGAGGATCCTCTTCTTGGACTTCTCGAGTGACTTCAACACCATCCAGCCCCTATTGGTTCAGGACAAACTGAACAGGATGCGAGTGGACCCCTGCCTGGTCACCTGGATCTCCAGCTACCTCACTGACAGGCCGCAGTACGTCAGGCTGAAGGACATCACGTCTGACACTGTAATTAGCAGCACCGGAGCACCCCAGGGCATGGTGCTTGCCCCTCTTCTCTTCACCCTGTACACCGCAGACTTCTGCTACAACTCGGAGCTGTGTCACATTCAGAAGTTTGCCGATGACACAGCCATCGTTGGGTGTATCAGTGACGACAGAGAGGAGGAGTATAGGAGCCTGGTGAGGGACTTTGCTGTGTGGTGCAACAGGAACCATCTGCAGCTCAACACCTCGAAGACCAAGGAACTGGTCATTGACTTTGGGAGGTCCAGACCAAGGTCATGACCAGTTCTGATCAAGGGAGTCGAGGTGGAGGCTGTGGATTCCTACAAGTGCCTCGGGCTGTGGCTGGACAGCAACCTGGACTGGACTTGCAACACCAAATCACTTATACAGGAAGGGACAGAGCAGGCTATACTTCCTTAGGAGGCTGCGGTCCTTTAACATCTGCAGGAAACTCCTGTGGATGTTCTATCAGTCTGTGGTTGCCAGTGTCCTGTTTTACATCGTGGTGTGCTGGGGGGGGGCAGCACATCCAAGAAGGACACATCCAGGCTGGACAAACTGATCAGGCTGGCTGGCTCTGTGGTCAGCATGAAGCTGGACTCTCTGGTGACGGTGGCAGAGAAGAGGTCTATGGACAAACTATTGAACATCATGGACGATGCCAGACACCCTCTGCACACCGTCATCAGTAACCAGAGGAGCCTGTTCAGTGACAGAATGCTCCTTCCCAAGTGCAGGATGAACAGACTCAAAAACTCTTTTGTCCCTCATGCCATCAGACTGTACAACTTCTCTCTGGGGGGGGAGGAGGGGTAACAGGAGGACAGAGGATGGGAAGGAGCAGTAGCCTAGCCTAACAATAAGCAATACCGGACAATGTGCAATATAAAGTGCAATATCTTTCCTGCTTCCCCTCCCCCCCCACACACTTACCTTAACCCCACTTCTCCCCCCCTTTCCCCCTCCCTCATATCTTATTCTTTTATATTTGTATATGTAAATACTTAATTTATTTTAAATGAATCTAAAAGTTTTCTCTATTTCTTTTCTCTGTTTATCTGTAATGATGCTGCTGGAATCTTAATTTCCCTGAGGGAACCCTCCCAAAGGGATCAATAAAGTTTTATCTAATCTAAGGCGTTTACTGAAAATGAATGTATGTCCATTGTTAAAAGAGTTACAGAAATAAAACTAGACTTCATTTCCACAGAGAAAATGCAAAGTGTGCTTGCTGAGCTGTAGCAGAACAGCTATCATGCTAGCATGCTAAAAGCTAGCATGCCAACATGCTAATGCCAACATGCTAACAACTAGCATGCTAACAGTTAGCATACTAACATGTTAATAGCATACTAACATGCTAAAAGCTAGCATGTTAACATGTTAATGCTAACATGCTAATAGATAACATGCTAACAGCTAGCATTCTAACATGCTAATGATTAACATGCTATTTGTTAAAATTCTAACACTTTAAGGCTAATATGCTGACAGCTATCATGCTAACAGCTAACAGGCTAACATGCTAATGGCTAGTATGTTAACTTTTAGCATGCTAACACATTGAGGGTGACATGCTAACAGCTAACAGTTAGCATGCTAACATGCTCGGGCGAACTCGCCAACAGCAAACATGCGAACTCTGCATGCTACCATGCTAATCCTAACATGTTAACAGCTCTCATGATAACATGCTAATGGTGAACATGCTATCAACTCGCGAGCTAACAGCAGGCATGCTATTATAATGGGTAACATGCTAACAGCTAACATGGTAACACGCGAATGCTTATATGCTAATTGCTATCGTGCGTGTAAGTATTCCTAATAAAGTGGCCATTGAGTTGAAGTTGATTTGCTGTCAAAGTCTCAAATGAACAGATCCTTGCCAAATGCATCATCACCTATGGGGGAAGGGAGGAATGACTCAGTGAAGCTTCCACTGATTAGTGGCAAAATGGAGAAAAAATGGACAGATGAAAGGCAAGACAAAGACAAGTGCGGGTCAGAACCGATATCATGTGTGTGATGGGTGATTTGGCCTGAGGTGCCGTATGAAGTTTGGTGGATGTGTGGTGAAATGCTACTGAGCAAAACTCCATTCATTTGAATGGGGCCAAAAATCAATGGAAGCCTATGGAGGTAAAAAGAGATGCGTGAAAACCAAGGAAAAGACAAGTGCAGGTCTCAGATGAGGGGATGGATCTGTGCGGGGACTTGGCCTGAGGCATCAAGTGAAGTTTGGTCACTTGGTTAAAAAAAATTGATGGAGAGTTAAAGTTTTTCTCCTGAAACACCATTCATTTTCAATGGGGCCAAAAATCAATGCAAGCCTATGGAGAAAAAAGGGATGAGCAAAAAGAAAGGAAAAAATATGAGTGCGGGTCAGAACCGATTGCATGTATGTGTCGGGGGAGTTGGCCTGAAGTATCACGAAGTTTGGTGCATCTGCGATGGAGCGTGTCTGAGTAAGACAATTCGATTCATGAGCCCTATTCATTCTCTATGGGAAAAAAACAAAAGAAAAATGACAAGAACAAGAGAATGGGCACATTGATCCAAAAGCTGTATACAAGCACACTACACCACTTCGGGCCAGATGTCTCAGAGTTGGAACGGTGTCTCTATCTCAAATGCCCTAGGAGGAGTAGTGGATCCATAAAACGTGTCGGAATAAGGCAGAATAAGTAAACTTAAGAAGAACAATAGTGTGCTTGCCTTTGGCAAGCACACTAATAAAATCATATTGAATGAACCCTGGGCAGCACAGTCGTCTTATGCCGCTTTTCCACTACAAACGCGGCTGAGTCGGGCTGAGCCGTGCCGTGCGGGGCTATTGAAGTTGCATTTCGACTACAACCGCGCTGAACCGTGCTGGCTGGAAGTGGGTGGACACATTGGGTGGAGTTAGCGAAAGTGGGTGGACGTCACGTGATGTCGTTAAGCAGCGCAAACAGTGACATCACTGATCTTTTAAGCGGTAGTCTCACGACCCGGATAGTAAACAATAAACATGGAGGACATGGAGTCGTTAGTGTTGCTGGTCTTGGTGCTGTGGCTTGTTGTCACCGACAACACGGACAGATACTGGCAAGAGCGTATAGATGAGGCGAGGCGCATAAGGCTTCAGAAATTCTCGTAAATCGTAATTCTTCTTCTTCCGGGTTTACAGATCCCAGCGTGCTCGCGGGGCGTGTGTGGGCATGTGAGGACACTCCTCCTCACCAATCAGTGCACAGGGGAGTGTCTGCTCACGCCCCCAGCCTCACTCGGCTCGCTTCAGCCCCACTCCAAAACGGTGCGAGTTTTAGGGGCTAAGCAGGGCTGAAGCGAGCCGAGTCGTGCTGTTCTTTGGTAGTCGAAACGCGAGCCGTGTCGGGCTGAAGCGAGCTGAAGTGAGCTGAAAAAGGGTAGTGGAAAAGGGCCATTACAGTAAGAAGGTTCTGGGTTCTCCCTGTACCTGGTTTCCTCCCACAGTCCAAAGACATGGTGATGAGGTCAACTGGCTACTCTAAATTGCTGTATTAGCCCTGTGATAGATTGGCAGCCTACCTCTCACCCGATTTCAGCTGCGATTAGCTCCAGCTTCCCCTATGGCCTAAAGGTTAAAGAAGCAGCTTTGGGACCAAAAGGTTGCTGGTTTGATTCCCTGGATCAGCAAGAATGGCTGAAATGCCCCTGAGCAAGGCACCCCCAACTGCTCATCAAGCTTCCCAGGGTCCTGTTGTATGTCATCTGAATAAGAGCATCTGCTAAATACCTGTAATGTAATAAGCAGTATAGATGATGGATGAATAGTGTTTAACACTTGGATAAAAGGACAGCTTTGGTAAGGCATTCTCAGATGCCTGTTTCATCCTAAAACCTTTATTGTAACTGTTTGTCAAAAATGTAAAAAATACTAATAGTCATCTACTTTAAATGTTTGATGGGTTTAGCAATTGCCCATTGGCTTCCATTCTGAGTAAACAAATTTCTTTTTTTCCCTCAGTACAGTTAGAGAAAAGCTAGATGTTGTAAATAAAGATAAGGAGGTTATACCCTGGAGTTTTCCTTTAAAACTGTAAGAATGGAAGGGTTGAATCTGAGTGAGCCAGCAGCCTGAGGAGTACACCACCAGTCAGTGTCCTGTCCCATCATGGCAGATCCTTTTGGCGAGACACTGAACCACATCAGTGATGGTCAGGAGGCTGATGCTTGGCATTGACCTGAGATTCCTTTTATATTTAAGAGGCGATAAGATACAGTGGACATGAATGTCATGGCAATATTGGGCTTTCAATGATTTCTTTGAACAATTTGTTTTCTAAGGAAGAATGAATGTACAACGCTTTCTTTCAGCTGCTCCCGTTAGGGATTGCCTCAATGGATCATCATGATCTGCATATTTGATTTGGCATAGGTTTTAGACCTGATGCCCTTCCTGACAAGAATTTGGTGTACAAGTTTTAGTTTATTTTGGGTTTGCTGAAATCAACAATGGGTCAAAATTTTACATACTGTACAGGGTCAAGAATATACATATACCCATATAGATTATTAATTCAGTGGTGCTAAAAGTTTCAAAATGTCTTAACTTGCCAAGGCCTCTTAACTTCTTGTTAGTGATCATGACTGACTACAGCTGGTAACTTATCCGTGACAACATAATGGCTTGTTTGACAAATTATTGGGACGTGTAGCCATTTTGCCAAGGTCTGGAAGAAGACCTAAACTGTCACCCTCAGCTGAGAGAAAATTGGTTTGTATGGTCAGGAGCAACTCAGGAACCACCAAGGCACAGGTCTGCCATGAACTGGAAACTGCTGGAACACCAGTGTTACTGTCTACAGTCTGGACTGAGAGACTGCCATTCAAAAAAGAAGCCCGTCTCCAAAATTGACACTTTCAAGTTTGGGTAAAGTTTGCAGTTGACCATATGGGCAAAGAAAAAGCCATGTGGAGGAAAGTTTTATGGTCAGGTGAGACAAAGAATGAGTTGTTTGGCCACAATGGACAGAGATATGCCTGGAGGAGTAAAGGCAAGTTATTCTATCCAAACAACACTGTTCCAGGTGTTAAGCAAGGCTAAACAAAGTGGAGAGAACAATAAAGGAGGACTACTGCAGAATTCTTCAGCATAACCTCAAAACATTAGCTCGACAGTTGAAACTTGGACACAGTTGGTGTTCCAACAGGACGATGACCCCAAAACACATCAAAGCTGGTTGTGGAATGGATAAAGCAGGCTAGTATTAACCTTTTGGAATAACCCGACTTCATCCATATCGAAAATATGTGGACTGTCCTTAAAATTCAGGTCCATGCCAGAAATTAAACCAGTTCTGCCAAAAAGAGTGGTCAAGTATCCAACCAGAATTCTTCCAGAAGCTTGTTGATGGTAACCAAAGGCATCTTGTCCAATGTCAAACTTGCAAAGGAACAGTTAACCAAATATTAGAGGCACTGTATGTATATTTTTGACCCAATGTTGAGGTCAGAAAACCCAAAATAAATTAAAATTTGCACCAAATTATGTTCCCCCCCCATTAAAGATACATGTTGTACAATCATTCTTTCCCCCAAAAAAGAACAGTTCAGAGAAGTTACTGAAAGCCCAACATTGCCATGACATTCATGTCCATGATGAGTGTATGTCTGGACTGAGAGACTGCCAAGTTCTGACTGCAACGGTATGTGAAGAGAAACATAATTAGGCATCACAGAAGGAATAAAACACAATCAAGGACATGCTGTTATAGGAAAATCATCAGTGACAGGGTAGTGATATCACATTCTTGAACTTGATTATTTTCTTACAACAGCAGGTCACAACATGTCTTATACTATAGCAGTGTGTCAAGGGCAGTTTTTCATTTATTACCGAATGACACTGTGGTGTTGTACATTTTTTTTGGCTTGCAGTTACAGTACCAGTCAAAAAAGTTTGGACACCCCTTCTCATTCATAGGTTTTTCTGTTTTGACCATTTTCTACATTGTACAACAATACTGAAGACATCAAAACTATGAAATAACATATGGAACATAATTTAATATATGTGGTAAACAAAAACATGTTAAAATAAAATCTGTTTCATATTTTAGATTCTTCAAAAGTCACCAGCGTTTACCTTGATGACGCTTTGCACACTATTGGCATTATTTTAACCAGTTTCATGAGGTAGTCACCTGTAATGCTTTTCGATTAACAGCTGTGCCTCGTCAAAAGTTAATTAGTGCAATTTCTTGCTGCCTTAATGCGTTTGAGATCAAACAGGAAATAATTTTTAAAAAAGTAAAATAGCCCTATTCCACAACTGTAGTAATCCATGTCAAGTAATGCTCAACTACGTAAGTAAAGAGAAACAACATCCATCATTACTTTAAGACACGAAGTGTCTTAATTAATAAAGAAAAACCAGAAAGCACAAATCACATTACATTATAGACATTTAACAGACGCTCTTATCCAGAGCAACATACAACATACCCAGACCAGCCTGGGGAGTTGGGGGGTTAGGTGCCTTGCTCAAGAGCACTTCAGCCATTCCTGCTGGTCCAGGGAGTCAAACCAGCAACCTTTTGGTCCCAAAGTTGCTTCTCTAACCATTAGGACATGACTTCCCCTAAAAGCATGGTGGAACATATACTAACCATGATAAAAGCACTAATACTGGAGACTCCTTCCCTAAATGTTACATTTACAGAAAACTGCACCATATAAAATGATTATACTGTACATTTTCTGTTAAAAATAAGTTCCTATTCAATTACTTGTCTTTGATTGTGTGGCACATCTACAAATCGTTACTATAGAAACAATAATGCATTAGAACAAGCGCATTAATATAAACCTGTGATTTGAATTAGAACTGGCACTACTCCAAGAATCCCTCTTAACAGAAATTATACCCAATCAGATCATGAACTCAGTAGCATTGTGGTATAATACAGGTTATGTGCAAAAACACTTACTGAGACCAATATTACCAATCACAACTACACCAGCTCTATTTTCATATGCATATCTATAAAACATTTCTAATCCAGCCACTGGGGGTGCATAAGCGTACTCTTGGTGCCGGCCCCAAGCCCGGATAAATTGGAGAGGGTTACATCAGGAAGGGCATCCGGTGTAAAACCGTGCCAAATGCAGATTGAAAAGAGGAATACCATACCGGATCGGTCGGGGCCCGGGTTAACAATGACCACCTCTGGTACTGTTGGTCAACAGGATGCCGGTGGAAAGTATGCTACTGTTATGTCAAAATGGAGAAGGAGAGGGGGGAGGAGTATTAAGAGAGCATGAAAGATGGAAGGGAAGGAGCTTAGAATTGAGGGTAGGCACACTGAATGTGGGAACGTTGACTGGCAGAGCGAGAGAGTTAGCAGGTATGATGGAAAGAAGGAAGTTGGACATTTTGTGTGTGCAGGAGACGAGGTGGAAAGGAAGCAAGGCCAAGAACATTGGAGGTGGATGCAAGCTGTTTTATTATGGAGTCGATGGAAAGAGAAATGGTGTTGGTATTGTTTTGAGGGGAGAGTTGGTCAAGTGTGATTGACGTGAAGAGGGTGTCAGAGTGATAGGCATGAAGTTGGAGATTCAAGGATTGGTAATCAGTGTTGTGTGTACGTACAACCCACAGGTTGGATGTGAGAATGAAGAGAAAGTATCTTTCTGGGAAAAGATGGATGAAGTGGTAGAAAGTATACCGAGGGAGGAATGCGTGCTGATAGGAGCAGATTTCAACGGACATGTTGGTGAGGGAAACAGAGGAGATGAGGACGTGATGGGCAGATATGGTGTAAGAGAGAGAAATGTGGAAGGGCAAATGGTGGTTGATTTGTCAAAGAGGATCAATTTGGCAATAGTCAATACATACGTTGAGAAGAAAGAGCAGCACAGGGTGATGTTTAAGAGTGGAGGAAGATCTACACAGGTGGACTACATACTCTGCAGAAGGAGCAACCTGAAGGAGATTGGAGACTGTAAAGTGATGGCAGGGGAGAGTGTAGCTAGACAACATCAAGTGGTCGTGTGCAGGATGAGCTTGAAAGTGAAAAAGAGGAAGCGTGAAATAGTGAAGTTGAAGATTAAGTGGTGGAAACAAAGAGATTGAACATCAGAAGGAGTTTAGGGAAGAAATGAAATGAGCATTGAGTGGTAATGGAAGTCTGCCAGAAGATTGGGATACTACTGCTATACTAGAGGCAGAGGCAGCAAGGAAAGTGCTAGGGTGGTCATCAGGAAGGAGGAAGGAAAATAAGGAGACATGGTGGTGGAACAAAGAAGTGCAGGAAATTATAAAAGAGAAGAGGCTAGCAAAGAAGAATTGGGACGATCAGAGAGATGAGGAAAGCAGGCGGTTATACAGAGAGACGAGACAGAAGGCAAATAGAGCAGTAGTGAAGGTGAAAGCAGATGCATACCAGTTGTATGAAAGACTGGAGACCAGAGAAGGAAAGAAAGACCTGTACAAACTAGCTAGGCAGAGAAACAGGGAAGCGAGGGATGTACAGCAGGTAAGAGTGATGAAAGATGTAAATGGAAAATGTGCTGACAAAAAAAAAAAAGTGTATCAAGAAGGTGGAAAGGGCAGCACGGTGGTGTAGTGGTTAGCACTGTCGCCTCACAGCAAGAAGGTCCGGGTTTGAGCCCTGTGGCCGGCAAGGGCCTTAATGTGTGGAGTTTGCATGTTCTCCCCATGTCCGCGTGGGTTTCCTTCGGGTGCTTCGGTTTCCCCCACAGTCCAAAGACATGCAGGTTAGGTTAACTGGTGACTCTAAATTGACCGTAGGTGTGAATGTGAATGGTTGTCTATGTGTCAGCCCTGTGATGACTTGTCCAGGGTGTACCCCGCCTTTCGCCCGTAGTCAGCTGGGATAGGCTCCAGCTTGCCTGCAACCCTGTAGAACAGGATAAAGCGGCTAGAGATAATGAAATGAGAAGGTGGAAAGAGTACTTTGAGGATTTATTAAATGAGGAGAATCAAAGAGAGAAAAGGTCAGATTCCTTGGAGACAGCAAATCAGGAAGCAGAGTTGGTTAGTAAGAATGAGGTGAGGGCAGCCATGAAAAGAATGAAGACTGGGAAAGCAGTCAGACCAGATGGTATCCCGATTGAGGCTTGGAGATGTTTGGGTGAGATGTCTGTGGAGTTCCTAACAAGATTGCTTAATAAGATCCTAAAGAATAAGAAAATGCCAAATGAATGGAGAAAGTGTGTGCTAGTCCCAATATGCAAGAATAAGAGAGATGTACAGAGCTGCAGTAATTACAGAGGGATAAAATTGACGAGCCACACCATGAAGCTATGGGAAAGAGTATAGGAAGCGAGACTGAGAAGAAAGGTAGCAATCTGTGAACAGCAGTACGAGTTTATGCCAAGGAAAAGCATGTCGGATGCAATTTTTGCTTCAAGAATGTTAATGGAGAAGTACAGGGAAGGCCAGAGAAAGCTACATTGTGTGTTTGTAGACCTAGAGAAGGCATACAATAGTGTGTCGAGAGATGAGTTATGGTATTGTATGAGAAAGCGTGGAGTGAATGAGAAGTATATCAGAGTGGTGCAAGACATGTATGAGAACAGTGAAACAGCAGTGAGGTGTGCGGTTGAAACGACTGAATGGTTCAAAGTGAAAGTAGGACTTCATCAAGGATCTGCTTCGAGTCCTTTCTTGTTTGCCATAGTGATGGATAGCTTGACGGATGAAGTGAAGCAAGAGTCACCATGGTACATGATGTTTGCGGATGATATTGTGATATGTGGTGAAAGTAGAAAGGAGGTTGAGCTGGGTTTGGAGAGATGGAGGTATGCATTGGAACGAAGAGGAATGAAGGTGAGCAGTAGCAAAACAGAATACATGTGCATCAATGAGAATGGGGATAAGAGTGTAGTGAAGATGCAAGGAGTAGACGTAAAGAAAGTTGGTGAATTCAAGTACTTGGGTAGCCTGGCAAGCCAGACTAAATGTGAATATTTAGTCTGGCCTCGATCCGTAGACATTTCCGACGGGGGTGGGAGGAACAAACCGCTGTCTTTCAAACCGTCTCTGTGCGTATAGGCCAACGCTCTGACCAATCAGCGCAACAGTGACTGTGACATAGTCAGAGCGTGCAGTGGGGGAGACCTTGAAATAAATAATTTTTCAAAATGCGTATTAATTAATAAACAGGTTCTAGATATTAAGAAGTTTGGAGATAATGACCACAAGTTTGGAGTCTGTACCACATACTTAACATACACTCATTTTTTTCAAATGTTTTTCAGGGTTTGCTTAAACTGTTTGAGAGTTTTTAATTTAGTGGTGTTTGGTGAAATAATTTCCCTTAAATTTAAAATAACAGGAAAATAAACAATCAAAAAGTAAATGTTTCAAAGCTGTTTATTAATTCTTCGTACTGCACAAACTAGCCCCACCCTTTTGGCTATGAGCGGAGCCAGCTGGTAGATCAGACTTTTGCCATAGCCGGTCGGCAAAACAGTGAAAACGTCCTTCTTGAAAAGGAATGAGCGGAGAGCCTCTTTCTGCTCATGTTTCAACGAAAACTCCAAGTCTAATTCTTCTAAAACTGATTCCAAAGCGGAGTCAAATGAGCGCTGTTCAATAGCCGTAGCCATCTTTCCTGTTGTGCTTTCTCCAGCGTCGCGCAGCTTTGTCGTCACTCCTACAAAAGCCCACCCAAAGAATCCAAACAAAAACCTTGGGTTGTGATTGGCGGGCACGATTTGATGCCCGGAGTGTTTTTGTTTATATGGTGCGAGGCTAGACCCACTCGCTAGGCAAAAATATTTTTGGCTGCTAGGCGGGTGGGTCTAGTTTACTAGGCTAGTACTTGGGGCCAACTGTGCAGGAAAATGGGGGCTGTGATAGTGAGGTGAGAAAGAGAGTGCAGGCAGGGTGGAGCAGCTGGAGAAGGATTTCGGGAGTCATTTGTGATAAAGTCCCAGCAAAAGTGAAAGGTAAGATGTATAGGACAGTAGTGAGACCAGCTGTGATGTATGGATTGGAGACCGTACCCTTAACGAAGAGACAGGAGGCAAAGTTGGAGGTGGCGGAGTTGAGGATGTTAAGGTTTGCGATGGGAGGTTGGACAGGATAGGGAACGAGCACATCAGAGGGACAGCACATGTGGAGAGCTTGGGAATGAAGCTAAGAGAGATGAGACTGAGATGGTATGGGCACATCCTGAGAAGAGATGCAGAGCATGTTGGAAGGAGAATATTGAGGATGGAGCTGCCAGGCACACGAAAACGAGGAAGGCCAAAGAGGAGATACATGGATGTGGTGAGAGAGGACATGAAAGTGGCAGAAGTGGTAGAGAAGGATGCGGAAGACAGGGAGCAATGGAGACGAAAGATCCGCTGTGGCGACCCTTAATCAGGAGCAGCCAAAAGATGATCTATAAAACATTTCTGTACTTAGCATTAATACAACCATGTTAACAGTCTCCTCTATGAACATCACCTCATCTTACTGTACTTTGTCCATCTTGCACACTGCACCTGTGAGGCTAACAAAGAATATTTGTTTAATAGCAATGAACAGAATAAACTGAATTTATGGTGGGGGAAAGAGTGGACACTTTCTCCAATTTTATTTTCTTCAAACACAATTATGAGTCACAGACAAAAATGGCAGAAATATCAAAATTCATTTAGTTAATTGAAAAAACAACAAAAAAAACCTTTAAAAAGTCTCATTCTAACTTGACCCCGATAAACATAAAAGGTTAAAGTTCTCTTTGAGCATTGTTTCATCCTAGGCATCCTCAGGTTTGTCAGCAGGAGGTCCGCAAGGCTGCAGCATTTTCTCCATCAAGTTAAAGCGCACACGAGCCTTGCTCTCATTCTCAGCGATGGAGAAGTAATTGAGGAGGTCGAAGTGACCCATGTAGGAGCAATACGAGTCTCTGTGTTGGTTCACCAGCCATTCCCATTTGGTGGTGTCTGCGTGTCCTGTGCCAATGTATTTCGACTGCAGATGCTCCAGCTGGCTGTGGATGTTGTAACGGTCCGTCATCTTTGTTTATAGGTCAGGTGTGAAGCCACTGAAGGAGGAAAAAAGAAAGAAACTGGATGAGGTCATTTGAGTTTATTCCTGCAAATCCTTTCAATGAGTAAAAGCTCATGGGAAAATTATGCACCTCTTTGAAACTTTCAGTTTGATTTAACAAAGTGGAAACTTTTTGAAAAGTACCAAATTATTAAAAAAAAAAAGTTCTAAGGACTTTCAAACTCTGCAAAATCTAAGTTTTTTTGGGGGAGGGGAAGAATCATACCTCTGAAGCAGCAAAATTGAGGTAATGTGGCATTTGAGTTTTGTTTTGTTTGTTTACATTTATTGCCATTTAAGCATCTATGGCTATTTCATGGCCAATACAGGTAATAAATATCACATAAAATTAAAACCAATAATAAAATAAATAAATAAATACATCAAATACGTTTGTACACATCAATGCACTTCAAAAAGTTTAAAACCTTTAAAGGTGAAACCTTATTAAAAATATCTAGCATTGTGCTTTCTTTAATTAAAACCAATAATAAAATAAATAAATAAATACATCAAATACGTTTGTACACATCAATGCACTTCAAAAAGTTTAAAACCTTTAAAGGTGAAACCTTATTAAAAATATCTAGCATTGTGCTTTCTTTAAAAAACTTCTGCCTTTGTATTCTAAAAGCAGGGCAAGACAAAATGTGCTTAATTGATAAGAGATCACCACAAAGATCGCAAAGTGGAGGTTCACCTCCAGTTAACAGAAAACCATGTGTTAGTCTAGAGTGTCCAATTCTACCCCTTGTGTAGACAACTTGGTCATGTCTACATGAAAAAGATTGAATAGTCACTTGTTTCACATTAGTGCATATTTCTTTCAGCTTGTTGCCAGCACAGTTAGTCCAATCAGCTTGCCATTTGTCACTTATGTAGGAAGAAAGAACAGGTCTGATATCAGAGACAGGGATTTGGCATTCAGAAATCTCTTCATTCAGGGCTCCTTTAGCAGCATTATCTGCTTTTTCATTACCAGTCAAACCCACATGGCATTTGAGTAGAGTGAACCAAACACAGTAATCTGACCTTCCCCAGCTTGACCAAGTCTTTTCCGAAGCAAAATTAGGAAAAAAAAAAAAAACAAAACCACACACCACACAGCATGTATAAAATTACGTACACCAAAGGAGGAGTGGGTCAGACTATGCAGGACACTCAAGATCTTCTACTCCAACCTTGGCAAACCATGTCTTCATGGAGCTCACTTTGTGCACAGGGACAGGGTCATGCCATAGCTTTGGGCCTCTTGATTCTCATCTCATTATCTGTAGCCGCTTTATCCTGTTCTACAGGGTCGCAGGCAAGCTGGAGCCTATCCCAGCTGACTACGGGCGAAAGGCGGGGTACACCCTGGACAAGTCGCCAGGTCATCACAAGGCTGACACAGAGACACAGACAACCATTCACACTCACATTCACACCTACAGTCAATTTAGAGTCACCAGTTAACCTAACCTGCATGTCTTTGGACTGTGGGGGAAACCGGAGCACCCGGAGGAAACCCACGCGGACACGGGGAGAACATGCAAACTCCACACAGAAAGGCCCTCGCTGGCCACGAGGCTCGAACCCGGACCTTCTTGCTGTGAGGCGACAGCGCTAACCACTACACCACCGCGCCACCCCCCTCTTGATTCTAGTGAGGGGAAATTGTAAAGCTATGGCATACAAATACATCCTATACAATTGTGTGCTTCCAGATCTGTGGCAACAGTGACAGTCAGGTGTCCACAAACTTTTGTATATATAGTGTACATGCATGGATGCACTGACCTAAAAACAAATGCTTAAAACTTGAATACTTCAGGATGGTTCTGAGACTGCTTTCCTTTTTAAAGTGTATGTAATGCCTTTCTGTAATGCTTTAAAATTAATAGACATCATTGGTAACGACCAAAATTAATAAATAAAGCAGGGGGGAGAATAATATAAATTAATTGTTATTTTATTATCAAGCACAAAACTATTGATAAATCATGGTTTCCGGATCCCGGAAGAAGGCACCCTTGCCCCAGGGCTAATCTCACATGACATCCAAGGTTTTCATTAGTAACCGATTGCTGATCGAACTCATTGGTTGAAATGACGTCTGAATTGGTTGTTTTTCGACCAAATGCAATTTTCCCGTAATTGTTCGAACTTTCTCGTCAGACTTCTTTGATAAGGAACGCCGTTACTTGCACGCCGTTTGGTTGCTGAGGCTGTGTACATGTGACTAGATAAAAGATGGGAACTGCCTGGCTAATCCTTTTTATATCGTCCAATTATTTAGCGCGTATTAAATTATAGTATATCGTGGTTCCCACATGGTAAGATGGCGACCCTATTCTGTATGGTATAAGCATGATGGCGACCGCAAAAAAAACCCAAAGCGAACGCTGTTCGATTTCGGCTTTGCAGCAAAAAAACTGGCAAGTCTTGCGGAAAATGCCCAGCAGTATTCTCCATGGGCACTTTTAAAGTGGTGCACCACCACCCCTCCCTTGGCCCACAAAAAAATAAATAAATAAAAATTAAAATAGGTAACTTCATCAGTATACATCAAATAAATCGTAAAGTATTCGCTTTAGTATAATTTTGTAACTATTTAACACACGGAAAACCATTAAACGAATGCATATGGGGCTACCTGAAGTGGCCAAAATAACTAGCCAGCAGCTAAATAACTCGTTATTGTGCAATGGTTACACTTATCTATCATCTTTTCTGACCATACACAGTCACAGTAATCATATAACAGCACACACACATTAGTTAAGTTCAGGTCTTTTATTTTACGTATCTGTGATCATGTATGCGAGAGCTGCATTTTCCTGCTGCTTCAGTGTTTGTTTACTGCAGGACTTCCAGGTTCCTAGGTCAAAGGACCCGAACTACGGAGGCCGGAGTGGTTTTGTAGTGCCAGTCTCGGGCACGCGCACCAACTCGTGCATTGACTGGAGTGGTTTCACCCAATTAACATTGTGTATTGTAAAAAATATATGCATTTATTGTTATTAATTGGGTATTTTGTTTATGCACGGAAGTTCATTTATTTTTCACACACAAATATATATATATATAATTCAGGGATGCGCAACAGGCATATCAGTCTCAACTGAAATGTCAAATGAGTCTCACATTGACAATAAAAGATATGTACAGTAAGAATGTGTTAATTTTTTGTAAAATGATTTTAAATAATGATTTAGCATTTCCTATCCATTTATTGGCCAGTTTCACTGTCAAAAAAGCCCAAAGTCTGTCAGCTTCAGGGGTACTTCGTCCCCCTGGCCCCCCACTGGGGCCCCATCCCCTCCACCACCTTTTATTTTTGAAAAGTGGAGAACCCTGCCCAGTTTACATTTTAAAAGTTATTGATATTTTGTATGTTTGTCATTATACATTCAATTTCTTCGTTCTGCAAGCGTTCGTGTTATGTTCTGATTTCCCAAATCTTGATTGGGCTTTGTGGCATACAAACTGTAATTGCCATGAGACCCAGGAATGATTGTTGAATTTCTATTTCAGATGGACCATGGAGAGCTAACAATTGACTGTTAGAAATTGCAAAATTTGTTTTCGGCCAGGGGGCTTTGCCCCCCCCACCATGTAACAGGACATTAGGTTCATGAATTTCCAAGGGGGGGAAATCTAAAGTGACAGTGTGTGAGGTTTGTGCAAACAAAGTGGGCAGACTGTGTCACCTACTAATAACAAATCTGATTCATCAAGTGTTCATCACCACCAGAACGACCACATGGGAATTACTGAAGCAAAAAGAAACCCGTTTATTTAATAAATAACATTTGATCTGACATTTGGGACAGTTCATCGATTCCCTTATTATCTCTCTCTCACTCACACACACAGGATTATGAGCAACATTTACACGCTCACGACATCCGATCTTATCTCCAATACACTTTAACAGAAAGAAAAAATGCGCACACATTTAGTTTTGTTCAGGAAAACATGATGAAAGGTAACCACCATGTTCTGCACATCTCTCTGTCTATG
The DNA here is from genome assembly GCF_027579695.1 of Neoarius graeffei. NCBI lineage: Eukaryota > Metazoa > Chordata > Actinopteri > Siluriformes > Ariidae > Neoarius > Neoarius graeffei. The sequence continues at coordinate 71,041,786 of NC_083575.1, read as the reverse complement.
TCTCCATCTCTCACACACTACAGAGGAAGACTGTCATGAACTGAGTGAACTGGCAGTTTCTCGTCTTGGGGGCTCAAAGAGAGAACCATTCACTCCAGAATATCCTTGATAATCATCTGCCCCTTCATCCAACATATAAGAATCCCAATCACTATCAGAATTCTCTCCAAAACATGATTCCATATCGAGACTGGCCTAACCACTGCTGCACATGAATGAAATTGATATCTGGATCTTTGTTACATGTGTGACATCACGCACCCCTTCGGGGTCTTCCGGATGAGTCTTGGCAGATTCCGTGAAAATTGGCTGATCTTATTGATTTTCCATCAATTTATGGCCTTTTGGATCAGCTATGGCTTGAAAACACATGGTCAATCAACATAATGATTGTTGCTTTGTACAAGGTAAAAAAAAAAGTGGGGTTTAGAGGCATTAAATACACTCAGATGGGACAAGAACATAAAATCTTTTGACAAGATGGCGCCGTGGATGGCTGCCTCAGCATGTTGGTGCATGTTGTTGTGTCTTATTTTGCTTGTAAACTCAGTTCACTGCTGTGATACCTGAATCTCTTTCACCAGAGAAGAGCTCTTGATCAGGGGAACAACTCCAGTGGACTTATTACCAACTTTTCTGGTGTCACCCGTGGAATTATTGGACATTCTGGTCAAAGGTGTGCTCACCTTTGCTCACTCCGTGAGATGCCGGAGGAGAGGGAAACGCACTTGCGTACTTCCACTGGCGCAGACTTCGCACTACACTCCCTGCAATATTTCTCTCCAGTGTACACTCACTGTGCAACTGAACAAATTCCAGCTGCTGGTGGGGAGAAACGGAGTTTTCTACATCTTCCATTTTATGCTTCATGGAGACGTGGCTCTATAGACTCATACCAGACTCTGCGGACTCCTACTGGATTCTGCGCTGTAGCTAACCAGCTTCCAACTTTTCAGAGCGAACCATAACACAGATCCCTCTGGCAAAACAAAGGGTGGCAAAATCTGTTTGTATGTAAATGGCAACTGGTGCAGTGATGTGTCAGTAATCCTGCAACACTGTTCTCCAGACCTGGAATCATTTTTTAATTAAATTATAAACCCTGCTACTCCCCCCCCCCATAAGTGTGCTTCATTTATTCTGGTCAGTGTTTACATTCCACCCCAGGCCAATGTGCAGAATGCACAGCGCATGCTGGCCAACCAAATACTGGGTGTGGAGCAGACTAACCCAGACTCTCTAGTTATTGTGTGGCTTGATATGTCCTCTTCTGCTGCCATCCACTGTGCTGCTGCAAACAGAAAATTTCCCCACTGCAGGATAATAAAGGTCTTCTTATCTTATTGGCTTTGGCAACTTTAACAAAGGTAACCTCAGCTACGAACTACGCAAATACAGTTTATTAAACACCCAACCAGAGAGGAGAATATTTTGGATCACTGCTACACTACAGTCAACAATACCCATCACACCATCCCCTGCACTGGGCCACTCTGACCATGTCCTGGTCCACCCGATACCAATAGTCTGGATGAGTACACAGGGGCTGTGACGTCCTACATCAGCTTCTATGAGGACCGCTGCATTCCATCATGAATCAGAGCGAGTTACAATATTGGCAAACCCTGGTTCATAGACAGGCTCAGACAGCGAAAGTTGCATAAGGAAGAAGTGTCCAGAAGTGGGGACAGGAACAGGTTTAAAGAGTCTAGGAACAGGTTTAGCTTCTCTCACTGCCTTGCTAAACGACTGTACTCTGAGAAACTCCAACAGCAGTTCTCAGCCAATGTCTATAATCTGTCTGGAAAGGGCTTAAGGCCAATTTATGCTGACAACCCAGTCCTCGCAGATGGCGTCTGCGAAGCCCCCCCCCTTCGCAGACGCTCTGCACGCACCTCCCAAAAATTGTGACCACCGCAGACAGCCTCGCAGACAAGAGGGCTCTGATTGGTCCACTCTACATCCGCTGTACACGCACTTCCGCTTCCCTACTTTCCCGGTTTGTTTTGTTTTCACGACCGCCATTTTTAAAAACACGAGCGAAGATGGAGCAGCACGAAGAGCGGTTGATCGAGGAAGTACGTACATCTATACGACTCCAGTTCTAGTCATTATAAGTAACCGGAGGATAAACACTCCACTAACCACACCCACCAACTACTCCTAGCGATTTCGCGACTTTGTGCCCCCTTGCGTTGTGGCGGTGAATAACATCGCGCACGCCTATTTCTCCCTGCTCAACGATAAATTACAACTGTCTGCGAAAAGCCTGGTCGCAAGAGCATGCAGAGCCCTTTAGACAGATCACTAGCTACAAACCATCAGCCCCCCCCCCCACTCTTAACGACTTGCGCCTGGCCAGCCAACTACTAGTTCTACTGTCGCTTTGAAAAACAAAAAACAAACAATGCAACTGTCCTGAGATCATCCCCCGTGATTCCACACTCCAGCTCCTACCTGCCCACTCCCCCACTGCTGCCAGGGCCTCTCTACAACCTTTTATCCTGGAGGCCCATCCACCCACCACCACCGTCTCAACTCTCTCCATTCTGGAGAGAGACATCAACAACCTCTTTAAGAAACTGAACCCCTGCAAAGCAGCAGGTCCTGACGCTGTCTCACCATTTACCCTGAAGCACTGTGCTGATCAGCTATCTCCAGTGTTCACAGACATCAACACTTCACTGGAGACATGCCATGTGCCAGCTTGCTTCAAGGCCTCCACCATTATCCCTGTCCCCAAAAAGCCAAGGATCACAGGATTAAATGAGTACATACTCATCACCCTGATTTCTGTGGTTATGAAATCCTTCGAGCGCTTTGTGCTGTCCCACTCCTGGACCCCATGCAGTTCCCCTACAGACCGAACAGATCTGAAACATGGCTCTTCATTTCATCCTCCAGCACCTGGACTCCCCAGGAACCCATTCCAAGATCCTGTTTGTGGATTTCAGTTCCGCCTTCAACACCATCATCCCGGTTCTTCTGCAGGACAAGCTCTGCCAGCTGAGCATGCTTGACTCCATCTGCAGGTGGATTACTGACTTCCTGTCTGACAGGAAGCAGCACGTGAAGCTGGGGAAACACATCTCTGACTCCCAAACCATCAGCACCGGACCCCCCCCACAAGGTTGCGTCTTTTCTCCTCTACTCCTCTCCCTGCACACCAACAGCTGCACCTCCAGTCAGTAATCAGCCTATCAAACTCCTAAAGTTCGCAGATGACACCACCCTCATCAGACTCATCTCTGATGAGGACGAGTTTGCCTACAGGTGGGAGACTGACTGGACACAAACTTTTTGAATTGCTCTCCTTTGGTAGGTTACGGTCCATTAGAAACAAATATCTCAAGCCATAAGGCCAGCATTTTCCCCACTGCAGCTGGCCTCATCAATATGGTCCAACACCCCCACTGACTCTAACCGCACACTTTCAATCTGACATTAATGCACTTCATCTCTGAGCTGCGATTTTGCACATTTCATTCTGTGAACTTTTAATGCACATTCCGACACACTGTACAGCTTGGCTATTTATTTAACCCACTGCACATATTCTATTCTCTTCATACATTCATATCATGACTCTTCATCTTCATCCTGTGATCTGTTATTGCACATTCCGAGACATAGTGTACAGCTTGGACTTCAAAACAACCCATGCACAAACTCCTTAAAATACGTCCACTTTTGAAATTTGTATATTTCAGATTATTTTATATACAAATTTTTTAAATTCTATTGAAACAACCACTTACAGTATTTAATTCTTTTATCTTAACCGTTCAAGCACCAATCACCAAAGCAAATTCCTTGTATGTGAGAATGTACTTGGCAATAAACTTGATTCTGAATCTGCTCCTTGTTCTTTCTTGAACGGACACTGGTCGTTCAAGTTTATAAACGCAGCCACTAAAATCAGACGTTAAAGGATGAGTTTTTGGTACTCATCAGTCCCCATTACAATCTTTCCTGCAAGAGATGTAATCAGTCACAAACAGGAGAAACCAAGAGGAGACTGAATCAGTGACAGGGCCCCCCCCCCCCAAAATTATGTGTGTGTGTGTGTGTGGGGGGGGGGGGGGGGGGGCGCGCTGCCCCCCAAGTAACGATGGGAGTCCTTTGATTATTTACAAGGAAGAAAAGGAGAGAGAGTAGTGTGAATAAACAGCCTGCTACGCACCTTTGTTTTTCCCTTATTAAAGCCCGCTGCATCCCTTCATCCTGGCGGCATCATTTTGTACTGTAGGTTGGTAGCACTCATTCACACCAAAACTGATGCAAACTAGCCTGGCCCTGATGTCACCGATTGCCTCCGCTTTCCAGGATTTTCCTTATTTGGCTTATGCAGAACTGCAAAACTCATCACTTTTAGTAGACAAGCTGATTTATGAATATTCTGTGGACTAATTAACCCGTTGCTGTGGCAACTGTCTAGACGTGTCTGGTCTCCTTGGGTACTCGTGCCAAAGCAGGGACCCTGTGACAGCAAGGCTATGGCAGTGTTGCTACATTTGTATCTGACATAACTCGTGACCTGTCCGCATGGCTAGATAGCATTCACGAGGCATACAAGCAGTTTTGGGTGCCCAAAAACTTGATGGTACTCTAGATCTACATGAATTCGCTTGCTGCCCTGACCACTCACTGAAAATCAGTATGAAGGAGTTTCAGACAAAGATCCATTGCAAACTTTTTGGGCTTGACAAAGGTACCCCAGTTGCTTGATGATAACGAGGCAAGTTTTCAGTATAAATTTTAACATCCCAACTCAAATTTCACAAACCAAGAAATAAATGAATGTTTACTCACACTGAAGACTAAAGGAACGACAGTTATTTGTGTTCTTGCTTTATACCACATGGCTGAGCAGGTATATAAATTATTAGCTCTTTAATTCAACAAAGACATTGAGGACAAATTTTCTCACTGTGTGTGTGTGTGTGTGTGTGGGGGGGGGGGTTCCATGAGAAAACTAAGGGAATGTAATGTAATGTAGTTTTTCCAATTTACCAATACAACCCCATGTGTCATTCATATGTGCTTCAATACACCAATATCACACTGTTCTGATTTGAAAAACATGCAACAAACAGAAAAATATATATTTAATTTGCACCCGATCTGGGGTCACGACCGGTCATTACCAGCCAGTTGGATTTCCCGGGAGCTGACAGTGGTCCTTGAAGAATCGGGAATATTACTTCCACGAGCTTATTCCTCCGTCAAAACAGGATTGCTGAGAGATGTGATTGGTTTTTAGGTATTACGTGTTTATTTAAATTTTCCAAGGCTATTTGATCTAATCATTGAGATATCTGACTAGCACTGTGTGAAGTTTCGTCATGATGTGTTGACAGCAACCTATGGTAAGAGGGTGTTATCCTCTCGACAATAGGTGCCTCCCATAACCCAGTACAGAAAGTATGAACCGGAACAGGACATTACAATAACGTTATGCTTTCTAAATATTCAGGGGTTTCATACTGAAGATCTTGTACTCACATGCATCACTGTCATGTATTCTTTGATTATCCAGTATCTAGCATCAATAAAGCACGCACTCTGACATATCCTGGCGCAGACATAGGCAGCGATCATGACCTAGTTCTCCTAGTCATGAAACTGAAGCTCGGAAAACAACGTCCCACTGCAAACCCTCGGATCAGGTTTGACCTAGAGAAGCTACAGGACTTCACAGTAGCTTCAGCATTCCAAGTCCAGCTGGGAGGAAGATTTGCAGCACTGAACCTCCTGGACAGCGACATCAATGAGCTTGACGGAGGCTATAAGGATGCCATTTTGGAGACAGCTGAAGTAGTGCTGGGAAGAAGAAACTTCCCTGGGTCTCCAATGCCATTCTAGACCTCTGTGATAGGCGCAGGGCTCTAAAAGGGACCAAACATACAAGTCCAGAGGCAGCAGAGCAGTACCGATGCACAAAAAGAATGGTCCGATCAAAAATGAAAGAAGCAAAAGAACATTGGATCTCCCAACAGTGCGAGAGGATTGAAAAGGGTATGAAAGGCAGCAGCAAAGAAGCCTACAGCACACTAAAGACCCTAATGAAGACAATTCAGAACCAAATGTCTGTCATTGAAAATCAAGAGGGGGAGCTGCTCACAGAACAAGCAGCACTCTTAGAGAGATGGACCGAGTACTGCAAGGACCTGTACAACCACCCAATCACTCCGGACACTACACTGCTAGACAAGGATAGAAGTACGAGGGAGGCAGAAGATTTACCAGTTCTGAAAGAAGAGGTGGAACATGCAGTACATGGTCTGAAACAGGGGAAGTCACCAGGGCCAGACAACATTCCAGTTGAACTTCTAAAGTATGGTGGAGAGGAGACAGTTAAGATCCTCACTACAATATGTCAGAGGATTTGGGAGTCCAAAGAGTGGCCAGAAGAATGGACCCAGTCCCTCATCATTCCACTGCCAAAGAAAGGTAATCTTCGTCAATGCCAGAACTACAGGACAATAAGCCTCATTAGCCATCCAAGCAAGGTCATGCTCAAGGTAATCCTGCAAAGACTTGCTAGTCAAGCTGACGGCATCCTGGCCGAAGAACAAGCTGGCTTTCAAGCTGGACGCAGCACAGTGGAACAGGTCTTCAACTGCAGACTGCTCATCAAAAAACACCTTGAACATCAAAAGGACCTCTACCACAACTTTATAGATTTCAAGAAAGCATTCGATCGAGTCTGGCACGAAGGCCTGTGGAAAGTCCTCAGTGACTTCTCAATCGAGGAAGGGCTAGTTCAGGTGATTCAGATGCTATACCACAATGCAAACAGTGCTGTTCTACTCAATAGCCAAGTTGGAGAATTCTTTAAGACCACAGCAGGTGTCAGATAAGGCTGCTTGCTGTCTCTGGCGCTCTTCAATCTATACCTTGAGAATATCATGAGAGAGGCACTTGAGGGGCACCATACAGCCATCTCCATCGGTGGCCATCCACTCTGCAACCTCCGTTTTGCAGACGACATCGACTTGATGGGAGGCAGCAACCAAGAACTCCAGATGCTAACAGACAAACTGGTAGACAGAGCAGGAGCATATGGCATGGAGGTGAGCTCAGACAAAAGCAAGGTAATGGTGAACAGCAACAGCAGTGCCAGCATTACAATGAATGGTAAACAGCTAGAAGTTGTTGAGGCATTCAAGTACCTCAGTTCCACTCTAACCAAAGATGGCAGATGGACTGCAGAGATAAAAATCAGGATCGCAATCGCCACATCAGCCATGCCAGGCCTCAGGAAAATATGGCAAAGTAAAGAACTAAGCTTCAAGACCAAACTCAAGCTCTACAAGTCTTTAGTCCTGTCAGCCTTCCTGTATGGATGCAAAAGCTGGACTCTGACAGCCGAGATGGAGAAGTGTATGCAAGCGTTCGAAATGAAGAGCTACCACAGGCTCCTTGGCATCTCATGGATGGAACATAAGACCAATGAGTATGTCAGAGGACAAGTCACCACCTTAGCAGGACCACAAGAACCCCTGCTCTCAATAGTGAAAAGACAGAAGCTTCAGTGGTTTGGGCACATTGCAAGACATGACTCCTTGCCCAAAACAATCCTCCAGGGAACAGTTGAAGGAGGAAGACGACGAGGCCGACCACAGAAAAGCTGGACAGACGATGTCAAGGCTTGGACTGGTCAGGGTATGAACAGCCTGCTGTGTGAAGTCAAGGACAGGCCAAAGTGGAGAAAGACAGCAATGACAGCATCTGCCATGACATAGCTGTCTAGGTCAGCATCTCTCATACCTCCCTACGACCGCAATGCGGTTACAGGAATGAACTGATCCAGTATTATTATATCCCGTCACATTATATTAAGGGTTGTTTTACAATCAGGGTACAAAGTTTGTGTCACAGGGGTCCAAAATTCAAATTGATTCAAACTGGTTCTTGTACCAGTTTTTAAGTGAAGGACAAGTTAAGGAACAGATTTCAGGTAATTTTTTGACATGTGCATGGTAGTTTTGTGTAATCTGCTATAAGATAAAGAAGATTAAGTGTAGCTTTAAGCAGGGCTGGGAGAAACAAATGAAGTGATTCTCAGAGAGGACTTTTTTTTGACAATTCAGAATCCACTACTTCCATAGTGCTTTTAAATATAAGGCTGCAAGCTTTAGGTTAGCTGTCTATAATATTTATGTCCCAATATCTTGACCACATTTTAGGATGAAAATAATCATTTTAGATATGTTATTTTATATTGAAAAATTAGCTGTCTCGGAGAGGACATTTTTTTGACACAATTACATACTAATTTGATCAAAATAGTCTGAAAACTTACTGGCATTCAACATTAAAACTTAACTAGTATGTTTCCAATGATATGGAACCAAATATTTGTTTTATGGTATAAAGAATGATTTAAGTGCATCCCTTTTGGAGCTACCTGTGGTCAAAAAAGCACTTTTTCTAAATGACAAGTAATTTTGCTAAATATGACATATATTGCCATACATTCACCAAAAATAACGTTAATCACCAAATTTTTTTTTGCATGGTAAATAGAGCTATCACAGGGCTACAATAAACAACCAAGTTTATTTAGTCAAGCCTTTTGATATTGAAGTGTTAAATGTGATTTTTAGCTTGCATACCCTGATTGTAAAACAACCCTTAATGTTATAGTCACAATATTCTCAATCGAAATTGATCTAAAAGCCCCAAACTCCAATTACGGAACATACCTTGCCGTGACATCACAAAGAAATCCTGTGTGGCGGAATGAGTGCCATCTCGAGTAAAATGTGGTTTCACACTGATTGCAAAAACATGGGCCATAAAACAGAAGCACAGATCAAAAAAGATAAGAACTTGAAATGTATACAATGTCAGCTGAAGAAACGAAAAGGTAGAGGTAGGGGAAGAGGCAAGAAATTGTAAAATAGATGAATAAATAGTAGTTAAGTTATATGTTTTGACAAAACTAAACAATATGGTTTTTCTTCTAACTTTATCATACATGACGAGACGGGCTCATCTATAAAAGCGGGATGACTAATGCAAGTTATTATTGGCCTCCTTCAGTCTCGAAGACTATGGACTACACACTTTTGAGTGGCTCATTAAGCCGATTTTGGCATGACAGTCTCTGCCACAGTTAGGGCATAGAAACTGTGTTGAAGGCAAAGGTAGCTGGGTGCGCTTCTTTCTCAGCTGTCTTTTCTCATCAACTCTGTCTAGAGGAAGACTCAAAATAGTCAATACCAGTCTTCACTGCTTGCTTCCATAAGGCTCTGTCAGCGGCTTGCTTTTCCCAAGTGTTGGTGTTGATGTTGACGGCCTTCAGATCACGTTTACAAACATCCTTAAACCGTAGCTTTGGCCTGCCAGTCGGGCGCTTTCCTTCAGCAAGCTCGCCATAGAGAAGATCTTTTGGTATTCTACCATCGTTCATGCGGACAACGTACTACAGCCAGCGCAAGCGTCTTTGTTTGATGGTGGCATACATGCTGATGGTCCCAGCTCTCTCAAGTACGATGTTTGGTACTTTGTCTTTCCAGGTGATACCCAAGATGCTATGAAGACATCTCATATGGAAGCTATTCAATCGTCTTTCTTGGTATGCATGTAAGGTCCATGACTCGCAACCGTATAGTAAGGTACTCACAACACAAGCTCTGTAGACTTGTATCTTGGTGTAATCGGACAGGTATTTGTTTTCCCACACTCTCTTTGTAAGCCTTGACATTGTTGTAGATGCTTTGCCAATACGCTTGCTTATCTCTGCATCTAATGATAAAGTATCAGATATTGAAGAGCCTAGATACACAAAGTCATGAACAACTAATTCATAGCCAGCAATTTTGATTGAGGCTGGGCAATCTACATCTTGGCCCATAACGAGACCAAAATCTTGGCACGTGGAACTGAAGGAATCAATTCGTTTTTGCAGTTCTTCTTCTGAATGAGTGGTGATAGCAGCATCGTCAGCAAAGAGAAATTCTCTGGTGGTGTTTACATTAGACCGTATCCGTCTCGTTTTCGTCGCGGATGCACTGTCCGTGCACATTAAAACGCCGGGAAACGACTCCACAGGCGGAACAACTTGAATCCGCCAGGGCCCACGTATTCAACCCAGTTCGCATCTGATCCAGTGCTGTGTAAACATTGAGGAACGAGGAAACGCTGTGCTGAGCTCTAGCTGACGTCGTCATTGGACAACGTCACTATGACATCCACCTTCCTGATTCGCTGGCGGTGGGATCTCACACACACAGCGGCTCAGTCCCGAATCACTGCTCGTGCGCTTCACTCGCGCACTCTGTGAGCTGCACAGGGCCGGAGTGCGCACCCTCCAGAGGGCACTCGCTGTTCAGGGCGGAGTGATTTGGAGCGCAGGAGGAAGCGCTGAGCCGCACTGAGGTTTATTTACACATTTCAACTTATTTACCTCCTTCAGGCGCTTAAACTCAGTGAGAACATGAACATCACAGCCAGGTGTGTTTATCTGCTGGAGAAGGTGTTCGCTTGCCATCCTTCCACTTGCAAGTGGTGAGTGACTTGCGCATGCCCGATATGCACTGGGATCATGTGACGTGCCGTCTAATTAGTCATGTGATTAGCGTATCCGTGTATTGGCGTTGCTGTGTGCACGCGAATCGTGTATTGGCGTTGCTGTGTGCACGCGAATTGTTTTAAAAACGTTAATCTGATGATCCGCTGATATGGTCTAATATAAACACCACCTCTGAGACATCTCATTTGAACTTTGGTTAGAGCTTTCAGACGGGAGAGAAAAAGCTTTCCATCTGATCTAGTGTATAGATAAATGCTTTCAGTAAACGATCCAAATGCCTATTTCAGCAGTACGGAAAAGAAAATCCCAAATAATGTGGGGGCAAGTACGCATCCCTGTTTGACTCCATTTCGAATGACAAAGGGGTCAGACGTTGAACCATCAAAGACAATTGTGCCATGGGTATTGTCATGGAAAGACTTGATGATATTGAGGTGGGGTTTACATTAGACCGTATCAGCGGATCATCAGATTAATGTTTTTAAAACGATTCGCGTGCACACAGCAACGCCAATACACGGATATGCTCGGCTCCGCAGGCATCCTGCACTCCAAATCACTCCGCCCTGAACAGCGAGTGCCCTCTGGAGGGTGCGCACTCCGGCCCTGCGCAGCTCACAGAACGCGCGAGTGAAGCGCACGAGCAGTGATTCGGGACTGAGCCGCTGTGTGTGTGATCTCAGTGCATATCGGGCATGCGCGCCACTTACCACTTGCAAGTGGAAGGATGGCAAGCCTAAAGACAATCATAACTACACAATGGGCAGTATTTGCATCAGTATTTGCAGTATTTTCATACTTTTATACTCTTTAATGAAAGGTGATACAAGGCGGAAGTCCGCGCCGTTTTTCAGCAGTCGCGTCACATGACCAACGCCAGCGAATCAGGAAGGTGGATGTCACAGTGACGTTGTCCAATGACGACGCCAGCTAGAGCTCAGCACAGCATATCCGCGTATCCTCAATGTTTACACAGCACCGGACCAGACACGATCTGGATTGAATACATGGACCCTGGCGGATTCCTGTTTCCCGGCGTTTTAATGTAAACGGACAGTGCATCCGCGAAGAAAACGAGACAGATACGGTCTAATGTAAACTTGGCCTGAGAAGTAGGGGAGGGCAACCAATCTTATCCAAGATCTCAAACAAGCCAGCACAACTGACAAGATCAAATGCTTTAGTTAGATCAATGAATGCAATAAAGAGCGGTCTACACTGTTCTCTACATTTCTCTTGAAGTTGTCTAAGAGAGAACACCATGTCGATAGTCGATCTGTTTCCTCTAAAACCACATTGAGATTCTGGATACACTCTTTCAGCAAGAACCTGTAGTCTTTTCAGCACTACTCTGGCAAACACTTTGCCAACAATGCTTAAAAGGGATATCCCATGGTAGTTGTTGCAGTCACTCCTGTCACCTCTGTTCTTGTAAAGTGTGATAATGTTGGCGTCACGCATGTCCTGAGGAATGACTCCTTTGCCCCAGCATAAACAAAGGATCTCATGTAACTCGGCTAGCAGAATGTTGTTGGTGCAGCATTTCAGAATTTCAGGGGGTATGCCATCTTTACCGGGGGCTTTTCCAGAGGCAAGTAACTTTATTGCCTTGTTTACCTCATCCAGATCTGGCTCTCTGTCAAGGTCTACTAGCACTGGTAGTCTTTCTTTAGCATTCAATGCACCTTCATTTACCACAGTCTCTTTTCCATAAAGATCGGAATAGTGTTCCACCCAGCATTCCATCTGTTTCTCTCTGTCCTGTATGACTTCTCCTGCCAAAGTTTTTAGAGGGGCAGTCGACTTCTTTGTGGGGCCAAACGCCTTCTTGATACTAGGGCTGTGCGATGTCCCCTTAATTGGCATCGACGATGTTTACAGTGCAAACATCGTGATGGACGATGATATCGTGGGCGGGGGGGAATTTTAATACCACGTTATTAAATATATTATTATTATTAAAAGTATTAGATACTCATCCGAGGCTTTGGCACGTAAAGGAAAAAAAGCGCTAGGTGATGTGGAATATTTGGCCTTGACAACGGATAAGTGGTCCAGCTGCAACATGATGCCCTATATGTCAGCTACCGTACATTATGTGGACCGAGAGTGGGCAATGCAGTCCAAATGCCTGCAGACGAGTTCCATGCCAGAGACACATTCAGCGGACAATTTAGAAGACGCATTGCGCGAGACACTTGCCGAATGGAAAATAGAGGAGAAAAAGATCGCCTGCATAACAACGGGGCGATTATTGTCACAGCCATCAGGCAATTGAAATGGCCGTGGTTAAGTTGTTTTGGGCACAATCTGAACCTGGCCATAACCAACTTGCTTGCGCAACAGAGGGCCAGTACAGACCGAGCGTTTGGAGTTTGCCGAGCAGTCAACACTGCGTTTGCGCACAGCTGGCTTCGGAGAAATGAGCTGCGCAAAGCGCAGGTGGAAATGAACCTCCCCGAGCACTCACTGATCACGGCAAGATATTAATCTGCTCTAACAATGAAAGACTAGTATTCAAATTATGAGAAGAAACTACACTTAAGCTATTACTTATTGTTTATTTACACCATATCAACTGAAGATGCGTTTCGGCCTTTAGTGCGCACTTGAACGCGCTAATTTTTCCAATTTATTAGTGTTTGAATTACTGCAGCCGCTTTTAAAATCATGATTTAATTTTTTTTTTTTTACTGTCTTTACATTTATCAGAATCACCTTCATTCTTCCATTTGGGTTGACATTATGGCTTAGAGTGGACCATTTTGTGTCTGAAAGTAGGCCTATTTACCAGATTAAAGTTATTTGACTTCTGCCGAAGTCTGCGCTTCACTGCCGTTTGATAAGGTGCAATATTTCCTGACTGAAGTCGTTAATAGTGGCTATTTGTTTGAACAACATGACAAATTTTACATTAAAAGTATAGTGTAGGCTAAAAAATGAAGTCGAAATTTATTATTAGTAGCATACTGTATTTGTGTTATGTTCACTAGCACGTCCCTGCACCATAGCCTACGTGAACAAGCGGTAATAGGATATTACTTTATAATGATTTATATAATTATGTATTTATATATATATATATATATATATACACACACGTTATATAATATATTTATATATTAAACAAAACTAACTAACTAAACTAACAAAAAACTAACTTTTTAGGTTAAATAGGCCCAGATGATACCGTATATGCATGTTTATGACAGGAGGGGGCGTGGTATCACGATGGTGGCTCTCCATCGCGATGGATGACCACCATCGTCGATGGACGATGGCATCGTCTATCGGCACAGCCCTACTTGATACCATTATACATTTCTTTGACATTTCCAGTGTCTGCAGCTTTTTGTATTTTGGAACAGAGTTGAATACTTGTTTGCACAATGCTTTGCTGTTTGCTTTACTCTGCTGCGTGCTGATCGTAAAACTTGAAGATTTTCCTTGCTAGGGGTGTTTTTGTAAGATAATCGTGCTTGTCTCTTCTCTTCTAGTATCTCCTCTGAGTATCTTCTCTGGTAGTATCTCCTCTGAGTAAGCTTCAAACCAATCAGGATATTTATTTTGTTTTTTACCAAAGGCTTCTAAGGCAGAGTTGTAGAGAACGTTCTTAAAATGCTCCCAACGCTTGCAGGCAGAGCTGGTAGCTGTGCTGGATAGAGCACTTTCCAATAACGATGTGAATTTCTGGACCTTTTCTGGATCACGTGTGTTAGTTGTGTTAATGTGAGATAGACACTTCTTTTTTGCGTGATGAAGCTTTTTAGAGATTAGCTTCACTTTACTGCAAACTAAAGAGTGGTCAGTATCGCAATCAGCGCTGTGGTATGAGCAAGTGAGCTTGACGCATTGTAAGTCCTTCCTCCGAGTCAGAATCAAATCGAGTTGATGCCAATGTTTAGAACGGGGATGCCTCCACGAGACCCTGTGATGTGGTTTAGTGTTGAAATAGGTGTTGGTAACACAGATTATGCAGGCAGCATAGTTCAAGCAGCCATTGACCATTTTCATTTAGGCTACGTTTACATTACGTCGAATCAGCGGATCATCAGATTAACGTTCTTAAAACGATTCGCGTTGACACTAAAACCGTTAGCCGTGCACACAGCAACACCAATACGCGGATACGCTCGGCTCCGCAGGCATCCTGCGCTCCAAATCACTCCGCCCTGAACAGCGAGTGCCCTCTGGAGGGTGTGCACTCCGGCCCTGCGCAGCTCACAGAGCGCGCGAGTGAAGTGAACAAGCCACGATTCGGGACTGAGCCGCTGTGTGTGAGATCCCAGCGCAGATCACTTATTACTTGCAAGTGGAAGGATGGCAAGCCTAAAGACAATCATAACTACACAATGGGCAGTATTTGCATCAGTATTTGCAGTATTTTCATACTTTTATACTCTTTAATGAAAGGTGATACAAGGCGGAAGTCTGCGCCGTTTTTCAGCAGTCGCGTCACATGACCAACGCCAGCGAATCAGGAAGGTGGATGTCACAGTGACGTTGTCCAATGAGACGCCAGCTAGAGCTCAGCACAGCGTATTCGCGTATTCTCAATGTTTACACAGCACCGGAGCTGATACGATCTAGATTGAATACGTGGACGCTGGCGGATTCCCGTTTCCCCGCTTTTTCAGGGGGGTTAATGTAAACGGACAGTGCGTCCGCGAAGAAAACGAGACAGATACGGTCTAGTGTAAACGTAGCCTTAGCCTTCCTACGCCAAAGTGACCCAGACAGTTTGGCCACGAGTGTTGATCTTTACCAATTCTAGCGTTAAAGTCACCTAGAATGAAGATTTTATTAGTGCTGGAGATCTTTTTGATGGCTACACTGAGTTCATCAAAAAACTGGTCTTTAGCATCATAAGTAGAAGACATTGTTGGAGCATAAGAGTTGATGATTGCCACTAACCCAACAGATGTCTGTAGCTGCAGGGACAAGATACGTTCGCTACCTTCTTGTGGAGGAATAATGGACTCTAACAAGTTGTTTCTGACTGCAAAACCAACACCATATTCTCTCGTGCTCCCTGATGGACGACCTTGCCAGAAAAAAAAAAAAGAAGTATACTCTTTTTCCCTGATAGAGCCTGAGTTAAGTAGTCTAGTTTCCTGAAGGGCAACAATATCCAACTGTAGTTTGCATAGTTCCAGATCTATCACGGCAGTCTTTCGAGCATCACATATCGCATTTAGGTCTTCAGTCAGGCCAGGTGTCATTGTCCTGACATTCCAAGTGCCCAGTTTAAGAGTGTGAGATTTATGTTTTCCTTTGTTTGTGCCTGGTGATAGTTTTATGATCCGCTGTTCGGTATTATCCTAGACCTCGTCCACCTTACGAGGCAGGCAGATCATGACGAGACAGCACCTAATTGACTGGGGGCTGCCCAGTTTGAGGTGGGCGGTAGCTGTCTAATGAGGCTCAACAGCCTCTCCCACCGTCGGAAGAAGCCCCTGGCGCCTAGCTCTACATCAATCGAGCCGTGACTTATAACCGGTAGACTGCTGCTTCCCGTGTCGTGCCTACGCTGTTATAGCGAAGATGGAGTGTCCTCTCCAGTGTGCAGGGCCTGGGTAGGAAATTCAGGAGACTGACTGTTACCCAGACAGAAAGACTCCCCTCTCCACGTTGATGGGTGGTCCAAAGGAAAGGAGTACACCAGTACGTTATGGGTCCAGCAACATCGCAGGAGTTGTCAGAGGGATCCTGTGCACAGAAACCAACTGCCAATGGGACTCCGGCACCAGATTTATCCTCGGGGTTTACTCCCGAAGCCTTTCCCGCAAAAGGGTATGCCCGCAAGGCAGCGGAGGTTTGAGATTGGAGTTTTCCCTCTCCTAGATGAGCTGCCCGCCAAGGCTATCGAACCCCATCTGTCAGTGAGATGTCATATCCCTGACAGGGGAGGCATTAGGGTGTGCTAACGCTTGCCCAAGGTGTACACCCAGGCTAGTGGAGGGAAGGAGGTGCCTTACTTCTCCATTCTAGACCAGCTCCAAGCTGGGTCTAGCCACTGCTCCAGTACTAATGCAAGTACCGATTAATAAAATGGTGGACGTGACTGATGTCTCTGTGAAACTGGAACAAAAAAGGTAAGCTTATAAAAATGTCACAAAAATGGTATTGCGGGATGGAACACTTGTTATACATAGGATGGGAACAGCATATAAAAACCCGGCAGGCAAATATAAGAAAATACGTGACGGTACTGTTCCGTCCCGGGTTATGGAAGATACACAACGATACGAAGTAGACATAATTACATTATAGTATCATTGGTTCTGTTTCATATAGAAAAAATACATGGATGAAATGTACTCTAATAGAGACATTAAACTTAAACTCCACCAAAATTTGCCTCTCAAAATGCGAGAAATAGCGTTTTAGAGGGTTTAACCCACACGTCCAAAACTTCCTGCCGCCGCTGCCTCTGTGAATGATCATTCTGTCAAGCACCTTTGTACAATCCAAATGAAGGATTTCTTCTTTTCAGTCGTGAGACACTTCAACAGCAATTCAACTGCATCTTTATTTGTACTACTTTTGATGAGAGGAATGAAGTGAGGTAACAAGGAGAAAGAGCTCATCTACAGTCTCGGAACCCCCATGGAATAAACGTGTTTTGATGACTACCACAGTCAGCCATTTTGAATATTGACTAGTTTCACCTCCCACAGCCTCAGCAGCATTTTGTTACACAGATGACGAAGGTCTTTCACCTGAAACCTGTTTCTCTACAAGTTTGCTCAACTTTTATGACTATCTACAACTGCTTATGTGAAAGTTGCCAATATATTTTAACAGATACACCTGCAAGAGTAGGTACACCGTTACTGACTGCAGTCCATCTGCCAGTGTGCACAATTTCTCCCATCCTCCTCTACTCTGTCCATTACTGTGAATGAACTACCACAAGAGCATCACTGACTGGAAACTTCATTTATTCAGAAAATAGGTTTAATATATAATCTTTCTGCACAGCAGTGACATGGTCGTGTATGAGGTGCTAGTAATGGCCTCTGCATGCTCTTGCGACAAGGCTTTCGCAGATAGCTTTTCACAGACAGTTGTAATTTATCGTTGAGCGGGGAGTAATAGGCGTGCGCGATGTTATTCACCGTCACAACGCAAGGGGGCGCGAAGTCGCGAAATCGCTAGGAGTAGTTGGTGGGTGTGGTTAGTGGGGTGTTTATCCTCCGGTTACTTATAATGACTAGAACTGGAGTCGTATAGATGTACGTACTTCCTCGATCAACCACTCTTCGTGCTGCTCCATCTTCGCTCGTGTTTTTAAAAATGGCGGTCGTGAAAACAAAACAAACCGGGAAAGTAGGGAAGCGGAAGTGCGTGTACAGCGGATGTAGAGTGGACCAATCAGAGCCCTCTTGTCTGCGAGGCTTCTGCGGTGGTCACAATTTTTGGGAGGTGCGCGCAGAGCGTCTGCGAAGGTGGGGGGGCTACGCAGATGCTATCTGCGATGGCGTCTGCGAGGACTGGGTTGTCAGCATAAATTGGCCTTAACAGTGCATCAGAAACAGAAACGCTTAGTTATGAGTTGTTTTACAATCAGGGTATGCAAGCTAAAAATAACATTTAACACTTATGTTCAATATCAAAAGGCTTGACTAAATAAACTTGGTTGTTTATTGTAGCCCTGTGATAGCTCTATTTACCATGCAAAAAAAAAAAATTTGGTGATAACGTTATTTTTGGTGAATGTATGGCAATGTGTCATATTTAGCAAAATTACTCGTGTCATTTAGAAAAAGTGCTTTTTTTGACCACAGGTAGCTCCAAAAGTGCAGATTTGATTTTTTATTTTTTTTTTAAAACCAGTTTGAATCAATTTGAATTTTGGACCCCTGTGACACAAACTTTGTATCCTGATTGTAAAACAACCCTTATATGGGCTTTACGTTAAGGTCATCACGGTCTGAGAGGAAAAACTCGAGTATTAAAACGTTTTCAAACATGACCGAGTTACACAGGTACACACAATAAGCTAGCTCCAGTATTAGCTTGAGCTAAAGTTACCGGTTTTGTTTGCTAATTAGCAAGCACCACTTTGTTATATCCAAATATCCATTAATTATTTAACACTAAACAGCATTAAAATACCTTTGAAGTGCAAAGTTCATCTATGAGCACAGTACCTTATTTCAAGATTTTTTTTTTTGGTCCAAAAAATAATTCCGTTGCAACAAAGAAAGCAGATGGACGAAATGCAAAGCGGAAGTAACCTCTCCAAATAGTGTCCGGGTGGAAAGCATGAACAAAACAGGGTTCCGTTTTGCTGTGGACTGTCGCATGAAACGAGGCTTCGTTTTAAACCCTTATTAGTGTACTGAACAGTATGTTACAAGGGCATGTCGTGTCTGGGCTGTAGATTAATTTCCCATTTTGTTCCAAAAGCGAAAATGAAGCTATAATAAATGAGTTAATGAAGCAGCCAAACATTCCTTATTTACAGATAAATGTGTCTTGTTAGAATGTCATGTGTAATGTACAATACATCTATCTATCTATCTATCTATCTATCTATCTATCTATCTATCTATCTCATTATCTCTAGCCGCTTTATCCTGTTCTACAGGGTCGCAGGCAAGCTGGAGCCTATCCCAGCTGACTACGGGCGAAAGGCGGGGTACACCCTGGACAAGTCGCCAGGTCATCACAGGGTTCTATCTATCTATCTATCTATCTATCTATCTATCTATCTATCTATCTATCTATCTATCTATCTATCTATCTTACCCTGGGTTATTTTTACTCACCTGCTAAATGAGGGTAGAGCTATATTTTGTTACACAATTTGACTTGAGGCGGCACGGTGGTGTAGTGGTTAGCTCTGTCGCCTCACAGCAAGAAGGTCTGGGTTCGAGCCCCGTGGCAGGCGAGGGCCTTTCTGTGCAGAGTTTGCATGTTCTCCCCATGTCCGCGTGGGTTTCCTCCGGGTGCTCCGGTTTCCCCCCCAGTCCAAAGACATGCAGGTTAGGTTAACTGGTGACTCTAAATTGACCGTAGGTGTGAGTGTGAATGGTTGTCTGTGTCTATGTGTCAGCCCTGTGATGACCTGGCGACTTGTCCAGGGTGTACCCCGCCTTTCGCCCGTAGTCAGCTGGGATAGGCTCCAGCTTGCCTGCGACCCTGTAGAAGGATAAAGCGGCTAGAGATAATGAGATGAGATGAGATGAATTTGACTTGATTTTTGTCCAGGTTTAATCTTTCCAGGCTTCATACGTGTATGCATATGAGCCATTCCACCGAATCGGTGCCATTTCTGTCCCTAGAAAATTATATGTATAAATGCACATAAAAATGTACTTTAAAATACATTTCCTTATTACGCAGAATGTCCTGCACATTGATCTGATTTCAAATTTAAGATATATAATTGTAAGGATTAATAAAAACTACCTAAAACACTGAAAAATAGCATGTGTTACCTGTCCCTGCACTAACTTTATACTTAACAATGAAATATTATGATTAAAATCCTTCAGAAACAGTATTTCTTTTGCACTGTTGTGTGACTCCATATCCTATCCATGGATTAAATATATTTTTTTCATAAGAAATCCACAATATCTTAATTAAAATACACATTTTAGTCGTGTCCCTGGGTTTTCACTCAGTCCTGTTACCCAAACATATTACCCCATCTGACAAATTTGGAACATTCACATGCAGAAGTTTTCAGACGACACTGCAATTGTTGGTTGTATCAAGGAGGGTCAGGAAGAGGAGTACAGGGGTCTGGTGGAGGACTTTGTGGGATGGTGCCGGACCAATCAGCTGCACCTGAACACCACCAAAACCAAGGAAATGGTGGTGGATTTCAGGAGATCCACCCCGCCTGTGGTGCCGGTCTCTATTGAGGGAGAGAATGTGGAGATTGTCTCCACTTACAAGTACTTGGGGGTGCACCTAGATAATAAGCTGGACTGGTCTACAAACTCCGAGGCACTCTATAAGAAGGGCCAAAGCAGACTCTACTTCCTCAGGAGGCTGAG
Source organism: Neoarius graeffei (assembly GCF_027579695.1). NCBI lineage: Eukaryota > Metazoa > Chordata > Actinopteri > Siluriformes > Ariidae > Neoarius > Neoarius graeffei. The sequence goes on along the minus strand of NC_083575.1, from coordinate 71,021,227 downwards.
GTCCTTCAATGTCTGCAACCGACTTCTGCTGATGTTTTACCAGTCTGTCATGGCCAGCGTGCTCTTCTACGCTGTGGCATGCTGGGGTGGTAGCATTAGGAGGAGGGACGCTAGACGCCTGGATAGATTGGTGAGGAAGGCAGGTTCGGTGGTGGGCATGGAGCTAGAGACCCTCACCTCAACAGCAGAGAACAGAACTCTGAACAGACTGGATTCTGTAATGGACAATCCAAACCACCCCCTTCACACCATTTTCACCAACCAAATGAGTCTTTTTAGCCACAGATTCCGTGCCCCCTCATGCAGGACAGATAGGCTACGGAGGTCCTTTGTCCCACGGGCCATTCAACTGTTCAACAGCACACAGAAGGACAACAAGGACATTATCATTAGGGACTGGACTGCCTAACACTCATGTCCTCCATTTATTCCAGGCTTCTATGCTTGTTTGTGTGTGTGTGTGTGTGTGTGTATACTGTGCAATACACTTTTCACTGGATTTCTCACTGTGAAAACTGATAAGTCTGTTCTTGTTCACTGTAATCCCTGTGTGTGTGTGTGTGTGTGTGTGTGTGTGTGTGTGTGTGTGTGTGTGTGTGTGTGTGTGTGTGTGTGTGATGTCTGTGGGTGGGTTTTTTGACTGTGCAATACTTTCTTCACTGGACTTTTTACTGTTACAATTGAGAAGCATCCCCTCTATCATGGCTGACACTTGCTATTTGTTTACTTGTTATTTGTTCACTTAATGTTTTACTTTAATATCTCTCTTTGCACCATACTAGAAGTTTTTGCTCTTTGTTGAATTAGAGTAATTTAGTGTTGATTTAGTGTAATTTAGTGTAATGTTGATCTAGTGTAATTTCTTCCCTCTCTGTATCTTAATATGTTTTTTTTTTTTTGTATTTTTGTATAAGCTACTTGACACTTTAATTTCCCTCTAGGGATCAATAAAGTTACTCTACTCTACTCTACTCTACTCATTCCATAAATCACATGCTCAACAGGAAGTTACATCAGTTATGTCTTCTGAAGGCCATAGGAAGACCAAAAGTTATTTTTCTCATTTACTTTTCTGTATATTTGATGATTTTTTAACTTTGACTGATAAGGTCAATGTCAGCATACTGTCCTGTTAATTAAATTATTTCTTAGATGATATTTGTTTATTTTAAAAATACAGATTTTTGGTAAATCACTAGAATGTGCTAAGTGTGGTCATGCTATTAGCGATGACGCCATGTGGCTTAATTCCATGTATTAGCTAATCCTAGGCTAAAAAGTCAGTCCTGTTACTTTCAGATGTCACTTGAGTTTTGGTAACAAGACTGAAAAAAATGCAGCCATCTTTGACTTAACATAACCTGAGGTTGACCAATACACATTTTGAAGAGTTAAATATATGTGTTATTATAATCAGTGTTGAAAAGATATAACAAATTAAGTTTAATTTGGGAGTGGTACAACAAGCAAATGGCACCCATTCAGTGGAATGTCCCATATAGTTTCGCCTCTGTACACCACCACAATGGGTTTAAAATGAAGCAATCAAGATGGGAATGAAGTGTAAAATTTCAGCTTTAATTTAAGGGGTTAACAATATTGCATGAACCATTTCACTGCTATTTTTTTACATAGTCCTTCCATTTTCACAGGTAATTTTCACAAAATAATTGGACAATTGACCGAAGCTCCTGTAGGTCAGAATGTGAGTGTGAATGGTTGTTCGTCTCTGTGATAGCCCTGTGGTAGCTTATGTCGCTTTTCCACTACCAACTGGCTGAGTTGGGCTGAGCCGTGCCGTGCTGAGTTGGGCTGAGTGGGGCTGTTTGAGTTGCATTTCGACTACAACCGCGCTGAACCGTGCTGGCTGGAAGTGGGTGGACACATTGGGTGGAGTTAGCGAAAGTGGGTGGATGTCAGGTGATGTCGTTAGGCGGCGCAAACAGTGACATCAGTGATCTTTTAAGCGGTAATCTCACGACCCGGAGAGTAAACAATAAACATGGAGGACATGGTGTCGTTAGTGTTGCTGGTCTTGGTGCTGTGGCTTGTTGTCACCAACAACGCCAACAGATACTGGCAAGAGTGTATAGATGAGGCGAGGCGCATAAGGCTTCATAATTCTCGTAATTCGTAATTCTCCTTCTTCCGGGTTTACGGTATTTACAGATCCCAGCGTGCTCGCGGGGCATGTGTGGGCATGTGAGGACACTCCTCCTCACCAATCAGTGCACAGGGGAGTGTCTGCTCACGCACCTAGCCTCACTCAGCTCGGTTTGGCTCGCTTCAGCCCCACTCCAAAACTGTGCGAGTTTTGGGGGCTGAGCAGGGCTGAAGCGAGCTGAGTCGTGCTGTTCTTAGATAGTCGAAACGTGAGCCGTGTCGGCCTGAAGTGAGCTGAAGCGAGCTGAAGTGAGCTGAAAAAGGGTAGTGGAAAAGGACCATTAGCAACCTGCCCAGGGTGTACCCTGCCTCTCACCTGAGATTGGCTGGAATTGGTTCCAGCTTCTCCTGCAGCCTTGATGGATAAGCTGTAGAAATCATAGAATATATATACTTATATATATACTTAGTCATTTATTTATTGAGGAAAATGATCCAATATTACATATCTGTGAGTGGCAAAAGTATGCGAACCTTTGCTTTCAGTATCTGTTGTGACCCCCTTATGCAGCAATAACTGCAACTAAAAATTTCCGGTAACTGTTGATCAGTCTTGCACACCAACTTGGAGGAATTTTAGCCCATTCCTTCGTACAGAACAGCTTAAACTCTGGGATGTTGGTGGGTTTCCTCACATGAACTGCTTGCTTTAGGTCCTTCCACAACATTTCAATTGGATTAAGGTCAGGACTTTGACTTGGCCATTCCAAAACATGAACTTTATTCTTCTTAACCGTTCTTTGGTAGAATGACTTGTGTGCTTAGGGTCATTGTCTTGCTGCATGACCCACCTTCTCTTGAGATTCAGTTCATGGATAGATGTCCTGACATTTTCCTTTAGAATTTGCTGATATAATTCAGAATTCATTGTTCCATCAATGATGGCAAGCCGTCCTGGCCCAGATGCAGCAAAACAGGCCCAAACCATGATACTACCACCACCATGTTTCACAGATGGGAGAAGGTTCTTATGCTGGAATGCAGTGTTTTCCTTTCTCCCAACATAATGCTTCTCATTTAAACCAAAAAGTTCTATTTTGGTCTCATCCATCCACAAAACATTTTTCCAATAGCCTTCTGGCTTGTCCATATGATCTTTAGCAAACTGCAGACAAGCAGCAACGTTCTTTTTGGAGAGCAGTGGCTTTCTCCTTGCAACCCTGCCATGCACACCATTGTTGTTCAGTGTTCTCTTGATGGTGGACTCATGAACATTAACATTAGCCAATGTGAGAGAGGCCTTCAGTTGCTTAGAAGTTACCCCGGGGTCCTTTGTGACCTCGCCAACTATTACACTCCTTGCTTTTGGAGTGATCTTTGTTGGTCGACCACTCCTGGGGAGGGTAACAATGGTCTTGAATTTCCTCCATTTGTACACAATCTGTCTGACTGTGGATTGGTGGAGTCCAAACTCTTTAGAGATGGTTTTGTAACCTTTTCCAGTCTGATGAGCATCAACAATGCTTTTTCTGAGGTCCTCAGGAATCTTCTTTGTTCATGCCATGATACACTTCCACAAACATGTGTTGTAAAGATCAGACTTTGATAGATCCCTGTTCTTTAAATAAAACAGGGTGCCCACTCACACCTGATTGTCATCCCATTGATTGAAAACACCTGACTCTAATTTCACCTTCAAATTAACTGCTAATCCTAGAGTTTCACATACTTTTGCCACTCACAGATATGTAATATTGGATCATTTTCCTCAATAAATAAATGACCAAGTATAATATTTTTGTCTCATTTGTTTAACTGGGTTCTTTTAATGTACTTTTAGGACTTGTGTGAAAATCTGATGATTTAGGTTATATTTATGCAGAAATATAGAAAATTCTTAAGGGTTCACAAACTTTCAAGCACCACTATGTGTGTGTGTGTATATATATATATATATATATATATATATATATATATATATATATATATGCTTGTCATTGTAGTTGCACGGGCAACACAATTGCTCAGCAATCCAGCCAACATTCATTCATCTTCATTTACTGCTTTATGCTGGTCAGGGTTGCAGTGGATTCGGAGCCTATCCTCGGAACACTGGACAAAAGGCAGGAATATACCCTGGATGGGGAAGTCAGTCCATCACAGGACACTATACCCCCCACATCTATACTTTCCTTCACTCCTTCACACTTCAGGGCAATTTAGTATAGCCAGTCCACCTACTGGGAAGAAACCAAAGAACCCAGAGGAAACCCATGCATACATGGAGAGAACATCTACACAGACTCCATGCAAGCAGTAACGTGAGCTCAGGATCAAACCGAGAAAGCTGGAGCTGTGAGGCAGCAACACTACCCATTGCAATAGCCATTTGTTTTTTGTTTGTTTTGTATGTACAGCAGATGACATAGAGTACCATTCAGATTTTTCTGTGTTTTACCTATTTTCTACATTATAGAACAATACTGAAACCATCACAATTATGAAATAACATGTGGAACATATATGGAATAATGTGGTAAAGAAAAAGTGTTAAAAAAACAAAAAAAATGTTTGATATTTTCGATTCTTCAAAGTAGCCACCGTTTACCTTGAAGATGCTTTGCACACTGTTGGCTTTCTCTTAACCAGCTGCATGAGGTAGTCACCTGGAATGCTTTTCAATTAACAGGTGTGCCTCATCAAAAGTTAATTAGTGCAATTTCTTGCCATCTTAATCTGTTTGAAATCAAACAGTAAATAGTAAATAATAAAAAAATACAGTAAACATCCCTATTCCACAACTGTAGTAATCGTCACATCCATAACGGAATTTCGTCACATCCATAACGCTGACTTTTCCTTCCGAAACTCTGCATGAAGTACAAAATATTTTAAACAAAGATTTTTTAATATTCACCTTGGACCCCTCTATCAAATGGATATCTCCATTTCGACATTAGGTTTACAATTTCACAGAGTTTGATAAAAATGTACAGTCACCCAAGAAAAGTGATACTTTTTCTGTCACATCCATAACGCATCTTTTATTGGCATTTTCTGGCATGCCCTAGATGTACTATGGGAATTGTTCTTGTTCTATCACTTCTCCAGTATGGTACAGCCTTAAAATATGCAACACCTGTTTAAATACTGGGAGACAATAAAACATGCACTGGGTCATTTGTTGCCATTTTGAGTTCAAGTGTCACGTCCATAACCCTGGAATTGCTCTAATCCATATTATTTCGAGAACTGCTTAACTTGGGAAAGAGAAACAGCATCCATAATTACTTTAAGACATGAAGTGTCTTTTAATTAATAAAAATATAGACAAAACATTGAATTAGAAGGTGTGTCCAAACTTTTTACTAGTACAGTATTTATTATAATGCACGATCCATCCATGTATTCCATGTTGTGCAACAATTTGACATCCTAGCTTAGGGCGAAAATCTGTACATGCAAATTTGTTTGTTTTTTTTATTTTGTTTAGCAGCCAGCAGAATTCAGACCATTAATTTTTGCTGTAGGCACACACTGTTCAAACGTGCTCAGCATTTTCACTGCATGTAAACTACCTTCATTTACAGCTGCTGTTGTCCTGTAATAGTTTAAACTACGTGGTTATTCACATCACATTTTGCCATGAAAAAAAGATGCATCTGGATTTTGTTCATGCACATTTTGTAACACTGAATACATTTTTTATCTCGTTCCTTTTCAGTCAAGGTTGCTTGGGAATAGAAAGCCCAGTGCAGATTCTGTGAGGCATGTTTTTGCTGCCTCATCATTCAAAAGGCGGTAAACAGGTCCAGTGAAGCATGTGAGCTGTCTATAGACACCAGCAGTCTCTCAGATGAGCTTCAGCATGATGAGCCGACTGTGTTCATCCATTAGATGTAGCGGTTTCAGTTCATCGAGTTTGCTTTGGATCCGGGGGCATGCTGCTTGAAATCGAATCTGATTTCCACCCTGATGTGCTGCCTGTTTTATACCCGTTCCAGCATTCATTCTTCTAGTGCTTCTAGTGACAAAGCTTGTTTATTTGCACAATACATAATTTAAGTACCTCTCATAAAACTAATTATTTGTTTATTTTGCCTTTAGAAAAAAAAAGACACATTATGTTAACATTAACAAATAAGAAAATTTTATGAAGAGAGAGAGAGAGAGAGAGAGAGAGAGAGTCTACAAAAGGTAATAAAGACATATTACTCATCTTAATGACGTCCCTGGTTCATTTAGAGGAAAATAAATAATCCATTTCATATCCACAACAGAATAAAATCATCTTCCTCAATGACACCCTTGGAGTAAACAATAAACTCAAGCCGAGCACAAGCCACAATTCTCATAGATTCATTAATGGCTGCTAAAATGAGAACAGGTTGATAATGACTAAAACGAAGCTTACTTACTCATCTTAAAAGGAGCACTGTCTTTTCTTTCTCTAAATATATAAAGAAACAGAATCTTTTTAAAAGTCAAGAGAAGATGGTTATGTGCTAAATGTTTCTTAGATGGCTATAACCATGCACATCTCACCTGCTGAAGTAGCAAAGCCTGTAAATGAAGAAACCTTTATTTATCACATGCACACTTCAAGCACAGTGAAATTCATCCTCTGCATTTAACCCATCTGAAGCAGTGAACACACACACCCAGAGCAGTGGGCAGCCCAGAGCACCCAGAGGTTCAGTACCTTGCTCAAGGGCATCTCAGCCCAAGGTCGCCCACGCCAACCTAACTGCATGTCTTTGGATTGTGGGGAAACCGGAGCACCAGGAGGAAACCCACGCAAACGCAGGGAGAACATGCAAACTCCACACAGAAAGGCCCTCGCCGGCCGCTGGGCTCGAACCCGGAACCTTCTTGCTGTGAGGCGACCGTGCTAACCACTACACCACTGTGCCGCCCACACTGTAACTGTCATTTAAGGTCTCAGAGAATTCAGTAATATAGAGGAGTTTGAGAGTTCTGTATACGGTTCATTCCAGTCTTCCATTTTTATATACTTGTGGCAGCGGGGGCGTGGTCAAGCATCGGTCTGTGACAGGAGGGTGGAGCCGGGGAAGGTGAGTGGCAGATTCGCTACACCTGACGGTAATTAACCTGTGTTTTGTGTGTGTTTTCCCAGTAAACCGCTCCCTATTTTAGGAGGCTGAGAGAGAGCAGAGGGAGCGCGACCCGGGAGTGGAGGCTGAGAGTGTGTCTGTGTGCTGCGGGTTCTTTTTAGACTGAAAAGTTTATTAATAAAATACGCTGTTACTACCTCCAAACGTTGTCCTGCCGTCCTCTGTGCTCCACCCACGCATTGTCCGCGCTACAGTGGTGCCGAAACCCGGGAAAAGGTGGAGCACCAGTGCTACAGCTCCATGGAATCCTCCCCGTTCGCGGACTTGGTCCACGCCCTCGCCACGGCTCAGCAGAGCCAGCACCAGGCACTCGTCACGCTCCGAACAGAGCAGGAGCGCCGCTTCGAAGCCCTGGTGCTGGCTCAACAGGAAGATCGAGAGGCGTTCCGGCGGCTCCTCGCGTCGGCGGGGTCCACCAGCGCCCCGGCCGCGGGCCCGTCTCCCCTCACTGTGACCAAGATGGGCCCGCAGGACGACCCCGAGGCTTTCATCACCTTGTTCGAGCAGGTCGCCGAAGCCTCGGGGTGGCCGATGGAGCAGCGCACGGCGCGCCTCCTCCCCCTCCTGACTGGAGAGGCGCAGCTGGCCGCATTACAGCTCCCCGCCGACCGCCGGCTGGCCTACGCTGACCTTCGCCGGGCCGTCCTCCAGCGCGTGGGGCGCACGCCGGAGCAGCAGCGCCAGCGCTTCCGCGCGCTGCGGATGGAGGAAGCCGGCAGCCCGTTCGCGTTTGGCCAGCAGCTCCGGGACGCCTGCTGGCGGTGGCTGAGGGCCGAAGATCGCGACGCCGAGGGAATCATCGACCAGGTGGCGCTGGAACAGTTCGTTGCCCGCTTACCAGCCGGAACCGCGGAGTGGGTCCAGTGCCACCGCCCGGCGTCGCTGGATCAGGCCGTAGGACTGGCGGAGGATCATCTGGCGGCTGTACCGGCGGCAGGACAACGGATGACATCGTCTTCTGTCTCCTCTTCTCTCTCTCTGTCTTCCCCCCCTCCTCCCGTGTCCCGTCCTCGCCCCATTCCCCCACCATGGAGGCGGGGGCCGGCCCCACCCCAGCCGGCCCGCCGCACCCGTGGTGCCCTCCCGTTTCTCCCTTCTGTGTCTGTCTCTCCCCCCCCTCAGGTGAGTGAGCCCCAGAACACAGTTGCAGAGGGGAGGCCCGGGCCGGTTTGCTGGCGCTGCGGGGAACCGGGCCACCTGCAGCAACAGTGTGCAGCGATGGAGGTGGGGGCGGTGGTGCGGATCCCCGATGCGCCAGAGGCTGCCCTCGATCGGGCCGGAGCGTATCGCATACCGGTAAGTGTACAAGGGGCTACATATCAGGCGTTGGTGGATTCAGGCTGCAATCAGACCTCGATCCGCCAAAGCTTGGTGCAAGACGAGGCATTGGGGGGAGCACAAGGGGTGAAGGTGTTGTGTGTGCACGGGGATATTCACAGCTACCCGTTGGTGTCGGTCCACATATATTTTAGAGGGGAAAAATCTATAGTGAAGGCGGCGGTTAATCCTCGCCTTACCCACTCTTTGATCTTGGGGACCGATTGGCCGGGATTTCGGGGTTTAATGGCACGCCTAGTAAAGAGTGGGTCCTGCCGGTTGACGGGGGAGGGTCCCGGTGTCGCTTTGGCTGGAGCGGCGGTCGCAGAGCCGTCTACGTCACCTCCGCGACAGGGTGAGGAGCCGCCGGCCCCTCCTCTTTCTATTGGGGAATCCCTCGTGGATTTCCCACTGGAACAATCGCGAGACGAGACTCTGCGACACGCGTTTGACCAAGTGAGAGTAATCGATGGTCAAACGCTCCAGCCGAACGCCACCCCGTCCTTCCCCTATTTTTCCATTTTGAAGGATAGATTATATCGAGTGACGCAGGACACTCAGACGAAAGAGCGAGTCACCCAGTTATTAATTCCAAAGAGCCGCTGGGAATTGGTATTCCAGGCGGCCCACTTTAATCCCATGGCTGGACACCTCGGGCAGGATAAGACACTCGCCCGGATAATGGCCCGATTCTATTGGCCGGGGATTCGCGGCGACGTCCGTAAGTGGTGTACGGCGTGCCGCGAATGCCAGTTAGTAAATCCAGCGGCCATTCCAAAAGCGCCCTTGCGCCCCCTACCATTAATCGAGACCCCGTTCGAAAGAATTGGGATGGATCTCGTTGGGCCATTAGATCGGTCAACACGAGGGTACCGCTTTATATTAGTCCTGGTGGACTATGCAACGCGATACCCGGAAGCGGTGCCTCTTCGCAATATCTCAGCACGCAGTATTGCAGAGGCCCTCTTCCACGTCATCTCCCGGGTTGGAATCCCGAAAGAGATTCTGACTGACCAAGGCACCTCGTTTATGTCACGAACACTGAGCGAACTGTATGGGCTACTAGGTATTAAGCCGATCCGCACCAGCGTTTATCACCCACAGACGGACGGTTTAGTTGAACGGTTCAATCGCACCCTCAAGAATATTATTAAAAAATTCGTAAGTGAGGACGCACGTAACTGGGATAAGTGGCTCGAACCCTTGTTGTTTGCAGTGCGAGAGGTCCCCCAAGCCTCCACGGGGTTTTCCCCGTTTGAATTATTATACGGGCGTAAGCCGCGCGGCATCTTAGATGTACTGCGGGAAAATTGGGAGGAGGGACCTTCACAGAGCAAAAACGAAATTCAGTACGTTATGGATCTGCGCGCAAAACTCCACACGCTCACCCACCTAACTCAGGAGAATTTGCGGCAGGCCCAGGAACGGCAAGTCCGCCTGTACAACAAGGGCACGCGCCTTAGAGAGTTCACTCCGGGAGATAAGGTACTCGTCCTGTTGCCCACGTCGAGCTCCAAATTAATCGCCAAGTGGCAAGGACCCTTTGAGGTCACACGGCGAGTCGGGGACGTCGACTACGAGGTTAGGCGAACGGACAGGGAGGGGGCGCTACAGATCTACCACCTCAATCTGCTGAAACTCTGGAATGAGGAGGTCCCCGTGGCGTTGGTGTCGGTAGTTCCGGAGAAGGCGGAGCTGGGGCCGGAGGTCCCCAAAGGGTCATTGGCATCACGTACCTCTCCGGTCCCCTGTGGAGACCACCTCTCCCCGACCCAACTCGCGGAGGTCGCCCAGTTGCAGGCCGAGTTTTCGGATGTGTTCTCGCCCCTGCCCGGTCGCACGAACCTCATAGAACACCACATAGAGACGCCCCCGGGGGTGGTAGTGCGTAGCCACCCTTATAGACTACCCGAACACAAAAAAAAGGTGGTTCGGGAAGAACTTCAGGCCATGCTCGAAATGGGCATCGTCGAGGAGTCCCACAGTGACTGGAGCAGCCCAGTGGTCTTGGTTCCCAAGGCCGACGGGTCGGTCCGGTTCTGTGTGGACTATAGAAAAGTCAACGCGGTGTCTAAATTCGACGCATACCCAATGCCTCGTATTGATGAGCTGCTCGATCGACTAGGCACGGCTCGCTTTTACTCGACACTGGATTTGACGAAGGGATATTGGCAGATCCCCTTGACTCCATTATCCCGAGAGAAAACGGCCTTTTCCACACCGTTCGGCTTACACCAGTTCGTCACACTTCCGTTTGGGCTGTTTGGGGCGCCCGCTACGTTTCAGCGGCTGATGGACCGGGTCCTCCGGCCGCACGCCACCTATGCGGCCGCGTACTTAGACGACATCATCATTTATAGCAATGACTGGCAGCGGCACCTGCAACACCTGAGGGCCGTCCTTAGGTCGCTGAGGCGGGCGGGACTCACTGCCAACCCGAAGAAGTGTGCGATTGGGCGGGTGGAAGTACGGTATCTGGGCTTCCACTTGGGCAACGGGCAGGTGCGTCCCCAAATTAATAAGACTGCAGCGATTGCGGCCTGCCCGAGGCCCAAGACCAAAAAGGGGGTGAGACAGTTCCTGGGGCTGGCTGGCTACTATCGTAGGTTTATACCTAATTATTCGGACGTCACCAGCCCGCTGACTGACCTCACTAAAAAGGGGGCACCAGATCCGGTCCAGTGGACGGAGCAGTGCCAGCGGGCTTTCTCTGAGGTAAAGGCTGCACTGTGTGGGGGGCCACTCTTACACTCCCCTGACTTCTCTCTCCCTTTTTTGTTGCAGACGGATGCGTCGGACAGAGGGCTGGGGGCCGTTTTGTCCCAGCAGGTGGAGGGGGAGGACCGCCCAGTCCTATACATCAGCCGCAAGCTGTCAGTGCGTGAGGGGCACTACAGCACCATTGAGAAGGAGTGCCTGGCGATCAAGTGGGCGGTCCTCGCCCTCCGTTACTACCTGCTGGGGCGCTCTTTCACCCTCTGTTCGGACCACGCGCCCCTCCAGTGGCTCCACCGCATGAAGGATGCCAACGCGCGGATCACCCGTTGGTATCTGGCACTCCAACCCTTCAACTTCAAGGTGGTCCACAGGCCGGGGGCGCAGATGGTCGTGGCGGACTTCCTCTCCCGTCAAGGGGGGGGGGAGTCGGCTGCGGGCCGGACGGGCGCCCGGCCTGAGTCGGGCGGTGGGGGTATGTGGCAGCGGGGGCGTGGTCAAGCATCGGTCTGTGACAGGAGGGTGGAGCCGGGGAAGGTGAGTGGCAGATTCGCTACACCTGACGGTAATTAACCTGTGTTTTGTGTGTGTTTTCCCAGTAAACCGCTCCCTATTTTAGGAGGCTGAGAGAGAGCAGAGGGAGCGCGACCCGGGAGTGGAGGCTGAGAGTGTGTCTGTGTGCTGCGGGTTCTTTTTAGACTGAAAAGTTTATTAATAAAATACGCTGTTACTACCTCCAAACGTTGTCCTGCCGTCCTCTGTGCTCCACCCACGCATTGTCCGCGCTACAATACTATTAGGGGGACATAAAAGAAGCTGTAAAGGCTGATTAGCATTAGAAACAGGATCCACTTTCTCTGAGGCTACATTGTGCAAGTGCACTATATTACTTATGAGACGAATTTGTACAGAATCACTAAGAAGAGCACGGAGGTAAGTAAGAGTTCCATTTTTCCGCAGCAATATTCAGCACACATTTTACCTACTGATAGTCTCATTTAGCCAAAGTTTCCCCTCTGCAGTGCTATATTCCTGTCAGTGATATTAAAGAGCTTGGTCATTACTGCATCTGTTCCCTGCTCTTAATAATTGGAGTGCTCAGCATATAACCATGTGAGCAGAGGGAGAACAGTAACAATGGTGATTCATTGCATTGTCTGAAGGACTGGTTGTCTCAGGGATTGAGGGCAAGCATAGACATTAATTCACTGGAGAAATATAGATGGATGTACTTTACTGATTCCCCAAAGGGAAATCTGGTTTTATGTTCCACCTAATTAATGGAAGAAGCATGACCAATGTTTTCACTGAATATAAAACTTCTGTCCAACTCTTGAAAGCAGTTTTGAACTCAGAACATATTCTTGGAAAGGTTTTCCTCATATGGTGTTTAGATCCAGAGTAACAGAAGTAGTAATGCTAATTTCCATGTCCACATTCATCCAGTAATAATTTTTAATCCATGTTTGAAAAGTGCTGCCAATATTTATTCTGGTTTCATTGCATTTTGATCATTATTAGCTCCTCCAGCTGACAATGCGTTCATTAATATGTGTTGTCCGTCATCTGTCGTCCATCCGGTGGTGTCCACATTTCACAAAAATTGCTTCTTCTCTCTCAGTTCTTCATTGATTTTTATTCTTTTTGGCAGGAAGTTAGGTCTGCCTGGGGGTGCATATAGCTTCTACCCAAATTTGCATAATTGCAATTAATAATGAAGATATGGAGTAATTAAATCCTAACGAGCAGTTTCCACACAAATTGCTTCTCCTTCAATTCTTCACCAATTTTGATTCTTTCTGGCATGAAGGTAGGGGTACCTAGGGTACATATAACTTCTACCCAGATTTGCTAAATTACAATTTTTAATTAAGTTATGTACGAATTAAGCCTTAATGAGCAGTTCAACAAAAATCGCTTCTTCTTGGTCAATTCCTCACCGTTTTGGATTCTTTCTGGCAAATAGGTAGGTATTCCTAGTGTGTATAGCCTCTATATATAGTGTATATAGCTTGCAACATTTATTGCACAAGGTGGCCCACTTTAGATCGTTCCTTCTGGACTAGATGGGGCTGGAGTGAGCTACGCCGTCATTGACAGTTTCATTAAGTTTATAGAAAGTACTGTATGTTTGATTGTTTACAGTAAATGTACCTGGCATTGAGGGATGTCTGCAGAATGACTGACAAGAGGCCCATATAAACACACACAAGCAGACTGTCATAGCCCAGTTTTCCAAACAGGTTTTCTCAATAACATAATGCACTTGCTCTGAGGCAGTGGTTTAAAAAAAGATTTCTTATCATGTTCTACATATTTTCTAGATTATCTGTCCTACTACGAAATTTAATAAAATGAATATTGGACCTTTAAAGATCCTTAGACCCATAGGCAGACCAGGTACAAAAGCCAATATGAGCATATTGTACATAGGAGTTTTGGAATGAGCATAAGATGAGGTTGAGAAAAGGAGTACCAGCATCCAACCAATCAGGACAAAGAAGCATCTCTATTTGCCTCTCAGTCATGATGCATGTCAATCCAGTACACTACTGTTTAAGTGTTGTATCCTATATAGGCCTGGCTGTGGAGGGAGGAGTGGATGGTTTCTGTTTGAATTTTGAGTTTCATTCTCATTACCATCTATTAGTACATCTCAAAATACTGGAATATCATAAAAAAAGTTCATTTTTTCCCCTAATTTAATTTAAAAAGGTAAACTTTCATATATTCTATATTCATTACATGTAAAGTGAAATATTTCAAGGCTTTTTGTGTTTTAATTTTGATGATTGTGGTTTATTGCTCATGAAAATCAGAAATCCAGTATCTCAAAATATTAGAATAGTTCATTTTGAGTTTGAGTAAAACAGTATAAATACCATGTATCTCTCAGTCTAGTTCAGTACACGCAACCACAATCATGGGGAAGACTGCTGACTTGACTGTTGTCCAGAAGACAATTATCAACACCCTCCACAAGGAGGGTAAGCCACATTGCTGAACAGGCTGGCTGGAAAAGGTGCACAAGCAACAGGGATGACTGCAGCCTTGAGAGGATTGTCAAGAAAACTTGATTCAAAAACTTGGGAGAGCTTCACAAGGAGTGGACTGAGGCTGATGTCAGTGCATCAAGAGCCACCATGCACAGATGTCTTCAGGAAAGGGGCTACAACTGTCACATTCCTAATATCAAGCCATTCCTGAACCAGAGACAACGTCAGAAGCATCTTACCTGGGCTAAGGAGAAAAAGAACTGGACTGTTGCTCAGTGGTCCAAAGTCCTCTTTTTAGATGAAAGTAAATTTTGCATTTCATTAGGAAATCAAGGTCCTAGAGTCTGGAGGAAGAGTAGAGAGGCACAAAATCCAAGGTGTTTGAAGTTCAGTGTGAAGTTTCCGCAGTCTGTGATGATTTGGGGTGCTATGTCATCTGCTGGTGTTGGTCCACTGTGTTTTATCAAGTCCACTGAGCAACAGTCCAGTTCTTTCTCTCCTTAGCCCAGGTAAGACACTTCTACCATTGTCTCTGGTTCAGGATTGGCTTGATATTAGGAATGTGACAGTTGTAGTTATGAAGCTCTCCCAGGTACTTAAATGAACTTTTCTTGACAATCCTCTCAAGGCTGTGGTCATCCTTGTTGCCTGTGCACCTTTTCCAACCAGACTTTTCAGTAATGACCTTCTGTGGCTCACCCTCCTTGTGAAGGGTGTCAGTGATCATCTTCTGGACAACTGTCAAGTCAGCAGTTTTCCCCATGATTGTGGTTGTGGGGGTGGCATGGTGGTGTAGTGGTTAGCACTGTCACCTCACAGCAAGAAGGTTCTGGGTTTGAGCCCAGTGACTGACGGGGGCCTTTCTGTGTGGAGTTTACATATTCTCCCTGTGTCTGCATGAGTTTTTGTTTGTCTCTATGTGTCAGCCCTGCGATGATCTGGTGACTAGTCTAGGGTGTACCCTGCCTCTTGCCCATAGTCAGCTGGGATAGGCTCCAGCTTGCCTGCGACCCTGAACAGGATAAGCGATTACAGATAATGGATGGATGGATTGTGGTTGAATGTACTGAACTAGACCAAGAGATACACAGTATTTATACTGTTTTACTCAAACTCATGGCGGCACAGTGGTGTAGTGGTTAGCGCTGTCGCCTCACAGCAAGAAGGTCCTGGGTTCGAGCCCCGTGGCAGGCGAGGGCCTTTCTGTGTGGAGTTTGCATGTTCTCCCCGTGTCCGCGTGGGTTTCCTCTGGGTGCTCTGGTTTCCCCCACAGTCCAAAGACATGCAGGTTAGGTTAATTGGTGGCTCTAAATTGACCATAGGTGTGAATGTGAGTGTGAATGGTTGTTTGCCTCTATGTGTCAGCCCTGCGATAACCTGGCGACTTGTCCAGGGTGTACCCCACCTCTCGCCCATAGTCAGCTGGGATAGGCTCCAGCTTGCCTGCGACCCTGTAGAACAGGATAAAGCAGCTAGAGATAATGAGATGAGATAAGATTTCTGACTTTCATGAGCTCTAAGCCATAATCATCAAAAAACAAAAAGGTTGAAATATTTCACATTACACGTAATGAATATAGAAGATATGAAAGTTTACCTTTTTGAGTTAAATTATGAAAAAAAGAACTTTTTCATGATATTCCAATATTTTGAGATGCTTTAGTACACCAACAGGTTTAGAAAGAAAAAAAGACAGCAACATTCACAAAGACAGCATGCACCCCGGCCATTTTGTGTTTGACCTGCTGCCATCTGGCAAAAGGTTCAGGTCAATTAAAGGTCATAGACAAAGGTTTTCAATTTATGCACATTTGAAACTTTATATGTTAAAAAAACCCTCTGTAATTTTCTTCTGGTCCCAAGAAGTATTGTTAATAAGTAATAATTAAAATAAGTTAGAATAAGTTAGCGTGGATCATGGCGAATTTCTGCTCTGCAATTTCCATGACCACTCAGTGGTGATGTCATTCATGGCAAACAAATCGCTTGAGTTGAGTCCACTTCCGTTTATTTGCATTGCTGTTCAGCTTGAGTGCAGACATGCGTTCGGGAATTTCCAAAGAAAAAACATGCCTTATTGCTGTGCAGTGAACTGTAACAACGGGACTGGTTCAGGAAGAAGTGTTTACCTTTTTCCAAGAGAGGAGAAGAGGCAGAGAGAGTGAACTGTGCGTGTGAAGCGAGAGGGTTGACAGCCAGGTAAATACGCCACTCTGTGCTCCGATCACTTTTTGAAGAATCCCCATCTGTTGGAGAGTTTAGGTGTCAGTGTCAGACAGAGAAGGCTCAAACCTGACGCTATTCCGACAAAATTCAAACACAAAATCAAGCAGTCAAAGATGAAACAGACCAGCAACGCTCAAGCACAAAGGAGAAGATTGGAGGTAAACGTTTTTACCTTTGCTTGCAATTGACAAGTCAAGAATCCTGAGGGATCCTGTACAATCATTGTGGAAATGAGACAAAAGGGATATTTCCTCGCTTAGAGTAGGCTATAAATAGTATAATGCTTGTATTACTATTAGCAATATATTATATTAGCAATATAAACGAATCCACTTTATATTATAGGGATTATGTGTGTGCCCATGTGGTTTAATTATTCTTCAAAAGGGCTCTTATTTAGTATTACGATGAAAGTAAGAATTTATAACTACCAGGATAAATCGTTTGGGCGCGAGTCTTGTTGAGGTCCGGAGTCACCACGATCAGAGTCGGCCGAGTCTCTGTCCGATTCCGAGGCCGCACGGTTAAACCAGTGAGCCACATTCACTGATTGCTTCGCAACGGCCATAGGTTCATACATATATGGTTTCACCTCTTGATATTCAATTTGGAAACTTCCTCCTTCAAAATCACTATCGCTTTCAGACATTTTACACAACCTCTCGCGACCAAAGTCCGTACACGTGTGCTCGGATCGCAAGTAAACACAGAACTGCTCCCAGTCTGTTTGCCTTGAATGACGTCACGACGACGGTCCCCTGGCGGTAAAAGTGCGCACAAGTGAGATGTAAACAAACCTTCAGAACTTGCACAACCCAGTATATTTTAACCGTTTTATTCAATTTTAGGGTGCAAATTAGACACCAGGAAGATTGAATTCACTTTTTGGGTCGTTCTTCTAGAAAATAAAGTTGATATTCTACATTCCACCTCCGACCCTTGTCTATGACCTTTAAAACAAAAACCAACAGGCTGAGGAACAGCTTTTTCCCTGGAGCTGTGACCTCCATCATACCATTCCCACTGAACGAACGAACGAACGTACGAACGAACGAACGAACGAACGAACTAACTAACTAACTAACTAACTAACTAACTAACTAACTAACTAACTAACTAACTAACTAACTAACTAACTAACTAACTAACTAACTAACACAAACAATAAGGACTATAAACCTGCACTACTGCCACTTCAACATCAATACTGATGCTGGCACTGCTCTTATTTATTTGACACTTGGAACTTTGTACTGTTGTACTGTTGCTACATTCTGGTGCCACTCCAACTCTTTTTAAAAAAAATTTTCTTATTTATCTTATTATTTTATTCTTTTTATTTAAATCCCTTCACCTGAAAGGAAGTTGACCAAAGTTTCATTGTACTATGTATAATGACAATAAAGGTTCATTCATTCAAGGTTCATCCAGCTTCATTTAACCTCATTGAAAAATGACTGATTTATCTTTATTGTCTTCATAATGTGGTTTATTTATAAGTACTATGCGATTGGCTCTATTAAGCTTATTCTCCAAAAAGAAAAGGGGAAAACCGTTGAGTACTACCAGACTCCTGTAAACGCACAGATTATGATGATTCCAAATTGAGTCAATGACAATTAGCTTATATAATTCAATTTAATTACACTTTATGGCCAGTATTGTGCTCAAAATATATTTTGCAGCTGTAGCTTTGTTGTATTTGCTCTGTTTCTTTGAATGGAAAGCTATATAACAAATTGTTAAAATAAATTGTTTTAATAATATAATGTAAGTATAAAATATTGAATCATTTTTAACTTAAAAATATGGTAACATTTATTTTCCATCCATCCATTATCTGTACTCGCTTATCCTGTTCAGGGTCATGGGCAAGCTGGAGCCTAGCCCAGCTGACTATTGGCGAGAGGCGGGGTACACCCTGAACTAGTCACCAGATCATTGCAGGGCTGACACATAGAGACAAACAACCATTCACACTCACATTCATAGCTACGGTCAATTAAGAGCCACCGATTAGCCTAACCTGCATGTCTTTGGACTGTGAGGGAAACCGGAGCACCCAGAGGAAACCCACACAGACACAGGGAGAACATGCAAACTCCCCACAGAAAGGCCCCCATCAGCCACAGGGCTCGAACCAAGAACCTTCTTGGTGTGAGGCGACAGTGCTAACCACTACACCGCCCACATTTATTTTACTTACTACAAATTCATGCATTGTTCATGTGTTGAATTTTTTAATTGCTATAAGTCTTCAGTGAACCTATTTGGTAAAAATACATATGTTTTTTTCAAAAGAAGCCAACTTCACAGTATTTCTTGGCTCTTATCCCCTATGTGTGTGACTTTGTATACCATTATGGGTTATTCTTAATCAAGAAGTGATTTCACTCACTACATTTACATGCACATAGAGAGAATCGAATTTCTGCCGTTGCTCGACTGAAATCGAAGTTCAAAATGCTATGTATACACCTTAATTCGGCTGAAATTGAACCGAACTTGATTTCTCGGAATCGAGCTACACGACCTAGTTTATGCGATTTCTGCCGAGCTACTTTGTGCATGTATACCCTATCGAGCTAGTTGTCGAGCTACTTCCGGAAGTGACGAGTGACGAGACCACAAGCGGGAAACACAACAGCCTCGGTCGGCATGACAACAGTAGTAGCGAGCAGCAGAAGAGGTCAGGAGGAACAAACGAAGAAGAGAAAATGGCGATGTAGAGCTCTCTGAAGTGTGGGTGGAGCACAGAGGACGGCAGGACAAAGCTTCTGGTACTAATAGGCTTTTTATTGTCAGACTTTTCAGTTTAACAGCCTACTTTTATTCTTGAGAGAAAAAAACCACACACACACGCGCACGTGCGCGCGCTGTGTTCTAGTCCCGGGATGAGCTGTCCCCTCTGCTCTCCCTCTGCCTCCTTAAATAGGGCGCGGTTACTGGGAAGACACACAAACACAGGTTAATTACTGTCAGGTGTAGTTATTCTGCCACTCACCTTCCCTGGCTCCGCCCTCCTGTCACAGACCGGCGCTTGACCACGCCCCCACTGCCACAGGCAAGCAGAAACGTGCACTTCTGGAGCAATGAGGAGACAGAGTTCATGCTCATTCAGCTTAAGGAGTTGAATATATTAAAATTCATGGACGGGAGAAAAACACGCAATGGAGAACACGGAACTGATAAATCAAATCAAATCAAATCAAGTTTATTTGTACAGCGCTTTTAACAATAAACATTGTCGCAAAGCAGCTTTACAGAATTTGAACGACTTAAAACATGAGCTAATTTTATCCCTAATCTATCCCCAATGAGCAAGCCTGTGGCGACGGTGGCAAGGAAAAACTCCCTCAGACGACATGAGGAAGAAACCTCGAGAGGAACCAGACTCAAAAGGGAACCCATCCTCATTTGGGCAACAACAGACAGCCTGACTATAATATTAACAGTTTTAACAGGTATAACCCTCAACTGTCCTCATGGGGCCGTCCTTCACAGGAGTGGGGCGATAAAACTCCGACCAGACACAGGGCACCAGGATGGATCAAGCAGGTCCGAGGGGCAGAAGAGGCCAGCATCTCAATCCCAGGATCAACATGTAACTCAGAGGGACAGATGGGGGGGGGGGGGGGGGGGGGGGGGAGAGAAAGAAAACACGTTGTTAGGTATGCCCTAAAAATGACAAGTATTAAATCTGTGTGGTAGGCTCGCAGAGACGAGAGTCTTTACATCAGGCATGACGCACAATGGCATGTTAATATGGTAAAAAATATATCATGACCTGCTCTGGCTGGATGCTTGATTGGGTGATGGGAGCACACTCCTCAGCAATGATGAGATGCAGATGGGACCCTTAGGCCTGGCCAAGACAATTCAGCTACATTTCACCGGGTCTGGGACATGCGACAGAATGTCTGACGGCCGATTCCCTGCAGGCTACGATAGCCAGTCGAGGTCCCCACCGTCTCCACCAAAAGATTTCCTGTTGACTCCATGTAACTCAGAGGGACAGATTTGGGGGGGGGGGGGGGGGATAACTTTGTTTACACTCTTGAATAGCTCTTCTTCATGATGACAACCGGAAGTGTACCAACACGATGGGGCGTGTTGCGCCACCTGTGGCTCGGGTGCACAATGCACCTCACACAATAGCCCGATTTCAGTTGTGTGCATGTACGATTGGATTTCTCTGGCACCCTGCTGGGACCTTCAGCTCGATTACCGACAGCAGCTCGATTTGGATGTGCATGTAAACGTAGTCACTGAGTTACTACATGAAAAGCAGCTTGCATGCACAGGAAACTTCCTGGTAATGTTTAAGCAAATGGTTTGTTTCTGTGCCATAGCTGCAGCTGGTCCATTAGCAGCTCAGTTGTCTGCTACTGCTGTGACATGCACTGTGTTTTAAGGGTGATTGTACAACATTACTGTCACCAAATAGCAGAACATCAAAATCATTTAGAAGCCAGATGTCAATATTATATGTAAAAACACAGTGTTTTTACATCTACTATGTAATGATCCCCAATCATTTAACATAGGGTATTTTTTGTTGATGTTGTTGTTGTTGTTTAGCTTGCTCACAACTTTTAAAGTTTTAAAAGAATAGGTGGAATTATTCTATCCACATTCACTGGATATGAGCAAGCATGCACTCTGATTGGCTACTCTACTACTAGGATATCTGTGAGTAGAGAAAAACAAAATGGCAGAGCGCATCAAGTCAGATATATCACTTTGTTATCAAGTATTTAAAAGAAACAGAAATAGCTAAAAGAATATATTTCCTTCCCCCCAATATCTCCTGTTACACACTCCATCCCAGTCTGTAGCGGTAATGCACTTTTACTGTAAGTTGGTTTGTCAACCACCAAAAAAACCCTAAAGAAGAAGAAAATGGCAGAGCGTGTTGCTGAACAAACCGAGGAAGAAATAAAAACTCTACTCAAAAACAACCCCCCCAAAATACAAAAAAAGCAACAAAATATGGAATGAAAGTATTTGATGGTAAAAACATCTCTTTTTTATTTTTCAAGAATTATTATTATCGCATTTTCCACAAATTGCTACTGTCGTTTCACCGGTTTGTTTACATTTTAAGCGGAAATGATTTTGTCAGATGTTTTGTATCAAGCAGTGGCAGCGGCCGGTGGGACCGCCCCCCCCAAAAAAAATTAACGTATGTTGGGGGGGTGCAGTTACGATGGGAATCCTTTGACTATTTACAAGGAAGAAAAGGAGTAGTGTTAATAAACAGCCCGCTGCACGCCTTTGTTTTCCCTTATTAAATCCCTCTGCATCCCTTCATCCTGGCGCCCCAGCGCTTTCTCCACCTTGAAAAGGGTGTTGACATACTTTCGGCCTTCGATGACCGAACAACGACTTAACACCTGTACACTGCTACATGTACATAAAGATATCGTGGACACCATGGACTTGACCCCTTTCAATGACAAGAGAATGCACTACTTTGGTCCCTTCAATTAAGCAAGGTACTGTACATTTGAATGTTGTATGTGTATTTACTCACATGCAAACACAGTAGAAAGTACCAAACCCATGGTAAGAGGGTGTTATCCTTTCAACAGTACTTAGTAGATATAATTACATTATAGTATCATTGGTTCTGTTTCATATAGAAAAAAAATACATGGACGAAATGTACTCTAATAGAGACATGAAACTTAGCTTTACTCCACCAAAATTTGCCTCTCAAAATGCGGGAAATAGTGTTTTAGAGGGTTAAAAATCCCAAAACTTCCCGGGGGGGGCATGCCCCCGGACCCCCCTAGATTTGGTGTGCCTTCAGTGCACAACATCTTGCCCTCCCCAACCAAAACTTCCTGCCACTGTCTCTGCAGAGTTTTTATTTATCAAATTTGCAAAAAATTTAAATAAAAATGCTCTGTCTCTCAAAATCCAGTGAATGTGGATAGAATAAAACAAAACAATTATTCCACTCAGTCTCATCGTGCATGGCTTATAAACAACCTCGCTGGTTATCAGCGCATATACGACTCAATTTTGTGGAATAACTGTTCAGTTATACCATCTTCAATGCACTGCTGCCCTCAATACAATATCAAGCTAGAGAATATCCAGAACATCTTGTTATGAGTATAGAATAAAAAAGGGTATGTTGTTATAGGAAAATATCCAATGAAGGTCCGATGTGATGGTTTAATTACCACCCGGATTTTGATTATTTTCCAATAACAGTACACCCCAAAGAGAGTGAAAAGGTATCTGGAAGGGACTTAATGGTCCCCTGGTCTAATGAGACTAGGTCATTCTCATAAACTGTGTAATACCATTTCTATTGTGAAGCATGGTGGTGATGGCAGTATGCTATGACAGGGATAGGGAGAGTGGTCAGAATTGAAGGAAGCATGAATGCAGCCAAATACAGAGAGGACCTTGAGATAAACCTGCAGATTGTTGACCTTAGACCGGTGCAAAGGTTCACCTTTCAGCACAACAGTGTCTCAAAGCATACAGCCAAGATGATGTTCGAGTGGTTTCAGGACAAACCTATGAATGTTCTTGAGTGGCCCAGCCAAAAGCTCAGATTTAAAATCCATAGAACATATGTGGAAAGACATAAAAATGCAATTCACAACTGCCGAAATCCATCTGTATTGAGTCTTAGTTAAAAGACTCAAACTGCTGCCAAAGGTACATCTAGCAAGTACTGAATAAAGGGTCTGAATTCTTAATTAAATGTGAGATGTCAGTTTTTGATTTTAAATGTGCAAAAATCTTCACTTTCATTATGGATGATTATGTGTAGAGTGATGTCCAGCAAAGTAAATTAATCAATTTTAAATTAAACCTGTAACACAATAAATTGCTGAAAACTGATGCTGAATACTTTCCAAACCCATTGTGTCAATGATTATAGATTTTTCTTTGATCAAGGTTTTTTAAATCTATTTATTATTGGTTTTAGATAGGTAATTCATCTACCATACAAGTCCCTGTGAATGTGATGTTACTACATAGGAAAAGTGCCTGAGCAATTTTTTCCAGAGTTAAAAGTATTTTCCTCAAAAATAGTTAATTTTGCTCTATTTTGAGTTTAGAGAGAAAAACTTGCAGTTGGAGTGAGAGCAAAATTACAGAGTAATTGTGTAACAGAGTAACAGAGTTGGCTGGGGCCCTGAAGTGAGTAAAATAATACAAAAGTTAATTTCAAGACACACTGAATGGAATCAAATGCCAAAATAAAAAGTAAAATATTAACACTGAATTGAAGAGAATTAACTCTGGAAAAACAGCTTTTTAGTCTTTTTAGAGAGGGACCAAATGCTATTTGGTGTAGAATAATATTTTCTTCAATTTGAGTAAATTTTACTCAGGCAAATTTCCTGTGTAGAGAAAATAGAGAAAATATAATATAAAGCATGAAACCTGTAGACCAGCTCATCTTCGCAGATGCTTTTTCCGTCTGACTGCCTGGAACTTTGAGAACAGAAAATTTCACTTAAGTGTTTACAGTACAATGAATCTGTTTCAGTTGCTTGGACATGATTATCAGAAAGGTCACACCATTCTTGAATAAATCATTAAACACTTTCAATGTCATCACTTATGTGCACACACACACACACACACACACACACACACACACACACACACACACACAAGGGTAAAGGAAAACGCACAGGTGGTACAATATTAAAGGCCTGGTACATTAATGAAAAATTACATCTGTAATTATAACCTGAAAGTATTTCATTTAACATTGGCAATCACATGTTGTTTTGTCTTCCACCTTTAAACATGTACATTTGAATGGACATCACAAGCCCAGTCTCTTTAAATGCGTCCTTGACAGAGGAGTTCCAGTACTGATGCCACCACACCTCCTCAATCTTACATCCTTCAGTCTGTGATGCCAGAATTGATTGATATCTGCCATCAGTAAGGGCGGACCGATCGTTTGAATGCAATCAGAAAAATCAAGCAGACCTCTTCCATCTTTCTAAGCTGTGCTTGAAGCTGTGTGTGCCCCAAAATTCATCATATTTTGAAATGGTGTCTGAAACACAGTAGAATATCCAATGCCCACAATCTGGCAAGCCCAAAATGTACTGAAATATGTAACATGCCTTAGTGACAATGAAGCACCTATCATGTGAACCATAGGTGCTAAAGAAGGCAACCGGACTTGCTTGAAATTCTTGAAGACATTTCACCTGTCATCTGAAAGTCTTCTTCAGTTCTGTCTGTCTAGTGGGGAGTTCCAGGTATTTATCCTAGTGGACCAAAAGGAACCCTAAGGGGAGTTGTTGAGGTCACATGGGTCATTGACACTCTCAGGCTACATCCACACGACAACGGCAACGAGATTTTTTTTTTTTAAATATCGCGTCCACATGGGCAACGGATCAGTAAAATATCAGGTTCATATGGCAACGCAATGATTGCTGAAAACAATGCAATACACATGCCACACCTCTATGTGCGCTGTAAGACAATCCCATCGGAGACACCAGAACAATAGAAGAAGTAGGACGCATGCGCATGTAACGGGTTTATTTTTTTCCACTTGCCATTGTGTGTAGTGGTGGGGAAATTCTGCGCTGGCCCTTTAAGAGCGCAGGTAGTTATGGGAACGAGGTGCTGGCCTCTTTCAGTTCGTTTTGGAAATGTAAGCGCCAATGCCACTGGACATTTGCAGCCCGTCCTCAGCAGTGTATTTGTGTCTCATTTCTTCAGAATAAAAAGACTGGTGAACAACACAACGCAACGTCTGTTACACGCATAAACCCCTTCTTCTACCCGGCGTGAAGCACTCACAGGAACAAACACACAACAAGAAGAAGATGGCTGCGACTGCGCAAGGAAATCATGCCTTCTGTGTGTACAAATTAGTTTTATTAGTGTGCATAGTTTTATATAACATAATTTTCTTATTGTGTGTGAACATTTTGAAAAGCATTTTTATATAATTTATATAACTTTTTATATTGTGTGTGAACATTTTGAAAAGCAGTCTTATCCAATAAAAAAAAGAAATTCAAGAAATGGTTCAGTTACTTGTTTATTTAAAAGAAAAGCTGTATACAAAAGTGAATGCAATGCAGTGGTTCATACAAAACAGTCTGTTGAAGGGTCTTCTGACCCTTTTCCCCTCTGCCTCCATTATAGTCAGGTAACTGTTGCTTTGTGTGGAAGGCTGTACTTTCTGTTCATCAAAGCAGGTGTAAATTGTCTGTCTGGCAGGTCAGTCAGGTTAATGTGTAAACAATTTCAATTTCTGTTGTTACGAATGATGCGTGCGAGAGTGCTGCTTGTTCTAGTCACGTGGTTGTGACGTCATCGTAAACAAATCCGTTCTACTCATCCAGACGACTTCACAACGGCGCCGTTGCCAGATTTTTTCACTCTGGAACCTGTTCTCAAAAGATTTCGTTTTGGGGCACCCAAAACGCCGGTGCCATGTGGACGCCAGGCCGAAACGATAAACAATTTTATCAGATTCACCTGAATCCGTTGCCGTGTGGACAGGGCCTAAGTCATCCTGTAGGTTTTAGGGCCATTGGAGGCTGGGTGTGAATGGTGTTAGCAGCTTAGAGGGTCGTTAGGGTGATCTGTGGGTCGTTGGCTCTCTCTGCCATCATGTGAGTCGTTGAAGTCAGCTGATTCTTGGTGTGGATGTGTATTCCGCTTTCTGGGAATTGTGCCAAGGACTGCATTGTAGGTGGCTGATAAGTTGCGTCTCATACCACCTCCTCTGTTCAGTGATGGTCATTGCAGGTTGACAAAGATGGCTTCTTTTATTCCTATTTCAAACCACTGGTCTTCTCTCTCTAAAATGCATACATTGCAGTCCTGAAATGAGTGTCCTTTGTTATTGAGATGAAGATAGGCTGCAGAGTCCTGGCCTGGGGAACTGGCTCTCCTGTGTTGAGCCATGCGTTTGTGAAGCGGTTGTTTTGTTTCCCCAATGTACAGGTCTGTGCATTCCTCACTGCATTGAACATTACGTTATCCTGTTTGCGTCTGGGTATTCTGTCCTTAGGGTGGGCCAATTTTGAGTTCTCCTTTCTCTTTTCGAGTTCTCTTTTCTTTTTTCAACACCATTTCTCTTTGAGTCTTTTCCAAACCACCAAAGACCGGTGGTTTGAAAGAGGAGTTAAAGAAGCTATCTTCGTCAACCTGCAATGACCATCACTGAACAGAGGAGGTGGTGTGAGAAACCACTCATCAGCCACCTACAATACAGTCCTTGGCACATTTCCCAGAAAACTGAATATATATCCACTTAATCAATTCAAAATTCAAGATGGCTGCTGAGCAGACACACAGGGCGGCAGGTACTGCGTTTGTGTTAAAAACGTCAACTCCGTCTTACAGTTGGATATCTAGTGTTGTTTTTGCAATATGCTTGCTCCTATTATCAACGCAGCAGCGATTAACAACAGACAATAACAAAGACAACTCTTTTTCCCCAGCACTCGGGAGTCAGCACCTCCTGTACTCAGTAATTCTACATAACGGACGAGCCAGGGCACCCTCCACCCCTACGAAAGATGAGGCAACTCCCCCAGCTAATGTATTCTGAAGGCTGCTTTATTTGACAATCATGACACTTCTAGCTGGTGATGTGGAGGTAAACCCTGGCCCACAAATGCTAGGCCCAATACAGCGGCTAGAGGCTAACAACAGCTTTCTACACCTGGCTACCAGCACCACTGCAGCAGCTTACCCAACGGAGCTAACAACCACCTGGGCTAGCAATCTGCTAGCTCTGCTCCACCTAGCTCCTCTGGTGTTCCGGCGGTGTCTCCCTGCTGTCGCTGCTGCTGTCCGTCGTGCTGGGGTGGAGTGTGGTGGTGAGGGCTTGGGGACCAGCAACGTCGCTTCCAAGCAAGGCTACTCGACTCTGGCTATCAGCCTAGCAGCTCATAGCCGGCTGTCACCCCGATGCGGCATCATCACGGTGGCTTCCACCTGCACTGCTGGCCCGATCACCTCCAGGCAAGGCTACTTGACCCCGGCTATCAATGATGCCGCACTGACGGCACAGTGCCCAGCAGCTCATCGCCGGTTGTCACCCTGATGCGACATCATCACGGCGGCTTCTACCTGTACTGCTGGCCCGATCGCCTTCAGGCAGGGCGGCCCGGCCTCGGCTGTCGGCGGTGCCGCACTGGCGGCGCATTGTCTGGCAGCTCATAGCCGGTTGTCACTCCAATGTGGCATCCTCACGGCAGCTTCCAGCTGTACTGCTGGCTCGATTGCCTTCAGGCCAGGCAACCCGACCCCGGCTGTCAGCGGTGCCGCACTGACGGCACAGTGCTCGGCAACTTGTGGCCGGCTGCTGCCCCGATGCGGCGGTGTCACGGCGGCTTCCACCTGTACTGCTGGCCCGATCGCTTCCAGGCAAGGCAACCCGACCCTAGTTGCAGGTTCGTCAGTTCTTGGCCGGGTGTTACCCCGGTTCTCAACAGAGGTAAAAGCTAGAAACTCTGTGTTCAAAAGACATCGTTCCACCAAATGCTTTCAGACACTTAATCAAGCTAAAATAGTGTGGGATCCTTGGCATAAAGTAAGAGGGCTTTTCTGTGGTCATTTAAATATTAGAAGCATGGCCAATAAACGTGAACAGTTAAAAGATCTACTGATTAACTCAAACATTGACTGCTTGGGACTGACAGAGACTTGGCTCAAACACTCCTCCCCAGAAGCTCTGGTAAACATGTCAGGCTATAATGTCTTCAGAAAGGACAGAGTTAAAGGGAAGGGTGGGGGGGCTCTGCTGTATATCAGAGACACCTTGCAATGTAAACAGATTAAATGGCCAGAGGAAGTTCAGCTGGAATGTGTGGGGGTGGAGGTTACACTATCATCTGAGATGTCCTTTGTTTTGATTTGTCTGTATCGCCATCCATCAGCTAAGGTAGATTTCTATGATCAGCTAAAGTTGATTTTTAACGTTTGTAATTTTAACAAAGAAGTCATTGTTTTTGGCAATCTGAATATTAATTGGGATGATAAAAAATGTAGGAAAAATCTCAAACAGTTAACAGAACAGTATAACCTCTCTCATATTGTACAAGAGGCTACTAGAATCACAAATCATTCTAAAACTAGAATAGATCTGCTGTTTACAAACAAAGCTGAAAGAATCAGCAAAACACATAACTTTCTGACTGGCATATCAGACCATAACATGATATTTTTTGCCAGAAAACTAACAAAAAAGTGCTTCGGTAAACCTCTTAGGCCCAAAACATGTTTAATTAGCATACCGAAAAACCAGCAGCAGAATTTTGTCAAAGCCCTGAAAACTGGGCTGCCAACTATCACGCAATGAGCGTGAGACACATGCATTTGATTGTCTTCACATGCTCACACGCCATACCTCCGATTTCTCACGCTAGAAAAAAATCTAGTTTATCTATCTGATCTAGGCTACCCATTGCGTCGCGCCAACCACTTGCAATCGATCAATTATGCCTTACGCACGGCTAAACAGGCAGAGAGGTGTTCCCTTCTGTACACATTCCCCTATGGTAGGTGGCGCATCTAATGATGCTGCACTCGCCAGAAGTTGGATAATTGCCTACCGTCAATTTAGAGGAATAGGAGAGAGAAGAAGGTATCCGAGTTGAAGACGGGTGTCTCAGACAGGTTTGTACATATGCACGCCAATGTGTGGCGTTACTGGCGTAATTATGAACTTATATAAAGTTTCTGAATCGTTTTAGCCTATAAGTGTTATGAGAATATTTAATGCCATATCGAGAGCTGTGTACTAGGCATGCTAAATCATTATAGGTCTACTGCCGTGCCACAGCCTCTATCTTCCCCAACAAGCAGCACGGGAGAGCACCTCCTTAGCACACGTTTATTAAGGCGCATTTTTAGTTTGTTTACTGTACGTTATCATGCTTTATGACTTTATTTGAAGCCATACTGGAAATGTTGTAAAATAAAGCAAGTAAGAGATAATATTACAAATGCAAGAAGAGCCATTAGCCACCATACCTATTGTTTATTTACAGGGTATTTATTTTTAATTATTTATGATGTATGTAATTGCTCAGTTAAAGTAAATAAAGCATGGTCACCTGTAATATCAAAGAACTTGAACTTGTGAATAATTAAAAAAAAAAAGACAGAGAACAATATACTGACGAGACAGGGTTTCAAAGAGGGCAAGACAGGTAGAGAATATTTGTCAGATAACAGGCCCTGACGAGTGCTCTATTACTAATAAACACAGATAAGAAATAAATTAATAAGAAATATATTAATATAGCTTATTTAAGTATGACCAAAATTTTTAAGCCCAACTTTGTGTGCACATTCCCACCTATGGCCAAGGTTCAGCTTTTTGTGTTTCAATACTGTTCAAACTTAATCATTTTAATGTTTCTTGTAGCACATGCACATTTTGCTTACTGTTTAAGCATTTTATTTGTTCTTTTGCTGTTGATATTTTTCCCCATGCCAATCTTCTGCTGAACCCAGTGGTGGGGACAGTGTTGCCAGATTGGGCAGGTATAGGTGCTTTTTGGCTGGTTTTGAACATATTTTGGAGTGGAAAACGTCAATATCTGGCAACACTGGGTGGGGAAAGCCCTTAAATGCATAATGAATAGTCAGTGAGGGACAATCTTATTTTTTGCAACAGTTATTAAAAACTTATCATTTAGTTTCAATTCAGAAGGTGTTTAGGCTTAGCTGATGAAATATTTTCAAACATGAACTTGCCTTTAAATCTGAAATACAGGTCTATAGGGCTACAGGAACATTGGCAGTCATCTGTAGTTTTCTAGTGTGGGGGCTTTTAAGCCAAAACTTGGTGCTTTTGTTGGCCACAAGCTGAAGGCCTGGCAAGTCAGGGTGTGTAAGAATGTAGATATGGCACAGCAGGCCACTCCAAAAATCCACCAGAATGCAGGAACATCTACTAAGTCCAAAATCCCCCCCCCCCCCCATTGTCCATCTCCAGCTGGACGACCCACAAACAAAACACCAGAATGCAGGGGGACAAGTGAATATCAAACTGAATACAAAATTCCCACTTACTGCATGGTGTGCGGAAAAATTTTGCCGTTGACCCCCCCCCAAAAAAAAAATCTCACTCCAAGGAATTTCAAAAAGTTGGCAGCCCTGCTGAAAAGGGTCGACTGGAGTAACATCACCCAATACAAGGACATTGAGACTAGCTGTAACTTATTTCTAACTAAAATAAAAGAGGTAGTTAACTCCTTTGCTACTAGAGGGACTTATAGGAAAAGGAAAGGCGTCTCACTGCCCTGGATTGACAATAACTGCAGAAACCTAATGAAACAGAGAGATCAGCTATTGAAACAATCACTAAACTCTGGTCTAACAATAGATCAACAGAAATTCACTCATGTAAGAAATAAGGTAACACATCACTTAAGGAAGGCCAAAGCAAACTTTTTTATTAAAATCATTGAAAGTGCAAAAGGAAATGGCAAGAAAGTTTGACAGTACATCTCATCTCATCTCATCTCATTATCTCTAGCCGCTTTATCCTGTTCTACAGGGTCGCAGGCAAGCTGGAGCCTATCCCAGCTGACTACGGGCGAAAGGCAGGGTACACCCTGGACAAGTCACCAGGTCATCACAGGGCTGACACATAGACACAGACAACCATTCACACTCACATTCACACCTACGGTCAATTTAGAGTCACCAGTTAACCTAACCTGCATGTCTTTGGACTGTGGGGGAAACCAGAGCACCCGGAGGAAACCCACGCGGACACGGGGAGAACATGCAAACTCCGCACAGAAAGGCCCACACCGGCCACGGGGCTCGAACCCAGACCTTCTTGCTGTGAGGCCACCCCGTTTGGCAGGACATAAATAAATTAATGGGTAGGCAGAGCAACCAAAATCATAAAGAGCTGGAACTAAAGATTGATGGAATACTGGTAAAGGACCCCTATACCCTAGCCAGTAAGCTGAATGATTTCTTCTTGAACTCAGTCCATGAACTAACAAAATCTTTTAAACCCAAGTTTTTATGTAATTCCACTAATAATGCACAGCCCATTTTTAATTTAGAAAAGATCCCAGAGGCTGAAGTAGTAAAAATCATCAGAGCTCTGAAATGCTCCAAAGCTAAGGATGTGTACGGGCTGGACACAAATTTCTTAAAAACAAATTTACAATCTATGTTAAAACCAATCACACATCTGGTAAACATGTCAATTGTACAAAGTACAGTACCATCAGCTTGGAAAATGGCAACAGTGACACCAATTTTTAAATCCGGCTCTAGATTTGATATGACAAATTATGGGCCCATCAGCATTCTCTCTGTGATCTCAAAAGTAGCAGAAACATGGATAGCTGACTTAATTATTAAATATCTTGACAAAGGCCACACCTGCCTGCATCCTATGCAGTTTGGGTTTCGTGCTTGCCACTCAACAGAGTCAGCAAACTGTTTTTTTATTGAGAGGATAAAAAGGCTGTTAGATAGGAGTTCTTGTGTTGCTGCTGTCTTCCTAGATCTTAAAAAGGCATTTGACATGGTTAGTCACCAAATTCTTCTGTCCAAACTAAGTCATTTTAACTTCTCACCTGCAGCTTTGCAGTGGTTTAAATCATATCTGCAAGATAGGAAACAGTGTGTGAGTGTTCCTGGTGTTAAATCTGCCTACCGTAACTGTCCAGTCAGAATACCACAGGGTTCTATTTTAGGGCCACTACTGTTCTCACTGTACATAAATGATCTGCCGGATGTGTGTCGTACTGTATATTCCCAGATGTATACAGATGATGTGGTTATTGTATGTCATGGTAAAACCACCAAAGAGGCTTCATTAGTCCTGACATCTGTGTTGACCAGGATTCAAGACTGGCTACTTGACTCATGTTTGCTCGTGAACACCAAAAAGACCGTGTGTATGTTTTTTTCCAAGAAATCATTAGAAGCAGTCAGATCCAATGTGTTTTTAGGGAGTGAGGAGCTTGAACTAGTAAAACAGTTTAAGTACCTCGGGGTGACATTGGACCCAACCCTAACATTTAAAACTCACATCAAGAAGGTCTCAAATACCATCAAGTTTAATCTGCAGAATTTTAAACAAATTAGACCTTTCTTAACAGCCGGTGCTGCCAAGGCGTACCTGCATTGTACGATCTTGTCTCACATCAACTACTGATTCTCAAATTGGTCCTTCACAGGTGTCACGACTCTCAGACCAATTGAACAACTTTACAAGAGAGCCCTAAAGGTATTTGATAAAAGAACATATTCGCACCATTATTGCAACATCCTGGAAAAATATAACTTTTTTAGTTTTGATAATTTTAAGCTTTTTAAGCATGTATGTGTGATCTATAAATCCCTACATGGATTGTACCTGGGCGGCACAGTGGTGTAGTGGTTAGCGCTGTCGCCTCACAGCAAGAAGGTCCGGGTTCGAGCCCTGTGGCCGGTGAGGGCCTTTCTGTGCGGAGTTTGCATGTTCTCCCCATGTCCGCGTGGGTTTCCTCCAGGTGCTCCGGTTTCCCCCACAGTCCAAAGACATGCAGGTTAGGTTAACTGGTGACTCTAAATTGACCGTAGGTGTGAATAGGTCTCTGTCTATGTGTCAGCCCTGTGATGACCTGGCGACTTGTCCAGGGTGTACCCCGCCTTTCGCCCGTAGTCAGCTGGGATAGGCTCCAGCTTGCCTGCGACCCTGTAGAACAGGATAAAGCGGCTAGAGATAATGAGATGAGATGAGATGAAATCAAGACTCAGCTGACTTCAATGACTCACATGATGGCAGAGAGAGCCAATGACCCACAGATCACCCTAATGACCCTCTAGGCTGCTAACACCATTCACACTCAGGCTACGTTTACATTACGTCGAATCAGCGGATCATCAGATTAACGTTCTTAAAACGATTCGCGTTGACACTAAAACCGTTAGCCGTGCACACAGCAACACCAATACGCGGATACGCTCGGCTCCGCAGGCATCCTGCGCTCCAAATCACTCCGCCCTGAACAGCGAGTGCCCTCTGGAGGGTGCGCACTCCGGCCCTGCGCAGCTCACAGAGCGCGCGAGTGAAGTGAACAAGCCACGATTCGGGACTGAGCCGCTGTGTGTGAGATCCCAGCGCAGATCACTTATTACTTGCAAGTGGAAGGATGGCAAGCCTAAAGACAATCATAACTACACAATGGGCAGTATTTGCATCAGTATTTGCAGTATTTTCATACTTTTATACTCTTTAATGAAAGGTGATACAAGGCGGAAGTCTGCGCCGTTTTTCAGCAGTCGCGTCACATGACCAACGCCAGCGAATCAGGAAGGTGGATGTCACAGTGACGTTGTCCAATGAGACGCCAGCTAGAGCTCAGCACAGCGTATTCGCGTATTCTCAATGTTTACACAGCACCGGAGCTGATACGATCTAGATTGAATACGTGGACGCTGGCGGATTCCCGTTTCCCCGCTTTTTCAGGGGGGTTAATGTAAACGGACAGTGCGTCCGCGAAGAAAACGAGACAGATACGGTCTAGTGTAAACGTAGCCTGAGAGTGTCAATGACCTATGTGACCTTAACGACTCTCCTTAGGGTTGCTTTTGATCCACTAGAGGATAAATACCTGGATCTTCTCACTAGTCAGACAGAACTGAAGAAGTCTATCGGATGAGAGGTGAAACGTCTTCAAGAATTTCAAGCAAGTCCAGTTGCCTTCTTTAGCATGTATGATTTACGATGACCTGGATGACTGAGAACCTTCACAGACATAATACATCATGTGCTTATCAGGCTTCCTTACTGTAGATCTGAAGTAAGAAATAAACCTTAAGCTAGTTAAAAATATATACAAATATATACCATCAATCCACCAATTTTTATAGAAAAGGCAAATTTGCAGAAATACATAACAATATTACTGTAATTGGTAATGATTTAGCTAATATTATTATACATAAAGGACATGTTTTTGATGGAATAAAAATGTATTCTATTCCCTTCTTGCAGGTTTCATTCATTTAATTTGATAGCATGCAATATTGTTAGCATATCGCTTATCCTACGTGTACTACATCACTCTACCTGATGAAGAATGAGCGTTGAATATGGTTTACCATATTGCATGGTTGTCAAGACAAAATGACATCACACGTTGGAGCTGATGCAAATATTCAATGAGAGAGTTTTCTGCTGTGCATACGCAGAAGCATTTCTTTCTTCACCAGGAAAGAGAGACACTGAACACCCGAAAGGCTACCAAAACTTCATTAGATATTCTTCACACATTCTTGCAAGAGAAAAACATACCAATGAACATAAAAAAACTGGAAAAGAGAGTGTGTAGGTATAATACTACTACTACTACTACTAATAATAATAATAATAATAATAATACGCTGGAGGGACTATGTCTCTCAGCAGGCCTGGGAACGCCTCGGTGTTCTTCCCAAGGAGCTGGCCGAGGTGTCTGGGGAGAGGGAAGTTTGGGCTTCCATGCTCAGACTGCTGCCTCTGCGACCCGGCCCTGGATAAGCGGAAGAAAATGAGATGAGATGAGATGAGATGATAATAATAATAATAATAATAATAATAATAATAATAATAATAATAATAATAATAATTATATTGGCTGGGTTTTTTCATGGTATATTAGATATATTCCATTCAGCTAGCATGATATTTAACTCATCTTCGACTCATTTAATATCATGCTAGATGAATGGAGTATATCTGACATACCGCTCAATGCCAGCCAATATTATTTAATTATTAACATGGCCAAGCCATGCATGAACTTCATGAACTTTAATACACCATAATTACCATTTTACCTGAATTTATTTTTTTCAATATCATATACCAGCATTATCCAATGCTCATTTCATCAGCGATTAAAAGAAAGCCTACAATAATCAATACAAACAATATGTTAATAATGTGTTAGCAGTTGTTAATTGGCAAAGTGCGGAACTGAAGCAGAATCCAGTCCCAACATTTGCACCTGGAAACCAGAGTTCTGGAAATTATCAACATTTACTAAACATGCTGTAATATCATTTTTACTCATTTACATGGACTTACATTTAGTCAAGTAATGAATAACATTAGTCAGTCCAGGTGTGTGTGGGTTTTTTTTTTTTTTTAAACATTTAAACCAAAATCAATTAATACATGTGTTAATTTGCTTTCTTATGTCTTAATAATTCTGGTTTGGGAATGGCAACAAATAA
Organism: Neoarius graeffei; assembly: GCF_027579695.1. Lineage (NCBI taxonomy): Eukaryota > Metazoa > Chordata > Actinopteri > Siluriformes > Ariidae > Neoarius > Neoarius graeffei. Next base: position 70,985,520 of record NC_083575.1, on the reverse strand, counting down.
TGTTACTCAAGGAAACATTAATGTAAAGCATGTATATTAGTATTATTGGACATCATGCTTTTAACAGTCTTCTTTTGATAACATTGCAGTTCAGCTGTAAAAATATCTTTAGTTCTTATAGAAAAATCACATACATTTCACATGTGATCATGTATTTTTCACGAGTAATATGTGAGTACATGCGGAAAACATTTGAAGATGCATTTCATTATGTGATGCCAGGAAACTGTGAAGCCATCATGGGAATAAAACAGTACATCAAAAGTAAAACCACATGCCCAACTTGTGAAAAATTAATGTCATATCAGAAAAGCAAGTGAAAAAAAATAAAACAACAAAGGAAATTCTATTTAGTAAATACATATGAAAATTTGTGTGAAACATAAAAAGCCACACATTTGTAAAATAAATAAATAAATAAATAAATTTTATATATTTCTCATCTCATCTCATTATCTCTAGCCGCTTTATCCTGTTCTACAGGGTCGCAGGCAAGCTGGAGCCTATCCCAGCTGGAGACTATCCAAGCTGACTACGGGCAAAAGGCGGGGTACACCCTGGACAAGTCGCCAGGTCATCACAGGGCTGAAACATAGACACAGACAACCATATATATATATATATATATATATATATATATATATATATATATATATATATATATATACACATACAGTGGTGTTTGAAAGTTTGTGAACCCTTTAGAATTTTCTATATTTCTGCATAAATATGACCTAAAACATCATCAGATTTTCACACAAGTCCTAAAAGTAGATAAAGAGAACCCAGATATATTGTACTTGGTCATTTATTTATTGAGGAAAATGATCCAATATTACATATCTGTGAGTGGCAAAAGTATGTGAACCTTTGCTTTCAGTATCTGGTGTGACCCCCTTGTGCAGCAATAACTGCATCTAAACGTTTCCGGTAACTGTTGATCAGTCCTGCACACTGGCTTGGAGGAATTTTAGCCCATTCCTCCGTACAGAACAGCTTCAACTCTGGGATGTTGGTGGGTTTCCTCACACGAACTGCTGGCTTCAGGTCCTTCCACAACATTTCGATTGGGTTAAGGTCAGGACTTTGACTTGGCCATTCCAAAACATTAACTTTATTCTTCTTTAACCATTCTTTGGTAGAACGACTTATGTGTTTAGGGTCGTTGTCTTGCTGCATGACCCACCTTCTCTTGAGATTCAGTTCATGGACAGATGTCCTGACATTTTCCTTTAGAATTCGCTGGTATAATTCAGAATTCATTGTTCCATCAATGATGGCAAGCCGTCCTGGCCCAGATGCAGCAAAACAGGCCCAAACCATGATACTACCACCACCATGTTTCACAGATGGGATAAGGTTCTTATGCTGGAATGCATTGTTTTCCTTTCTCCAAACATAATGCTTCTCATTTAAACCAAAAAGTTCTATTTTGGTCTCATCCGTCCACAAAACATTTTTTCCAGTAGCCTTCTGGCTTGTCCACGTGATCTTTAGCAAACTGCAGCCGAGCAGCAATGTTCTTTTTGGAGAGCATTGGCTTTCTTCTTGCAACTCTGCCATGCACACCATTGTTGTTCAGTGTTCTCCTGATGGTGGACTCATGAACATTAACATTAGCCAATGTGAGAGAGGCCTTCAGTTGCTTAGAAATTACCTGGGGTCCTTTGTGACCTCGCCGACTATTACACGCCTTGCTCTTGGAGTGATCTTTGTTGACTGGCCACTCCTGGGGAGGGTAACAATGGTCTTGAATTTTCTCCATTTGTACACAATCTGTCTGACTGTGGATTGGTGGAGTGCAAACTCTTTAGAGGTGGTTTTGTAACCTTTTCCAGCCTGATGAGCATCAACGATGCTTTTTCTGAGGTCCTCAGAAATCTCTTTTGTTCATGCCATGATACACTTCCACAGACATGTGTCGTGAAGATCAGACTTTGATAGATCCCTGTTCTTTAAATAAAACAGGGTGCCCACTCACACTTGATTGTCATCCCATTGATTGAAAACTCCTGACTCTAATTTCCCCTTCAAATGAACTGCTAATCCTAGAGGTTCACATACTTTTGCCACTCACAGATATGTAATATTGGATCATTTTCCTCATTAAATAAATGACCAAGTATAATATTTTTGTCTCATTAGTTTAACTGGGTTCTCTTTATCTACTTTTAGGACTTTTGTGAAAATCTGATGATTTTTTAGGTCATATTTATGCAGAAATATAGAAAATTCTAAAGGGTTCACAAACTTTTAAGCACCACTGTGTGTGTATATATATATATATATATATATATATATATATATATATATATATATATATATATATATATATGAATAATCACATTATTATTCATGTGACTTTTCTGTAAGAGAGATTAGACTCATGCAAGCCAACATTAAGATAATCTGAAGTGTCTCCTTATTGTGGCCTCAGGTTATGAGCCCAAACCTTCCCTCCTTTTTTATTTGCTTTGTATCTAAAAAAGGGTTGCATTCAAGAAGCATTGCAATAAAACAATAGCTGAAATGGCATTAGATGGCATCAAATGGCTGGAATGATTAGATTTTCAAGTAGTAAAAATCAAATGATCGCTGTAGCAGTTTTCAGACTTTGGGAAACAGAGGAACGGGAAGCAGGCTTCAGAACAGGTGAGCTCTTTTATTTTTGCACACTTTTCAGTGACCCTTAGGTGCTAAAAGAATGCAACTGGACTTGCTTTTCAGTGACCATACACAAAACAAATACACACATGACGGGGTGTCACAGCTTGTTCTCTCTCTCTCTCTCTCTCTCTCTCTCTCTCTCTCTCTCGTTCCTGACTGTCTGCAAGACACACAGAGACACAGATTAATAGACAGCCAGTAATTTGACAGAGGTGCACCTCATCACATGTTACCTGCTGGCTCAACCTGCCCCCTCACCATTCACAGCCAACGCTTGACCATGCCCCTGCTGCCACATACCCCCACTGCCCGACTCAGGCTGGGGAGCTGTCCAGCCTGCAGCTGACACCCCCCTGGTAGGAGAGGTAATCCATCACCACCATCTGTGCCCCCAGCCCGTGGACCACCTCAAATTTAAAGGGCTGAAGGGCCAGATACCAACGAGTGATCTTCCTGTTGGCATCCTTCATGTGGTGGAGCCACTGGCGCAGGGCATGGTCAGAACAGAGGGTGAATGGGCGTCCTAGCAGGTAGTAGCGGAGAGTGAGGACCACACACTTGATGGCCAGACACTCCTTCTCTCTTGTGCTGTACTTCAACCCTCGCATGGAGAGCTTGCGGCTGATGTACAGCACTGGACGCTCCTCCCCCTCCACCACCTGGGACAAAATGGCCCCCAGCCCTCTGTACGATGCGTTGATCTGTAAAACAAAAGGGAGAGAAAAGTCAGGAGAATGCAGCAATGGGCCCCCACACAAAACTGCCTTTACCTCAGCAAAAGCCCGTTCGCACGACTCCATCCACTGGACCGGATCTGGCACCCCCTTTTTAGTGAGGTAAGTCAGCAGGCTGGTGACATCCAAAAAGTTAGTCACGAACCACCTACAATAGCCAGCCATCCCCAGGAACTGCCTCACCCCCTTTTTGGTCTTAGGTCGCAGGCAGGTCGCAATTGCTGCAGTCTTATCAATTTGGGGACGCATCTGCCCATGACCCAAGTGGAAGCCCAGATACCATACTTCCACCCATCCAACTGCACACTTCTTTCAGTTCACTGTGAGTCCAGCATGCCTCAGTGACCTCAGAACTGCCCTCAGATTTTGTAGGTGCTGCTCCCAATCATTGCTATAAATGATTATATCATCAAAGTAGGCTGCCACATAAGCATTGTGGGGACAGAGAATTTGGTCCATGAGACACTGAAACATTGCTGGACCCCAAACAACCTGAAAAGAAGGGTGACAAATTGGTGCAAGCCAAATGGAGTGGAAAAGGCCGTTTTCTCATGGGATAATGGAGTCAAGGGGATCTGCCAATATCCCTTTGTCAAATCCAGTGTTGAGTAAAAGCGAGCCATGCCTAACTGATCAAGCAGTTAATCAATGCAGGGCATTGGATATGCATCAAATTTAGACACTGTGTTGACTTTTCTATAGTCTACACAGAACCGGACCGACCCGTCAGTCTTGGGAACCAAGCCCACCGGGCTGTTCTAGTCACTGTGCAACTCCTCAATTACTCCTATCTTAAGCATAACTTGAAGTTCATCCTGAACCACATTTTTCTTGTGTTCAGGGAGCTGATATGGGCAGCTGTGCACCACCACCCCTGGGGGAGCCTCAATGTGATGTTCTATAAGGTTAGTGCGACCAGAGAGGGGCAAGAACACATTGGAGAACTCCTCCTGCAACCTAATTACCTGTGCTCTCTGGGATGGTGAGAGGTGGTCCCCACAGGGCACCGGGGTGAATTGGGCCGCACTTTTTGGACTTACCTCCAGTCCCAGCTCCACCCTCTCTGGAACTACCATCGCCAGAGCCACAGGAACCTCCTTTCTCCATGATTTCAGGAGATTGAGGTGGTAAATTTGACGTGTCACCCCTATCTGGCCGTTTGACCTCATAGTCGATCTCCCCAATTCACCATGTGACCTAAAGGGCCCTTGCCACTTGGCGAGCAACTTTGAACTTGAGATGGGCAGTAAAATGAGGACTTTATCTCCCAGTGCAAATTCCCTTAGCCATGCCAGTCTGTTGTACAGGCGAGATTGACATTCTTGGGCCTGTAGCAAATTCTCCTGGGTTATGTGACTCAGTGCATGGAGTTTTGCTGTCAGGTCAAGAATGTACTGAATTTCATTTTTACTTTGAGAAGGCTCCTCCTCCCAATTTTCTTTAATGATGTCTAAGACACCACGGGGCTTGCACCCATACAGCAATTCAAACAGGGAAAACCCGGTGGAGGCTTGTGGGATCTCGTGCACTGCAAACAACAGAGGGTCGAGCCACCTGTCTCAATTTTTAGCATCCCCATGAACGAACTTACGAATCATGTTTTTAAGTGTTTGGTTAAATCATTCGACTAGCCCATCCGTTTGCAGATGATAAACATTAGTATGAATTGATATAATCCCCAATAATTCATATAATTCGCACAGTGTGTGTGACATAAACGTAGTGCCTTGATCAGTCAGGATTTCTTTCAGAATCCCAACTTGGGAGATAATGCAGAAGAGCGCCTCTGCAACACTGCATGCTGAGATATTGCGGAGAGGCACTGCTTTCGGGTATCGCATTGCATAATCCACAACAACTAATACAAAGCAATACCCACATGCAGATCGATCTAATGGGCCGATGAGATCCATGCCAATTCTTTCGAAGGGGATCTCCATCAGTGGCAATGGGTGCAATGGCACTTTTGGTGTGGCTGCTGGATTTACCAGCTGGCATTCGTGACATGCTGCACACCATCTGTGGACATTGGCACGAATCCCTGGCCAATAGAAACGGCCCATGAGATGATTTAGTGTTTTATCCTGCCCCAAATGCCCAGCCATAGGATTATGATGAGCCACATGGAATAAAAGTTCCCTGCGGCACTTTGGGACCAACAACTGTGTTATCTCTTCTTTAGTTTGAGTGTCCTGCATCACTCGATACAGCCTATCCTTAATAATAGAAAAGTACAGGCAGGAAAGCGCAATGTTAGACTGGAGGATTTGGCCATCAGTTACTTCCACTTGGTCAAAGGCATGTCTCAGAGACTCATCACACACCTGCTCCAATGGGAAGTCCCCTAAGGGATTCCCCAGAGAGGGAGAAGAGCTCTCCCCACTTTCTGTGTCATCATGACGTGGAGCTGATGTGTATGTGCCTGAGACCACCTCCCAAGCCAATGTTGTGGGGGGATCTCCTCATGATGTACTACTGCAGGACTCACCCACTACTATTTGTTTCATTAATGTTTTAAACCCTAGCTAATCGGTTCCCAGGATCAGTGGGTGAGTAAGACTTGAACTAACCGCGGTCTCTACGCTGTGGTTTTCTCCCCAGAAGTGGATCGTGATGGGCATCAGCGGATATTTGTGTATATCACTGTGCACACACTTAACCTTCATTAAACATGCATTTCCCAGTGCCCTGCATTGAGTCAGGCTTTGATGTATGGAAGTCTGCTTACAACCTGAATCCACCAAAGCCTGAAGTGTACCCCCTTGAATACTCACAGTTATCCTGTACGCCCCCTGCTTGATCAGGGGAAGCCTGAGGTGCATCGGGAATGTGAATCAGTAGCCCTGCCTCTTTGCAGAAGCGCTGATTCCCTGCCTTCCCTCCTCATCTATAGACCTGTCCGGGCTCATTCATGGTTCTGGTGGGCATGGATGAGTTCATCTGTGGAGAGAGAGAAGGGGTTAATGGTGGCACAGTCACAGAAGGAGAAGGGAGAGTGGAAACATGAGGATAAACATGGGTGGGGGGAGTGGGTTTCAGGGGAGTTGGCCCCCATTTCTGCGGGGTTGGGATAGGCGAGGGGCAGAGAGAGGGGGAAGGAGAAAGTGAAATTGGTTGAGAGGCAGAGGGAGTTGTAACAGAGCCTGCTTCCGGATACACCATCAGATGATCCTCAGCCAGTTGGATTGCCTCCTCCAGTGACATTGTTTGGTGACACCGGGCCCACACTGACGTCCTGCTCACCAGCTGAGCAACGAACTGCTCCAGTGTCATTTGCTCAATGATCCCGCAAGCTGGGCATCCCCCAACAGGAGCAGCAGTAGGTGAGCCACCCACTGTGAAGTTAGCCACAAGCTCGCCTCTGCGACATGCTCAGACAGCTCGATGAAGGCACTGGGGTTGTCCTGCGGCCCCATCTTCACCAGCTGGACGGCCATGCTGGCTGCAGGAATGACGGCTGGAGCACCTGCAGACTGGATTCAGCTCTGGATCACCTGTTGATCCTCTGCCTGGGCTTCAAGCAGAGCCCAGAAGCGCTGGCCCAGGTCGACGGACAGCGCGATGAGGGCGTACTGTTGGCACTGGAGGTTGTCGGCAAGCGTTTGGAGGAGTTCTTGGGCTGGTTCAGATCCCAGGGCATCGTTCATTCCTCAGTCCCAGGTTTCGGCACCAGTCTAACAGTTCTCAGACTTTGGGAAACCGAGGAACGGGAAGTAGGCTTCAGAACAGGTGAGGTCTTTTATTTTTGCACACTTTTCAGTGACTATACACAAAGCAAATACACATGCAACGGGGTGTCACAGCTCTCTCTCTTTCGTTCCTGACTGTCTGCAAGACACACAGAGACACAGATTAATAGACAGCCAGTAATTTGACACAGGCACACCTCATCACATGTTACCTGCTGGTTCAACCTGCCCCCTTGCCGTTCACAGCCGACGCTTGACCACGGCCCTGCTGCCACAATCGCCTTCTCTACTTTGAGCTGGAGTCTGAAATCAAGAAATGTACAGGCTGGTAGTACGTAATGCCTCACAGCTGCTGTGGCTGTGAATTCTGCTTACAATGAGAGAACTGCAAACATGGTTTCTAGTGGCTCAATAGTAGCGGCTCAGAGATAAATGAAAAGGCTTCATTCCGTTTGTAAACTGCATTTTTGCTCACAAAGCATTCTATGAAAAAGCCAGAGAAGTTGTTCTTTCATAAATCATCCGACTGCAGATGCCTGTTCAAGATTTTATATGTATGAATGAATGTTGAATTAACTCATTTACAGAGTGAATAGGCCACTGTCTGCTGAGTCACATTTGTTATGCTCCTACTTTGCACTTTGCAAGCAAGTTGTGTTTCTCTCACAGTGCAGAACTGTCTCTCAATTCCTATTTCTGTGACTCTTCCAACAATTATTTTGGAACAAAAGTAAGCAAATCCTAGTGATGTCATTTTGACACATTCCTAAATTATAATGGGGCACATTCTGGGAAAAAAGATGTTAATACTTAACCATGACCATTATTTATTGCTGTTTGTACAGAACTCAGAGGCTGTATATGTTTCAGTATTTCCTGATGTGGTTAGTGGCTTAGTGCATGTAGAACCCCAATTCCAAAACAAGTTGGGATCCTGGGTAAATAAAATAAATAAAAACAGATTGTAAATAAAAACAGAATGTGATAATTTGCAAATCATGGAAACCCTATATTTCATTGAAAATAGTACAGAGACAACATATCAAATATTGAAACTGGGAAATTTTATTTATTTTTTTAAAATACAGTATATACTCATTTTGAATTTGATGTCAGCAACACATTTCAAAAAAGTTGGGACAGGGGTATGTTTACCATTGTGTTGCTTCGCCTCTTCTTTTAACAACACTCTGTAAACATTTGGGAACTGAAGAGACCAGTTGCTGTAATTTTGAAAGAGAAATGTTGTCCCATTCTTGCCTGATGTACAATTTAATTTGCTCAACAGTTCAGAGTCTCCTTTGTTGTATTTTGTGCTTCATAATGTGCCAAATGTTTTAAATGGGAGACAGGTCTGGATGGCAGGCAGGCCAGTTTAGCACCCAGACTCTTTTACTACAGAGCCATGCAGTTTTAATATGTGCAAAAAGCAGTTTGGCATTGTCTTGCTGAAAGAAAGAAGGCCTTTCTGAAAAAGATTTTGTCTGGATGGCAGCATATTGCTCTGAAACGTGTATATATCATTCAGCATTAATGATGCCTTCCCAGATGTACAAGCTAATCACGTCATGTGCACTAATGCACCCTCATACCATCACAGATGCTGGCTTCCTTTTCAAGATGGCGGTGCGCACATATGCAGCAGCTCTTCACTCTCCGGTCCGGTGCTTCTTTTGTATGTTTTTGTTTGTTTGTCTGCTTGTTAATGTAAAGTTTAGTCAAGCAAATCCCATCTATAGTCAACTGGATATTTTGAACATTGGACATCGATGCAATCAAACAGTTACAAATGATTTTCTGCGGACACACAACATACCGGAGGAGATAGCCAGAACACCGGGCTCTACGTGGATTGTTATTGGCTCCGGCAAGTGTCGAAGGCAGCACAGACACAGGAAACAGAAGCATGGATGCCGGCTGGGTCTACTTGCTAGGCTAAAGAAACAACCACACAAACCACCTCTTCCATCACCAACAAAATGGACGAGTTACATCTACAAAGTTCCACAAACAACCTCATAAAAGACTGCTGCATTCTACTAATAACAGAAACAGAGACATGGCTAAACCTGCACATTCTCGATGCTGCTACAGAGCTAGCAGAATGCACAATGTTTCGCTGAGACAGAAACAAAGACTCCGGTAAAAACAAAGGTGGCGGGCTCTGCATTTACGTATACAGCAACTGGTGCACCAACAACATCATCGTAGGAAGGTACTATTCTCCCGATCTGGAGTTCCTGATGATTAAGTGCAGGCCCTTCTACCTTCCAAGAGAGTTTACCGCTGTAAACGTCACAGCTGTTTACATTCCACCGGATGCTAGCACAGCACAAGGTTACCTGCTAAATGCCATCAACTCCCAACTGGATACCAACCCCGAGGCTGTACACATCATAGCAGGGGACTTCAACCACATGGATTTAAAAGCAGTTCTCCCGAAATTCCATCAACACATCAGGTGTGCAACCGGGGAGAAAACACTTTGGACAAAGCCTACTCAGACATCAAGAATGGATACAAGACCATATCACTACCTCACTTAAGACAGTCAGACCACCTATCCATACTCCTAACCCCTGCACACACACCCCCCAGGAAGAGAGCTCCCCCCACCACCAAAATTGTCAAAACATGGCTTGAAGGAGCAATCTCACAGCTCCAGGACTACTTTGAAAGAACGAACTGGGACATTTTTGAGGATCAGGACCTAGAAGAGTACACATCAGCAGTGCTCTGTTACATCAACAACTGTGTCACTGTTGACAAACGTATCTGGATACACTCTAACCAGAAACCCTGGGTGACAAAGGAGGTCAGAACGCTCCTGAAGGCTCGCAATGCTGAATTTAAATCATAGGCAAAGCCCTATACAGCACAGCCAGAGCCAACCTCAAGAGAACCATCAAAGGTGCAAAAGCTGAGTATGGAAAAAAAAAAACTAAGGACCATTTTGCCCACGACCCACGGAGACTATGGCAGGGGATCCAGCACATCACCAATTACAAAAACAGCAATCACAGGACTGTTGAGGTGAATGCCATATTAGCAGAGGAGCTTAACTGCTTCTTTGCCCGCTTTGAAGTAAGAACGGCAGAGGCAGTAGACATTACAACCACTCCCACCTACAGCAGCCACATGCTCTGTGTACAGGAGCACAAAGTGAGGCATGTGCTCAGGGCTGTCAAACCCAGGAAGGCTGCAGGACCAGATGGAGTGACAGGAAGAGTACTGAGAGAATGCGCAGACCAGCTCTCAGCAGTCTTCACAAACATCTTCAACCTATCCCTGTCCAAGGCCACCATCCTGGCCTGCCTAAAATCAGCAATGATTATTCCAGTACCAAAGAAACCAGTCATCAGTGCCCTCAATGACTACTGCCCAGTGGCACTCACCCCGATCATCATGAAGTGCTTTGAGAAGCTGGTCCAGAAGCACATCAAAACCAACCTCCCAGCCACCTTTGACCCACACCAGTTCGCCTACAGATCAAACAGGTCTACTGAGGACGTGATAACCACTGCCCTACACACTGCACTTTGCCACCTCAAACAGCAGGACAGCTACGTGAGGATGCTCTTCGTAGACTACAGCTCTGCATTCAATACAGTCACCCCAGATGGACTGATTCCCAAACTGTCTAACCTAGGAGTCTATCAAACCATCTGCCACTGGATCAAGGACTTCCTCACCAACCACTCCCAGATGGTAAGACTAGGCCCCCACACCTCATCCACCCTCATACTCAGCACTGGAACCCCACAGAGCTGTGTGCTGAGCCCCCTCCTGTATGCCCTTTACACCCACAACTGCACTCCCACCCACCCTACCAACATCATCATCAAGTTTGCAGATGACACAACTGTGGTTGGACTTATCTCAAGAGATGATGAGATAGCCTACAGGGAAGACATCCAGAAATTGACAAGGTGGTGTGAAGAAAACAACCTAGCCCTGAACCCATTAAAAACAAAAGAACTCATAATAGACTTCCAAAAACACAACAAGGACTACACTCCATTGCTAATCAGTGGGGTCAGAGTGGAAAGAGTGCCCACTTTCAAGTTCCTGGGCACACACATTGCAGGGGACCTCACCTGGACCACAAACTCCACAGTGGCAGTGAAAAAGGCACAGCAGTGACTGTACTTCCTGAGGATCCTCAAGAAGAACAACCTCCACGAGCAGCTGCTAGTGACCTTCTACGTGGTACACCAGCAGCTCTGTGGCAAACAATAAAACCCTTCAAAGAGTAATCAACTCTGCACAGAAGATCATTGGCTGACCACTGCCCTCTCTAGAACAACTTTACACCACCCGTTGCCTCAGCAGAGTCACCAACATCTTAAAAGACCCTTCCCACCCTGGACATCAGCTTCTTGAACCACTGCCCTCTGGTAGATGGTTCAGGTCCATTGCATCACAGACAAATAGACTAAAGAACAGCTTTTACCCGATTGTCATACGTAAACTGAACAAAGTCAGTCACCTACACAGATGCCAGTGGTATGGACAGAAACAGGACTGAACTGTAACACAAACTGTCTACACCTCTACATGCCTACCTCTTACCTAAAGAGTATATGTTTTTACAACCACATGCACCTTATTCTCAATAACATATATTTATTTATTTATATTGCTCCTGTTCAACTGCACTCGGTCAACATGGGCAAATGTGCAATTATCACACCTAATTGTGTAGTACATTCATTTATCACTGTGCAATAACCCACTGACTGATCATCATGCTGCATCATAGGTCACACCCTATGTACGGTACATAGAACTACATATTTTTAAGCAGTTCTTGTATAGATATGTTTATCTTTTTTAAAATTGACTTATCTATCTTGTATAGATTTGTTTATCTTTTTGCTTGAACGTTTATCTTGTATAGATCTGACTTTTTTCCCCTTAATACTAAGTGTTTGTATGAATACACCGACTGGATTGTGTGCTTCAGTTTCACTGTCCTGTATGGTGCAGTGACAATAAAGGAATCTTGAATCTTTTGAACTGTGCACTGATAACAAGCCAGATGGTCTCCTCTCCTCTTTAGTCTGGAGGACATGGTGTCCATGATTTCTAAAAAGAATTTCTACTTTTGATTCGACAGACCTTGGGACAATTTGCCATTTCACCTCAGTACATTGTAAAAGAGCTCAGGTCCAGAGAAGGTAGTGGTGTTTCTAGATATTGTTTATATTTGGTTTTAACTTGCATTTGTGGATGCAGTAATGAACTGTTTTCACAGACAATGGTTTTCTGAAGTGTTCCTGAGCCCATACAGTGATTTCCACTACAGACACGTGTCTGCTTTTAATGCAGTGTCTCCTGAAGACCTGGAGATCACAGGCATCCAATGTCAGTTTTCAGCCTTGCCTCTTGCATACAGAGATTTCTCCAGATTCTCTGAATCTTTTAATGATATTATGTACCATAAACGATGTGATCCCCAAATTCTTTGGAATTTTACATTGAGGAACATTATTCTTAAATTGTTGCACTGTTTGCCCCTGCAGTCTTTCACAGAGCAGTGAAGCCCTCCCCATCTTTACTTCTGAGAGACGACTCTCTCTGGGATGCTCTTTTTAGACCCAATCATGTTACTAACCTGTTTCCAGTTAACCAAATTAGGTTTTTTGTTGTTGATTTTTTTTAGCATTACACAACTTTTTCAGTCTTTTGTTGCCCCATCCCAACTTTTCTGAAATGTGTTGCTGACAGCAAATTCAAAATGAGCATATATTTTTCAAAAAAACAAAAATTCTCAGTATCAACATTTGATATGCTGTCTTTGTGCTATTTTCAATGAAATATAGGGTTTCCATGATTTGCAAATCTTCACATTCCGTTTTTGTTTATGCTTTACACAGTGTCCCAACTTTTTTGGAATTGGGGTTGTATTAATTCATCATTATGAAAGCATTAATTAAGTATTAATACTGAATATGCATTTTTGTGGACCTTATAGTTGTGTTAAAGGAAAATGTGCATTTTGAACCTGTATAACAAGGTAACCATGTAGAAATCACCACAATCTTGTATTAAAGTCCAAATTTTTCTACATTAAATAAATTAAGTGCAAGTTATCCATCCATCCATCCATCCATCCATTATCTGTAGCCGCTTATCCTGTACAGGGTAGCAGGCAAACTGGAGCCTATCCCAGCTGACTATGGGCGAGAGGCGGGGTACACCCTGGACAAGTTGCCAGGTCATTGCAGGGCTGATACATAGAGACAAACAACCATTCATGCGCACATTCACACCTACGGTCAATTTAGAGCCAGGAAGGTGGTTACACAAATTTAAAATTACTAGACAACAACAAAAGGCTCAGAAATAGCTATAGTTTTACCCTCATCAATTATTTTCAGAATTTAGAAGATATGTATGAATAAGTAAATTAGAAATGCTGACTCATCCTTTGTTCAATACTAACTCATATTCATTTATATATATATTAACTCAAAAGTATTTAAATATCAAAACACATTTTACAAAGCTTAAAGATAGACGGCCTTTCGATTTCATAAAATCGGTGAAATTTAGTTTCCTCTGAAATTTGGTCATTGTGATATATGTTTATTTTTGCAATATCTCAAAAAACAAACAAACAAAAAGGTCATTCTGTGGCTGGGAAGTTATTTAATTTGAGGGGATTCCCTAGCAAATAATGTGCATGAAATCGCTCGCTTCATGCAGTCAAGCAAGAGGAAGTCCATGTGTGCATGTGCAGGTTAACTTTCTTCCTTTCTTTTCCTTCTTCTTTTGGGTTGTATGGCAGCTGGCATCCAGTGTTGCATTACTGCCATCTACAGGTTTACCTTGATCATGCACTGACAGTTCCATCATTCTGTCGAAACAAACAGCTGATCACACCGAGGTTCTCGCTGACCACCAATATTTATTAGTTTGGTCCTGCATTTCCTTTCCTTCGCAACATAACATCTTTTCTTCTCACTTTCCGTTACTGTAGTCTGTCTTTCATGTTTCATTCGCATCCTCCATTTTTCTCTCCTGTTTCAAATTTGTATCCCACAATGCCTTGTGCGAATGGGGAAAGCCCACCATGTGATGCATGATGTAGTATCTTGAATTGGGTCATGGTGAAGCAAGAAAAAATAGTGGAGAATTTCAGGCCACGTGGCCCTAAATTCATTAATTGTTCTATTTAAAAAATAATAATAATCATAAAATTGGAAGTCTGTGATTCAAATTCAGTAGCTTTCAGTCCACTAAACAAAAATAATTGGGTGCTGGGGAAAATTCTTTTTATGACCTACACTTGAAAAATCTGAAAGGCAGCATACCTTTAATGTGACTCCAGTTGTATGCTAAAGTCAAACGCTTTGCGCTTATCCATTTATGTTTATTCATTTGTCAAACTTTTTCATCCAAAGCAACTTACAAGTGGTGAATACTTATCACCCAAATATTTCCAACTACTTTCTAAATATGTCCTAGCTTCCATTCTGTCTTTATTTTAAATTAGTCTACAATTCTAAACCCACAATATATAGAAGCTTAAACTAGAACTAAAAAAAAGAAAAAAAGAAAAAAATGGACCAAAATGCAATGTATAACCATGATAACAGTGAGGTACAGTACCAGTCAAAAGTTTGTACACCCCTACTAATTCATAGGTTTTTCTGTATTGTGACTATTTTCTACATTGTAGAACAACACTAAAGACATCAGAACTAGGAAATAACATATAGACCATATATTGATTCATGTGGTAAACAAAATAGTGCTAAAAAACAAAAAAAGTTTCATATTTTTGACTCTTCAATGTAGCCAGCATTTACCTTGACGCTTTGCTCTCTATTGGCATTATCTTAGTCACCTTCATGAGATAGTCACCTGGAATGCTTTTCAGTTAACAGGTGTGCCTCATCAAAAGTTAATTGGTGCAATTTCTTGTCTTCTTAATGTGTTTGAGCTCAAACAGTAAATAGTAAATAATAAAAAATACAGTAAACACCCCATTCCACAACTGTAGCAATTCATATTATGCCGAAAACTCTTCAACTGAGTAAAGAGAAATTACATCCATCATTACTTTAAGACATTGAATGAGAAACTGGATCCAAACTTTTGACTGGTGCTGTCTGAAAATTTAAGTTTCCCAAACAATAACGCAATAAACTTCAACTTAAAAAAAGTGGAAAAAAACAAACAAACTAAAGACAGGGAACTTGTCCAGCACTGATCTCTCCTTAAAAAAAGGCAGTAGTTTAAACCAACAGTAAAATCTCAGATAATAGTCCAATATTATATTACTATACAAGGTCAACTTGTTATTATATCCTGCTAAATCTTACAAAAAATACACTTTCAGTGATTTTTTTTTTTTTTTTAGAGATTTTGGTAACACCTTACATTTAGGGTCACATATTCGTATTTTAATCAGGTGTTCATAAAACCATGATTACTCATGTAATTGATATATTATTTCAACTATTGATTAAGCATTAGGCTTTATGATAGAGTAATGATTTAACGATGAGTAACTGAGTATATTTGAACATGATAGTTGTTTGTGGGTACATAACCTGCAATAATCTGTAATAATGGTAATTATAGAACCAAAGAACTAGTACCTGATAAGTACGTTTCTGTACATAACACAGAAACCTCACAGTGCTTGTGTATTAATCCCAATAAGTAAAATTCATGCCCAGTTCAATCAATTATTCCCTTTATCCTGTTATGATGGCAGTGGATCAGGAGTCTATCCCGGGAACCCTGGATCCAAGGCTGGAATACACCCTGAATGTGGTGCAGGTTCATCTTCACAGATCTGTTCATTACACAAATGATCTGTAGCAGAGGTGGGTAGTAATGCGCTACATTTACTCCGTTACATTTACTTGAGTAACTTTTTGGATGAATTGTACTTGTAAGAGTAGTTTTAATGCAGCATACTTTTTACTTTTACTTGAGTATATTTGTGAAGAAGAAACGATACTTTTACTCCGTTACATTGGGCTATATTCTGCTCATTACTTGCTACTTTATTTTTATTGATCCGTGCAATGCGTGGTCTGTTTGTTTATGTTTTGTCGAGACTTCCAGCAGAGGCTCTGTCACATGACAGCATCTCACCGATCAAATGTAGCAGCCAGAGCCATAGTGGGAGGAGCTATGGTTTAACTCCGTTTCGCCAATCAAACAGAGCCAAGCCGCCGCGCGCGCCTGCACACAAAATTCCCACGGCAAGAGCAGTCCAGGTGGAAAAGAGCATGGAAGCAGAAGAAAAATGGCAGAGACAACGGCCAGCGTTTCTCATCAAGCTGAAGAGACACACCCCTGGCCACACATACAAACCATGTTCACTCTACAAACAACAAAAAATAATAGTTATGTTATGCAGTGTCACATGTGTCTCCCCAAACCAGTGGACGTTTCAGCTTATAAAAACTCAACGTCGAATTTGAGGAAGCACATTATGGTAAGTAGGCTGTGTGCTTTTGGCTGTCTTCGTAGGCAGACGTTAGCCCTGTTGTAACATCATAAATAATTGTAAAATACATTGCTTTGTGGAAATGTATTGACGCACTGCGGCCTCAGACGGCAAGATAACACACACACACACACACACACCAGAGAACCAATTAATAAAACTACAAAAAATCTTCCTAACAATCACTTTTTATTGATGTGAAACCAAAAAATGCTCATGAAAATAAGGTTGCTCGCCTAATGTCAGCTCCTCAATAGCGTTACAGTTGTACACGGCTCTGGTCAAAAACTGGGAATGGAAGACTGGTGAAAACTTACTAAATAACAAAACGCGTAACATGTCGTATGTGAAATCTCCATTTTTCAAGCTACTGTATTTGTTGTGGATTAGAGGGATTTGTGAAGACTTTAGGTGTTTTTTTTTTCTGTGAGACTTGTTTTATTATTTGTCTACAAGTGCTTGTACACAAAAGGAAGGGCATTAGCTTGTTAGCTTCACCGCTTGCTAGCAATCCCCACCACCACCCAGCCAAGCTGGGCACTGGCAGCTAGTTAGCAACCTTTTTGCTGGTTACTTCCACTTGCTAACTCCTCTGCGAGATGGAGCCAGTAAACAACTTTTTGGGAGATGAAAGGATTAACATCGTTGATCGCATCTTACAGGATTATTTCCAGTCTTTTTCGTACGAGGAGATATTACATGCGATGTTCAGCTGCTGTTAAAGCTGAACAGTCACTTCACGGAGTGAACATGCACACGCGCGCGCACACACTGCCTTGAGCTTCTTGTTGTTATTGTTAATACACAGAACTACACACACACAGTTTATATGTGTGAAATATATATGAAATCTCTGCCTGTTATGACATCCTGATCAATAAACAAAAGTTACTCAGCAGTTACTCAGTACTTGAGTAGTTTTTTCACTTAATACTTTTTACTCTTACTCAAGTAATTAATTGGACGACTACTTTTTACTTTTACTTGAGTAATATTATTCTAAAGTAACAATACTCTTACTTGAGTACAATTTTTGGCTACTCTACCCACCTCTGATCTGTAGCTACATTTTTGTTTCACTGTGCAGCCCTGCAGGAAATACAGCCCAGTTGTCTTACTACATTCAGTGAGCTATTTGATTATGTGAGCTATAGATCATTAGCTTAATTAACAGAATAATTAGCATCATAAAAGGGGATTGTGTTGTTCAGTTCCTGTTATGTCTTTATATGAGCAAGCCTATTTATCAATTCATTTGCACTGTAGTGATAAAAGTAATTATCTGTTAACGATGTACTCAGTGAATCATTGCTAAATACTTTTTTATTACTAGTATTTAGTCACTAATATCCATCCATTATCCATGACCGCTTATTCTGTGCATGGTCGTGGGCAAGCTGGAGCCTATCCCAGCTGACTATGGGTGAGAGGCGGGGTACACCCTGGACAAGTCACTAAATCATCGCAGGACTAACACTTAGAGACAAACAACCATTCACACCTACGGTCAATTTAGAGCCACCAATTAGCCTAACCTGCATGTCTTTGGACTGTGGGAGGAAACCAGAGCACCCAGAGGAAACCCACGTAGACACAGGGAGAACATGCAAACTCCACACAGAAAGGCCCTTGTCAGCTGCTGGGCTCGAACCCAGAACCTTCTTGTGAGGTGACAGTGCTAACCAATTCACCACTAGTCCCTAATACATAACAAATATTTGACATACATTTGCTGTGGTTGGATGAATCGGTTACATATGAACTGTATAATAAATTATAAATCATGCACATCAGTATTCATGGAAAAATAGCAATGTGTGTGTGTGTGTTTTAATCAAATCCCTTTAACCTAAACGAGTTTATATTTGCATTGGTGCTGAATTGTCCATTTAATTACCTACTCTTGAATCATTTTCTGAGAACATTTAAATGTAACTGCAGGAACATTTCTCTGTCTTTAAATGTGTATGTGTGTATTTTGTCATACTTTTGTAGTATTCGATGGCCCGTGTTGCTCAAGGTTACTATTAACCTTATCATTCATCATTATTGTGTATCACTACAATAATTGCAAATTTTCATTCACCGCTTTACAGTATGCTTATAGCCCTTCTGACGACCAGCACTTTTCCCAGCCTCTGTGTTTTTCCATGACTCCCTCTCTCTCTTTGCTTGACAAATGTCTTGCACTTGTTTCTGGTCAGCTGGTGGAAAAATAATGCTGTTGCATTTGTATCATTGTCAGCTTATTTAACAAATCTGTGCTTTATACTCTGTATATACTCTAAGAGTATGTAAGAGGCTTTGGTTAGAAATTGAATGCAAGTAAATTCATTATAATTTGAAATATTTCTAGAAACCTGAAAAGAAAGGATTCTTTAAACAACACTACATGTATAAAAGGAGGCAAAAGAAGAAAAGCGTGTCCTTGGATGAGTCAGAGTGCGAGTTGCTGTGTCAGATACAGTGAAATTGGCAATTTTCTACAAATGTACTAGAAAAATTATACATCACTACAGAGTGAACAGAAATTTCTGAAAACTTTCAAGGTAAAATGGAACTTTTTGTTATCAACCCACCTACCTATCTAAATAAATATACACAGATCAGCCATAACATTAAAACCACTGACAGGTGAAGTGAATAACATTATGATGATGATGATGATGATGATGATAGTTTATTTCAAACATGTAAACAAATAATGAATAAATAAGCAGATAACAAGAAAAGCAAAACAGCATTTGCAACAAGAACACATAAAAAAGCCACTAAATTAGAAAAATAAACCTTAAATAATATAGGTAATAATAATATATCAAAACAAAAGAAAACAAGACAAAAATACAAACAAGGACGCACTAAGCAGTTTTGAGTTTACATGTCCGAAAAGGAGTGGGCTGAAGTAAAAACTTACTTAATCCCACCCCTCTACTTTAGTCATTATAAATTATTGAGCTTCCTTTTATATATATATATATATATATATATATATATATATATATATATATATATAAATAATATATACACACACACACACCGGTACATCTCATCTCATTATCTCTAGCCGCTTTATCCTGTTCTACAGGGTCGCAGGCAAGCTGGAGCCTATCCCAGCTGACTACGGGCGAAAGGCGGGGTACACCCTGGACAAGTTGCCAGGTCATCACAGGGCTGACACATAGACACAGACAACCATTCACACTCACATTCACACCTACGCTCAATTTAGAGTCACCAGTTAACCTAACCTGCATGTCTTTGGACTGTGGGGGAAACCGGAGCACCCAGAGGAAACCCACGCGGACACGGGGAGAACATGCAAACTCCGCACAGAAAGGCCCTCGCCGGCCACGGGGCTTGAACCCGGACCTTCTTGCTGTGAGGCGACGGTGCTAACCACTACACCACCGTGCCGCCCTGACTATATCATATAATTAATTAATTATATGTGTATATCCATATGTCTACACACAAGTTTACTACAAGTACCACGCTCACAATGGAGAACAAAATAAAAACAAAACAAATAGACAAAGACTCAAAAAAGAAAAAAAAATAAAATTTACACAATAAACAGCCAGTTATGATTAATCCCCTTCATCCTTATACCTTGTGAAAATAAAAATTTTGTACATCTTTTTAAACAGCTTCATGTCTGGACATCCCTTGAGGTCCTCATTTAAACTGTTCCACCGCTTCACCCCACACACAGAAATACAAAAACTTTTCTTGGTTGTGCACACCCTATAATTTTTAAATTTAAATAAACCCCTTAAATTATAACTCCCTTCTCTTTCAGTGAACAGTTTTTGAATATTATGTGGTAGTTGATTATTGTTTGCTTTGAATAATATGTGTGCTGTTTGATAGTCCACCAGATCTGCAAATTTCAGCATTTCTGACTGTAAGAATAATCTATGTGTATGATCCCGATAACCAGCCTTGTGTATAATCCTTATTGCTCTTTTTTGGAGAATGAATAATGAATGTATTGTATTTTTGTAATTATTGCCCCATACCTCGGCACAGTAACTTAAATAAGGTGAAACCAGGGAACAGTAAAGAATCCGGAGTGAATTGTGATCTAGAAACTGTTTAACTTTGTTTAATATTGCAATACTTCTTGATACTTTAGATTGTATGTTTTTTATATGTGGTTTCCAGTTGAGTTTTTCATCAATAGTTGTTCCAAGAAATTTGATTTCCTTAACTATTTCTATAATAACCCCATCTATTTGAATATTTATTTGTGTGTTTGTTTTGTTGTTACCGAATAATATTACTTTGGATTTATTCAAGTTTAATGATAATTTGTTACTGTTGAACCATGTTATTAATTTACTTATTTCTGTTGTAATCTCCTGCAAAGTTCCATTAAATTATCACCAGAAAAGAGGATATGTGTATCGTCCGCAAACAAGACAAGCTTCATTACTTTAGATACACTACATATGTCGTTGATATATAGTATAAAAAACTTTGGTCCTAACACTGTCCCCTGGGGAACACCACAAGTTATGTCCAAACATGAGGAAGAGCAATCTCCCAGCTTCACAAACTGTCTCCTGTTACTTAAATAGCTTTTAACCCAGTTTAAAACTATACCCGTGATGCCATATTGTTCCAGTTTTTTTATTAATATGTCATGATTTATTGTATCAAATGCTTTCTTTAAATCAATGAATAGTCCAACTGCATGTTTTTTCTGCTCTATGGAATTGGTGATTTCTTCAACTAATTCTATTAAAGCCAGTGATGTTGATCTATGTGCTCTAAATCCATATTGACTGTCACTAAGTAGTTTATGTTTGTCAATAAATTTATCCAATCGGTTATTGAAAAGTTTTTCGAGAATTTTGGAGAATAGGGGTCAGTGGCGTGCACAGACATTTTGGGGGGCAAGTGCTCTGGGGGGAAAAAGGGCACTTTTTTGCGCACGTGGAACACCTTATTATAAAAGTCTGAGATTTAATCCTCCTCTTGTGTTCATAATCATATCAAAGTTTTGGGTATTTTTCTGTAGTTCCATCTTTAAAAAGTCTGATAAAGTCTGAAAGTCTGATTTTCCCGTCACTGACTTGAGTCTCAAGACTGTGTTTATTCACAGATTTCCGTGAGATCATCTTAAAATTTGTAACGAAATATACACACTCAATGGGCTCAACGGAGCTCTCCTTTATTTGCATAACGGTGTGCATACTAGCATAACGTGATATTCTTAATCATGTTATAAAAACAGGTCGGAATTGATGGAGAGTGGGGTTGCCTCAATGGTTTAGGCTACATTTAAAATGTTGTTCAGTTTGTTTCTCCATATGGAAAAGGAGCAAATAAGCTGGCAAAGGCTGCCATGTGCAGTTGTTTCTGTATGCAACGGGCTACTTCACGACAAAATAATTACAGCTTGGGCTTAGAGGGCAAACAATACATTTTCACTCGATTCATGTGTTACCTGGCTGGTGGGGCAGGGGAAGAGCTGACTGACTGCCCGATGTGTTGTCTGCGCTACGACAAGGCCGTGGCTTCCAGGACGCTATGCTGCTGCAACCTCACATTGAATGCACTGCACGCTTGTTCACGTGACAGAGCAAGAGAGACAGAGGTCCGGTGTGTGCACGGAGGGGGCACACATCGGGACATTATTTTCACACACGCTTTTAATGCCGCGGCTTTTCTAAAAGATCATGTCGACATTGGCCTCAGTAAACTGTAAAAAAAAAAATTCAAAAGGGCACTTTTTTGGACAGAGGGCAGAAGGGCAGGTGCTTGAGCACCACCTCGTGTCTATCTGTGCACGCCACTGATAGGGGTGTAGGGGGCTCTGGGTAGGGGTTTGTACCTTGGTACCTCGGGTTTGCACACCGTACCATGGTTCACACCATGGGCTTGCACATCGTACCTTGGTCTGCACCTTTGGCTGCCTGTCTGCTGCACCCGACTGACCAACAGTAGGGTGGAAAGGCACCACTGGACCTCACTCATCCCCTAAACTCTCACATGTTGGCTCCAAGTGCCACACCCCGGTACACCGCTTCAGCAGGCGGGCTAAACCACGTGAGGGGGTGATACCATTACATGGTGTCACAGCCAGAAGAGGATTGGGAACCCACTGGCGTAACTTTCCCATGAGTACTATGGAAGCACAACAGTATCAGCAGAGAGTGATGGACGGGAGTCTTGGTCCCTCCAGGAGATTGTATCCCGCCCGAATGGCTACTGGAGAAGAGGGAGGTGCTGTTGGTATCCACCTGAGGACAGAGGATGATGTGGTGGACTCAAACCCAGATGGTAACACTGACGGGAGGCCCACTACAGATGGAAGGGAGAATTCTGGCTCTTACTAAACTGTCATTAAAACTGTTAGTGAATATATTGTCTATGAGGGTGGCTCCGTGTGAGGTGATTCTGCTGGGTCTAGTAATTTTCAGGAAAAAGGCCATACTGTACATTGTATTGTTAAAATTGTCTGTCATTTTGTGTTTATTTGGATTGAGCAGGTCAATATTGAAGTCTCCGCATATGAAGACTGTTTTGTGACTCACTTTTGAGTACATTTCCTCTATCCAGTTATTGAAGACCTCAATACTAGAATCTGGAGCTCTATATATACAACTAACAATTATATTTTTATGTTTCTCTCTGCAAATTTCAACTGTTATGCATTCCAGTGTGTTGTCAAGTACTGTTGATATACTTTCCATCACATTGAATTTCAAGTCCCTATCCACAAATATGGTCACTCCCCTTCCACTCTTGTTTTGTCTATTTATGTAGTTAAATTCATAGCCCTCCAGCTCAAAGTCCGTGCCTTTGACGTTATGTATCCAAGCTTCAGATATTGCTATGATGCTGAACGGATGCGAAAACTGATGTAGGTATTCCTTGATGAGATTGAAATTTGCATACATGCTTCTGCTATTGAAGTGGGTAATTGAGAGTTTGCCATCTGTTTTAATGCTCCGATTGAACTGTTCATCAGTGTAATAACAGCAGTTGTTGTTAATGGTAGAGAAGAAATTATTGTCCGGGTCTATGTCATATTCCAAATCCTGTGATTTGTAATCAGTGTACTCAAATGATTTTAGTTCCAGTAAATCCTGTTCTGTAATCCTCTGAGATGTGTGGCTTATGGTCCCGCTCATGATGGTCACTGATACTTATCCAAGTCCTCGATGTTGGATACTTATCCAACTCCTCCACATTATCTTATTACAGTGGCACCTGTCAAGGGGTGGGGTATATTAGGCACCAAGAGAAGAGTCAGTTCTTGAAGTTAGGGTGTTGGAAGCAGGAAAAATGGGTAAGAGTAAGGATCTGAGTGGCTTTGACAAGTGCCAAATTGTAATGGCTAGATGACTGGGTCTGAGTATCTCCAAAATGGCACATCTTGTGGGGTGTTCCTGTTATGCAGTGATTAGTACCTACCAAAAGTGGTCCAAGGAAGGACAACCGGTGAACTGGCGACAGGGTCATGGGTGCAGAAGGCTCACTGGTTCACATGGGGTATGAAGACTAACCCATATGTTCCAATCCCACAGAAGAGCTACTGTAGCACTAACTGCTAAAAAAGTTAATGCTGACATGTTTCTGTTTTAGCCAACATATACATATATATACATATATATATATATATATATATATATATACACACATATATATATATATATATATATATATATATATATATATATATATATATATATATATATAGTGGCATGCAAAAGTTTGGGCACCCTTACTGAAAATGTGTGTTACTGTGAATAGTTAAGTGAGCAGAAGATGAACTGATCACCAAAAGGCATAACGGTAAAGACGACACATTTCTTTTCAGCGTTTTCTGCAAGATTTGTGTATTATTTTTGTTTTGTACAATTGGAGAGTGAAAACAGAAAAGGAACACCATGCGAAAGTTTGTGCACCCCAATACGTTTGCGTTCTCAGGTAACTTTTACTAAGGTTCCAGACCTTAATTAGCTTATTGAGCTGTGGCTTGTTCAAATTCTGTCATGGTCCTACCTGTGGTTTTCCTCTCTTCAGGTAACAATTCCACTCCTCTCCACTCACTATTACCTGCCACGCCCGCATACTCCTCCTCTTATTAACTTTCAGTAGCTGTCATTGGCTGTTGCCTATCACCTGCTCCTCCTCTGTGGGTATTTAAACTGCAGTCCTCCCAAGCTTCAGTGTCAGACGTAGACGGAGAATTGTTGGCTGGAGCCGGCTGGACACACCCAAGGGAACTTGCGTTTGTGAGGCGGCGAATTTAAATCTTTCTTCAATACACGATAACATTGATATCTTACTAGAAACTGTATAGTGAATGTGAGTGGTCATGGCAGAGAAGTCTGGTGGGCACTTGGGAAGTCATAATTTGTGTAATGATATGTTTTGGGATGAAATTAGCCGAGTGAGGAAGCTGTCAGACAGAGATAGCAGTGGAGAATCGGTGGCCTCAGTGGTTAAGAAATCAAGAGTGACTAGAAGACAGTCTAAGGAAGAAGTAGAGGCTAGAACATGGAAAGTAATTATTGCCTTTGAAGCAAAAGGTGGACCAGATTTACACCCAATTCACATCACTAATGCCATTCAGAAAGAAATAGGGAAGATTCATCATGCTGCATTCTTGGGGAATGGTAGACTGTTAATCTATGCTAGCTCAGAAGAGCAACGTAATAACATTCTAAAGAAAAACACTCTTAATAAGCTTAAGATATCCTCGCACATTCCAGGAACAGGGTCCAGAGCAAGAGGGGTCATATATGGAATTCCTATGACTGTCTCTATTGAAGAGATAAAAGAGAATCTATCCAAATATGCAGTACTAGATGCTAAGCGATTAACTAAAGGTAAGGAGAAAATAGACAGCACATCAATTCTGTTAAGTTTCAGTAAAGACCTGCCAGCTAGAGTCCAAATGGGCTTTATGTCTTACACAGTTCGTGAATACATCCCTCCTCCTTTAAGGTGTTTTAAATGCCAAAGATTTGGACACGTTGCAAGCCAATGCAGAGGGAAATTAAGATGCACTAAATGTGGTGGGGACCATGAATATGATAAATGTGAGACTTTAGTGTTGAAGTGTTGCAACTGTGGAGGCCCACACAGTGCTGCATATGGTGGTTGTGAAAAACAGAAGGAGGCAAAGGAGGTACAGAAATGCAGAGTCACACGTAATATGTCTTATGCGAACGCCCTTAAGACGGTGCAGAATGACAAAAGAGTATCTAGTGTTCCTACCACATTGACAAGACCTACATGGAGCCAATATGACAGAACTACTAACTTGAATGAGCAGGTATTGGCTGGAAATCATTACCAGGTTAGGCCTGGTCCTAGGCCTACGCCAGCCTTGGAAAAGTGTGAATGCAGCACCAAAATTACAAAGGAAACACTGCTAGTGAAGAAAAATGATTTTATTGCATTCCTTTGTACAGTAATGAATAAAACATTGAAATATTCAAGTAAAAGCGACAGGATTAAGTCTATTGTGAAAATTGCCAATGACTTCTTAGGGGCTACTGCTAAAGCAGATGAGATACATGAAATGCTAACTCTAAAATATGGCCAGACTCAAGATATATGAATGGTATATGATGCTTTTCATTTTACAATGGAATGCAAGAAGTTTAATAGCCAATAGACAAGAACTTAAAAGATATATTCAAAAGTTAACTGATAAACCAGAGGTCATTTGTATCCAGGAGACCTGGTTGAAAGCCCACTTACAATTTGTCATTAAGGGCTACAGTGCCGTTAGACATGACAGATGTAATGAGAGAGGTGGTGGATGTATAACATTCATTAAAGAAGGGATTCCATATAAAATTCTTAAAACAAGTAATGAACATGAATGTATTGTAACAGAAATATTTAACGGGCCTAAGAAGACATATACTATAACTATTATAACCCATGTAAAGCTCTAACTATTGATCTTTTAAATAATGTTACTAGGAGGAATAATGCAGAGATCTGGTGTGGTGACTTTAATGCCCACAATAGCTTATGGGGTAGCAAACACACTGACCTGAATGGTATGGTGGTTGAAGAAGTCATCAATGACAGGATGTTAGTGTGTATGAATGATGGCTCCGGTACTAGATTCAATATCCTTAAGAATGAGACTTCATGTATCGACCTAACCTTAGTTGACAGAAGATTACCTTACAGATGTGAATGGAAAACTGACCAAACAACTAATATTGGCAGTGATCATTTTCCTATCTGGTGTAAAGTGGATATGGAAATCAGGACTGAACCTAACTATATATATCATAAATGGCTTTTTCGGAAAGCTAACTGGGAGGAATTCCAGAACATGTCTGCAGACCTGGCTAAACTGATACCATCTGATCAGAGTGTGAATGACATGAATGACAGTATAAGCTCTTTTATTTATTCTACAGCAAGACAATTTATACCAATGAGTGAGGGTCAGAATAACCCAAGGAATGTCCCCTGGTGGAATGATAAATGTACCCGAGCAATTAAGGACCGAAATAAAGCTTTTAAGCTATTACGTAATACAACCCCGATTCCAAAAAAGTTGGGACAAAGTACAAATTGTAAATGAAAACGGAATGCAATGATGTGGAAGTTTCAAAATTCCATATTTTATTCAGAATAGAACATAGAAGACATATCAAATGTTTAAACTGAGAAAATGTATCATTTAAAGAGAAAAATTAGGTGATTTTAAATTTCATGACAACAACACATCTCAAAAAAGTTGGGACAAGGCCATGTTTACCACTGTGAGACATCCCCTTTTCTCTTTACAACAGTCTGTAAACGTCTGGGGACTGAGGAGACAAGTTGCTCAAGTTTAGGGATAGGAATGTTAACTCATTCTTGTCTAATGTAGGATTCTAGTTGCTCAACTGTCTTAGGTCTTTTTTGTCGTATCTTCCGTTTTATGATGCGCCAAATGTTTTCTATGGGTGAAAGATCTGGACTGCAGGCTGGCCAGTTCAGTACCCGGACCCTTCTTCTACGCAGCCATGATGCTGTAATTGATGCAGTATGTGGTTTGGCATTGTCATGTTGGAAAATGCAAGGTCTTCCCTGAAAGAGGCGTCATCTGGATGGGAGCATATGTTGCTCTAGAACCTGGATATACCTTTCAGCATTGATGGTGTCTTTCCAGATGTGTAAGCTGCCCATGCCACACGCACTAATGCAACCCCATACCATCAGAGATGCAGGCTGCTGAACTGAGCTCTGATAACAACTTGGGTCGTCCTTCTCCTCTTTAGTCCGAATGACACGGTGTCCCTGATTTCCATAAAGAACTTCAAATTTTGATTCATCTGGCCACAGAACAGTTTTCCACTTTGCCATAGTTCATTTTAATTGAGCCTTGGCCCAGAGAAGACATCTGCGCTTCTGGATCATGTTTAGATACGCCTTCTTCTTTGAACTATAGAGTTTTAGCTGGCAACAGCGGATGGCACGGTGAATTGTGTTCACAGATAATGTTCTCTGGAAATATTCCTGAGCCCATTTTGTGATTTCCAATACAGAAGCATGCCTGTATGTGATGCAGTGCTGTTTAGGGGCCTGAAGATCACGGGTACCCAGTATGGTTTTCCGGTCTTGACCCTTACGCACAGAGATTCTTCCAGATTCTCTGAATCTTTTGATGATATTATGCACTGTAGATGATGATATGTTTAAACTCTTTGCAATTTTACACTGTCGAACTCCTTTCTGATATTGCTCCACTATTTGTCGGCGCAGAATTAGGGGGATTGGTGATCCTCTTCCCATCTTTACTTCTGAGAGCCGCTGCCACTCCAAGATACTCTTTTTATACCCAGTCATGTTAATGACCTATTGCCAATTGACCTAATGAGTTGCAATTTGGTCCTCCAGCTGTTCCTTTTTTGTACCTTTAACTTTTCCAGCCTCTTATTGCCCCTGTCCCAACTTTTTTGAGATGTGTTGCTGTCATGAAATTTCAAATGAGCTGATATTTGGCATGAAATTTCAAAATGTCTCACTTTCGACATTTGATATGTTGTCTATGTTCTATTGTGAATATAATATCAGTTTTTGAGATTTGTAAATTATTGCATTCTATTTTTATTTACAATTTGTACTTTGTCCCAACTTTTTTGGAATCGGGGTTGTACTTTAACATATGACAACTTATTGGATTATCAAACGAAGAAAGCATTAGCTAGAAGAATTATTAAAGAGGCAAAAAGAGAATCTTGGAGAAGCTTCTGCTCATCAATAGGCAGAGAAACCTCACTCAACCAAGTATGGATGATGATCAAAAAGATGACTGGTAGATATGCACCTCCTCATATTCCTGTCTTAACTAACAAGGATAACCAATATATTATGGATGTTGATAAGGCTAATATATTAGCTAAAACTTTTGCAGATGTTCACAAAGGTAATCATTTAGAAGACTGTTTTAAGAAAAGAAAAGAGGAAATCTTGAGTATGAATGAGAACCTTTTTACCAAAAGGGAATCAAACATGTCTAGTGTAGATCTTGATTTTAGCATGACAGAATTGAAAATGGCTCTAAATAATACTGCTTACTCTGCCCCTGGTAGTGATTGTTTATGCTATGCCATGTTTAGACAACTCCCCGATGAAGTTTTAGAAATTATTCTTAAGTTATTTAATAAAGTATGGAAGGAGGGCATATTACCATCTACTTGGAAAAGATCAACAATTCTCCCATTTTATAAACCTGGTAAAGATAAAAGTGAGCCAGGCAACTATAGACCAATAGCCCTCACCTCACATCTGGGCAAACTAATGGAGAAGATGGTTGTAACTAGACTTAACTATTACTTGGAATATAATAACTTACTCCATGGTTATCAAACAGGTTTTAGAAAGCAAAGGTCAACTACAGATGCACTGATCAAACTCACAAATGAAATAGAGAAGGCACTGACTATGAAAGAAGCAATGGTAGCAATCTTTCTGGATAATGAAAAGGCATATGACACAATGTGGAGAGAAGGACTATTAATCAAACTACAGAAAATGAGCACTGAAGGGAGGATGTATAACTACATTTTAAATTTCCTATCAAAACGTACCATGAGGGTTAGAGTTGGAGAAGCTGTGTCAGAAGAGTTCTTAGTGGAAGGTGGAATTCCGCAGGGCAGTGTTATTAGCCCAGTTTTATTCAATATTATGATTAATGACATTTTTGAGAACTTGAGCAGAATCAATGATGGGCTACTGTATGCTGATGACGCTGTCATTTGGAGAAGGGGAAATAATATTCCATATATTACTAAAACAATACAGAAGGACTTATATATCCTAGAACAATGGGGAGTGGAGTGGGGTTTTAAGTTTTCTGTACAAAAATCGCAAGTGACATACTTTACACGGAAGAAAGTTCCAGAGAGACATAAAGTCCTGCTGTACAACCATCCACTCAAAAGAGGAGAGGGCTTCAAGTATTTGGGTTTATGGTTAGACAACAAACTCTCTTGGAAACACCATATTGAATATGTCGAAACAAAATGCAAAAAGGTTCTAAACTTGATGCGAATGGTCTCTGTTCTCTGTTGGGGAGCAGATAGACAATCGTTACTCAATATTTATAAAGCATTGATAAGATCAAATATTGATTATGGTTGTATAGTGTATGGCTCCGCCTGTAAAACATCCCTCCTGAAACTGGAAAGTACAGTCAAGGGCCCTGAGAACAGCACTGGGAGCTATTAAGACAACTCCCATTAGTGCATTACAAGTGGAATCAGAGGAAACCCCACTTCAGTTACGATTTACAAAACTGTCATTGACGTACTGGGTCAGATTACAGTGCAGCGTTCACAATCCAGCCATATCAGTGCTTACAGACTGTAGGGAATACTCCAAAAAAGCTACGGGCTTTGGATGGAATATTGATGAGTCTGCTAGACAGTATGGTCTTAATCTTAAGTTCAACTTTGCATTGGCCATGAGTAGTGTCTCCCCATGGATCCTCCCTGCTCCAGATGTTAATACAGTATTACTTACAGCAAAGAAAGACCACTCCAACGAACAAAGCCTTGCAATACATTGCAAAAATTATTTAATTTCTACCTTCTATGATTACCTACAGATATTCACAGATGGTTCAAAAGACCCTCAAAATGGTCAGTGTGGCATAGGAATCTGCATACCAGAACTCAAGAAGACCTATGGATATTGACTGAATAACCTCTTGTCAATATACTCAGTAGAACTAACTGCTATAATTACTGCTTTGAGATGGATTGAAGAAGTTAAACCTTTAAGGTCAGTCATATGCACAGACTCGCTCTCTGTTTTGCAAAGCTTTGTCTCTGGAAATGCAATAAGAGATGATCTAGTTCTTGAAATGAAACAGCTATTGGCTCAACTCAGAAATCTTGGACTCACTGTTCAATTTTGCTGGGTGCCAGCTCATACAGGCCTCAAGGGTAATGAAGTTGCAGATAAAACTGCCAAGGAAGCTTTAGGTCATCACTGTATTGCAATTCACGTACCATTAGGAAAAGGGGAAGCTAAATCTCTTATTAAATCAATAACTATGAGTAGATGGCAGGATGAATGGGAGACAGACCCAAAGGGCAGGCAATACTTTAATGTGCAACAACAGATTGGTGGGAAAAGAATCACTTCAATGGGGCTGGGAAGGAAGGTAGAAGTTACATACACAAGGCTGAGACTAGGACACACTGGCCTCAATACCACACTACATGTCTTGGGGAAAACTGATGGACTTTGCGCTGAGTGTCAGATTAAGGAAGACGTAGAACACATTCTTTTCTGCTGTAAGAAATATAACAATCATAGGGAAAAATGGTTAGAACAAGTAAGTAAAGAAGGAGACATTCATAACATTCTGAAAGAGGAGGGAATGCAGGGAAAGAGTATTAAAGCCCTTATGACGTATCTGACAGACACTAGACTAATGGGAAGAATTTAGTTCCATACATTTTCCTAATCCCCTTATATAAAATTTTTTTTTTCCTCTATCATGCCGAAGACTTGACCTGACCAACTCACACACTCCTATACAGTAAGTGGCGATATACAATTAAATATTGTGAAACGCCATTAATCAAAAGAAGAAGAAGAAGAAGCTTCAGTGTCAGATCGTCTTCAAGGCATCGACTCCGTCAACTCTTCAGTCCTGGTAACCTGACCCTGCGTTTCTGTCCCTAATCTTGCTACCTGATCTGTGACTCTGTGTTCCAGCCTGTTCCCTAACTCCTGCCTGTTGTTCTGTCCTGTCTGTCTGCTGAGGGACTTCTTGCTGGGAGACTGCCTGAAACCCAAGTGCTGTCAGCTTACAGCCATGCTACTCTGACAATGCCTGATCCTGTCTGAGCTCAGCTGCTAAGCAGGGTTGAGCCTGGTTAGTACTTGGATGGGAGACTGCAGACATCACCACCATGCTCCCACCTGCCTCTCAGTCCTCCAGCCACTGAACTTCACACATGCACATCCTCCCTTTCCCCTGCTATCAATAAAACTCAACATTTAACTTGTGCTCTTGGGTCCTCGTCTGTCTATCCTGATAGAAGGATCTGACCATCATGGACCCAGCGCCCTCCCCGACCAGCATGGTGATTGAGCCCGAAATGACTGCCCTGCAGCGACTGGAACGTACAGAGGGAGACATAAACCGGATGTCCGGCGACATTGCACCAATGCCCCAGCAGTGTTTCAGGCGCTGGTAAACGACATCCTTAGAGACATGCTCAATAAGTTCATTTACTTGGATGATATTTTGATCTTCTCAAAAACCCTGTCTGAACACACCCACCACGTCCAGTTGGTCCTGCACCGCCTGCTTGAAAATTCGTTGTTTGTGAAAGCAGAGAAGTGTGAGTTCCACGCCCAGTCTGTCTCGTTCCTGGGATATGTGGTGACTGAGAGCAGAATTCAAATGGACCCTGCGAAGGTGTTGGCAGTGACGTCGTGGCTGGTTCCAGAGAGCCGTAAGAAACTGCAGCAGTTCCTGGGGTTCGCCAACTTCTATAGGAGGTTCATCCGGGGCTACAGCACCATGGCAGCCCCACTCACCGCACTGACCAGCATCAAACAGCCCTTCCAATGGACTGCAGCAGCTGACAAAGCCTTCAAAACCCTCAAGGCCCGTTTCACTTCAGCTCCCATCCTCCGGATGTCTGACGCCGAGCGGCAGTTTGTGGTGGAGGCAGATGCTTCAGATGTGGGAGTCGGGGCAGTGCTTTCCCAACGAGCAGCAAAGGATGGAAAAATGCACCCCTGTGCCTTCTACTCCCGAAGACTGACCCCAGCAGAAAGCAACTACGACATCGGCAATCGCGAGCTACTGGCTGTCAAGCTTGCCCTCGAGGAGTGGCGCCACTGGTTAGAGGGGTCCAAGGTTCTGTTTGTGGTCTGGACAGACCACAAAAACCTGGAATATATCCGGACAGCCAGGAGGCTAAACTCCCGCCAGCGCCGGTGGTCACTATTCTTCACCCGATTCAACTTTGTCCTTTCCTACTGTCCTGGCTCCCGCAACATCAAGCCCGATGCACTCTCCCGGATGTTTCAGAGGGATGAGGCATCCAAGGAGGAATTAACACCCATCCTCCCAAGCCCCTGTGTCGTTGCTGCCCTGACCTGGGACATCGAGGAGCAGGTTTGAGAGGCCATCAGGGACCAGCCAGGCCCCAGCGCTTGCCCCTCCAACCGTCTCTATGTCCCAGCCGACCTGAGGTCTCAGGTGATTCAATGGGGACATGACTCCCGCCTGGCCTGTCACCCCAGGGTCACACGCTCCCTCCATCTGCTGTCTCAGCGATTCTGGTGACCTTCAATGAGGAAGGACATCCAGGACTTTGTGAGAGCCTGCCCCACTTGCAACCAGCATAAGTCCCCCAGTCAGCCCCCAGCCGGGTTACTCCAGCCCCTGCCAGTACCCATGTCTCCCTGGACTTTGTTACTGGTCTTCCTCCATCGGAAGGTAATACGGTCATCCTCACCATTGTGGACCGCTTCAGTAAGATGACCCACTTTGTGCCTCTCCCAAAACTGCCAACTGCGAAGGAGACTGCCCGGGTCATCTTAGAACACGTCTTTCGGGTCCACGGCCTGCCCAGGGATATCGTTTCTGACCGGGGACCGCAGTTCTCCGCCAGTTTCTGGAGGGAATTCTGCCACCTCCTCGGGGCCACTGCCAGTCTGTCGTCTGGGTTTCACCCACAGTCAAATGGCCAAACGGAGCGCATGAATCAGGAACTGGAGAAGGCACTTAGGTGTGTGGCTTCACGCAACCCCCATGCCTGGGCTCAACATCTGCTCTGGGTGGAATATGCCCACAACTCCCTCACCA
Source organism: Neoarius graeffei (assembly GCF_027579695.1). Taxonomy (NCBI): domain Eukaryota; kingdom Metazoa; phylum Chordata; class Actinopteri; order Siluriformes; family Ariidae; genus Neoarius; species Neoarius graeffei. The sequence continues at coordinate 70,951,635 of NC_083575.1, read as the reverse complement.
GCTCTGCCACCGGACTCTCCCCCTTCCAGTGTGTGTATGGCTATCAACCACCTCTGTTTGCCAGCCAGGAGGGAGAAGCCACCTGCCCGTCTGCTCTCGCCTACGCCCGCCGCTGCCGCCGCACGTGGGCCCAGGCCCGCACCGCACTCCTGAAGTCCAGTACCAGCTATGCTATTGGGGCTAACCAGCGGAGGACCCCTGCACCCGTTTACCATGTCGGCCAGAAGGTATGGTTGTCTGCTCAAGACCTACCACTACGGGTGGAGTCATGCAAATTGGCGCCTCGCTACATCGGACCCTTTCCCATACAGAAGGTCGTCAGTCCCATGGCAGTTCGGCTGCTGCTGCCCAAGACCATGAGGATACATCCCACCTTCCACGTCTCCAAACTCAAACCGGTGCACGAGAGCCCCCTGGTCCCGGCAACACCGCTGCCTCCTCCTCCATGCTTCATTGATGGTGGACCAGTCTACACGGTCCGGCGACTGCTCCGCTCTCGACGAAGGGGTAGGGGCATCCAATACTTGGTAGACTGGGAGGGTTATGGTCCTGAGGAGAGGGCATGGGTCCCCGCTGGAAAGATTTTGGACTCGGCCCTCATCTCTGACTTCCATCGCCTACACCCTGACCAGCCCTCCATCCGACGGGGTTGACGTAGGAGTTCCCACCATACGGAGCCACTTCCGGACCCTGCCGCCACCCCTGCTCCAGCGTCTGAGTCTTCCGACAGTGAAGATGGTGTGGAGGCTATGGACACTGACCGGTCAGAGGAATTCTGACCCTCCACCGGTATTCCCCCTCCTCCCGCCCGTCTTGGTGGGTCTGCACCTAGGGACTTTTGGAGCCATCCCTTGAGGGGGGGGAGGTTTCTGTCATGGTCCTACCTGTGGTTTTCCTCTCTTCAGGTAACTATTCCACTCCTCTCCACTCAGTATTACCTGCCACGCCCGCATACTCCTCCTCTTATTAACTTTCAGTAGCTGTCATTGGCTGTTGCCTATCACCTGCTCCTCCTCTGTGGGTATTTAAACTGCAGTCCTCCCAAGCTTCAGTGTCAGATCGTCTTCAAGGCATCGACTCCATCAACTCTTCAGTCCTGGTAACCTGACCCTGCATTTCTGTCCCTAATCTTGCTACCTGATCTGTGACTCTGTGTTCCAGCCTGTTCCCTAACTCCTGCCTGTTGTTCTGTCCTGTCTGTCTGAAGAAAACTTTTCCTGCATCCTAGCCACAAAATTCAGCACCTGAAGTTTGCAAATGAACATCTAAATAAGCCTGATGCATTTTGGAAACCAGTCCTGTAGACTATTGAAATCAAAATAGAACGTTTTGGCCACAATGTGCAAAGGTATGTTTGGAGAAAAAAAGGTTGCCAAATTCCAGGAAAAGAACACTTCTCCAACTCTGAAGCATGGGTGTGGATCGATCATGCTTTGGGGTTGTGTTGCAGCCAGTGGCACAGGGCACATTTCATTGGTCGAGGGAATCATGGATTTGAATAAATACCAGCAAATTCTGGAAGCAAACATCACACCATCTGTAAAAAAGTTGAAGTAAAAAAGAGGATGGTCGTACAATAAGACGATGATCCAAAACACACCTCAAAATCTACAATGGAATACCTCAAGAGACACAAGCTGAAGGTTGTGCCATGGTCTTCACAGTCCACAGTCCCCTGACCTAAACATAATTGAAAATCTGTGGATAGATCTCAAAAGAGCAGTGCATGCAAGACAGCCCAAGAAACTTGTAGAACTGGAAGCCTTTTGCAAGGACGAACATGTGAAAATCCTCCTAGGTAAAAACTGAAAGATTATTAGCTGGCTACAAAAAGTGTTTACAAGCTGTGATACTTGCCAAAGGGGGTGTTACTAGGTATTAACTATGCAGAGTGCTCAAACTTTTGCTTTGGGCCCTTTTCCTTTTTTGTCATTTTGAAAATGTAATAGATGAAAATAAAAAATTGTTTTTGCTTAAAATATAAAGGGAACGAGTCATCTCTAACTTTATGCCTTTTGGAAATCATTTCATCTTCAACTTGCTTAACCGTTCACAGTAACAGCAATTTTGACCAGGGGTGCCCAAACTTTTGCATACCACTGTATATATGACTGTAGGCACATGTAAAGAAACGCTGTAGAACAGAAATGGCTTAAAAAATAATGAAATGTTTCAACATTTAAAAAAAATACTATAAATAGTAATCAGAAAGCCATAATAAATGAAACAAAGTCAATGTTTGGTGTGAGACGACGCTCATCTCTCTCATCTCATTATCTCTAGCCGCTTTATCCTGTTCTACAGGGTCGCAGGCAAGCCGGAGCCTATCCCAGCTGACTACGGGCGAAAGGCGGGGTACACCCTGGACAAGTCGCCAGGTCATCACAGGGCGTGAGACGACGCTTTGCTTAAAAAAAAAAATAATAGTAGTAGTCTCAGGTACAGTGAGTGCAGTTTTATAAGAAAGTGAGCTGTAGGTTTTACTGAGCATCTTACAGAACCAGCCACAGTTCTTCTGGACAGTTTGACTGTCACACTTGCATCTTAATTTTACACCAAAACCCAGTAGCCTTTGTTATGTTTTCTTTTTTAATCTGAAAAGTAGTCTCTTATGTAATATGCTGCTCAGATACAAACAATTTTTTCTGTAATATTTAATTTTGTGTTGGAAAACGAACGTTTGGACTCTAAGATGTTTTTGTACTGACTCGATTCCAAAAAAGTTGGGACAAAGTACAAATTGTAAATAAAAACGGAATGCAATAATTTACAAATCTCAAAAACTGATATTGTATTCACAATAGAACATAGACAACATATCAAATGTTGAAAGTGAGACATTTTGAAATTTCATGCCAAATATTGGCTCATTTGAAATTTCATGACAGCAACACATCTCAAAAAAGTTGGGACAGGGGCAATAAGAGGCTGGAAAAGTTAAAGGTACAAAAAAGGAACAGCTGGAGGACCAAATTGCAACTCATTAGGTCAATTGGCAATAGGTCATTAACATGACTGGGTATAAAAAGAGCATCTTGGAGTGGCAGCGACTCAGAAGTAAAGATGGGAGGATCACCAATCCCCCTAATTCTGTGCCAACAAATAGTGGAGCAATATCAGAAAGGAGTTCGACAGTGTAAAATTGCAAAGAGTTTGAACATATCATCATCTACAGTGCATAATATCATCAAAAGATTCAGAGAATCTGGAAGAATCTTTGTGCGTAAGGGTCAAGGCCAGAAAACCATACTGGGTGCCCATGATCTTTGGGCCCTTATGCCGCTTTTCCACTACAAACGCGGCTGAGTCGGGCTGAGCCGTGCCGTGCCGAGTCTGGCTGAGCGGGGCTGCTGGAGTTGCATTTCGACTACAACCACGCTGAACCGTGCTGGCTGGAAGTGGGTGGACACATTGGGTGGAGTTAGCGAAAGTGGGTGGACGTCACGTGATGTCGTTAAGCAGCGCAAACAGTGACATCAGTGAGCTTTTAAGCGGTAGTCTCACGACCCGAATAGTAAACAATAAACACGGAGGACATGGAGTCGTTAGTGTTGCTGGTCTTGGTGCTGTGGCTTGTTGTCATCGACAACGCGGACAGATACTGGCAAGAGCGTATAGATGAGGCGAGGCGCATAAGGCTTCAGAAATTCTCGTAATTCGTAATTATTCTTCTTCCGGGTTTGCGGTGTTTACAGATCCCAGCGCGCTCGCGGGGCGTGTGTGGGCATGTGAGGACACGTCTCCTCACCAATCAGTGCACAGGGGAGTGTCTGCTCACGCCCCCAGCCTCACTCGGCTCGGTTTGGCTCGCTTCAGCCCCACTCCAAAACGGTGCAAGTTTTAGGGGCTAAGCAGGGCTGAAGCGAGCTGAGTCGTGCTGGTTTTTGGTAGTCGAAACGCGAGCCGTGTCGGGCTGAAGTGAGCTGAAGCGAGCTGAAGTGAGCTGAAAAAGGGTAGTGGAAAAGGGCCATTAGACGGCACTGCATCACATACAGGCATACTTCTGTATTGGAAATCACAAAATGGAGTTTACACACTAAAGAGGACTAAAGAGGAGAAGGACGACCCAAGTTGTTATCAGCGCTCAGTTCAGAAGCCTGCATCTCTGATGGTATGGGGTTGCATTAGTGAGTGTGGCATGAGCAGCTTACACATCTGGAAAGACACCATCAATGCTGAAAGGTATATCCAGGTTCTAGAGCAACATATGCTCCCATCCAGACGACGTCTCTTTCAGGGAAGACCTTGCATTTTCCAACATGACAATGCCAAACCACATACTGCATCAATTACAGCATCATGGCTGTGTAGAAGAAGGGTCCAGGTACTGAACTGGCCAGCCTGCAGTCCAGATCTTTCACCCATAGAAAACATTTGGCGCATCATAAAACGGAAGATACCTAAGACAGTTGAGCAACTAGAATCCTACATTAGACAAGAATGGGTTAACGTTCCTATCCCTAAACTTGAGCAACTTGTCTCCTCAGTCCCCAGACATTTACAGACTGTTGTAAAGAATAAAGGGGATGTCTCAGTGGTAAACATGCCCTTGTCCCAACTTTTTTGAGATGTGTTGCTGTCATGAAATTTAAAATCACCTAATTTATCTCTTTAAATGATACATTTTCTCAGTTTAAACATTTGATATGTCATCTATGTTCTATTCTGAATAAAATATGGAATTTTGAAACTTCCACATCATTGCATTCCGTTTTCATTTACAATTTGTACTTTGCCCCAACTTTTTTGGAATCGGGGTTGTATAAGCTGATACATCCATCTCACATGGCAGCAGTGCAGTTTATAAAATCATATCAACGATACAGGTCAAGAGCTTCAATTAATGTTCACATCAATTATCAGAAAGCAGAAAAAGTGATCTCAGTGACTTTGTAGTTGGTGACAGATGGACTGGTTTGAATAGTTCAGAGACTGCTGATTTCCTGGAATTTTTGCACACAAGTTATAGACATAGAGAGATTATAGAATTTACACAGCATGATGTGAAAAACAAACAAAAAAAAAAATCCAGTGATCAGCAGTTCTGTGGGCCTTGTTGATGAGAGAGGTCAGAGGAGAATGGACAGATTGGTTCAAATTGACAGGGAGGCTCTAGTAACTCAAATAACCAGGTTTTACAACCATGGTGAGCAGGAAAGCATCTCAAAACTACACAACACTTTGAACATTGAGGTACATATGCTGTAACAGCAGAAGACCGCATTGAGCTCCACATCTGTCAGCCAAGAACAGTCGATAGTTGATGTGACAGCCCTGTGCTTTTTAAAATACATCAGCAGCCCCAGGTAGACTTTGTGCAGTTTTATAAAGAAATTGGCTGATACAGTGGGGCAAAAAAAGTATTTAGTCAGTCACCAATTGTGCAAGTTCTCCCACTTAAAAAGATGAGAGGCCTGTAATTTTCATCATAGGTATATCTCAACTATGAGAGACAAAATGAGAAAAAAAAATCCAGAAAATCACATTGTCTGATTTTTAAAGAATTTATTTGCAAATTATGGTAGAAAATAAGTATTTGGTCAATAAAAAAAGTTCATCTCAATACTTTGTTATATACCCTTTGTTGGCAATGACAGAGGTCAAACGTTTTCTGTAAGTCTTCACAAGGTTTTCACACACTGTTGCTGGTATTTTGGCCCATTCCTCCATGCAGATCTCCTCTAGAGCAGTGATGTTTTGGGGCTGTTGCTGGGCAACACGGACTTTCAACTCCCTCCAAAGATTTTCTATGGGGTTGAGATCTGGAGACTGGCTAGGCCACTCCAGGACCTTGAAATGCTTCTTACGAAGCCAGTCCTTCGTTGCCCGGGCGGTGTGTTTGGGATCATTGTCATGCTGAAAGACCCAGCCACATTTCATCTTCAATGCCCTTGCTGATGGAAGGAGGTTTTCACTCAAAATCTCACGATACATGGCCCCATTCATTCCTTCCTTTACACGGATCAGTCGTCCTGGTCCCTTTGCAGAAAAACAGCCCCAAAGCATGATGTTTCCACCCCCATGCTTCACAGTAGGTATGGTGTTCTTTGGATGCAACTCAGCATTCTTTCTCCTCCAAACATGACAAGTTGAGTTTTTACCAAAAAATTCTATTTTGGTTTCATCTGACCGTATGACATTCCTCAATCCTCTTCTGGATCATCCAAATGCTCTCTAGCAAACTTCAGACGGGCCTGGACATGTACTGGCTTAAGCAGGGGGACACGTCTGGCACTGCAGGATTTGAGTCCCTGGCGGCATAGTGTGTTACTGATGGTAGCCTTTGTTACTTTGGTCCCAGCTCTCTGCAGGTCATTCACTAGGTCCCCCCGTGTGGTTCTGGGATTTTTGCTCACCATTCTTGTGATCATTTTGACCCCACAGGGTGAGATCTTGCATGGAGCCCCAGATCGAGGGAGATTATCAGTGGTCTTGTATGTCTTCCATTTTCTAATAATTGCTCCCACAGTTGATTTCTTCACACCAAGCTGCTTACCTATTGCAGATTCAGTCTTCCCAGCCTGATGCAGGTCTACAATTTTGTTTCTGGTGTCCTTTGACAGCTCTTTGGTCTTGGCCATAGTGGAGTTTGGAGTGTGACTGTTTGAGGTTGTGGACAGGTGTCTTTTATGCTGATAACAAGTTCAAACAGGTGCCATTAATACAGGTAACGAGTGGAGGACAGAGGAGCCTCTTAAAGAAGAAGTTACAGGTCTGTGAGAGCCAGAAATCTTGCTTGTTTGTAGGTGACCAAATACTTATTTTACCGATGAATTTACCAATTAATTCATTAAAAATCCTACAATGTGATTTCCTGGATTCTTTCCCCCCATTCTGTCTCTCATAGTTGAAGTGTACCTAAATTACAGGCCTCTCTCATCTTTTTAAGTGGGAGAACTTGCACAATTGATGGCTGACTAAATACTTTTTTGCCCCACTGTAAGTTTTTCTAAGCATCATGGAGAACCTGCCACAGTTCTTCTGGACATTTCTGTTTTTGTATAAAAATGCTGTGTGACTGAATTAAAATGGCAGGAGGAAAAAATCTAAATGACATTGAAAGATAGATCCTTATTGGAACAGAGGACAGCAGGAGCTTCAGTTATAAGGATTTAAATAGAAACAATCACTAAAGTGACAAATTAGACATCATTTAGATCCATAGGAAAGACACCAGCAAATAGGGTTGAACATTGTAGTGGAAAGTACATACTGTACTGTATTCAATCACAGTGATGCTTGTTTATTTGTGTGACGTGTTCAGAAAGCAGAAGAGCAACTGTTCTTCAGATGACTGAGAATGTTAATACAGGACAGGATCATAAACAGAGAGGGATATTATTGTTGGGTTGCAGGGCAAAAACCCTCATTACAAAGATGAATGCACATTTAAGAGTTCAGTGTTGCAAAAAGCGCAGGCACTGGCCAATAAAGATATGGAAAAAGTAATATTACCAGATGAGTCATCTTAGACAGTATATTGGACAAGAGAGTGAGCATATGTATGGAATTCACCAGCAAAACTGTAAAGTCCTGATTGCTTAACCCCTACAGTAAAGAGGTTCAGTAGCTCTGTTATGCTGCAGGGCACATTTCTCTGGCATGGCGTAGGTCCACTTGTCCCCTTATACACTATAACACTATATAAGCACCTACAAATTATATTGTGCGTGTGCGAATATGAAAATTGTACACCACCTGCATTTATGCTCAGAGCTGTTGCCCATGTCTGCAATTATACAAAATGGCACATTTTCGTAAAACCGTTTAGAATATTGCATGTTTTAAGAACAGGATTTTTTCCATTATTATTCAAATACAGTATTATTCATATGTCTGAAGTAATAGCATTAAAGAAATGTAGAAGCTGCGATCATTCAGGTTATTGACCTTCAGTTTTGTTTGAATAGTAGAAGTAATTAAGAAAAAAATTAAGAAAAAAAGCACGACGTTTTGGTGCCACTCGGACACCATTATCAAGCGAGTATTCGTAAGCTACAGTAAGTCAATGTCAAAACATATAAAAATAGATTAGCATAATGCTAAACAAAATGTTTGGCCTGTAAGGAGTCCGATTGCATGCTAAGAATTGGTCTTCTTTCTCTAATGTACAAAAAGCAGTCAAATTTACTCTGACACTTAGTGACACATTAGAGAACGAAGACCAACTTTCAACATGCAATCGGACTCCTTACAGGCCAAACTTTTTGTTTAGCATTATGCTAATCTATTTTTATATGTTTTGACACTGACTTAGCTTACGAACACTCGCTTGATTAATGGTGTCCGAGTGGCACCGAAACGTCGTACTTTTTTCTTTAATTTTAGTACACTTTGTTTTTCTAAATCTTCAGGTATAAGTAATGTTGAAATTTTTGAATATGTGGTTCAGTGTTTAAGGCTTTGAAAGAAAGAAAGAAAGCACAACTTTATTCATCACACACTTGTGAAATTTCCCCTCTGCATTTAACCCATCTGAAGCAGTGAACACACACATGCACGTGAGCACACACATCCAGAGCAGTGGGCAGCCATGCTAACAGCACCCGGGAGTTAGGTGCCTCGCTCAAGGGCACCCCAGCCCAAAGCCGTCCCATATTAACCTAACCTGCATGTCTTTGGATTGTGGGGGAAACCGGAGCACCCGGAGGAAACCCACGCAGACACGGGGAGAACATGCAAACTCCACACAGAAAGGCCCTTGCCAGCCCCTGGGTTCGAACCCAGAACCTTCTTGCTGTGAGGCGACCGTGCTAACCACTACACCACCGTGCCGTCCACTGAATTTGGGCTACTGAATTTATTCTACTGCTCAACTGAAAGCAATTGGAAAAATTCCTTTGTGAAATAAGCAAAGCATTAAGGTAAATATAAAAATAAGAATATAATTATTACTAAACTGTCAAGTTTGTATCGGGATTATGACGTTATTATACTTTGATTTAATACATCTCAATAGAAATGTAGGCTTTTGCATTGTTCACACTGGTGTCTGAAGCTGATAAAATGTGGCTGATGTGCCATGCACACTGCATGAAAATAAGACAAATCCCATCTCATCACAAATATGCTGTGCACTGCATGAGAAAAACAACAACAAATCTTACCTCATCACCTCTTTGTATTTGATTCATTACTGGAAGAAACTGTGGACTTGCTTTTGAAACAAAACTTCACAGTTCTATGTTGCTACATGCAAAGCAGAGCAAGTCAAAGAATGCGTCATGGGAATTATCAGCATGAACAGACCTTTGCATTTCCAAACCCAAGCAATGCATGACTCTCATCTGTTTAAACAACAGGACTCAGACCTCGGCTGCCGCCTTTGCTGCATATTTCAGTTCATCGATATGAAGAGAAACATACAATTCACAGTAAATTATTTATTTTGATTAAAATAAAAGTTCAATAACACATTAAGTTCATATCTTGTCAGAACAAAATGTCATCATGCAAGGAAAGAAAGTTCAAAATATTTTAGCTCTAGATCTCTTATTTATATATTTTGATTAATAGTTTACAAATCAGATTTGACCAGTAACATTTGCATAATCACATACATAATTTATCACCACTGAAGCATGACAGCTGCATATGTGCCATTTTAAAGAACAAATTGTTCACAGTGTGCATTTGATTAAAAGAAATACAAACCTAGTCTAACAATAAATAGCTGTATAGATTTAAAAACAAACAAACAAACAACAACATCATCATATTGCAGTGCAAGAGGACCAGCTGAAAAAACAACAACAACAACACCTTAAATATTATACTGCTTGGTAACATGTGGTAACGTGTGGCTGTAACATGCCATTTAGATCTTTGATATACAATAGATATGTATTAATAAATATCCATATTTAATTAAATCCATTGGCACATTTTGACAAATATAAAGCACTGTTTAGGAAGATATTATTTACAATATATTTACAGCATTAAAGAAAGTGAAGATGAAGACAGACCAATTCTTTTCAGTCATTTTCTGATTGCACAGTGATGAATAAACAGTCAGAGAAAAAGGAAAGCACAAATAATATCAATGTTTATTATACAGCATATTGTGTGTATATATATATATATATATATATATATATATATATATATATATATATATATATATATACTGTATATATAAACATAATGGGTCAAAAGTACAACATGCCAAATAGTTTGCATAAGCAATTCTGGGCTATTTTTCATCTGACTTCATGGAACCCTTTGTGTTCATGTAAGGTTTCCTCTTGGTACATTATCCCCTTCGGACACAAGGAAAAGTGCTATGGAACTTCATGTGTACAATTGTACGCATTATGTCCGAAGTGGTTATACACTAAATTCAGCTAAAGTGGTGTGGTACATATTCAAACTTGAGCATCACACTACTTTGCTAGCATATGAAATGTACTTTTTAGAATTAATCTAAACTGGCATGACCATCACAGCTGACCGGTAGTGCCACCCTGACAGAGCTCAGAGACCTGTGGTGACTTGTGTGAGTTCTGAGTTGATGTCAACACTAGGCTGGCAGCGCAAATCCAGTGATGACATCTCCACTGCTAGTCATACCTGCCTGTTGGGTCGGTCTACTGTGGGACTGGACTGAGCCTCGCGCTGTGGGTTGCGGATGCGTGTTGAACGCATTGAGTTCTGCAGGTCCAGCACTGACGGACTGGGTATGCAGAACTCGCGGAAGCAGCGCTTGAAGTTCTCATCCAGGAAGGCATAGAGCACTGGATTGAGACAGCTGTTGGTGTAACCCAAGGCGATGCAGAAGTGCCAAGTGATGGTCTGCAATTGAGAGTCGGGGATGGTCACAAGGGCCTTGATGATCACAAAGATGTGGATGGGGGTCCAGCACACGATGAAGACGGCCACCACTACCAGCACCATGCGTGTGATGCGTCGCAGGTTGCGGTCCTTTTCCTTGGAACCAGACAGCATGCGGACACTCTTCAGGCGCAGGATCATCAGGCCATAACACACCGTAATAATCAACACAGGCATTATGAAGGCAAAGATAAAAACACAGATCTTTAGCAGGTTCTTCCAGTACCAGGATGGGTGAGGGAACACAAGAGTGCAGTCAATAATGCCTGTTGCTGTGAAAGAAAGAAAGAAAGAAAGAAAGAAAGAAAGAAAGAAAGAAAGAAAGAAAGAAAGCACACAAAATGGCACAATGGAGCAAGATTAAAAACAGCAGTGCTTTATCTTTCATCAGATCTGTGACAAATTATGAAAAACACTGGCTCCATCACAGTTTTTGCTCAACGCTTCTCTATTATGCTATGAAAGCATTTTGCTGGCATGGACTGGTTCTACTTTTTTCCCTTAATTGGGCTTGCATTTTTAGTTTAGTATGTCATGAATTAAATGCTTTCAGACACCATTTCAACATACAAAGCTCACTGTTTTTGTACACTACATGACCAAAAGTATATGGACATCCAATCATCAGATCTATATGTGCTTGCTGTGCTTGTTGTTGAAAGTCTAGGGCCTTTTTATTTGTAATTCTCATCTCATTATCTCCAGCCGCTTTATCCTGCTCTACAGGGTCGCAGGCAAGCTGGAGCCTATCCCAGCTGACTACGGGCGAAAGGCGGGGTACACCCTGGACAAGTCGCCAGGTCATCACAGGGCTGACACATAGACACAGACAACCATTCACACTCACGGTCAATTTAGAGTTACCAGTTAACCTAACCTGCATGTCTTTGGACTGTGGGGGAAACCGGAGCACCCGGAGGAAACCCACGCGGACACAGGGAGAACATGCAAACTCCGCACAGAAAGGCCCTCGCCGGCCACGGGGCTCGAACCCGGACCTTCTTGCTGTGAGGCGACAGCGCTAACCACTACACCACCGTGCTGCCCTATTTGTAATGTATTTTGCAAAATATATTGAATTTTACCCCTACTTCAGTATTCTGGACTATTTTGTATAGATTCATGACTTGTAATTTCAATTAAGTAATTTTCAGGTCTAGGTTGTAACACTACAAAATGTGGAAGGATTCAAGGGGCGGCATGGTGGTGTAGTGGTTAGCACTGTTGTCTCACAGCAAGAAGGTTCTGGGTTTGTGCCCAGGGGCTGACAGGGGCCTTTCTGTGTGGAGTTTACATGTTCTTCCTGTGCCTGCGTGGGTTTCCTCTGGGTGCTCTGGTTTCCCTCACAGTCTCAAGACATGCGGTTAGGTTAACATTGGGAAGCCATGGCCTGAAGGTTGGGCTGAAGTGCCCTTGAGCAATGCACCTAACCCCCAACTGCTCCCTGGGCACTGTAGCATAGTTGCCCACTGCTCTGGGTATGTGCGTGCGCTGACTGGTCACTTGTGTGTGCATGTGTGTGTCACTGCTTCAGATGGGTTAAATGCAGAGGAGGAATTTCACTGTGCTTAAGTCTATGCTTGAATAAGACTTCTTGAAGTCTGTGCTTGATTAAATAAAGGCTTCTTTTTCTTGAGTACTTATGCAAGGAACTGTACTGTTAGTGTCATTGAAAGATGACTCAAAAAAAGATTCCATCTATGCTCATAATTCAGAACTGTGACAGGGATGAACAAGTTAAATTATACACTTGACTTTTTTGACACATAAATACAGATCTGCAGCTCAGCAGTAGGTGTGTCATTTATCAGACAGTATAAAGCTGTCACCTAAAAGGACAAAACACCTCCATTATACTCTTATCACTTATGAACATGATCCTAAATAAAAGGTTTTTTTTTAAAATTAGATTTACTTTATCCACTACACTCAATCCATTATTTTGCTAATATTTAAAACTCTCACTATTCCCTTATGGAAAATGTTAATACATTTACATAAGGTATTTGAATTATGTAATAATTCAACACACATACCATTGGCATGGTAGTCGTTTGTAGTAATCGAAGCCATGATCATAACTGGCAGACCAATAGCAGACGACAGGATCCAGTTGCAGACGTTGACAATCTTGGCATTGCGGGGAGTCCTGAAGTCCAAAGCTTTCACGGGGTGGCACACGGCAATGTAGCGATCTACACTCATAGTGGTCAACGTGAAGATGCTTGTAAACATGTTGTAATAGTCAATCGACATGACAATCTTGCACAAGAGGTTCCCAAAAGGCCAGGTGCCCATGAGATAGTTCACACTTTGGAAGGGGAGGGTACTGGTAGCCAAGGCATCTGCCAGGGCCAGGTTAAAGATGTAGATGTTTGTCGCAGTCTTCATTTTGGTGTATCTGTGGTGAATAGAAGCAGATGGTAACGAAATTCATTTTGCAAATAATTTTCAAGTAGGATAGACTTGACCATTTTAAATAATATGGTAAATAAAATTGAATTCATGGTCGAAAATTATGGAAAAACGCCACTGAAGATAACATGAGAACAACTGGATGGTAATATTACATATACAGATACATGTATATGTAATATATGTTATTCAGACTGAACAGATTGAAATACAGAAACAAAAGGGAGGTGCACTATTCTTTTTTTTTTTTCATATGAACAGGAGGGGTTTTTTTTAATTAGCTCATCTGGCCGCAGGCCAGGCCGGCTGACCTTATGCAATCACACATCGTCTGTCCACAATTTACAAAAATTGCTACTCCTCCTACAGGATTGATTGGATTTCGATCAAACTCACATACAATGTTTCCCAGGTGGGTGTGTATAAAAGTTGTCAAGATGGTGGTGCCATCTGTCATATTTATGATTTTATGGGTGTCTAAAATTTTTGGGTGACTCGTCACATTAAATGCTATTCTTCGTAAACGTCTGGGACGTTTTCACTGAAACTCACCCAGAAGACTCTAAAGACATATTCTAACAACAGTTGTTCACCAGGTGGTATCACCTCCCATGGATAAAGCGACAGAGGGGTCATGTGCAATTTCACAAAAATCTTTACTCCTAAAGGAGTGATCACATTTTAAATTCACATACAATGTTCCCCAGGTGGGTGTGCATAAAAGTTGTCAAGATGGTGGTGCCACCTGTCATTTACAATTTTATGGGCATCTGAAATTTTTGGGTGATTTGTCACACCAAACACTACTGTTCATAAACTGCTAGGATGTTTTCATTGAAACTCACCCAGAAGACTCTAAAGACATATTTCAACAAGAATTGTTCACCAGGTGGCGCCGCCTGCTATTGATGCGGCTATACAGGGATCATACGCAATTTCACAAAAATCACTACTTCTCCCACAGGATTGATTGGATTTCAAACTCACGCACAACAGTGGCCAGTATGAGCTAAGATTTTAAGTGATCTCTCATTGAGGCCATTTTTACTTTCATGTATTTTTTAGATAGACAGATAGATATTATAGAAATAGAGACATTTTAAATTCATTAGAAATGTCACTGGCAGGTACGAACAAATACAGTATTCTATAACTGTGTAAGCAGGATTAATAATAAGATGCTATCTTACGCACATCCCTACTTAAACAAAAACAAACAAACAAACAAACAAACAAAAACCCTTCTGCTTACTTCAAGGTTAAATCAAAATACTGATGCAGATATGAATAATTGAAGCACTATGCAGATACAGATAGTAACATTGCATTATACCTCTTATACAGTATATGATTTATGTTAATGTTACACCTTCATCTTAGTCTGGTCGTCTTCTGCAAAAGATATTAATTTGAAACCTTGACTCATATTCAATACTTATATTTAGTACTTATATACATAAAACCCAACTCGTGATTCATTCTTCTCCTTGACTTATTATAATTAAGTATCAGTTTCCATCATAATTAGGCATTAGAGGAAGCCATGGCTTAAAGGTAGAGAAGCAGCTTTGCGACCAAAAAGGTTGCCAGTTCAATTCCCTGTACCAGCAGGAATGGCTGAAGTGCCCTTGAGCAAGGCACCTAACCCCAGGCTGCTCTGGGTCTGTTGTATGTCGCTCTGGATAAGAGCGTCTGCTAAATGCCTGTAATGTAATGTAATCAGCAAATCACCTCATTTCTCAGAATTTTCACATATGAACAGCTGAGCACTGGCCCACCTTGATATCAATGCAAATAATGACTGAGGTCTTTAATTTAATCTGGAAGTACTGAAATGACAGAGTTAGAAATAGAGCTGAGGATGAGCATGCATTTTAATAGGAGACGTTCTACTGTGCATAGAAATGGCCATTTCAGTAGATTCAATTTAGTGTGCCCTAAAAAAACTCATCTCATCTCACATAATCTCATCTCATCTCATTATCTCTAGCTGCTTTATCCTTCTACAGGGTCGCAGGCAAGCTGGAGCCTATCCCAGCTGACTACGGGCGAAAGGCGGGGTACACCCTGGACAAGTCGCCAGGTCATCACAGGGCTGACACATAGACACAGACAACCATTCACACTCACATTCACACCTACGGTCAATTTAGAGTCACCAGTTAACCTAACCTGCATGTCTTTGGACTGTGGGGGAAACCGGAGCACCTGGAGGAAACCCACGCGGACACAACATGCAAACTCCACACAGAAAGGCCCTTGCCGGCCCCGGGGCTCGAACCCAGGACCTTCTTGCTGTGAGGCGACAGTGCTAACCACTACACCACCGTGCCGCCCCATCTCACATAATAATTACCCAAATTTAACACTAATGCATATACCAAAGGACACAAAGTCTACAAAGTTGCATGTGATTTTCATCGTCTTATATTAAAGCCTTCATTTATAAGAAGTGGCATTTGTACTGCATTTCCTTTTTCATTTCAAAGGAAGGAAAAGGCTTATGTATAAATTCTCATCTGAAAGACTTTCTAATCAGGAAAGTTAGTGGCTGCTTTGAAGGGACAGTTGTGTCTGGACTATTAAAACAAGATTTTAAGTGCTCTCCAGTGTCTATGAAAATAGCTACTTAATGAAAATAATGAATAATTCATAAGCATAGTGTCTGGCTTCTATGCAGGAAAATAATTTGCTCTCTTTCTATATTGTCAATCTGAAAGCATTTTATGCTAATGAGCTCAGACAGTGAATTACTCAGTGGAGAAGGTGCATTTACGCTTTTTATGGACTTGGTTATGTCAGGAGAATTTGTGAAAAGGATTTTACAGCCTTCTGCAAAATATACAAAAAGCTCATGGTAAATGAGTGTATTTATTTCTGCTTTTTGTTTGTTTGTTTGTTTGTTTGTTTTTAGCAGAGCAGTTAATGAAGTTATAATAAGCCATCTTGGTGCTTAGGCACCCAGTCAAGCTAATTTACTCCAATTCCAGTGGAGATTATGACAGATTTAATTATTATGGTGAAAAAAACAAACAAAAAAATAAGGGTTCCCAATCTGAAAGACTGATATTTGACTCTTGCTCAGTAGAAATAAAATATAACCTCTACTTCATTCCAGACACACCAGCTGGATGTAAACACAATTCTGGCTGTTGTGTGCTTCCAAAATAACAATGTCTGCAGATGTAGGCATAACTGATGACTAGAGCTGCGTTGTTTAGGTGACTGTCACGGATGAAATAGCACAGAAAGACACAATGATATGTGATGCACATGCAGGATTTAGTAAATGCATCAAGGTTATTGACCTCAAGGTGCTTCAGACCTGACGTAATCTTCTAAATTAACTGGGTAAGATCTAATCCACATAGCACTTGAATCTCTCTCACTAGCACTTGAATCCCAGTGGGCCATCAAAGTCCCAAGTGTGCTAACTCATCAAATTCAGAAAATAAATCGGATGAAATCTCTCCCTGATACAACTATTAAAAGACAAAGATAGATTGCTACCTGTGGCACTAAAGCTCCTGACTAATCCTCACATTTGCACTGATATGATACATAAATGTACAATGTTTTATGTTTTTTTATGATTCACTGTGGGGTACCTAATAGTCATAGAGGGATGATGACAAACTATTATTATTCTATCCACATTCTCTGGATATGAGCAATTGTGTGCTCGGATTGACTACTCTACTACTAGGCTATCAGCTCATATATTGTAAATAGAGAAAAACAAAATGGCGGCGCGTGTTGCTGAGCCAAACGAGGACGAAATAAAAACTCTACTCGAAAACAAAACCCCCAAAAATACAAAAAAAGCAACAAAACATGGAAAGAAAGTATTTTAAGTAAGAACATATCTTTTTTTATTTTTCAAGAATTATCATTATAGTATTTTTCACAAATTGCTACTGTCATTTCACCAGTTTGTTGACATTCTTCATCTTTAAGCATTAAAATTTGTTGATTTTTTTTTTAGACTGGTTCAAAAGCTCAAAGAAGTTTGAAAATTACATAACAAATGTCTAAGGAAAAATTAAATAAATGCCTAAAGCTATTTTATACCTCAGCATGACAGCAAGACGGCACTTTCTACAAAAAAAACAAACAAACAAAAAAAACCCCACTAAAGTCAATTTGTGCAGCCATCGATAGGTTTTTAAGAAGTCTGCCTAAGCAGAAATGATTTTGTCAGATGTTTTGTATAAAGTTTTTATTTATCAAATCCACAAAACATAAAAATTAAAATGCTCTGCTTCTCAAAATCCAGTGAACATGGATATAATAAAACAATCATTCCACTCAATCTCATCGTACAAGGCTTATAGCCGACTCAGTTTCGTGGAATAATTGTTAATTATAGTAAATGTCAGGCAAAAGACATGATTAGACATATACTCCACTTAAATATGTTGATGTTTTGACATTAACCACTTTCTGCCAAAGAACCTGGAATTTATGAAGATAAAGCACGTGCTAATAGGCTGACCTTCTGGAAAGTCTTTGAGTCTTGACTGATTTTATGAATATAGGATTGATTTTGTGAATTTATCATGCTTATGGGAAATCAGGCGTGTCTGACTGATATATCCTGAATTGAATACGTATAATTTAATTGTTAGTAAAAAATAATTTAGGGGAAAAAATCTGACGGTATGCAGTATAAAAGAATTTTACACCACAGCAACCTTGACCAGGAAGTTAGTAAAGATAAATGACTGAACGCTGCAAACACATTGTCCAGTGTGGTCTTTTACAAGCTTCATATCTGCATGAAAGTGAAAACCTCTCACTCGAGCTTTTGTCTTTGTTGTATCCTAAAGAATCCCAGTCCCAATACACACGTCTAATCTTTTCCAAAAAATACCCTGTGAAGCTATCTGGCATTCTGTTCATTCTGAATAATATATTCGGATCTGGTTCCATCTCTGCACTGCATGTGTACACAGACTGGATTACAACAATATGCACTGTAGATGTTTTGAAGTTTGAAACACTCTGAATGGCAAATATTGCAAATAGAAGAAGCCTTTATTTGTCACATGCACACTCAAGCACAGTGAAATTCATCCTCTGAATTTAACTCATCTGAAGCAATGAACATGCACATGCACACACATACCCAGAGCAGTGGGCAGCTATACTACAGCGCCCGGGAAGCAGTAGGGGGTTAGGTGCCTTGCTCAAGGGCACTTCAGCTCATGGCCGCCCCATGTCAACCTAACCGCATGTCTTTGGACTGTGGGGGAAATCGGAGCACCCGGAGGAAACCCACACAGGGAGAACATGCAAACTCCACACAGAAAGGCCCCCATCAGCATGATGTAGCGCACAAAGGCTTCATAATTAATGCAGCTGTTTGCATCCTCATGTCCTGCCAACAGAGTCTCTACTTTCTCTTCTGTCATCTTCTCACCCAGCATGGTGAGGATGTGGCGTAGCTCTGCACCCATCACTGTCCCATTTCCCCAGAGTCTCTACTTTCTCTTCTGTCATCTTCTCACCCAGCGTGGTGAGGATGTGGCATAGCTCTGCACCCATCACTGTCTCATTTCCCTCTTTATCAAACACCCTCAGACCCTCCACAAAGTCTTCATACGAGCTCTGGTCTTTGTTCTTGGCGATGGCCTGGGGCATGGGCAGGAACTGCTCAAAATCCAGTATTTTAACATTAATTTCTTCAGCTTTGGCATTTCTGAGCACTTCAGCATTGACAGGGTTCTGACCCAGAGCTCGCATCACGTCTCCACACTGACTGTAGCTGAGCTTCCCATCTCCTGTCCAGTCAAACAGCAGGAAGGCCTCCTTAAACTCAAGAATCTGATCCTCCAAGAAGTCAGACATTGTGACAGATGAGGAGAGGTGAAGTGGGACAGCGGGAAGAGAACCGACCTGAACACAGAGAGACGCCTTCATAAAAGGCGCAAAAGGATTCAGAAGTAAATGCCACAAGTACCTTTGTTAAAGTACCTGTTTATTCAATAACCTAATGTAGCAAAACTTTGTGACACCGCAGGCTGTCAGCCATTACTGATGATTATGGAGTCATCCAAAGGCTCTTTACACCAGGTAAATGATCACCCCATTTATTTTTCTCACCAGGGTTCATGTCTAATTGTGCGAATGTCCCAAGGACAAATTATTTCACTTGCAGTTGAGCATTTCAGTCTTGGGAGAAACTGAACTCTGCTTCTAATCACCAATAACACAGTGTCAGTCTTCATGGTTTTAGATACTTGCTGGAAACCCATTAAAACTGATCCCTCATGAACGTCATATTAGCTCAGAGCGTTCTCATTTGGAAACTGCAGCATCTGTCTTTCTCTCAAACAGCTGCAAACAGATGGTGTTTCTCTAGTACCTTTACTGTATCAGAGAATTAAAACCAGTGGGTTCACTACAGTAGAACTCTCAGCACAGACAATGTGTCCTGACAAGAAAAAAAAAACCCTATTAATTTGCATGCACATTTCTTATGTCATAAAATAATCAAGCAAGAAATTGGTCAAATGTATAGATTTGCCACAAATCAATTTTTCTAAAGGGAATTCTAGCAAAAAGCACTGAAATGACACTGAAGTAGATTTCCCATACTGGTTAATAACGGACAGCCCTCAAGCCCAGGCATGTAGTGAAAGCTTGACTGATATCATAAGGTTATTTCATTTTCACTTCCTTCTTTTCCAGATACAACAACTGGATTATTGGATTAGGTGGAACTTGAAATTGGAGACCATTCTGAAGAAAGATGAAGCACAAGCCAAACTTAGTGATCTGGTAGAGCAGGGTTTATTGTTATCAGAGACAAACTGGATTTCAATTCTATAACAAAACCTAAGGATTAGCTGGTTGCTAGGGAACACCAGAACAGCCTCTGTCTCTTTGGAGCCTGCTCATTGATGCATCCTTTTCTCATGTTTTGCTTTTCCAAACTGAGTGTCCAAATTTCAAATATGTTAAACTAAATACATTAACCAAGGTCACTAGAGATGTTGAACACCTGTGAGCACCCTTGAGTGGCACATCCCTTCCACACAACAACAGCTGGGTATTGTTCAAGTGAACAGCTTTGACACACACATCAGAAATGCTTTTGTTTCATGCATCTACTGTATGAAAAAAGCAGCAATGTTTAACAAAACAACAACACTAAGGCAAGTACTTAGTCAACATGACGCACTCAAAGTCATTACAAACCGCTGTTGGATTCTAACAAAGAAGAAACGAGAGTGAAGAAGACATGCCACTACAATGTAGTCAAAAGCCTCTTTTCTCTAACATGACAGTTGCTCCATTGACTCAAAAGTCATTACACTGACTGGAGGAAAAAGATGAGGCTGTTACAATGGATTAAGACAATGTAATCTGGAGGAGTCGAGCATTAAAATGGCTAATTAAATCTTACATAATCGACATTTACATGTAGGATGAAGATGGTGGTGATCTGTCTGCCTGTGGCTGAATCATCCAGAGCTCAATTGCATCCCAGCACCTGGAGACAATACATTAAGCTTATCCAGGCACTCCATCTGCTTCAGTCTTTCCATGCCAGAGCTTGGGGAATATTCAGAACAATGTCAAGGTGGGATCTGGGGACCTCCAGAGGTTACAAGAAGATTTAATTTATTTTATTGCTACCTTGATGGAAATCACAATCCATCACTTTCAAAATTATTTTATCTATTTCACTTGTCATTGTTAGTATAGTGGACAGTATCTCTGCCTAGCACATAGAAGCCCGGGGTTCAGTTCCCCGATGGTGGTGTAGTGGTTAGCACTATCGCCTCACAGCAAGAAGGTTCTGGGTGTGAGCCCAGTGGCTGACGGGGGCCTTTCTGTATGCAGTTTGCATGTTCTCCCCATGTCTGCGTGGGTTTCCTCTGGGTGCTCCAGTTTCCCCCACAGTCCAAAGGCATGTGGTTAGGTTAACATTGGGCGGCCTTGGGCTGACGTGCCCTTGAGCAAGGCACCTACCCCCCAACTGCTCCCCGGGTGCTGAAGCATAGCTGCCCACTGCTCGGGGTATGTGTGTGTGGTCATTGCTCACATGTGTGTGTTCACTGCTTCAGATGGGTTAAATGCAGAAGACAAATTTCACTGTGCTTGAGTGTGCATATGACAAATAAAGGCTTATTATTATTTCAGGTTTTGTAATTGTTAGCCAGTTTGACTGGTCGCTTAAATTGAACAACTTTTATTCCAACCTCAATAACTCAAAAACAAGTAGGCTGATAAATGATGTAGACTTGGGCCTAATGCGTTCTGTAAAGTGAAAAGGTCAGTAATAAAAAAAAAAAAAGCTTTACAGTGCTAATAAACAGCCAGGACATTACTGTTTACATTTGAATAATGAGTGTGATACCTAAATAATTTAATTATGTTCATAAAATAAATCTGTACTCAAGTTTATGGGGTTATTTACAGTTAAAGGACTATCTGGTTTCAAAAAGTTTGATAAATCAGTGAAACAGTATGTGGTAAAACAATCTGACGTGAAATCTGTCACCAGCAATTTTTTTTTTACTAAAGGAAGTTCTAGCCAATATTAGCCAAGTACCAATTCATGCTAAAGCTTATCCAGACACTCTGTGTCCATGGCAGAGCTTGTCACTATTCAGAACAGTGCCAGTGTGTGAGAATAACACTGGTGATTTATAATAATTAGGCTCCTCTACGGCACTTTGAGGAATAGTCAGTCTTGTAAATTGAGTTTGCTGCAGTCTACATACAGTGCCTTGCAAAAGTATTCATACCCCTTGAACTTTTTCACATTTTTCCACCTTACAACCACGAACTTAAAAGTTTTTTATTGAGATTTTATGTGATAGACCAACACAGTAGCACATAATTGTGAAGTGAAACGAAAATGATAAATGGTCTTCAAAATTTTAAACAAATAAAAATCTGAAAAATGTGATGTGCATTAGTATTCAGCCCCCCTGCGTCAATACTTTGTAGAGCCACCTTTTGCTGCAATTACAGCCGCAAGTCTTTTGTGGTATGTCTCTACCAGCTTTGCACATCTAGACACTGAAATTTTTGCCCATTCTTCTTTGCAAAATAGCTCAAGCTCAGCCAGATTGGATGGAGAGCGTCTGTGAATAGCAATTTTCAAGTCTTGCCACAGATGCTCAATGGGATTTAGGTCTGGACTTCGACTGGGCCATTCTAACACATGAATATTCTTTGATCTAAACCATTCCATTGTAGCTCTGGCTGTATGTTTAGGGTCATTGTCTTGCTGGAAGGTGAATCTCCTTCCCAGTCTCAAGTCTTTTGCAGCCTCCAACAGGTTTTCTTCCAGGATTGCCCTGTATTTAGCTCCATCCATCTTCCCATCAACTCTGACCAGCTTCCCTGTCCCTGCTGAAGGAAAGCATCCCCATAGCATGATGCTGCCACCACCATGTTTCACAGTGGGGATGGTGTGTGCAGGGTGATGAGCAGTGTTAGTTTTCTGCCACACATAGCGCTTTGCATTTAGGCCAAAAAGTTTAACTTTGGTCTCATCTGACCAAAGCACCTTCTTCCACATTTTTGCTGTGTCCCCTACATGGCTTCTGGCAAACTGCAAATGGGACTTCTTATGCCTGTCTTTCAACAATGGCTTTCTTCTTGCCACTCTTCCAAAAAGGCCAGATTTGTGGAGTGTACGACTTATAGTTGTCCTGTGCACAGATTCTCCCACCTGAGCTGTGGATTTCTGCAGCTCCTCCAGAGTGATCATGGGCCTCTTGGCTGCTTCTCTGACCAGTGCTCTCCTTGCTTGCTCTGTCAGTTTAGGTGGACGGCCATGTCTTGGTAGGTTTGCAGTTATGCCATACTTTTTCCATTTTTGAATGATGGATTGGACAGTGCTTCTTGAGATGTTCAGAGCTTGGGATATTTTTTTTTATAACCTAACCCTGCTTTAAACTTCTCCAGAACTTTATCCCTGACCTGTCTGGTGAGTTCTTTGGTCTTCATGATGCTGTTTGTTCTTCAGTGTTCTCTAACAAACCACTGAGGCCTTCACAGAACAAGTGTATTTATGCTGAGAGTAAACTACACACAGTAGGACTCTATTAACTAATTAGATGACTTCTGAAGGCAATTGATTGCACTGGATTGTATTTAGAGGTATCAGAGTACAGGGGGCTGAATACTAATGCACATCACATTTTTCAGATTTTTATGTGTTTAAAATTTTGAAGACCATTTATCATTTTCGTTTCACTTCACAATTATGTGCTACTCTGTGTTGGTCTATCACATAAAATCTCAATAAAAAACTTTTAAGTTCGTGGTTGTAAGGTGGAAAAATGTGAAAAAGTTCAAGGGGTATGAATACTTTTTCAAGGCACTGTATAGAGATTGTTTGTTTGTTTTTCCTTTGTCTGTTCTTGGTTTTTTCACATTTTCTCCCCAAGAGTTGTGAACATTCAAAACAGAGGTTTGATAACTTGAACTTTTGTGAGCAACCTTGAATCATACATCTCTTACATACAATAGGGAAAAAGAGCGAGGCATTGCTGATGTGAAGGACTCGGACAGAAACAACTCAAAGGTTTGTGCTCATGACTCATTTGGATTATTTTTGTTATTTCATGAGGATTCCGTCTTTCAGGGTGGATGTTTTCCCATTATCACAATGAGCAGGGATTTGAGCGCCACAGTCAATTAATCTAGTTTTTTCTGGCACATTGTTTAAAAACAGTAAGCAGACTGTTGAAATTAATGAACTTTGGGAAACGATAATTACAGTTCCTGCTTAGCATGAATAAAATCAGTGAAGTGCTTGGGGCACCACGATTTACAATACAAACACTAATGAATAAATTCTAGGCCACAGTCAATACCCTGGGGCACCAGTGTGAGGATAAGTCATGATTCTGCAGCATACCGGAGTCATAAATTTAACATTTCATTAATATTGTGCAGAACTGGTCAATAAAAATTTAAATTCACCTGCTGGTCCAAGTAGTTCTAACTGTGGATGCACAGTACTTATACAATATGCCGACTATATGATATGCCCATTTCACAGAGTTGCCATTTTGCACATTATGCCAGCCTTATTAGACCTTGGGTTACAGTTAGGGTTAGGAATTTCCAACAGTACTTCTGGTTGTTAACACATGGGGTGTGTCATGCCCTGAAGTGGGCGTGTCCTGTGGTCTGCAAGACTGCAAATAGACCCTTCTCTGCTGGTTGGCTTTTCTTTGTGGTGTTTGCATGTTTTCCTTGTGCCTGCATGGGTTTCCTCTGGGTGCTCTGGTTTCCTCCCACAATCCAAAGACATGCATGTTAGGTCAACTGGCTACTCTAAATTGCCTGTAGGTGTGAATCCAAATGTGAATGGCTGTTTGTCTCTCTGTGTTGGCCCTGTGATAGACTGGTGACCTGTCCAGGATGTACCCACCTCTCTCCATCTCCATACATTCGAACTAACATGATCTCACAAATGCAAGTTTGTAAGAATCCTTGCAAGCAAAGTAGTATGAAAATTTAAGAGTTGTATAAAAAGGTCAGGGTGTAGTGTGTGATAAGTGGTTATAGCTTTTTATATGGATTTATGCATCATTCCTACAAAATCTGTTGTTAAAAACCAGTTGATGGAACCCATTTGTAATATATTTTGTATTATGACACAGTCAGTGCAGTAAAGGCCACACACCACATATACTTCAGTTCCCACATCACCATGTCAATATATTCAAATCAGTGATCATCCATTGATGTTTGTTATCTCTCGAGATAAGCCATCTTTCCCTGAAATTTCAGTTCACGTCACGGACGGAACATTGATTAGTAATAAAACCTCTTCTCCCCATCGTCAAGGTTAAGCAACACTGATTGTCTTTATTTATCTACTGTATACTTTATTGCACACTAAACACACGTGAAGATGGATTAACATTTATGGCTGCACCATTAAGGCACATTAATTCAGCATCATAGCCTCATGCCATGAAGATTAATGGTTCTAAATATATACTCTAACCTTTCAGATCTGTTTATTGCAAGGGTAGACCTACTCCATAATTGATTTCCCTGCAACATTTAAAAGCGGAGACCAAAAACGCTAGTTATATATCTTAACCCTTGTGTGGTGTTTGTATTTTTGTTATTCAGCCAGTGTTCGTGGGTCTGGTGGACCCGCTGCATTTTGGTGCTTTAAATTCAACACAATCAAATAATTTTACATTAAATACTTAACAGATGTTTACTTCACACCAATTACAAGCAACATAAACAGCATATATGGTTAATAATTGCCCTTTACCTTTGTTAGATTGCATTTATTTAAAAAAGTGCAACTCGTTTTTTGTTTGTTTTTTAATAAAATGTAATTTTACAAAAAGAAAATCAATTACAGTCAAGATATGAGTGGAAAAAAAGATGTTTATCTTCAAATTTACAAATGAAGCAAAGTTTTTCATAACAACTCATTTTTATTTCTTTGAATTTCATTAGAAATTTAACCCATTCAGTTCAGTTTACACAACACAAGCTGAACACATATAATAACCATTGTCAGTCTGTACAACACATCATCCCCATACTCGTCTTTGTTTTGGGACTGGCTGATGCTCCATCTCATCCTCTTCAAAGTCACTGTCAGACTCTGAATTTTCAGAAATGTGATCCCAGACATCCCAACCTGATAAAATTCATTTCAGGGAGGTCCACATCTTTGGGGAAGGATTTTTTTTTTTTTTTGGGGGGGGAATACATTGCCGGGGGGTATGGGGGTACTCCCCCAGAAAATCTGAATTTGGTTGATGGTTGATGTGAGTTCCTGCATTCTGGTGGATTCTGGGGTGGCCTTTTGGAGATGAACAATACCTGAATTCACTCAGATTCATAGCTGACACCCTGGCTTGGGGACTTAGCTGCCCCCAACCCATAAACTATGATAACTACAATGTGCCATATATTAAGCTCTTTACTGATTGAATCTAGGACCCCCCCCCCCCCATTAATAAGGAAGGATGACCAGGATAGATAGAAATGTTCACCACAGAACATTGCTTTACTTAGATACCGAAACACAGATGAATATAACAGAAAAATGAATGAATTGCATGAATGACCATGAATGCAACTGTACATGTAGGCATAGGCCTAAAGGGCTCTTTCCTTTCCTCTGTTCTATGCCTGTTCCTTTTGCAAGCTTTCATTGTATTTAGAGGCTGCTTGCTTTGCAGATTTGAGCAATTTTCCAGACACCTCCACCTCGTAGTACTCTGTGTCAATAAACTTGTTAATCTTGCAAGACATCAGATTCACACGTGTTTGGTGAGACGTCTGACTCCTAAATTCTGTCTTGATGTGACGCACCATGCTGAATGCCCTTTCCACATCACAGTTAGAATTTGGCAGCACCAATAGCAGCTTCATCAGCTGAGAGAGCTCCCTGAATCTCAACTGCTCTGAGCTCACAGATGTGACTTTGGACAGCTTCCCCCAGAACTCATCAACTGGTAAATTCTTATAATTTGGCACCAGCGCTTCCAGGTTAGATGAGGCATAATCCAGGTTAGATGAGACATAATGAGAATTTTTCCATTTTTTTTTTTTAGAAAGCTTCTGATGTAGAATGCTCTCGCATCTCTGTAGAATTGCTTTGTCTTGTGACTGGAGAGTGCTGATTTTCACATCGGAAAATCATATATTTGACGGAAGATGGATGTGTTAATAGTACCTGAAGATACAGTATTAATTGAACAGCGTAAATTTTGCTCATGCTGTGAGAGAATCTCTTTCAGAGCCTATAAACACAGAAAACCCCGATGAGTTAGTTGAGAGAGATAACAGGATGGTGTGTCCATTCATTTGATATTGAAATCATGTTTTTAGATGCAATATAACATCACACCTGTTTCAGTGGACAAAAAGGCAACGACAAGATTCAGAAATACACAGGGAAATTTATAAATTATAAATTAATCTTGCAGTGGCTTTTTCCTTCACTCCAGTTCCGTGATTATTGTAGGGACTTACCTTAAAATTTCAAACAGTTAATTCACCTTAAAATCAGCTCTCTATAAAGGGACACCGCAAGAAGATCATAGGGTTTGGAATTTTGAAAAAAAAAAAAATCTTGTATGGTTGCAGAGATACGATGATTTTAGTAAAAATAAATAAATTAATAAATAAATAAGTAATGGTAATTACACATTGACCCCCCCCCCACACACACACACCTCTACTTAACGTTGTAGCACAAAATAGAAAGGGTGTACATGGTCCTAATTGGTTCTGTTTGAACCAGAAAAAGTTGTAGTTTTATGAACGACTTAATTTTGGAGGTGAATCCGAACAAATTCCTGGCAGTTGCGCGACACCTGCTCCTGCAGCTCCAGCACTGAAGGGAAAGTAATTTATTGCCATTATTGAGCCTTCCGCCGAGCAAGTGAGCTTACAAAGATGACAGTTACAAAGAGACACTGCTTTATCATAACCGTGAATCAGTTAAAAAAAAACAACAACCAAACAAACAAAAAAAAAAAACCCAATGATTTGTACCATACATTAATTTCCTGGGTTCCAGAAAACAGCTGGAGCAGCTGCTGCTCTTCTTCATGCTCTATGCACTCACTGACTGGTCGATAGGTTCAGGTAGTGGGCCTGTTAAGCATAACAATTGTGCACAAAATGAAAAAAGCATGAAACTTTCAGGGTTTGTTCTTGAAGGCATAAGCTTTAATTTGAGACGTGGAGGCATTCTCAGTTTGACCTCTGGGGTCAGCTAGAGGTCATTGACCTCCATGATATCACATTTCTATGCATGAAATTAGAAAAGGCTGTATCTTAACATCTAAATGTGATGTAAATGTAAAATAAATGTGTTTTTCCATGTGCCTGGACATGAAAAAATCACATATAATACTGATATTCTTCTTAGGTGTAACTTCAGGGGTCAGGTAGAGGTCATTGACCTTTGAAATTTGAAGTTTCTATGCATGAAATTCTAGATGGGTGTATCTTAGGATCTAAATGTGATAGAAATGTGAAGTTAATGTGTATTTCCTTGTTTCTGACCATGAGAAACCCATTTTTGATACTGATATTACTCTTACAGGTCATCTCTGGGGTCAGCTAGAGGTCACTGACCTCCAGCATAATGCACTTCTATGCATAAAATTAGAAACGGGTGTACCTCAGGTTCTAAATGTGATAGAAATGTAAACTAAATTTGTATTTCTATGATTCTGTACGTGAGAAACCCATTTTTGATACTGATATCATTCTGAGAGGTCAACATCATGGAGAACAGGCAAGGTTGGGAAACATCCCACATTTTGATAAATCTATATAAAAATCTCATGTGTTTTGGATTGTAAGAAACAATTCCATATGAATATGAACATGACAGAAATATACTTCAACTTGTCAGAAATTATAAACTTTAACTAATCAAAAACTTGAACTACAATCAAAACTCTAAATGCAGTGTAAACAGTTGAACAGGTTCCATAAAGAACATTTTAAAATCACTATAGTATCTACATTTATTCTAAGGGCCTTGACCTTTGGGGATTACAATGTTGGCCTACAAATTGTAACTACAGAACACTGATTTAGTCGCTGCAGTCACCAGAGCATGTGCACAGTGCTGTGCACTTTAAGGCTGCCTTTTTACATCTACAGTGCCCAGTACAACCCTTTTTGCAACCACAGTGCACAAGTTCATAGCAAGCCTGTGAAGCTTCAGGGAGTGTTGTCCAAAGTGGCTGCCATCCAGCATCGGTGTCAATCCATCCCCAGTCTGATGGACTGGGCAAACATGGTTGAGAAACCAAAGCAAGGTTCCATATATTAGCCTGGTACATTGCTCTTTTTATGTGTTGCCTCAAAGCATCTTGTGTAGGGGGGATGTTTTCCAGTGATCTTGACCTCTGGGTGAAAAGATGCTTCCTTGCCTCATTCACATCTAAGCACGCACTTGTTCTGTCATACATAAGTTTAAATGATATGGTGGTATTTAAAATATAACTATTACTATAGGGCTATTTACTAATTCTCTGTCTTCTTATTATCTAAAAGAAAGGAAAGAAAACACACAAGGGTGCACTTGTACTACTGAGTCTACTGTTTATTTTCCCGTGCTGCTGAACAGTGTTGGGAGAGAGTAAGAAAGGGAGAGCAGCACACAGGTTTTGAAGGTTCCAAGCGCGGGAAAACCACACCCCTTGCCCCACTCTGAACCGCGGGAAAATAATGGGCTACACACAAAACATGAACATGAAAATTCCGTTGAATCTCTACCTCTGCTAGACTGACATATAGTTATTCCTGTGAATTTAGAATTGCCCTATCAATGTCCAACATTAAAATGACTGAAAATTAAACTACAATATACTGTATTCTTCAACTCTAGTGCAAATGAGAGCAAATGCTCCAAAACATTACTCACTTTGAAATTATCAATGGAAATGGGGCAACTGTGTTCAGCTTCTGACATAGTTTGTGACCACTGGAGATGTTTTATTTATCAGAAATGAGTTGTGTCATGTCCAGAAACATGGAATCATATATTTACTTTACATTTACAGTATTTCACATTTTAATCCAAAGATAGATTGTTTCTAATTTCATGCTTAGAAATGCATTATCGTGGAGGTCAGTGACCTCTAGCTGACCTCAGAGGTGACTTATAAAAATGATATCAGTATTAGAAATTAGTTTATCATGGCCAGAAACATGGAAATACACATTTAGTTTACATTTCTATCACATTTAGAACCTAAGATACACCCGTTTCTAATTTCGTGCATAGATATGCATTATGCTGGAGGTCAGTGACCTCTAGCTGACCCCAGAGATGACCTGTAAGAGTAATACCAGTATTAAAAATGGGTTTCTCATGGTCAGAAACAAGGAAATACACATTAATTTCACATTTCTATCACATTTAGATCCTAAGATACACCCGTCTAGAATGTCATGCATAGAAACTTCAAATTTCAAAGGTCAATGACCTCTACCTGACCCCTGAAGTTTCCCCTAAGAGGAATATCAGTATTATATATGATTTTTTCATGCCCAGTAACATGGAAAAACACATTTATTTTATATTTACATCACATTTAGGTGTTAAAATACAGCCTTTTCTAATTTCATGCATAGAAATGTGCCATCATGGAGGTCAATGACCTCTAGCTGACCCCAGAGGTCAAACTGAGAATGCCTCCACGTCTCAAATTAAAGCTTATGCCTTCAAGAACAAACTCTGAAAGTTTCATGCTTTTTTCATTTTGTGCACAATTCTTCTGATAATAAGAGCTTAACAGCCCCACTAAGGATAAAGATTGCTCGCTTGCTCTAGATTCCGTGAGATTGTATGTAATTTGCGGGCATCAGGGAGCCGCTATCAATATGCGGGAGACTCCTGGAACTTCCGGGAGACTTGGGATGTCTGGTGATTCTCACGTTCTGAAACGTCTTCCTCTACATCATCATCAAAAGCTTTTCTCTCTTCCAAAATCATTTGCAAGTCCATCTGAGCAGAGAATCTTTTGGTCATCTTGATCAGTTGTGATAAGGAGCCACATTGGAAAAGCTATATTTATTGTGTCCTGCCCCCAGTTTATGGGAATTTCTGTCTTGGTTCCTACAAGACAGAGGGTAAAATGTGTAGGAATGTGAGAGCAGGCAGGTGTCGGTGCTTGAATGGCAGGGTCAGAAACACAAAACTCACACACACACACACACACACACACACACACACACACACACACACACACACACACACACACACTAACAGCAGGCCCAGACAGGAGGAGGACAGAGTGAAGGTACACACTTTTATTAGCCCCAGGTCCAGTGGACCTGAACATCCTGTATGTAATATAGATGTGTGTGTGTGTGTGGGGGGGGGGGGGGGGGGGGGGGGGTGTCAGTGTGTGGCCATCGAAAATGTGTTCTGATATATGTTCTCCACAGAAAATGAGCCAAGGCCAATGAGTCTGAGCTTGAACAAATAATTAATCGTATCATTGTTCCTTTGATAAAAAATGAAAACGGGTCCCACAGACCCGAACTTCATGTGAACTGGAGTTTGAGAAGTAGAAACTATAACAATGGTCTGAGTACAACATAAGGTTGTCTTTAATTACATGAAAATGGATGATTGCACTTAGAATAAATGCCTGGATTTAGAGTGAATTATCATTATTTAGGCTTTGATGTTTTACAGATGATTCTAGAGGAGAAAAATGACGTGGTTTTGGCCATTTAGAATGGAGGCCAGTTTCACTACCTGGTGCTGAAATAGTTGTTATAATTGTAGAAGTGCATGTGAAATGGCTATCATATCTAATCAAGCAAAACAAAATGAAAATGTCAAGGGTCATCTTTTATTTCTGTAACTGCTGAGTTTTATATGTATGACTGATGTATGATGATGATGATGATGATATTTAGTCTCAACATACATGTGCACAATGACAACAGCCGTCACACCTAATGAATGAAACAATAATATGAAAATCAGGGTGAACGTTTCATCCTGTAATTACAGGGTTTCATAACAGGTTTTCCAGGAAGCATTGTGACCACATGTCCAGATTCATGGAACATTTAGCATAGGTAAAATCCACCATCCAAAAAATTTGGACACAAATGCAGGCATCAAAACCAGAGTCAGTCAGAGCACAACATGGAAAGCAAGGCTAAGTGACCTTTGTCTTTCAAAGATAAAAATATAAATACATAAATATAAGGTTTTATTTGTTGGCATCCAAATCAATTTACTTTTAGCAAATGTCATAATGTGGATTTATTTTAGTTTTGTCAAACAAAGTACAACAGCATACAAACCCAATTCCAAAAAAGTTGGGACACTGTAAAACAAATAAAAACAGAATGCAATGACTTACAAATCATGGAAACCCTATACTTCATTGAAAATAGTACAAAGACAACATATCAGATGTTAAAACTGAAATTTTTTTTTTTGAAAAATATACAGTGGTGCTTGAAAGTTTGTGAACCCTTTAGAATTTTCTATATTTCTGCATAAATATGACCTAAAACATCATCAGATTTTCACACAAGTCCTAAAAGTAGATAAAGAGAACCCAGTTAAACAAATGAGACAAAAATATTATACTTGGTAATTTATTTATTGAGGAAAATTATCCAAAATTACATATCATCTGTGAGTGGCAAAAGTATGTGAACCTCTAGGATTAGCAGTTAATTTGAAGGTAAAATTAGTCTCAGGTGTTTTCAATCAATAGGATGACAATCAGGTGTGAGTGGGCACCTTGTTTTATTTAAAGAACAGGGATCTATCAAAGTCTGATCTTCACAACACATGTTTGTGGAAGTGTATCATGGCACGAACAAAGGAGATTTCTGAGGACCTCAGAAAAAGCGTTGTTGATGCTCATCAGGGTGGAAAAGGTTACAAAACCATCTCTAAAGAGTTTGGACTCCACCAATCCACAGTCAGACAGATTGTGTACAAATGGAGGAAATTCAAGACTACTGTTACCCTCCCCAGGAGTGGTTGACCAACAAAGATCACTCCAAGAGCAAGGCGTGTAATAGTCGGCAAGGTCACAAAGGATTACCCCAGGATAACCCAGGTCACCCCAGGATAACGTCTAAGCAACTGAAGGCCTCTCTCACATTGGCTAATGTGAATGTTCATGAGTCCACCATCAGGAGAACACTGAACAACAATGGTGTGCATGGCAGGGTTGCAAGGAGAAAGCCACTGCTCTCCAAAAAGAACATTGCTGCTCGTCTGCAGTTTGCTAAAGATCACGTGGACAAGCCAGAAGGTTATTGGAAAAATGTTTTGTGGACGGATGAGACCAAAATAGAACTTTTTGGTTTAAATGAGAAGTGTTATGTTTGGAGAAAGGAAAGCACTGCATTCCAACATAAGAACCTTATCCCATCTGTGAAACATGGTGGTGGTAGTATCATGGTTTGGGCCTGTTTTGCAGCATCTGGGCCAGGATGGCTTGCCATCATTGATGGAACAATTATACCAGTGAATTCTAAAGGAAAATGTCAGGACATCTGTCCATGAACTGAATCTCAAGAGAAGGTGGGTCATGCAGCAAGACAACGGCCCTAAGCACACAAGTCTTTTTTACCAAAGAATGGTTAAAGAAGAATAAAGTTAATGTTTTGGAATGGCCAAGTCAAAGTCCTGACCTTAATCCAATCGAAATGTTGTGGAAGGACCTGAAGCGAGCAGTTCATGTGAGGAATCCCACCAACATCCCAGAGTTGAAGCTGTTCTGTATACGGAGGAATGGGCTAAAATTCCTCCAAGCCGGTGTGCAGGACTGGTCAACAGTAACCGGAAACGTTTAGTTGCAGTTATTGCTGCACAAGGGGGTCATATCAGATACTGAAAGCAAAGGTTCACATACTTTTGCCACTCACAGATATGTAATCTCATCTCATTATCTCTAGCCGCTTTATCCTTCTACAGGGTCGCAGGCAAGCTGGAGCCTATCCCAGCTGACTACGGGCGAAAGGCGGGGTACACCCTGGACAAGTCGCCAGGTCATCACAGGGCTGACACATAGACACAGACAACCATTCACACTCACATCTACGGTCAATTTAGAGTCACCAGTTAACCTAACCTGCATGTCTTTGGACTGTGGGGGAAACCGGAGCACCCGGAGGAAACCCACGCGGACACGGGGAGAACATGCAAACTCCACACAGAAAGGCCCTCGCCGGCCCCGGGGCTCGAACCCAGGACCTTCTTGCTGTGAGGCGACAGCGCTAACCACTACACCACCGTGCCGCCCCAGATATGTAATATTGGATCATTTTCCTCAATAAATAAATGACCAAGTATAATATTTTTGTTTCATTTGTTTAACTGGGTTCTCTTTATCTACTTTTAGGACTTGTGTGAAAATCTGATGATGTTTTAGGTTATATGTATGCAGAAATGTAGAAAATTCTAAAGGGTTCACAAACTTTCAAGCACCACTGTATGCTCATTTTGAATTTGATACCAAGAACATTTTTCAAAAAAGTTGGGACAGGGGCATGTTTATTACTGTGTTGCATCACCTCTACTTTTAACAACACTCTGTAAATGTTTGGGAATTGAGGAGAACAATTGCTGTAGTTCCATCCATTATCTGTAGCCACTTATCCTGTCCTACAGGGTCGCAGGCAGGCTGGAGCCCATCCCAGCTAACCACGGGCGAGAGGCGGGGTACACCCTGCACAAGTCGCCAGGTCATCGTAGGGCTAATTGCTGTAGTTTTGACAGAGAAATATTGTCCCTTTCTTGCCTGATATACAGTTCCATTTGCTTAACAGTTCTGGGTCTCCTTTGTCGTATTGTGCCAAATGTTTTAAATGGGTGACAGGTCTGGACTGCAGGTAGGCCAGTTTAGCACCCGGACTCTTTTACTCTGGAGCCATGCAGTTGTAAGGTGTACAGAATACAATTTGGCATTGTCTTGCTGAAAGAAGGAAGGCTTTCCCTGAAAAAAGATGCCATCTACATGGCAGCATGTTGCTCCAAAACCTGTATATATCATTCAGCATTAATGATGCCTTCCCAGATGTGCAAACTACCCATGTCATGTGCACTCATACACCCTCATATCATCATAGATGCTGGCTTTTGAACTGTGCACTGATAACAAGCCAGATGGTCCCCTCTCCACTTTAGCCTGGAGGATGTGGTGGCCATGATTTATAAAAAGAATTTCAAATTTCGATTCGTCAGACCGCAAGACAGTTTTCCACTTTGCCTCAGTCCATCATAAATGAGTTCAGGCCCAGAGAAGGTGGTAGTGTGTCTGGATATTGTTTATATATGGTTTTAATTTTTACTTATTGATGTAGTGATGAACTGTGTTCACAGACAATGGTTTTCAGAAGTGTTTCTGACCCCATGCAATGATTCCTACTTCAGAATCATGTCTGTTTTTAATGCAGTGTCACCTGAGGGCCCAAAGATCATGGGGCATCCAATGTTTTCAGCACAGTCCCTTGCGTACAGAGATTTCTCCAGATTCTCTGAATCTTTCGTAGATGATGTGATCCCCAAATTCTTTGCAATTTTACAGTGAAAAATGTCATTCTTAAACTGTTGCACTGTTTGCCCCCACAGTCTTTCACAGAGCAGTGAACACCTCCCCATCCTTACTTCTGAGAGACTCAGCCTCTCTGGGATGCTCTTTTTATACTTAGTCATATTACCGACCTGTTGCCAATTAACCAACTTAGTTTTATTTTAACATTACACAACTTTTCCAGTCTTTTGTTGCCCCTGTCCCTACTTTTATGAAACATGTTGCTGGCACTAAATTCAAAATGAGCGCAAGTTTTTCAAAACGCAATAAAATTTCTCATTTTCAACATCTGAGATGTTCTCTTTGTACTATTTTCAATGAAATATAAGGTTTCCATGATTTGCAAATCATTTCATTCTATTTTTATTCATGTTTTACACAGCGTCCCAACTGTTTTGAATTCGGGTTTGTAGAATGGTATGAAGAAGCAAGGCTGGGGCTGATTTATTTCTAACCCAGACGCGAAGCTCATCAGTTTCAACTGATTACACAAAGTGAAAACCCCCAAGATTTCATGTGCATTGGGACAAATCTATTTAAACCTGCTTCACTAACTCATCCATATCAGGTCATGAGAAGTGATTTTGAAGGTGCAGGTGAAATATTATGCCGCTTTTCCACTACCAACGCGGCTGAGTTGGGCTGAGCCATGCCGTGCTGAGTTGGGCTGAGTCGAGCTGAGTGGGGCTGTTGGAGTTGCATTTCGACTACAACCGTGCTGAACCGTGCTGGCTGGAAGTGGGTGGACACATTGGGTGGAGTTAGCGAAAGTGGGTGGACGTCACGTGATGTCGTTAGGCGGCGCAAACAGTGACATCAGTGACCTTTTAAGCAGTAGTCTCACGACCCGGATAGTAAACAATAAACATGGAGGACATGGAGTCGTTAGTGTTGCTGGTCTTGGTGCTGTGGCTTGTTGTCACCGACAACGCCAACAGATACTGGCAAGAGCGTATAGATGAGGCGAGGCGCATAAGGCTTCAGAAATTCTCGTAATTCGTCATTCTTCTTCTTCCGGGTTTACGGTGTTTACAGATCCCAGCGTACTCGCGGGGCGTGTGAGGACACTCCTCCTCACCAATCAGTGCACAGGGGAGTGTCTCCTCACGCCCCTAGCCCCATTCGGCTCGGTTTGGCTCGCTTCAGCCTCACTCCAAAACCGTGTGAGTTTTGGGTGCAGAGTAGGGCTGAAGCGAGCTGAGTCGTGCTGTTCTGAGGTAGTCGAAACGCGAGCCGTGTCGGGCTGAAGTGAGCTGAAGCGAGCTGAAGTGAGCTGAAAAAAGGTAGTGGAAAAGGGCCATTAGATGGATTTTTCCCCCCCAACCAAACGCCTTTGCAGGAGAAAGTAAAAGTAGACAGACAATCCAAGCGCATCGTCTGAGCAATGTATAGATTATACAAAAGGACAGGACCATAAGTTTGGTGATGGTGGTGGTGGGGAATGGTTTAAGCAAAAAGGTTAATAATTTTCTATTTTCAGTCGTTAGTATTCAAAAGAAATACAGCATGCACAAAGTAGAGCATTATAGATCTGAAACACTAAAAAAAGTGGACTGAGTGTGTGTAATGTGGCCCACATCATTCTTATTATGTCATTGAGACCTTGTAATATAATGCATTGCTCAACACTAATACTTTCACTGTCAAGCAACTGACAGAGAATAGACTTTACCCTTCCCATTTTACATAATGGCAAGCTGTCATCATGTAGCCAAAACAATAAATAGCACATGGACATACAGTGAAAAAATTTCACAATGTACTTGGCCAAGACAGAGATTAAATAATGCAGAAGAAATGAGGAACA
This sequence comes from Neoarius graeffei, assembly GCF_027579695.1. NCBI lineage: Eukaryota > Metazoa > Chordata > Actinopteri > Siluriformes > Ariidae > Neoarius > Neoarius graeffei. Next base: position 70,914,513 of record NC_083575.1, on the reverse strand, counting down.
GATGCAACTAATCAATCACAAGTGAACATTAACAAGAACGGGAAGAAATGACCATATAAGGAAGTGGAAAAAGCAAAACAGAAGTTTGGGGAATGGGACATTAGCATGGTGGATATGCTATGAATTAGATGTACAGTATAAACCAATGCATCCACATTATAGATTGTCACTTCTTGCAAGCACAGCATTTCCTTTATAACACATTCAAAGTACAGTATCTAGTTTAAATTTAAAATTGGCCATATTAGAAATTTCAGTTAAGAACTGTCTGAGCTGTCTACCTGGTTAATAATTCATGTACCACAGATATTTTCATCTGTACTTTTCCTATAGTTTTCCCCTGTTTTATGTTCTATACTCCAAAAAATGCCAAGCCAAATAGAAATACTGTAGAGTCTCACTGTAGATCCAGAGGCTCAAGATATATATACAATACACACACACACACACACACACACACACACACACACACACACACACACACACACAAGGTAAGGTGATGGGGTATGAGGTACACCCGTATTTCAGAAAGGTCTGATAGTGTCATTAAATAACTTTGTATAATTTCCATGACAATGGAACTCCATGTTCATCAAGGAATTATGGAAAAATGATGAAAAACAGGCTTAAGCTAAGAAACACTGCCCTTGAACAATTCATTAGACCCCCAGGGCTTGGAGCTTTATAACTTCACTCTTGCTGAGCAGGCTGCAAACTGACTCTTGCTAAACACTATAGGTCATCAGCAAAAATATAGTCAGGCAACATTTTTATAATCATAAACAAATCCTCAAAGGAAATAGTTTAATTTGTCAAAAAAAAGTTCTCTTTTCACCTTCCTGCCTTTGATGTGTTCTGGACCAAAGCACCATTGCATCTCAATCTTATTCTTATACTCTGACTTATTATTAACAGAAATCATTAATCTTCAAAAAAACAACAACACGTAATATTACTTTCATATACAGTAAGTACATACAGTATACTAGTGCATCTCAAACAATTAGAATAGCATGAAAAAGTTCAATATTTTCCATTAGCTATTTAAGAAAATGAAAATGTAATATATTCTAGACTCATTACACAAACTAAAATGTTTCAAGCATTTTTCTATTTTAATATTGCTGATTATGGCCTACATCACAAAAAAATAATCGCAAACTCTGAGAATGTTTAATTTTGAGTTTGAGTAAAAAGAGTATAAATACCGTGTATCTCTCAGTCTAGTTCAGTACACACAACCACAATCATAGGGAAGACTGCTGACTTGACAGTTTTCCAGAAGACGATCACTGACACCCTCCACAAGAAGGGTAAGCCACAGATGGTCATTGCTGAAAAAGCTGGTTGGAAAAGGTGCACAAGCAACAGGGATGATCACAGCCTTGAAAGGTTTGTCAAGAAAAGTTTATTCAAGAACTTGGGAGAGCTTCACAAGGAGTGGACTGAGGCTGGTGTCAGTGCATCAAGAGCCACCACACACAGACATCTTCAGGAAAGGGGCTACAACTGTCACATTCCTAATATCAAGCCACTCTTGAACCAGAGACAACATCAGAAGTGTCTCGCCTGGGCTAAGGGGAGAAAGAACTGGACTGTTGCTCAGTGGTCCAAAGTCTGCTTTTCAGATGAAGGTAAATTTTTCATTCCATTTGGAAATCAAGGTCCTAGAGTCTGGAGGAAGTGGAGAGGCATGGAATCCAAAGTGTTTGAAGTTTCCACAGTCTGTGATGATTTGGGGGTGCCATGTCATCTGCTGGTGTTGGTCCACTGTGTTTTATCAAGTCCAAAGTCAAAACAGCCATAGCCAACCAGGAGATTTTAGAGCACTTCATGCTTCCATCCACTGACAAGCTTTATGGAGATGCTGATTTCCTTTTCCAGCAGGACTTAGCACTTGCCCATAATGCTAAAACTACCACCAAATGGTTTGCTGACCATGATATCACTTTGCTTGACTGGACAGCCAATTCACCTGACCTAAAGCCCATAGAGAATCTATAGTTTGTTGTCAAGAAGATGAGAAATACCTGACCCAAAAATACAGATTAGCTGAAGGCCACTATCAAAGCAACCTGGGCTTCAATAACACCTCAGTGTAGTGTCACAGGCTGATGCAGTAATTCATGGTAAAGGAACCCCAACCAAGTATTGAGTGTATAAATGAACATATTTCTCAGAAGTTGGACATTTCTGCATTGTAAATCCTTTTTTGATCGATCTTAGGAAATATACTAATAATTTGAGATACTGGATTTCTGATTTTCATCAGCTATAAGCCATAATCTTCAAAATTAAAACTAAAAAGGCTCAACATATTTCACTTTACGTGTAATGAATATAGAATATATGAAAGTTTACCTTTTTTAATTAAATTATGAAAAAAAGAACTTTTTCACAATGTTCTAATTGTTTGAGATGTACTAGTACTGTATGCATTACAGTGTCAGGTCACTGGTATTTTCACAGCAGCCATAAAACATTTACAAGTCAGTGTCCTCAAAATAGATTTTACATGCTGTCACCATTCCAAATTTTCCATCTATCTGATTTTTTCTTCAACTTTGTTCAAGCTATATAGAGTACTTTGGCAGCAAATCTAAAACCTTATGCTCCAGTGTTTGTAGCGGCAGATGACAAACCACTCTGATCACATTCAAAAGCGCTGATGCAGAACTGGGGCATTGGAAAGCTAATATACTGCTGCAGTTTTTGAAAGATTATTAGAGAGAATTAATAGGTATTAAAGGCACTTGCTGTTAATACTGACTGGGTCCTGTCCAAAAATCCTCTCCAGTACTTTCTCAAGTTGTACTGTTGTTGTATGCATGTTAAAATAATTATAAACTACCCAAATTATATGAACATTACAGGTACTATTGAAAAATTAATGTTGCAAGTCTGTTCATGTATAGGCTACTGCGTTACCCTATAATTACCAAAAATTATGCATAGTCCTTCCTCAAAATATGTGGTGTCTTCACTTCATCTGTGCCACCCATTATTATAACCCCACCTAGCTCTTTTATTTTCAATCATATGTTAACAAAACACCCATCCTAAATGTGAACTCTTCCAGGTGTTAATGGAATCTACATTTTATTAAGCTCAGTGATTATTATTAAGGTATTGAGCTGGTGATTGGATGACTTAAATGCTTAACTGCCAGAGTCTCTGCCAACTACACTACCAGCCGGGCTTGGAAGTTGCTTCGGATAAAAATGCCTACCAAATAAAGAAATGGAAATGGAATCCAAGGCTACATTCATATTACCAGGTTGAAATGGCACAAATCTGATTTTCTGCCCTAATATGAGAGATCTGATTTTTTTTTTTCAGGACTCTTTTCAAATCTTTTTTAATCAGACCTGAGCCAATTTCCTATGTGGTCCCAGACTGGGCTGATAAGTGGCCTTGCAAAATGAAAGAGATTGGTCATATTAGAAAACACAAGAATATCATCGTCATTATTATCCTGTGCCAGCAGTGCAGCAAAACAGCAATGGAAAGCAGCTACAGCAGCAAATATACTCAGTGGAAGGATGGAGAAATTGGTTACATAGTTGATATTTGGGAAATTGATTCAGGCAAAGAAGAAGGACCCTACCGAACCGAAATAGTGTTTCAAACAATTGTTCAAGAAATCACAATTGCATCATAGAAAAAGGCAGAAAGGAACTGGCCAAATCAACCAAACATGGTTTGGCAGTGACAACAACTCTCTGCCTTATGTGCTTTTTTCTGATTCATAAGGTCGCTTGGCAATCAGGATTCCAAAGCCTGGATTTGGAAAAACACCAGGAGTTTCTCTGTGTATACAAGTGAGCTGCGGCTCATGTTAGTCACTGGCTTTCTGGCATTAAAAAAAAAGCACCATGCAAACTGTTAAGAGACTAATATTTATAGCTAGAATGTAGACACTCCAGTTGACAGGACAAACATAAATTGATATAAACTAAAGGACAGGAATATTAAATCCACTGTCCGAACACAAATATCCTTCAAGGATGAAACAGTTAGTCAGCATATAAATCTGTGAGAAAACCAAAAAGAAACACGGAGATAGTCCTAGAACCCTTCTACTCTCATCTGTTATTGACCTCTCTTTCAAAGCCCCATTTAAAAAGAAATCTCATAAAACTCACATTAACCATCATACTGTATTGTTCTACTGAAAACACAGTAGAAAAGTGATCGAACATGAACACTAGTGCTCTATTCATTGCAGCATGATTTCTCTTCATCCCTTCATTACTGTAGGAAGCATGGTCTAATGTAGGAGGGGACATCGGGTGCAAAAACTCGGCTCTTCCAGCTTCTCCATGACAACAAAGAGCTCAGGCACTATTAGAATACTCTTCGGTTTCCCTTTCTGCACACTAATAATTGATTTTCCAAATGATTGTGCAGAGCCACTCCAATCTGTGATGTGGAAGAGTCCCCCTAAACACCAGATGTTGATTTGTGGGGGCTAAAAGCTAACATACTTGCCAACTTTTCAAAATTCTCATGGGGGAGAAAAGTGCATGAACAATATTTTCAATTGGACGAGGGTATGATGCGTGGTTGAAACGATAAAAACAGTGGATCCCAATTAATTGCAAACCATTTGAAATTTATACAGTTAGAGTTTTTGAATTGTTGATATTGTTCTATCAATTACTATAGGTTATGGGATTCATGTATCAGGCATGAGAGAGCTCAGAGTGAAAAATCTGAAATAATACTTATCTTGAATTTTAATATAACAACAATGAAAGGGAAGTCTTAAATCAGATTTTTAGCTGAAAATTCTCATGCCTGAATATTGTATACATACACAGAAAATAACACAAGTGATGCTTTAGATAGAAGAATGTTTATAATTTCACTTGTAAACTTTCGCTTAAAACTTTCAAATATAAATTCAAAATAGCACTAAGAATAAAATTTCTGCGACACAACTGCAAAAAGAAATTCTCAAGAGTTAAAAACATTTCGATATGATAAATATATTTCGTTTATACAGAGGTGCAGATCCTACTGTATATGCAATTTAATTATACTTCTTATTACAAAAAAATACAAAACATAATATAAATCTTAAGTTAATTTCAATGTCTCATAAGTACTTGTTACATACACGTACAAATGATCAACTATTTTTAATTAAAAAATAACATTAAGAATTTACATAAAAGGGTGTGAATGACCTACTGAAGTTTGGAAGAATATGTAATTTACCTGCTTTTACCCCACCATAAGATTGGGATAATTGAATTGCAATTTAATAATTGGGATAAATGAATCGCTTTGTAGTTTTACCTTGCAAAATGCGTTGGTCTGGCTGGTCGAACATTTGCTTATCCATGGAAATTTATTCTCCCATGCAACCTGGTATTTGCATTCATATTTTTGCCATTTGGTGGTTTAGTGGCCATGATGAATGACTGCTTGTAAAAAATGTCGGACAGCCTGGGTGAATCCTACATTACGGAAGTGACTGTCGTTCTGTTCAATGATTGGTTAAAAATCAGTTGACGTCAGCAGTGTTTCTCATACGATTCTGATTGGACATAATCGGAAGTATTTTTAACTTGGCGGTAGGGATTTCCCCAAACAGGGAGATTATCCAGTTGTGGCAGCGGGGGCGTGGTCAAGCGCCGGTCTGTGACAGGAGGGCGGAGTCAGGGAAGGTAAGTGGCAGAATCACTACACTTGATGTCAATTAACCTGTGTTTGTGTGTGTCTTCCCAGTGACCGCGCCCTACTTAAGGAGGGAGAGCGAGAGCAGAGGAGCTCATCCCCGAACCAGATGCCGGTCGTGTGTGTGTGTCTGTTTGGTTTAAAAGTTGTTCACTGAAAAGTGTGGCAATAAAAGCCCTATTTCCGAACCTGATCTCTGTCCTGCCGTCCTCTGTGCTCCACCCACCCATACAAACCGTTACAGTGGTGCCATGACCCAGATCTGGAGCGCAGCAGCCGATCAGCCCCATGAAGTCCTCCCCGTTCGCCGAACTGGTCCACACCCTCGCCACGGCTCAGCAAAGCCAGCACCAGGCGCTAGTCACCTTCCGAAAGGAACAGGAACAGCGGTTCGAGGCCCTGGTGCTGGCCCAGCAAGAAGATCGTGAGGCGTTCTGGCACCTCCTCGCGTTGGTGGGGTCCACCAGCGCTCCCACCGCGGGCCCGTCCCCCCTCACCCTAACCAAGATGGGCCCGCAGGACGACCCTGAGGCATTTATCACACTCTTCGAGCAAGTCGCGGAGACCTCGGGGTGGCCGATGGAGCAGCGCGCGGTGCGCCTCCTCCCCCTGCTAACGGGAGAGGTGCAGCTGGCCGCGCTACAGCTCCCCGCCGACCACCAGCTGGCCTACGCGGACCTCCGCCGGGCTGTCCTCCAGCATGTGGGGTGCACCCCTGAGCAGCAGCGTCAGTGCTTCCACGCTTTGCGCTTGGAGGAAGTCGGCCGGCCATTCGTGTTTGGCCAGCAACTCCGGGACGCCTGCTGGCGGTGGTTGAGGGCCGACAACCGCGACGCTGAGGGGATCATCGACCAGGTGGTACTGGAGCAATTCGTCGCTTGCTTGCCAGCAGGAACCGTGGAGTGGGTCCAGTGCCACTGCCCGGCATCGCTGGATCAGGCAATCGAGCTGGCGGAGGACCATATGGCGGCTGTCCCGGCGGCAGGACAGCAGACAGCCTCTTCTCTCTCTCTCTCTCTCTCTCCTCTTGTGTCTCGACCTCGCCCCATTCCCCCACCGCGGAGGCGGGGGCCGGCGCCACCTGTGCCGGCACGCCGCACCCGCAGTACCCTCCCGTTTCTCCCTTCTGTGTCTGTCTCTCCCCCCCCCTCAGGTGAGTGAGCCCCAGAGCACCGGTGCGGAGAGGAAGCCCGGGCCGGTTTGCTGGCGCTGCGGGGAGCCGGGCCACCTCTAACAACAGTGCACGGTAATGGAGGTGGGCGCGGTGGTTCGGATCCCCGACGCACCAGGAGCTGCCCTCGATCGGGCCGGAGCGTATCGCATACCGGTGAGTATACAAGGGGATACATATCAGGCTTGGTGGATTCTGGTTGTAATCAGACCTCAATTCACCAAAGCCTGGTGCAAAACGAGGCATTAGGGGGAGCACAGGGGGTGAAAGTGTTGTGTGTGCACAGGGACGTTCACAGCTACCCTTTGGTGTCGGTCCACATTTTTTTCCAAGGGGAAAAATTTATACTGAAGGCGGCGGTTAATCCTCGCCTTACCCACGCTATGATTTTGGGGACTGATTAGCTGGGATTTTGGGAGTTAATGACACATTTAGTGAAGAGTGGGTCCTGCCATTTAATAGGGGGAGGTCCTGGTGTCGCTTTGGTGGGAGCAGCTGTCGCAGAGCCGTCTACGTCATCTCGGCGTCAGAATGAGGAGCCGCCGGCCCCTCCTCTCTCTGTTGGGGAATCCCTCGCGGATTTCCCATTAGAGCAGTCGCGAGACGAAACTCTGCGGCATGAGTTTGACCAAGTGAGAGTAATCGATGGTCAAACGCTCCAGCCGAACGCCACCCCGTCCTTCCCCTACTTCGCGATTATGAAGGATAGATTATACCGAGTGATGCAGGACACTCAAACTAAAGAGTGAGTCACACAGCTTTTAATTCCGAAGAGCCGCCGGGAATTGGTATTCCAGGCGGCTCACTTTAATCCCATGGCTGGACACCTAGGGCAGGATAAGACACTAGCCCGAATAATGGCCCGATTCTATTGGCCGGGGATTCGCGGCGATGTCCGTAGGTGGTGTACGGTGTGCCGCGAATGCCAGTTAGTAAATCCAGCGGCCATTCCAAAAGCGCCTTTGCGCCCTCTACCATTAATTGAGACCCCATTCAAAAGAATTGGGATGGATCTCGTCGGGCCATTAGATCGGTCAACACGAGGATACCGCTTTATATTAGTTCTGGTGGACTATGCAACGCGATACCCGGAAGCCGTGCCTCTTCGCAATATCTCAGCACGCAGTATTGCGGAGGCACTCTTCCGCGTCATTTCCCGAGTTGGAATCCCGAAAGAGATTCTGACTGATCAAGGCACCTCGTTTATGTCACGAACACTGAAAGAACTGTATGGGTTATTAGGTATTAAGCCGATCCGCACCAGCGTGTATCACCCACAAACGGACGGTTTAGTTGAACGGTTTAATCGCACCCTCAAGAACATAATTAAAAAAATCGTAAGTGAGGACGCACGTAATTGGGATAAATGGCTCGAACCCTTGTTATTTGTAGTGCGAGAGGTCCCCCAAGCCTCCATGGGGTTCTCGCCGTTTGAATTATTATATGGGCGTAAGCCGCGTGGCATTCTAGATGTGCTGCGAGAAAATTGGGAGGAGGGACCTTCATCAAGTAAAAATTCAATACGTTATTGACCTGTGCGCAAAACTCCACACCCTCTCGCACCTAACCCAGGACAATTTGCGGCAGGCCCAAGAACGGCAAACCCACCTGTACGACAAGGGTACGCGCCTTAGAGAGTTCGCACCGGGAGATAAAGTACTCGTACTGTTGCCCACATCGAGCTCTAAATTAGTCGCCAAGTGGCAAGGACCCTTTGAGGTCACACGGCGAGTCGGGGACATCGACTATGAGGTGAGGCGAACGGACAGGGGTGAGGTGCTACAGATTTACCACCTCAATCTACTCAAACTCTGGAACGAGGTCCCCGTAGCATTGGTGTCGGTGGTTCCGGAGAAGGCGAAGCTGGGGCCGGAGGTTCAAAGAGGCGCATTGACATCGCATACCTCTCCGGTCCCCTGTGGAGACCACCTCTCCCCGACCCAACACGCAGAGGTTGCCCAGTTGCAGACCGAGTTTTTGGACATGTTCTTGCCCCTGCCTGGCCGCACCAACCTCATAGAGCACCACATTGAGACGCCCCTGGGGTGGTAATGCGTAGCCGCCCTTACAGGCTACCCGAACACAAAAAAAAAGTGGTTCGGGAAGAACTCGAGGCCATGCTCGAAATGGGCATCGTCGAGGAGTCCCACAGTGACTGGAGCAGCCCGGTGGTCTTGGTACCCAAGGCTGACGGGTCGGTCCGGTTCTGTGTGGACTATAGAAAAGTCAACGCGGTGTCTAAATTCGACGCGTACCCAATGCCTCATATTGATGAGTTGCTCGATCAACTAGGCACTGCTCGCTTTTTTTCGACACTGGATTTGACGAAGGGATATTGGCAGATCCCCTTGACTCCACTATCCCGAGAAAAAACGGCCTTTTCCACACCGTTTAGTTTACACCAATTCGTCACACTTCCTTTTGGGCTGTTTGGGGCGCCCGCTACGTTTCAGCGGCTGATGGACAGGGTCCTCCGCCCCCACGCCACCTATGCGGCCGCCTACCTCGATGACATCATCGTCTATAGTAATGACTGGCCGAGGCACCTCGAACATCTGAGGGCCGTCCTTAGGTCGCTGAGGCGAGTGGGTCTCACAGCCAACCCGAAGAAGTGTGCGATTGGGCAGGTGGAAGTACCTGGGCTTCCACTTGGGCAACGGGCAGGTGCGTCCCCAAATTAACAAGACCGCAGCAATTGCGGCCTGCCCGAGGCCCAAGACCAAAAAGGGGGTGAGACAGTTCCTGGGGCTGGCTGGCTATTATCGTAGGTTTATACCTAATTATTCGGACGTCACCAGCCCGATTGGGAGGTGGGAGACGGAGGCCGAAATCGGGAGCCTCCCGCCAAAATCGGGAGGGTTGGCAAGTATGAGCTAAATACATTTATCCATTTCAAAGGGTGGTAATGACATCTGAGATGAATTTCTGAAAGTTCCTGTGGTAACTTTTGATTTTCAGAGTAGTGAGCTGAGAGGTATAATTACTGTATGAATAATTAATGATGTGTAATAGGCATAAAACATAGCTTCCTGTGATTCATTTGACTGATGTATAATACCATGAAGAAATCTTAGGCACATACAAAGAAATGCTGGAGAGGAAAGATGCCTTCAGAAATAATGAAATTAAATGTT